>NC_063162.1:89427879-90046379 GCF_023159225.1 Perognathus longimembris pacificus | reverse complement strand
GGAACCATAAGAAAGCAATCTTTTTTTTTCTTTCTTTTTTTTTTTTTTAATTGTAGGGCTTGAACTCAGCACCTGGGTGCTGTCCCTGAGCTCTTTTGCTCAAGGTTCGCATGCTACTACTTTGAGCCACAGCTCCACTTCCGGTTTTCTGGTGATTGATTGGAGATTAAGAGTCTCATGGGGACTTTTCAGATTGATTTCAGATTGTAATATTCAGATCTCAGCCTCCTGAGTAGCTAGCACTATAGGCATGAACCACAGCGCCCTGCTTCTTTTCTTTATTAATTGTTCATTTCCAGTAATTCAGTTATAGCAACATCAAGTAAATAAATACAGAGGCAAACAGAACCAGTAGGTAAAAGAGATCATTGCAAAATTATTCTTTTAATCAAGTCAGTCCTTTGGTTGAATACTTTGAATTATTCTGTAATGTTCTAAGAGAAAAGCCATGCTCCATTACTTACAATACAGTTTGGGCTATAACCAAATTTAAAGGAGCACATATCAAACATAAAACAATCCAAAATATACAAGGAATTGTGTCTGCTTCAAGGAGCTTACAGTCTAAAAAGGGAAACGCAGGAGTGAAAAAATATCGACACAATCTAATAGATGTAAAATAAGGGTTAAATACAAGTAAGTAAGGCAACACAGAGGGCATTTTGTTCTAAAATTTGGAGCATGGTATATGTTAGGGATGGCTTCCCAGAGGTCATGAGAGTTCTTGGAAGGAGAAAAATGAACAGAAACTACCTCCCCTCCCACCCCACAAGAAAGGGCATCCTAGGCGTGGGTTTCTTCTGTCTGTGGGTTCTTCAGTAATGCTGAGTACAGAGAAATGAGGATTGCAGAGGGAAATGGATGAGGTAGAGAGCAGTTTTATAACAGGTACTTAAAAACTACTTTTCCTAGAAAGCATTGCCTCCCTGTTTAGGCCCACAGTTAGCTGGCTAAAAGCTAGGCCTCCTTGCCTCCATTTTGTATTTGTGTACTTTGTCCTGAGTCACTCTTTCCTGAAGTCAGTTCACAACCATCTTGTATAGTAGGAAGGAGCCTACAGCAAACTAGACTACCTGCTCAATATCAGTATGACTTACACTAATAAGACCACACCCCCTGTCCAATCCTGAGTCAGTGGAAGGATCACCTTTGATCACCTCAGATTATCAGAACACACCTGGACCTGGGACTGTTAATAATTATACCTTCCTGTCTGCTCTTCCCCCTAGTTCATTGTCTATTTAAATCTTATAGCCCCTATCTGTACCCCAAACAGTGTGGAAACTGGGCTTTCTTTCCACAGCTGCCCATGTTTTATAATAAACTGCTCCACTCGGCCCTTCACCATAACTGGTCCTTTATTTGGTATATTAATGCAAGTGGGTAGACCTGACCTATGAAACCCAGGAGTTCAACCCTAGGACCTCAAATCTCTCACAACACTTCCAGTGGATTAAAGTGAACACACAACTACAAAGGGAAGTGCATATAAAATGTTTTTCAAGTAAGTTTGGCTGTAAAAAGGGAGAGAAAGATAAGGCCAAGGGTACAGGGGTGTGGCTTTGGAGAATTGGTTATGTGTGTGTTTCTAAGATAATATGGACCGGAAGAAGTCTACATGATGAAGGAAATCATCAGAGTCATGAGAAAGGACAGCTATGGACCAAGTTACCTGATGGGGAGAGGCTAAGAGTTGAGCCTAACTCTGTAGGATTAGAAGAGGAAGGATGCATGTAGTGATGGGAAAGGTGATAAAATATGATGGATTTCATTCTCAAAGTCAGTGAGGGAACAGTATGAGGTTATATAGTTGCAAACTGTGAAGAATGTTTGAAATAGCCAAAAGGACAAAAGAGTAGGAAGGACTGGATCATTATAGTGAATATCAAGTGAATTGTTTTTCCCATAGAGTAGAAAGCAGCTAAATTAGAAGAAAATACGAAAACTGCAGACAGGAAATTAGGATTCATGCATTTGTGGTGCTTGAAATCAAATCTAGGACCTTATATATTCTAGGTAAGCACCCTATAACTCAGTAACACTCCCAGTCTTAGGAGATTAAAATTTTAAAATAAAATATGAGTTTATGATTTCAGATGTAGCCCAAACCTACTATGGGATTGGGTGGAAGAATGGAGAAAAGATGTGGAGGTAATCAGGACAGAAAAGGTCAATGAACAAGGAGCCAGCAAGCTGACTTGTGCACCAAAATGTATACAGATTCTGGTTGATGGTAAGTCTTGGAGGAGAGGGTAGAACAAACAAAGGCTAACACCTTCAGAGTGATGGAGATGAACTAGGGGTGAAAAGGTGCTAGTTAAACTGAGGCTTGCCAATGTTCAGGGAAGGGGTATTGCTCAATGTAGAGCACTTGGTCTAACTTGCACAGAGTGCTGGGTTCAGTCTCCAGTACCATAGAAATTTGAAAAAAAAGGTGCAGAACTCTACAATATCATGAAAGAAGAATGATTGTGAACCTATCTCTGTGCTTCCATTGTCTATTTTTTCACATACATTTAAATAAAAATTTAATATAATGTTTTGCCAATCTTGGGGCTTGGACTCAGGGCATGAGCACTGTCCCTGGCTTCTTTTTGCTCAAGGCTAGCACTCTACCACTTGAGCCACAGCACCACTGGCTTTTTCTATATATGTGGTGCTGGGAAATTGAACTCAGGGCTTCATGTATGTGACGTAAGCACTCTACCACTAGTCTATATTCCCAGCCCTAATTCAATTCTTATAATATTACCTCTCCCTCCCTTCATTACTCCCCCCTTTCCCCTGTGTGTCTTTTGCCAAGTACTGTGGCTTGAACTCTGGGTCTCATGCTCTTGTTTAGCTTTTTCACTCAAGACTGATACTCTACCTCTTGAACCACATCCCCATTTTCAGCTTTTTTGGTGGTGGATTTGGGAGAAGACTCTTACAGATTTGTTGGCCTAGGCTGCCTCTCAAGCTTCCCCAGATACTTCTTAAAGGTTTCCTTTGTCTTTAGAGTCTCTGTAAAGTCTATGTAACCCCGTATGCAGAAGGGATTTCAGATCATAAAAGTTGATGCAAGCTGGGTGCCAGTGACTCACACCTATAATTCTAGCTACTCAGGAGCCTGAGAACTGAGGATCATGGTTCAAAGCTATCCCAGGCATGAAAACCATGAGACTCCAACCTTCAATTATCTATCAAAAGCTGGAAGTGAAATTGAGGCTCAAATAGTTGGTAGCTTGTCTTACGCAAAGAAGCTCAGGGAAGCACGCATGTCTTGAGTTCAAGCCCCATGACTGACAGAAAGAACAAAAAGCCAATAGGCATTAGTTAGTTATAGAAAACACATTTTATTACAAATTTGTCATGGAGTTAAAAACAGAGTCACATATACTCTTCTTAATATGGGACCCTGAAACAACAAATACATCATTACGAGGTCTGGTGACCTGTAATCCTAGTCCTTGGGAGACTGAAGCAGGAGGATTATGAGTTTAAGGACAGCCTGAATGAGATTCTGTCTTTAAAAAAATAAAATAAAAGTAATTAAGTGTATATTTTAAAAAACACTTTATTCATCATTATCATTCCATGTTCACTAAGATTATGGTCCTGTTTACTTCCAAATAATCATTTAATGCAGGGCCTTGTGGTGATATCTCCTCCTATGGAAAAGATGTTATATCCTTCCCCTTGTCCACCAGGACTAAGGTCATTGGCTTTTCTGGCAAACAGCTAGATTGAGCTTTTCAACAGAAGCAAGAGAATTAGGAAGATAAGAAAATGACTCTGGTTTGAATCCTCAGTCAGCCACATGCTAGAAAGATATGTCTAGGCAAATTATTTCACTTGACCATACCTCAAAATCTTCTGCAAATGAGAATTCTACAATGGGCTTGTTAGAGGGATTAAACAAATCACACCCTGTGACACTCACCCCAAATCAGCCCTGAGTGCATGGCAAGACCCTTGATACTTGCTAACTGTCATTTCTGTGACTAGACCATTCCAAGTGTCCCATACTGTGTTCTCAGGCTTCTTTGCACCCTACTATCAGTAATAAGTAGAAAGCAGGTGGTGAAGCGAGACTATTTGGATTTCCACTTACTAGCCAGATCATGGTAGACCCTCTGCTACTTTGCCAGTATGTCATTTTAGACAAATCATTTCAGCATCTTTGGGGTGTTGTTAAAGAAAGATCAAGAAGTAAACATGTGTGAAAGCACTTTGTCAACTGCATGCCTGCTTTACCTTCAGCAAAGCATTGTGGTGGAAAACAGGAAACACATTTAATTGGTTCCGTTCTGAAAAATCTTACCCGTGTAAGATAATTCACTTCAGAAAATGGGTGATTCTTTGTCTCTCTTTGGTTGAGTTAGCTTGATTATCTCATGTGGCCTTTATAACTTACATTTTGGCTGGTTTTATGGTTTTTTGTTTTGCTTTGATTTTTTTTTTGTTAAGTACTCACTCCTTGAGATGTCTTTCTTCTGAGCCAGAGATATGCTTCCGCCTCTCATTTGTAAATCTGGCCAGCCTACTAAACAAACAACTGCATTATTCACCGAAGTCATACATGGCTTTCATGATTGAAAATCTGTTGCTGGGCTTTCACAAAGGAGCTCTGTAGGGAATGGTAATGCGATTAGGACGGTAACAGGCTGCAGGAAGCGGAACACCCAAGGCAGACGGTTGCCCCAGCAAGTTCTGAGAAAAGCCTCAGAGGCGGGTTAAGCGTGGCTTGAGGATCCTCAACTCACACCCCAGCTCTATCACTTGTTTTCTGGGCATCCTTACAAATTACTAAATCTCTAAGTACCTCTGATTCCACATCTGTCAAATGGAAACAAATAGAGTACTCACCTTACAAAGGTCATAGTGGATTCGGTGATTTAATACATAGGAAGTACTTGTAGCATAGTAAGTATTTGTTGTTAGTATATGTTCAGTTAATGCCAACCAAGGCCTGTCTTTACACATTAAATGGGCCTTTTCAAATGTCAACCCATCCCTGGGAGAGCTGCAGGGGAACACATACATACAAGAGTTCATTTTATTTCTGCCAGAGATTTAAAAGTAATACAGGCCAGGTAGGTTTCTCCTCTTTCTACTTTCCTCCAAGGCCAAGCCAAGTTTAGGAAAAGTTGATCTGGATATATCAATACTAGCAAAAGACAGGAGAATGAGTAAGAAAAGCATGAGTCTTCTGCCTTAGTCTTTCTAGCCAATAGCCATCATTCCCATTAAATACATGCTCAGTCTTTGCCCTGCTGAGAGACAGAGAGACAAGAGAGAGACACAGAGAGAGAGAGAGAGAGAGTGAGACAGAGAGACACACAGAGAGAGGAGATGGAAGGAAGAAGAGGGAAGAGAGAGAAAAATGTTTTAAAGAGTTAGAGCTTCTCAGGAGTAGGAGCCAAGCCCTGGCCCCATATTTCTGTTTCTGAGCTTTGGAAGGAATTGTGATAGCCAGAGAGAGATGGTTATCCTTCTGTCAAGTGTGACTTCCCAAGTTGGAATTGTTCTATCTTAAGAGTTATATGAAAAGAAGAGAACCTATGAATGTACTATCAGTGAGAATTGGGTAGACTGGGCCTTCTCCCTTGGAACAACAGGTAAGCAAGCCCCTTATCTTTCTTACCCTCTCACCTTATAAAAGGAAAGGTATCTAAATGGCCCAAAGGAGGGATCCTCAGAACCACACAGCATAAGGGCAAAGTTTACATTGTAGTCTAGACCAGCACTTCTCAAACTCAACTGAGTACTATGTCATCTAGAGATCTTGTTAATATATCTAAATGGATTGAGATTTGGCCTGCCTCCCTCCCTTTTTCTTTCTTTCCTTCCTTCCTTCCCTTCCTTCCTTCCTTCCTTCCTTCCTTCCTTCCTTCCTTCCTTCCTTCCTTCCTCCCTCCCTCCCTCCCTCCCTCCCTCCCTCCCTCTCTCTCTCTCTCTCTCTCTCTCTCTTTCTTTCTTTCTTTCTTTCTGTCAGTCATGGGGCTTGAACTCAGGGCCTGAGCTATTTCACTTAAGACTAGTGCTCTACTACTTTGAGCCACAGCTCAACATTTTTTTTTCTTTTTTGGTGGTTAATTGGAGATAAGAGTCTCACTGACTTTCCTACCTAGGCTGGCTTTATACTTCCACCCTCAGATCTCAGTCTCCTGAGTAGATAGGATTACAGGTATGAGCCAGTGGTACCTAGCTGATATTCTGCCTTTCCAACAATTCACAGATGATGCTATTGCTACCGGCAAAGGTATCTCATTTTCAGTAGCAAGAGTTCTAGATGAATGACATCCTAAAGTGGTGTGGCATAGTACAATGGGGATTCCTGCTAAACTCCTTCCTTCCTGAAAATGCAGCCCATCTTTGTGCATTTGAATGAGGCCACTTGCTCCCCAAGAAGAAAATGGCCAGAAACACCTCAGTCCTTGATTCTGCCTCCAAACTTTGCAACAGTAGAAAGAAAGGAGAGAGGACAAAGTGCTTACCATGGCCAACCAAATCTGTAGGTGATTTTCCCGTCTGTTTACAAGCCAATGTTGACTGAAGCCTAATTTGAACATTGTACTTTGGCAAATTCACCCTTTCTATGGTTCCTTTTTATTGCCAAACCTCCTTTTCAAATACTTTTTTTTACTTTTAGTGCTGCAGGTCCTAGGGCTTGAACTCAGTCCTTGGGCCCTGTCCCTGAGCTTTTGTGCTCAAAGTTAATGTTCTACCGCTTTGACTCATAGTGCCATTTCTGGCTTTTTGGTAGTTAATTGGAGATAAAGGAGTCTCACAGACTTTCCTGCCTGAGCTGGCTTTGAACCATGATCCTCAGGTCTCAGCCTCCTAAAAAGCTAGGATTATAGGTGTGAGCCACCAGTGTTCAGCTTCTTCTCAAAAATTTTAAAGGGATTCCATGACTCTGTTCAAACACATATTGTTCTACTTCGGTCATATTCACCTTTCTTCATTCACTCTGTTCCTACTGCTTCCCTCCCCTAAAATGTGCCCAACTTTACATTCATATCATCCTTTTATTTCCTAGGGTTCACATATAAGAGAGAAGATGAGATATTTGTCTTTCCCAGTCTGGTCTATTTTGCTTAACATGATGATTTCCTGTTCCATCCATTTTTCTGCAAATGACATAATTTTATTCTTTTTCTTACAGTGGAATAATACACATACACTCCTGTGTGTGTGTGTGTATGTGTGTGTGTGTGTGTGTGTGTGTGTAAGAGAGAGATAGACAGACAGACATTGTCTATTCATTCGTCTGTTGATGGGCACCTAGACTGATCCTCTTGGCTATTATTAGCAGTGCTGCTGTAGGACTTACAGAAGGGCTAAAGTAGTATAGTGCCTGGTTAGTAATCTGAAGGCCAAGTTCTACTCTCAGCACTGCCAAAAATAAAAATAAATAGTGTTGTTATGAACATGAAGAAGCTGGTATCTCCAATATGCTGACTTCTGTTCCTTCAGTATATTCCCAGGATCTACATGTTCTCTTTACCCATTGAACAATGGCTTCCCAACCCAGAAGTTTCTTTTCTACAATGTCAAATGTGCCTTCTGACAGCATCCATGTATTGGTGTTGAGTTCAGTCCTCTGAAACTTCACAAAGTAAGCCTTATCCTTGTCCATTTGACAAGCCTGACAGTACTTGAAAGTGCTTGCAGAACCTTTTCCTAACTCCCATAACCCTCCCATCGGGCTGTTCTGGCTCATCTTTTCATCCAATTATTTACATCCTTTTAAAACAGTCGAGGTTTAGGGCCAGGTGTGGTGGATTCTCCTGGTAATCCCTGCAGAGGTAGAAGGAGGATGGTACAAGCCCACTGAAGCAAAAGCACAACACCCTATGTGTAAACGAACTAAAAATCAACCAAGCTGACTCACGTAGAACACCTGCCTAGAAGACTTGAGTTCAAACCCCAATACCTCAAAAAACAAATGTGATTAAATTAAACCTTGGCTTGATCAATAGAAGTCATTTGCATCTCTGCAAATAGATATGGAAGACATTGCACCTATCTTCATGGAAACGTTATCACTGTTACATTTGATGCACGGATATAAGTTGCTCAGTCATGTTGTACCCTAATTTTTCTTATTTATGTATTTATATATGTATGGATTGATTTATTTATTAGCAGTACTGAGGTTCAAACTCAAACCCTCCCACTTGCTAGGAAGGAATTCTACCACATAAGCCATGTTTTCAGACATTGTTGCTTTATTTATTTTTTTGTTTATTTTTTTTGCTAGTCCTGGGGCTTGGACTCAAGGGCTGAGTACTGTCCCTGGCTTCTTTTTGCTCAAGGCTAGCATTCAACCTTTTGAGCCACATCACCACTTCCAGCTTTTTCTGTTTATCTGGTGCTGAGGAATCGAACTCAGGGCTTCATGTATGCTAGGCAGGTACTCTACCACTATTCCCAGCCCTGCTTTATTTTTTCAGACAAGATTTTGACATTTTCTCCAGAACTGGCTTCGAACCCCCATCTTCCTACCTATGGCTCCTGGGTAGTTGAGATAACAGGAGTGCGCCTCCATCCGTAGCTTTTGTTTTCTTTCACTTTTTTTTCTTTTCTTTTTCTGTAACATTTTTCCCAGGCTGGCCTCCATGTACTATCCTACTCCTAACCTCTACCTTTACAGCAGCAGTGATTAAAAGCATAACCACTGTAGTTTGCTTCTTAATTAATTTTTTTTTTTTTTTAATTTTTTTTTATTATCAATTGAACATAAATTTTTTTTTTTTACAAGGTGCTGTGCAAAGAGGGTGTAGTTACATAGTAGGGCATTGTGTACATTTCTTGTGATATCTTACAACCTGTTTTCCCATCCCTTGTCTAGGTCAGGTAGACCCATATGCAGTATACAATGTATCAAGCACATATACAGTGTTCACAGACTTGGTCTCTACTGTCTCTCCATCTCCCTTTGTTAACAGTCATATATCAGGGAGATCATGCCCCTTTGTTTTCTGTGTTCTAGGCTTGTCTCACTCAACATTATTTGTTCGAGTTCTGACCATTTCCCTGCAAATAACAATATTTCACCATTCCTAATCGCTATGTAGTATTCCATTGTGTATAAGTACCATATTTTTTGGATCCATTCATCTGTGGAGGGGCATCTGGGTTGTTTCCAAATTTTGGCTATTGTGAATTGTGCTGCGATAAACATGGAAGTACAAATGTCCTTTTGATATCTTGGGTTTTGCTGTTTAGGATAGATGCCTAGGAGTGGTATGGCTGGGTCATAGGGTAGGTCTATATTGAGCTTTTTGAGAAACCTCCATACTGTTCTCCAAAGTGGCTGTACTAATTTGCACTCCCACCAACAATGGAGAAGGGTTCCTCTTTCCCCACAGCCCCTCCAGCATTTGTTGTTTCCTGAGTTCAGAGTATAGGCCATTCTAACTGGGGTGAGGTGGTATCTCAGGGTTGTTTTTATTTGCATTTCCTTTACTAGCAGGGATGTTGAGCATTTCTTCATGTGTTTCTTTGCCATTTTTATATCTTCTCTTGTGAAGTCTCTCTTTAGCTCTTTTGCCCATTTCCTAATAGGTTTATTGGGCTTGGAGGGGCTTAGTTTTTTGAGTTCTCTGTAGATGACAGATATCAGGCCTTTGTCTGTTGCTGTGCTGGTAAATATCCTTTCCCATATCGTTGGCTGTCTTTCTATTTTGGTGGCTATGACCTTAGCTGTGCAGAAACTTTTTAATTTGTAGTAGTCCCATTCGTTGAGTCTTTCCCCTATTTGTTGTGCGCCTGGGACTCTATTCAGGAAGTTCCTTCCTGTGCCTATAAGTTCTAGTGTCTTTCCTACTCTGTCCTTCAGTAGTTTCAAGGATTCAGGTCTGATGTTGAGGTCCTTGATCCATTTTGAGTTGATCTTGGTGCATGGTGATAGGCTTGGGTCTACTTTGAGTTTTCTGCATATGGCTGCCCAGTTCTCCCAGCACCAGTAGTTGAAGAGGCTATGTTTATTCCATTGTATGTCTTTAGCTCCTTTGTCGAATATCAGTTGGCTGTAAGAGTGCGGTTTTATTTCTGGGTCTTCAATTCTAATCCACTGGTCTTCCGATCTGTTTTTATACCAATACCATGCTGTTTTTGTTATGATGGCCTTGTAGTAGAGCTTGAAGTCTGGTATGGTGATACCTCCTGCACTATGTTTTTTGCCTAGAATTGCTTTGGCTATTCTAGGTTTTTTGCTGTTCCATATGAATTTATGGATTGGTTTCTCTATTTCAGTGAAGAATGTGGCTGGGATTTTGATAGGTATTGCATTGAATTTGTATAACAATTTGGGCAGTATGGCCATTTTCACTATATTGATTCTGCCTACCCATGAGCATGGGAGGTCTTTCCATCTCCTTGTGTCTTCTTTGATTTCCCTTATTAGATTTTTGTAGTTTTCATTGAATAGGTCCGTCACGTCCTTGGTTAAGTTGATCCCTAGGTACTTTATTCTTTTTTTGGCTACTGTAAATGGAATCGTTTCCATAATTTCCTTTTCTGTTTGTCTATTGCTGGTGTACAGAAAAGCTGCTGACTTTTGTGGATTGATTTTGTATCCTGCTACTTTGCCAAATTGGTTTATTAGATGTAGGAGTTTGGGTACTGAGTTTTTTGGGTCCTTGAGATATAAGATCATGTCGTCTGCGAATAGGGATAACTTGATTTCTTCCTTGCCGATGTGGATCCCTTTGATGTCCTCCTCTTGCCTTATTGCTATGGCTAGGGATTCCAGTACTATGTTGAACAGAAGTGGGGAGAGTGGGCATCCTTGTCTTGTTCCTGTGTTTAGGGGGAATGATTTAAGTTTCTCTCCATTTAATATGATATTAGCAGTTGGTCTGTTGTATATGGCTTTTATTGTTTTGAGGAATGTTCCATCTATTCCTGTTCTCTCCAAAGCTTTTAATAGGTATGGATGTTGTATTTTGTCAAAGGCTTTTTGGGCATCGACTGAGATAACAATGTGATTCTTGATTTTAGTTCTGTTTGTGTGGTGAATTACATTGATTGATTTACGGATGTTGAACCATCCTTGTGACTGAGGGATGAAGCCTACTTGGTCATGATATATGATATTCTTGATCACTTTCTGGATCCTGTTAGCTAATATTTTATTGAAGAGCTTTGCATCTGTGTTCATTAGTGATATTGGTCTGTAGTTCTCTTTTTTTGTTGGATCTTTGCCTGGTTTGGGGGTGAGTATGATATTAGCTTCGTAGAATGAGTTCGGGATTTTTCCCTCCGTTTCTATTTCGCGGAAGAGTTTGAGGAGTATTGGAATTAGCTCCTCACTAAAGGTTTTGTAGAATTCATTGGTGAATCCATCTGGGCCTGGGCTTTTCTTAGTAGGGAGGTTCTTGATTACCTCCTGTATCTCACCGTAAGTTATTGGTTTATTTAGTTGATTTATTTCTTCTTGGTTCAGTTTGGGCAGTTTGTACTTCTCTAAGAATTGATCCATTTCTGTAAAATTATTGTTTTTTGTTGAGTAGAGGTTTTGGAAATAGCTCCTTATGATTGTTTGAATATCGTGTATATTTGTTGTAATTTTTCCTGTGGAGTCCCTGATTTTACGAATATGAGTCTCTTCTCTTCTTTTTTTTGTGAGTCTTGCAAGGGGTCTGTCAATTTTGTTTATTTTCTCAAAGAACCAGCTTTTAGTCTTATTTATTTGTTGAATGGTCTTTCTATTTTCAATCAGATTTATCTCTTCTTTAATCTTTGTAATCTCTCCCCTCCTAGTCGTTTTAGATTCTGTCATTTCTTGTTTCTCCAGTTGTTTTAGTTTCATCGTGAGGGTATTCACCTGCTCTGCTTCCATTCTTTTAATGTGGGTACTGAGTGCAATGATCTTGCCCCTCAGTACTGCCTTAGCTGTGTCCCATAGGTTTCTTTGTGATGTGTTTTCTTTGTCATTGTGGCTTATGAATTCGTTGATTTCATCTTTAATTTGATCTGTGGCCCAAGTGTTGGATAGCAGCGTGGGGTTTAGCCTCCAAGAGTGTGTATAGGCTCTGTGGTATCCTTTGTTGTTGAGGGTTACCTTTAATCCACTGTGATCAGATATAATACATGGGATGATGTCAATTCTTTTGTATTTGCTGAGGTTCTTTGTGTGGGCTATGACGTGGTCTATTTTGGAATATGATCCATGGGCTGCTGAAAAGAAGGTGTATTGGGTCTCTGTAGGGTGGAAGGTTCTATATAGGTCTGTTAGATCCATTTGGGCAATGGTGTTATTTAGGTCCTCAGCTCCCTTACTAATCCTCTGGGTGTTGGATCTGTCTCTTGGAGAGAGAGGAGTATTAAAGTCACCCACTATGATTGTGTTTGCATCTATCTTGCTCTGTAATTCTGTGAGAATTTGCTTGACATATGTCGGGCCTCTTTTGTTCGGTGAGTATACATTTATCACCGTGATGTCTTGATTCTGGATTTTTCCTTGTATCAATATGTAGTGTCCTTCTTTGTCTTTTTGAGTGGACTTTAAAGAGAAATCCAGCTTGTCTGAGATCAGGATGGCTACACCTGCCGTTTTGGTGGGTGCATTTGCTTGGTAGATCTTGCTCCATCCTTTCATTCGAAGCCTGTTTTTGTCCCTTGCTGTAAGGTGGGTCTCTTGTAGACAACAGATGTCAACTTTTTGCTTGCGGATCCATTCTGCCAGTCTGCTCCTCTTGATCGGGGAGTTTAAGCCATTTATATTTAAAGAGATCAAGGATAAGGGTGTTTTTTCTCCTTCCATTTTCTTGTTGGGCTGTTTTTTCCTGTTGTTTTTTTTTTTTCTTCTTGTCTTTAGTGAGCTTGTGTTTCTGCTGGACTTTGGCTATTGAAGTTTCTTTCTGAATCTGTCTGTGTGTCTTTTACGATCTCTGTTGGGTGGGCTTCCCCTCTTAATATTCGCTGTAGGGCTGGTTTTTTATTCACATACTCCTTTAGCTCCTCTTTGGTGTGGAAAGATCTGGTTCTCCCTTCGAATGTGAACTCCAGTTTCGCTGGATATTTGATCCGAGGTTGTAAATTGTTATTCTGAAGTACTTGGATGGTGTTCTTCCACTCACTTCGAGCTTGGTAAGTTTGTGTGGATAAGTCGGATGTTATTCGAATCCTCTTCCCATTGAAAAAAGTTTCCTTCTTCGCTTTGGCTGAATTCAGAATTTGCTCTTTAATCTTGAGGTCTGTAGTCTTGAATATTATGTGCCTTGGGGTGGTTTTCCTGGGGTCTGGCCTGCCAGGTGTCCTATAGGCTTCGGTTACCTGGATGGGGTCCCCTGTGAGATTGGGGAAGTTTTCTGCAATAACTTTATTGAGAACATGATTAAGCCCTCTGCTCTGATATTCGGCTCCTTCTTCTATTCCAATTATACGCAGATTATATCTCTTGTCTTTGTCCATTAGTTCCTGGAGTAATCTTCCCTGAAGCTTCACCTTTTCTTGGAGTGTGGTCATTTTCTGGTTGTTGTCAGCTGCTTCATCGTCCAGGCGAGAGATTCTGGATTCCATATGGTCCACTCTTTGTGTTATGGTTTCAATTGCGGAGTTTATGGATGTCAGAGAGCTATTCATGGTTGTCATATCAGCTCTGATCGTGGAAATTTCTTCCTTTAAAGAGTTGTATTTTAAATCTATTTTTTCATGCATTTCAATTCTCAGGGTGTGGAGATTTTCTTTAAAGGCGGCTTGCATTGTATCCATTTTTGCTTCCATTTCTTTAAACGAGGCTTGCATTGTATCCAGTTTTGCTTCCATTTCTTTCTTGGCTTCCTGGGTGTCCTTCCAGATTTCCGCTCTAAACTCCTGGAATTGTTTTCTGATTTCATTTCTGACGGTTTCGATCATTCCTGTTAACATGTCCTCATTTGCTTTTTTATTCTCCATCTCCTCTCCAGTCGTGCTGCTTTTTGGAGCTGGCGAGTTGGCTTGTCCTTTGATGAACTGAGTTATGTTTCTTTGTGATTTGCGCATCTGGAAGTCTGTGTAGATCTTCCCTCCCTTCTGTGTAGGCGTGTCTGCGTCAGCAGGTGCTGTCGCTGTGGCCCCGCCCACCAGTGCAGGGCACGCCTATCAGAGCGGGCGCTTTCGCCGGGGCCCCGCCCTCCTGTGCACTGTGAGTCCCCTACAACAGGCACTTAAGTGGGGTCTGCCTCCCAGAGCGAGCCCTGGGTTGTTGGGTTGTGCTTGCGCCCTCCCGCGAGTCCGTTGGGGGGGGGGAAGCAGTATGTGTGGGGCCCAGTGGGATCGACTGTCCGGGTGTGGCTTGGCACCCTCAGACCTCGCCTCCGCTGCGAGGAGGGGGAACGAGATCAGGCTCAGGTGACCCTGCTGGGCTGGTATTGCCCACCAGCGCCTGTGATTTTAGTTGTAAGAGTCCGCAAGGTCTAGGCGCCTCGGGTGGGGCTTGCCCTGCCGGCCGTCCCTGGCCCCTGTTGGGAAGGGGACGGGGCCGGTTCTGCCAGTTCAGGAACCTTTGGGGGCTTGGGGCTGTTCCGCCCTTCCCCTGCTAGACTGGCTTCCCAGTGCCTGCTGGGAGCTTCCCGCCTGATTTGGGGAATCTTTGTTCCCACGGGAGTGGGGAGGGGGAGGGAGGGAGATATATCGTCTTTGTCGGGCTTGGGTCTCCCGTTGGGGGAAGGGATTATGGGGGACTCACTTTTGCTGCTTTGTGTGTGTGTCCCGCACCGCCGTTGGCCCTTCAGGGGTTGGCGAAGTGTCGTGGTGGCTCCCCCGTTCCCTCTTTCTGCCGCGCTGGGTTCCCTTGTCCGAATCCGGTGTGGACCCGAACTTCTCGTCGCTGCTGGGTGTGTCTTGGTCCGCACCCTGCTTTGTGTCCGTGGGGTCTCCCGCTATATGGATTTTGCGCTCCTGGCAACCTGTCTGCCGATCGCCGGGTTTCCCTTTCCCAGCCTGACCCTGTTTGGGCCAGGGCCGGCTGGTGGGGGGAGGGTGCCCCGGTGAATCTCCGGCTCCGTGTAGGTTTTCGGTTCTTCTTTTTTGCTCCTTTTTGTTTTCCTGCGTTTCTCCACTGCTTCTGGATGCTGGTTTTTTCTTAATTAATTTTTTTTCTATCTAGGATTTCCTAGTCCAGAGAAACACTTCCTAGATGTGTGCTTTGTTTTGTTTTTGTTTTGTGCAACATTGCTCACATCACATGATCTGTCAAGAATGAACCAAGGTTTTGGCAAGACTTAGCAGGAAGGCTTTGTGGCATGTTCCAGACACTTACTATGAAAAGACAGCACCCTCTAACTGTCCTTGAAGAGAACCCCTGTTATATCTACATGCCTCGTCAGGCTGTCGACATGACCCCCTCTACGTTCATCCCAATTTTGTCAAACCTCTTCACACATTTGAAAAATCTCTGGGAGTAAAACTCATTGAACAGGACAACAGTGATTGTTCTTTGTCATATTTGACATTGCTGTACTGTTCTGCAATGATTTCTCTTAATCTTTTAACCTTATCAGTTGTTTATTTATTTTTCTTTTCATGCCCTTTGTCTTGCCTAGAAACTCATACTTATCCTTGGTGAAGCAGACGTACATCCATACCGCTAATCCAGGGGTCTGCTACACTGAGGGAGGTGACCTCCATGGGAGGAAAGCCATGGCCCTCTACCTGACCCTTCTTTCCCTTTCCTCCTGCATGGCCTTAAAATGCCCCACACTTCCCTAAGCCTTTCCCTTTTTGTTGGCAAATACTCCACTCAATCTTTTAGTAATTTTCAAAAGTCAGATTTTTTCTGAAACTTGGGGAGACTCCCCCAATTACTGATTGGATTACTTTCTATAAGCTTCACAGTACATTTAATTTAAAAAAATGCATATAGACCCGGAGACCCAGAATAGCTACCAACGCCCCTCAAAGCCATGAGAAGCACCTTTGACCTACTTAGATGGCTCACTACATTTGAGAACTAGCAGAAGAGTGACATTAAAACTTAATTATCCTAAGCAATAGAGAAATCAGAGTCAGAAGGAGGAACTCCTAATTAATTATTAAGTGCCTATCATGGAGATTTTAATCTTCCTAATAACATTATGTGTTAGGAACTATTATGAAAATTTTACATACAGATGAGGAAACTCAACTAGGTGAGATAACTTGCTTGGGGGCAGAGGTGGGGAGTCAGGGCTTGCCTTTTCCAAAGTCAGCAGCTGCTCCTCTTCCTGGACCTCATTTACTTTTTAGAATGGCTGTCAGCCAAGCTGCATAAACTCTCTTATTGACCTTCTCAGCCAATCTGCATTTTTGCAGGCCAACAATAATTTGCATAGACATATAGAGTAATTGTTTGAAAAGCTAGAAAACAATAGTGGGAAGTTTAGAAATGTGTTGGGAGATGAGGATGTAGCTCAGTGGCATTGTATGGTCTTAGCATGCACAAGGCCCTAGATTTGATTTCAGAGCATGAATAAATACATGAAATAAAGAAATGACATAAAAGTTAAACTTTTAAATTAAAAATAGTAAAATGAATGCACATCCTTCCCCTCTTTTTCTACACTGTATCTTTAGCTTTTGGATTCACTTTTAGATGAACTATATTATTTGAGCATTATTTGGCTAAAATGCTTAGACTAAGAATTTAGTGTGATTATAAAACAGGGCAACCTTGCTAGGCAATTACTCTTGATGTTAAAAGAATCAAGAGCTGGGGCTGACAAAGCAATTCTAGGCAAAAAAGGCAGTGCAGGAGGTATCACAATACCAGACTTCAAGCTCTACTACAAGGCCATCATAACAAAAACAGCATGGTATTGGTATAAAAACAGATCGGAAGACCAATGGATTAGAATTGAAGACCCAGAAATAAAACCGCACTCTTACAGCCAACTGATATTCGACAAAGGAGCTAAAGACATACAATGGAATAAACATAGCCTCTTCAACTACTGGTGCTGGGAGAACTGGGCAGCCATATGCAGAAAACTCAAAGTAGACCCAAGCCTATCACCATGCACCAAGATCAACTCAAAATGGATCAAGGACCTCAACATCAGACCTGAATCCTTGAAACTACTGAAGGACAGAGTAGGAAAGACACTAGAACTTATAGGCACAGGAAGGAACTTCCTGAATAGAGTCCCAGGGGCACAACAAATAGGGGAAAGACTCGACAAATGGGACTACTACAAATTAAAAAGTTTCTGCACAGCTAAGGACATAGCCACCAAAATAGAAAGACAGCCAACAATATGGGAAAGGATATTTACCAGCACAGCAACAGACAAAGGCCTGATATCTGTCATCTACAGAGAACTCAAAAAACTAAGCCCCTCCAAGCCCAATAAACCAATTAGGAAATGGGCAAAAGAGCTAAAGAGAGACTTCACAAGAGAAGATATAAAAATGGCAAAGAAACATATGAGGAAATGCTCAACATCCCTGCTAGTAAAGGAAATGCAAATAAAAACAACTCTGAGATACCACCTCACCCCATTAGAATGGCCTATACTCTGAACTCAGGAAACAACAAATGCTGGAGGGGCTGTGGGGAAAGAGGAACCCTTCTCTATTGTTGGTGGGAGTGCAAATTAGTACAACCACTATGGAGAACAGTATGGCGGTTTCTCAAACAGCTCAATATAGACCTACCCTATGACCCAGCCATACCACTCCTAGGCATCTATCCTAAACAGCAAGTCCCAAGATATCAAAAAGACATTTGTACTTCCATGTTTATCGCGGCACAATTCACAATAGCCAAAATATGGAAACAACCCAGATGCCCCTCCACAGACGAATGGATCCAAAAAATATAGTACTTACACACAATGGAATACTACATAGCGATTAGGAATGGTGAAATACTGTTATTCACAGGGAAATGGTCAGAACTTGAACAAATAATGTTGAGCCTAGAACACAGAAAACAAAGAGGCATGATCTCCCTGATATATGACTGTTAACAAAGGGAGACGGAGAGACAGTAGAGACCAAGTCTGTGAATACTGTATATGTTCTTGATACATTGTATATTGCATATATGTCAACCTGACCTAGACAAGGGATAGAAAAACAGGTCGTAAGATATCACAAGAAATGTACACACTGCCCTAATATGTAACTGCACCCTCTTTGCACAACACCTTGTAAAAAAATTTATGTCCAATTAATAAAAAATAAAAAAAAAAAGAGCTGGGGCTGGGGATATGGCCTAGTGGCAAGAGCGCTTGCCTCGTATACATGAGGCCCTGGGTTCAATTCCCCAGCACCACATATACAGAAAATGGCCAGAAGTGGTGCTGTGGCTCAAGTGGCAGAGTGCTAGCCTTGAGCAAAAAGAAGCCAGGAACAGTGCTCAGGCCCTGAGTCCAAGCCCAGGACTGGCAAAAAAAAAAAAAAAAAAAAAAAAAGAATCAAGAGCTGAGCATCATGATACATACCCATAATCCCAGCTACTCAGGAGCAAAGATCAATTTACCAGGCTAGCCCTGGAAGAGGCTAGTGAGACTCCTACCTCATCTCACAAATAAGGAGGGTATGGAAAGTTAACCTTGTAATACCAGCTACTTGGGAGGTGGAGACAGAATGATATTGGTTTAAAGCCAGCCCTGGACAAAGTTGAGAAACCCTATCTGCAAAATAACTGAAGTAAACATGGGTTGGGGGTGTGGCTCAAGTAGAGAACCAAATCAAGCAAGTGCAAGACTGAGTTCAACCCTCACTATTATCAAAGTGATCAGAGGGGATGAATTACAACTATAAACTAAAAACTCAAAATTTTGTTTGGCATTGGCAGAAATTCTTAGATAATGTTGCTTTGAGTTGATTCATTTTGTTATTTTAAGAGTGACAAATACACTGGGCACCCGTAGCTTATTCCTGTAATCCTAGCTACTCAAGAGGCTAATATCTGAGGACCGAGGCTTGGAGCCAGCCTGTGCAGGCACATCTGTGATACTCATATCTCCAATTAACCAGCTAAAAGCCAGAAGTGTAGCTGTGGCTCAAATGGTAGAGGGCCAGCCTTGAGTGAAAAAGCTCAGCAAGGGCATGAGGCCCTGATTTCAAGCTCTAGATAACTGCATTCCCGCCCCCCCCCCCCGCCACCCCACCACCCTTAAAAAAAGGTTGTCAAAGTGAATTTTCCAATGTGCAAGGAACTCTTCGGACAGTTTGGAACAACAAACTCATGGATTATTGGGTATGAAGTTAACATTTAATATATTAAAATCATATTTCCCCTCAAGCTTTCAGATTCAGGTTTTGAATATTATTGGTCATTTTTAAGTCTAAAAGTATTTAAATAATCAAATAATAAATTAAATAATTTAAATAAATTTAAATTATTATTCTCAATCATAAAAGTTTTCTAAATAGTTTCACATTGGAAGTTAATTAAGTCCTATTAAATATTTCAATCCACATCTCCAAATATGATGTGATTAATTCTTTTAAGCACTTAAATTACCTGGAATAGAAAATTTATAATCACAACATTTAAGTGGCATTTATGAAATATAGTAGCTATCATTCTTTGGAGCTAGGAAAAGCTTTGCTTTGTCTTACAGAGGAGCTTCCTCCTCCTCCTCCTCCTCCTCCTCCTCCTCCTCCTCCTCCTCCTCCTCCTCCTCCTCCTCCTCCTCCTCCTCCTCTTCCTCCTCTTCCTCCTTTTCCCCTTTCTGATTATGATACTATACAATCATTTTGCTCTATTTTCTCTGCCTCTGGAATTTCTGAGTCAAAAGTAAAGCTCATATGAAATATATGTTGAATCTATGGTGGTCATATTTGTTTTTTCTTTTTTATTGAACTTGATTTTAGGCTTCAGTTCATATGTTACTATTTTGTGACACATTTCCCAGGTTCTTGCAAAAAGAAATATTGTCAATGAAAATAAGTAAGGAAACAATTTGAATGTCATTATTACTGCTGTCCTTTTCATAGCTGAAAATCCATTTCCATTATTTTAAAAAGCCAGTGCCTTCTGCTGCTTGGAAGAATGGCTGTTTATAATATTGGAGCTATTTGTGAATATTGATATTGTGTTCCCTCTGGAGTACATGTCTCCATGTCTTCTGGGCTGTAGATATTTTTATTTTTCCACATGAGGTATTCTTAAATTGCCAGGCAGGCTTCAAATTTGCAGTCTGTTTGCCTCAGTCTCCTGAGTCGCTGGGATTACAGGCATGTCTCACCATGCTGAATCTTTAGAAAGCTAATTTTTCCATATTTCACCTTTTACATTGACAAAATATCTTTTATTTTATCACAAATAAACAAGCCATATTGGATTCCTTTGCATACACAAATTAATATAAAATATTCAGTAGATGTTGTTTATACTGTGCCTTAATAACTGCCGAGAACTATTAATTTTGTCCAGAAATCAATTAATAATAATTATGACAAGGCTCAAATCATAAACTTTACAATCTAAAAATAGTGAATTAGTACATGAAGATATCATTAGAGAGGTAAGTATACATGAAAAATATCAATGCCACCAACTCTTGCTATGCAAACACAGGCCCTCTGAGTGTTTATCTGGAATTCTTGGTTCACTGTGCCAGTTACATTTGATAATACAAGTTACAGACATTATTTATAACTCATAAATAGCCTTAGAGTCACCTTTTACTTATTTCCATGTAAACATTCTATTTTCAGTTCTTAATTGCCTTACACTTAAATTTTCTCTGCTTCCTAAAAACACCTACTGTTGGTTAAAGAACTAGTTTAATGTCATTTTGCACACCACTATAGCTTTTATTATGATACAAACTCTGCATAGTCTCTTTAATGTACTCATGAGATCACTAATTCTAAATATGTTCTTTGAGCTAGTAGTTCATTCCTGGTTGGCTATATTTTCAGTCCCTGTACTTTGGAGCAAAGGTGGGTGTTATACTCCAAACTTTCTGACATTTGTGGTCTCTTCAGACAATATTTGTCTTACTCCAAGTATTTTTCAAGCTGTTTTCCAAAGATGAAATTAATCAACTCAACAGCAAGTAGATAGATCCTTGAAGGGGACACACATAAAAAAGGCCTTTCATTTATGTCATGCCTGGGCCTAAGTTCCTTCTCTCAGAAGAGTACATTAAGGTTGGGCACAGGTGGCCCATGCCTGTAATCCTAGCTACTCACGAGACTGAGAGCTGAGGATGGAAGTTTGAAGCCAGTCTGGGAAGATAAATCTGTGATGATATTATTTTTAATTAGCAAGCAATAAGCAGGAACTGGAGGTGTGGTTCAAGTGGTAAAATGCCAGTCTTGAGTTCGAGCTCCAGTGCCAGACCTAAGGGAGGGGGAAACAAGAAGACTACATTAAGTCACCTTTGGAGCAGCCAAGTGTCCTCAACACTGTGGAGGAGTTAGAGTCCTAGCTTTTTCCCATTCAGGAGCTAAGGTTTGCCTTGGGGGAGAAGATTTAGATGTGTTAGCATCATTATAGGTACCCTTGCCCACTTGCCTATTGAAAAAAAAAAAACCACTGATGAAAAAGGTAAGAAAATTGGGACTAGCAGACATTTTGTGTTTTTTTTAAATTTATTTATTAATTGAACACAAATTTTTTGACAATGTGTTGTGCAAAAAGGGTACAGTTACATGGTAGGGCAGTACTAGCAGACATTTTGTAATGGGAAGAACTCTGTAGAGAATTCCAATAGCATGAGCTGACCTGACAGCTGATGTAGAGTCTAGAGCAAGGCACAGGATCCTAAATCTTTCACTTGTTCTGCACTGTAATTAGGTGTATGAACCTTCTGTTCCCACAAAGCATTGACATGACTCTAAAATGCTGTGTCTTCCAGACAAGTAACTAGTGTCCAAGTCACCTGCTTTGCTCCACCACAGCTTTGCCACCTTCTGTGGCTAGTGTGTAGCAAGGTGTCCTTAAGATCCTGCTGTAGCCTCCTGGTAGTGTTAGACATGCATGGTCAGTGCTCAGTAGTAAACAGGTAGAATAAAATTATTTCCTCTGTGTCTGTATGGATACACCCTTGGACATGATATAAGGCATATTTATCTCTGTGGGTTATAATAAAAAACAAACCTGAAAACCACTGTTGTATGGCCAACAAAAATGTAGGAAGAAATCTTTTCAGACTCACTGCTTTGTCATGAGACAAACCACCTTAGCAGGCCTGAGTTTGAAATTTATACTTACTTGTTGAATTTATACTTACACTGGGGAAGACAAAAAATATTAATTCACGCTACTTTGTTAAAGAGGGTAAGGAAGACTATTAAGGAAAACTATTCAAGAGCAGAGTATTGAGACAGGTATAGGAAACCTATGCTGAGACCTTGTGATGGGGCGGAGGAGCCACTGTGAATCAGACATGGCCAAGTAGAAATCTGTAGCCAAGGAGCAGAGCCGGGACAGTGGAGAGAAAATCCTTTGAGCAACTATCCAGGGGAGAGGGGGATTCTGGGTAAACTGATTTGACTGCTGTTTGACAGTGATACTGCACTTAGGGATAAGGAATTTGATTCTCTATCTAGGGTGAGGAATTTTTCCCCCATGTACTCAAGGATCAAAATCACATAGACTCAATATGGAGCCCAAGGTCAAGGTTAGTCAGAGAGGACCCACCAGAGTCTGATTCAACTATGGTCAAAGGAGAGTCTTTTCAATGATCATCTCTGTAGCAAAACTGGTCTTGCATTGGCAATAGTGATATATACTTCTCTCTTTTTTTTTTTTTTTTTGCCAGTCCTGGGCCTTGGGCTCAGGGCCTGAGCACTGTCCCTGGCTTCTTTTTGCTCAAGGTTAGCACTCTGCCACTTGAGCCACAGTGCCACTTCTGGCCGTTTTCTATATATGTGGTGCTGGGGAATCGAACCCAGGGCTTCAAGTATACGAGGCAAGCGCTCTTGCCACTAGGCCATATCCCCAGCCCCTACACTTCTCTTTTAAAGGTGTTAGAAATAAAAGCATGTGGGCTGGGAATATGGCCTAATGGTAGAGTGCACGCCTCGTATACATGAAGCCCTGGGTTCGATTCCCCAGCACCACATATATAGAAAACGGCCAGAAGTGGCACTGTGGCTCAAGTGGCAGAGTGCTAACCTTGAGCAAAAAGAAGCCAGGGACAGTGCTCAGGCCCTGAGCCCAAGGCCCAGGACTGGCAAAAAAAAAAAAGAAAAAGAAAAAAAAAGAAAGAAATAAAAGCATGTTAGTTTAATCATAGAACATAGACAATTTAATTTTGGGAGGTAGTATGGAAATACTTGTACTGTTGGAAATATCTCATTTAGCCAAGCCTTCTATTATATAGGTAATAAAATGGCTGTGGCCCCTAAGAAGTGACTAATTTGTCACTAGCTTAGGTCTCATGGCTAGTGCGGTTATCAGCTCATGATGCTATAACAAATGATGAGAAATTGGGATGCTTCTGGACAACACAACAGTTTCCTTTTTCTCATTTGAGGAGGCTGGAAGTCATGAGGCTAAGGTGCTGGCATAGTGAGTGTAGTGAGGATTTTGGTGGAGGTTACAGACTAGTCCCTGTTGTATTGTCTCACTTTCGGTGAATCTGCACCTTCATCACCTCATCTGAAGATCTCCCGAAATCCCACCCCCACCCCTTCCTAGTATCTTCAACTCTAGGGACAGAAGGATGAGGAGGGGGTGAGTACAAACATACCTTCCCTTCCAAACAGGTAGAAACTAGACGTTCTTGGTTCACAATTTTAGAAAGCAGGGCTTTTATTTAAGATCCTTTGTAAATCTGTATTCAGTGGTCTGTGGTTCAGTGAATTACTTCTTCGAAGCAGCTAAGAGAACCACAAGGATTACCCATATGGTGATTTCTGTTTATGATGAATGGATATATGGTGGGGGGCTCTGCTGGGAAAGGTGACAGGAAGCATATTTGAGCTTTCTATGTGTACCTCTTGGGTGAGGGAAGTGTGGAGCAGCTCACTTCAGTATCAAGCTCATTTGATAAGATGGAGTAACCAGTACTATGTAACTGTGAATTGCTTTGTCTTATTGTACTGCTTTGTCCTCAGCCCATGTTACAATGAATTTAACAAGAAAAGGAAATGCCAGTCAAGTGTGGCACCTGGGACCCCCTCACACATGCAATGCCTCAGACGTCAGGGAGAAGACAGTGTGTGTGTGTGTGTGTGTGTGTGTGTGTGTGTGTGTGTGTGTGTCCAAAGCTGCACGTGGAGCCCAGGTAAAAAGTGGATAGTTTGCAGTGTGTCCGGTTTCCAAGGCCAATATTTCATGAGGGACTCGCTGCCACCGTGGGTACACTTACTTCAGTGGACGCTGGTATATGCTATGGCATCAACTGGACTTGAGGACTTTGGTGGAAAACTGGGGCCGGGGAGATGAAATGCATTGGATTAACTGCTTTGTGCAGCTGAGAATGCACCCCCCAGCCCCGCCCGCGCCCAGGCGCTTATGTTAAAAGCCTGAGCCGGGCTGACCCACTTGGAACCTGGCTTTCCCTGGCCTGCAGGGTCCTGTGAGACCCCCAAGAGCGAGAGGTCACCGACCACGCGGGCAACACTCGGTGCCACTCCGGGAGGCAGGTCCTCGTTCAGCACCAGCCGCTGAGACAAATAAAAATGGAAGATCCTTCTCGAAGGAAAGCAGGCCTTGGGCTGGCATTGTGCGGCCTGGTTTTAGGGGCGCGGGGAGAAAGACTGTGTGAAGGCGCAGCTTTGGGAAGCCCGATTCATTCAAACCCGGAGGACAGCAAACCCCGCCTTCCCCACGCCGCTGAGCGCTCAATCGCCGCGCGCTCGGGGTGGGAACTCGCCCCGCGGGGAGCGGCTTGGAGCCGAGGAGGCGGCCGCAGAGGTGGCCTGGGCGGCGGATAGGCCCAGACAAACAACACCCATTCCCCCTCCTCCGCGCTCAGTTCAACTCCCATTCGGCCCCGGCCACGCCCTGCAGCCGCCGCCCCCTCGGGCAGCTTTCCGCTCGGCAGCCTGGCCACGGCCGGGGGCGGGAGGAAGGCGGTGCCTCCGCTAGGCCCACCGCGGCCTCCACGAACTACAAGGCCCGAAAGGCTGTGCGTCTAGGCCTGCCCCCTTTCTCCCACCACTCAGCGCACGTCAGCATGAGCTCAGCCAATAGAGGACGAGCCAAGGAAAAAGGGCGCCCGGGTCCGGATGCGCCTGAGGAAAGCCATGCTCGCGGCGCGGGGGCAACCGGCCGTCCACCCGGCGCGCGGAGCTGCCGGCAGTCCGCGCGCCCCTGCACCCGCTACTCCTGCTTCCCTCGAGAGAGAGCTCCATTTTTGTCTTTAGTGGCCACTCGGAGGGATGAGGCAGCCGGGATTTGAGTGGAGGGCTCTGGGAAATGAGTAGGGGGCGGGATATCCTGAGACAACAAGTTTGGCTGTATGGAGGGCCTGCCGGCGGCGCGCCTGAACTAGGACGCCGAGGGAAGGAGCGCTAGAGACGCCGAGGGAGGACGAGAAACGCGGTCGAGAGCACAACCCCGGGAAAGGGGGTGGAGAGGGGCGGCCCCGGCGCCCCGGCCCCCCGGCAGGTCGGCGGCCAATCCGCTGGGGGAAGGGGTGGAGAGTCGGCGGCTCCGGCGGAGAGAGGCCGAGGGGGGTGGGGAGTCGGCCGGGCTCGCGCCGCCCTGGCCCCGCCCCCGGCCCGCGCCGCCGCCCGCGCCGCGCGCCGCCGCTGTCAATCAAGGGCGAGTCAGCCAGGCTCGGGCGGAGAGAGGAGCTGCTACGCCACAGCCCAGCGGCGGCCATTCGCGGAAAAAGAGGCAGAGCCTGTGCCAGCTACAGCCTCCTCCGAGCCACCGCGGGCGGGCGGGCGGGCAGGCGGGCGGGACCGGCCTCTCCTCCCGCCTCGCCCCCACCCCCACCCACCTCTATCCCAGTGTCTCTGTCGGAGGGTTTGTCCTGTTAATGCGGGATGAGCGGTACGTATTCTCCACCCCCCTTGATCTCCTTCGCCGCCTCCTTCCCTCCCTCCCACCCTCCCTCCCCAGACCCTGCTCGGTTCTCCCCCTACCCCCGGGCCGCTGCGATGCTTTAAGGGGAGGAGGGAGGAAGGGAGGGAGGGAATGGGGGGGGGGGAGGGAAGGAGGCTTGTGTTTTGTCTTCACGTCGGAGCGGGAACAACCTCCTTCTGGGTGTTGCTCTGGAGCTGGTGGGTCGGGTTTCAAACCACGTTTTGTGATCTTCCCCTCTTCCCTTCCTTCTTCTCCCCCACCCCCTGCCGGTGTGCACGGATCGCCGGTTTATGGAGATTAATATTCGGGGTGTGGAGGGGGAGAGAAGGCGCAGGGGAGGAGGGAGGACGAATAATAATAATCCTGGTAACCTGTTGTCCTGTGTGTTGGTTGGGGGGGTTTGTTGCAGATCAGAAGAAGGAGGAGGAGGAGGAGGCGGCGGCTGCAGCGATGGCTACAGAAGGAGGGAAAACCTCTGAGCCAGAGAATAACAATAAAAAACCTAAAACCTCAGGCTCCCAGGTAAAAGCAAACATGTAAAAAAAAATGCAACCCAAAACATGAGAGAGAGAGAGAGTTGTGTCCTTTAAAAAACCCAGAAGTAAAGAGCAATAAAAATGTTTATTCAGGCAAAGCATCCTTTTATGAGTGAGGAACTTAAAATTGTACATTCCTGGAGATTGCACATATTTGAGAGTATAACGTTGTTTAAAATTACATCAGGTACTTAGACTGTAAGAAAATTGTGTATTTTACCAAGGGTATTTTGAGTTGGGAATAACACTTTTAAGAAAGTTTGTTAGAGATTTTCTTTTATTTAAACTCTACATGACAGGATATGCCTCCTTATTCTTATAGCTCTTACCTGCTTTTATTTATGCTTCTTTTTTTTTGTTTATTTTCTGCTGCTTCTGAGTAAGTTCTCATGTGTAGAGCTGTCAAAAGAAATAAATAACCCCTTCCAACTACTGGTTTCCACTAAATCCACCCACTTTTTTCCCCCCCTCTCCTTCATGATCCCATCTTGGGTAGGACTCTCAGCCCTCTCCTCTGGCTTTACTGGCAGCTACTTGCAGCAAAATAGGGACTCCTGGTGAAAATCAAGCAACTGGACAACAACAAATTATTATAGATCCAAGCCAAGGATTGGTGCAGCTTCAAAATCAACCACAACAGCTAGAACTGGTAACAACGCAACTTGCTGGAAACGCTTGGCAACTTGTTGCCTCCACTCCTCCTGCTTCAAAAGAAAATAACGTTTCTCAACCATCTTCTAGTACTTCTAGTTCTTCCAGCAGTAATAATGGGAGTGCATCTCCTACAAAAACTAAATCAGGTAATTCTTCCACCCCAGGTCAATTTCAAGTCATACAAGTACAAAATCCAAGTGGTAGTGTGCAGTACCAAGTGATTCCACAACTTCAGACAGTGGAAGGTCAGCAAATTCAAATCAACCCAAATAGCAGCTCATCTCTACAGGATTTGCAGGGTCAAATTCAGCTAATTTCTGCAGGTAATAATCAAGCTATACTCACAGCTTCTAACAGGACAGCTTCTGGGAATATTCTTACTCAAAACCTGGCGAATCAGACAGTTCCAGTCCAAATTAGACCTGGTGTTTCAATACCGCTGCAATTACAGACCCTTCCAGGTACTCAGGCTCAAGTTGTAACAACTCTACCAATTAACATTGGAGGAGTGACTTTAGCTTTGCCAGTCATAAACAACGTGACTACTGGAGGAGGGACTGGACAAGTTGGCCAGCCTGCTACTACTACTGATAGTGGGACTTCCAATGGGAATCAATTAGTTTCCACACCCACCACCACTACTGCTTCAACCAGTACTATGCCGGAATCTCCTTCCTCCTCCACTACCTGCACAACTACTGCTTCTACATCTCTAACTAGCAGTGACACATTAGTGAGCTCAGCAGATACAGGCCAGTATGCAAGCACATCAGCCAGTAGTTCTGAACGCACCATTGAAGAATCGCAAACACCTGCAGCTACCGAGTCTGAAGCCCAGAGCTCCAGCCAGCTTCAGCCCAATGGAATACAGAATGCACAGGATCAGTCAAATTCTTTGCAGCAAGTGCAGATTGTAGGCCAGCCTATCCTACAACAGATCCAGATCCAACAGCCTCAGCAGCAGATTATTCAGGCTATTCCACCACAGTCATTTCAACTTCAGTCAGGGCAGACTATTCAGACCATCCAGCAGCAGCCTTTGCAGAATGTTCAACTTCAAGCAGTAAATCCGACTCAGGTGCTTATCAGGGCTCCAACTTTAACACCTTCAGGGCAAATCAGTTGGCAAACTGTACAGGTTCAGAATATTCAGAGTCTTTCAAATTTGCAAGTTCAGAATGCTGGGTTATCCCAACAGTTAACTATCACGCCAGTGTCTTCAAGTGGTGGGACAACTCTTGCTCAGATTGCTCCTGTGGCTGTTGCTGGTGCCCCAATAACTTTGAATACTGCCCAGCTTGCATCAGTGCCTAACCTTCAAACAGTGAGCGTTGCCAACCTGGGTGCTGCAGGTGTTCAAGTGCAGGGAGTTCCAGTAACAATCACTAGTGTTGCAGGTAAGTTACATCTTTTCTCTTCGAAGTGCTTTTAAGTAGTTGCTAGTAAGGAACCATTATTGCTTTGACACACATCTCTGAAGTAGATGATAATCATAAGGGATGGAAGCAGAACAGGATTATTATGCCCACAACCTTTGTAATTATTAGTACAACCTGTTTACTTTTGTAGCTTTTAGTATTCTTTTGTATGTACTAAAATTGTAAGCTTAAGAATTATTTAAATTTTTCTGACTAGAATCATTTATCTTCTGTAATTTAGAGATCATATTTGAGTATACCTGAACTCTTCAGAAAGAATGCTAGTTAAAACAAAGTTTATCTCTTGTGGAGGGAAAGGTTTAAATTAATTGGTAAATAGTTGTGAGTCCATGAAAGTAGTCATTCTGTGTAATAAGGCTGACTTTGAAAATTGGAAGTTATTTGTGGTCCCTCAGCATCTTGTCCCTCATGCTTTTTTATTATATGGAGTTGTTTTAACCTATGTACTGTTACAATTGAGAGGGAAATTTAAGTTGCCAGTTGCTCCACTTTTATATCTAGTTTTCCCTACAATCAGGATTTGTTCTGGATTGTGATTCAATAGTTCTTTGGTTAGAAATTTTTATTTAAGTAAATCTTATGGATATTATATTACTTATAGATGTTTAGTGTGAGGTTGGTAGAAAGCAAACATGTAGACTGTAAAATGTCTCAAATTTGAACTAACTGTAGTCAGGATATTTTAAAACCAATTATAAAAGCAGTTGTTATGTATATAAATAGATACTTGAAAAACAAGTCATATTAAGTAGTATAATCTTTTGGGTACCTATCTTCTGGTACTAATTAATGCTTTTTGTTTTCTAGTTATTAAATTCTTTACATTGATTGTGATTTGGTGAAAATTTAGCTGTGGTTTTAGTGCCTTTGATACTTTCTGATCTTGTTAATTAAATATTTCTATTTTGGTAATATGAGATAAATAAGCTTGTCACTTCTGGATGACCTTGAAATAAGTTGCAGAAAAATCCCACTAGTGCTCTTTTATAAGTAAAATTTACGTGCAAAATTGGAAATTGCCACATAGAGCCTACTGATTCAGAACCTAGTTTATAATTTTGATCTAGATATCTGCTACCTCTAGATTAGCACTATGCTGTAGAACTTTGTGTGATATTTGAAATGTTCTTTCTGTTCTATCCAGTGTGTTAGCCACTATCTTTGTATGGGTATTGAGCATTACCACACTATTGTGGTAACTGAGGAAGAATTTTAAATTTTTTTAAATTTTAGGTAGTTGCATATTGTTAGATTGACAGCATAGTAATCTCTCCGGCAATTTGAATCTGTGACTTTTCCCCTTAAAACTAATATGGTATTCTGTGTAAGTGATTCTGTCTTAACCTTAACTTGCCTTCCTGTTCTCTTTCTGAGCATTAACTAGAGTAGTTCAGAAAAGTGTCTGATTTTAGTGGGCTGAATGACAGTTTGCCTTGTTAAAGCAGAAGTTATTTGACCATTTTAGCTTGACTGGTAAGCATTCATTAGTGAACTATGGTTGAGAGCATGGAGCAATTAGTAATTTAAGTTAGAAATAGTCAATTCATCTGTTCTTACTAATATCTGTTAGAATCCAGAGTTTTCCTCTGAACAATTGTGAGGATATGTTCTTCCTATCTCTGAACTCAGATTTACTTGAATGGTACATAATTTAGGATCCAGATTCTGGAACTTTATCTTTTAGGATGCTGCAGGGTCAAGGAATTTGCCTTTCAAGTTTTCCAGGCCATTCTAAAGCTCCATAAAGTTGGGAATCAAGGGCCTAATAATCATCAGTGAACCTGAAGGCAGAATATGGAAGCTAGTGGGAGCTAAGCTGGTTCACTTACCTCAGAGAAAGAATTTTGCTCATTAATACAAATACATATTCAAAGGGTTACTGTGTGCTTAACCCTCTCACTAGATGTTATTCCTTTACTTTCATGGAAAATTTTTTTGCCTAATGAGTTTATATGCTATAGGATTTAAGTATATGAGGACAATTGAACTTTGCATTGATTTTATTTTCTGAAACCCAAAGGTTTTAAATTTTATGTTATAGAGTTACAAAGAAATACAGATGCCTTTTAAAAATTATTACAAAGAAATTACCTCTGATTTCTATAAGTTAGTGTTTAATCTGTAATTTAAGTCAGTAATTAATTGAGGCCTAGTTTGTAGATCTTACACTATTATTACTGTAGCATAGTAGGGGTTTTACTTTTTTTGTTGTTATTTTTTAAAGGTACAGAAGATGATGGAGAAAATAGCAGTTTGGGATTGCTGGTATAATGAAACTAGTGAAGTTGCTCTTACCTTTCTTTTGGCTTTATGTTTTAAACATATTGAGAGTGGAATACCAAATACTTTATTTTATGTTCTTGAGATAATTGGCCTGGAAGTTGAGACCTATTTATGCTGGCGATCCCCCCCCCCCACCCCCCTTTTTTGTGCCTGTCCTGGGGCTTGGACTTGGCTTGGGTTCTGTCTCTAAGCTTTATTAGCTCAAGGATAGTGCTTTACCACTTGAGCCACATGGCTCCACTTCTGGCTTTTTGGGTGGTTAGTTGGAGACAAGAGTCTCATGGGCTTGCTTTCCTGCCTGGCTGGTTTTCATTAGCCATTCCCTGATCTCAGCTTCCTGAGTAGCTAGAAATTACAGGCATGATCCACCAGCACCTGGCACTCCCTCCCCACCACCCCCTCTCCCTATTTTTTTTTTTTTTTTTTTTGCCAGTCCTGGGCCTTGGACTCAGGGCCTGAGCACTGTCCCTGGCTAGTACTCTGCCACATGAGCCACAGCGCCCCTTCTGGCCGTTTTCCATATATGTGGTGCTGGGGAATCAAACTGAGAGCTTCATGTGTAGGAGGCAAGCACTCTCTGGCCACTAGGCCATATTCACAGCCCTCCCTATTTTTTTTTGAGGCACGTTCTCTCCCTGTAGTTCAGGCTAGCCTGTAACTCAAAATCTTCCTGCCTCAGCCTTTGCTGTGCCAAGGTTGTACCACTACTCTCAAGTTTCCTTTGCTTTTAAGTACTTTTTTGGTAATTTATATTTTCCTTCTAGGAGAATGGCTATTTAATTTGTAGAAATAAATTAACCCTAATACATTAAAAAAAAAATTCCCCCATAAGTCTGTAGGTTGAACTCAGGGCACGGGCACTGTCTCTGAGCTCTTTTGCTCAAGTCTACTAGCAGTGTTCTACCATTTTGAGCCAAAGCACCATTTCTGGTTGGTAAGTGGTTAATTGGAGATAAGAGTCTCAGGGAACTTTTTTCTGCCCAAGCTGCCTTTGAACCGCAATCCTCAGATCTCACCCTCCTGAGTAGCTAGGATTACAGGTGTGAGCCACCAGTAACTGGCTCCTTTAAACATTTTTTTTTTCTTTCTGCCAGATCTGGGGTTTGAACTCAGCCTGGGCACTGTCCCTGAGCTTCTTTTGCTCAAAGCTAGCACTCTACCAGTTAAGCCACAGTGCCACTTCTGGCTTTTTCTGTTTATGTGATACTGAGGAATTGGACCCAGGGCATCATGCATACTAAGCAAGCACTCCACCACTAAGCCACATTCCCAGCTCTCATTTAAACTTTTTAAAGGTATATATTTTTATTTCTAATGGACACATCTGTACATGTTTTTACATATTTATAAGATACTGTGTGACATGCCAATACATGTATACATTGTATAATGACCATACTAGGGTAATTGACTTATCTATTACCTCAGAGACAGCTTTTTGTTTTTGTGTTGGGAACATTCAAAATGCTCTGTACAAGTAATTATTTTGTAATACTCAATTGTTGTTAACCATAGTTGACATACTGTGATGTAGACTATTAGATATTATGCCCTCTGTCCAACTCTTCCAGTGCAGCTGCACCTTTGTATCTGCTTACGTATGATCCTCTCCCCATTTTTGTCCTAGCCTTGGTAGTCCCTGTACTATTCTCTGTTTTTCTGCAATAAATTTTTAGCTTTCATAGATAGGAACATGCTCATGACAAGTATAACCAGGGCTTGAAAAAAATTGTTAATTGCCAGTAACAGACTGTAACAGCTGGTTCAAGGAAAGGGCTTAAATTTTTCCACCATCCCTCCCTATTTTACTCTTCAGGAGGTAGGGGATGTCTGAATGATATGGACAGATGGAAAAAAACAAATCCTGTAAGGTAAGTTAAATGAAACCAGTTCTTGAAGTTGGGGAACTTCATAGTTAGTTTTATGAAATGAGAACTGTTTTGGCCTTGGTGTAACATATTCAGCAAAATGTGTTTCTGTGCCTCGGCTTTATTTGAAACTCCCAATCTCCAGGCCTATTATCTAACATTCAACTACTTAGGGTTATAGTAGGAATTAAATACAAGTCCTGTCTACTTTTTTGTTTCCTTATTGGGATTCACTTTACTTAAAGCCTAGCATGGAGACAGCAACTGTTACTGCCTTAAGAACCTCCGTTATTTTAACTAAGGGAAGATGGTAGAAGTTTTGCCATTGTTTTCACTGTGTCTTTATGCATCCTTGCATAAAGTGAATTTCATGAGTTACAGTCGTTAAAGAATTGAGAACATTTAAGGACTATTGCTATCTAAATCTGCAATTTACTTGGGAGTGGATAGCAATTTTGTTTATCATGTTATAGTTCTTTTTCTTCATGAATTTCTTTGTCAATTTTAGTAGAAATTACTGTTTCATATATGAGTTTTCCCACATAGAAAATTTAGACTTAATAAGATACTGCTGATCCTTTAAGAATTTAGATTTCCAAACAGTGTTTTAAAAAAACAAATGTAATCATTATCTTACTTACATAACTGTAAACCCCCTGCTCATCACCTTTTCAGGAAAGATAAAAAATAAAGAATTTACATTTCTAAAATATGAGACCCTTGAGTTCAAACCTCAACATTGCAAAAATAAATGAATAAGTAAATTCAAAGTCAGGCTAGGGGTATATATAGCTCAGTTTTCCTGGTATGTGTGATCATTATAAAAAGAAATTAAAAGCCTACCCAAATTAATGAAAAGAAAAAGAATTTGAGTTTCTTACCTAATTCTTATACCATGAAACCTAGGGATCTATATCTATATATATCTATATTCATGTATATAGTGATTAGTTGGAAGGTCCAGTTCTTACTGGTAAAAATGAGGACCGATAAACATATTGAGATTTATATTTCATTTTAAAACCTAATTTGATCTAGTAGAATAAACCTATATGACTAGGTTTTTTATTTCTAGGGCTGCTGAAAGTAGAAAATCAGCTTGAGGTTTAATGCAAATATCGTTTTCCATGGCCTTATACATTATATTGGTTTGGAATTATCTAGTAGGCGTCTTAATGATCATATTGCTAAAATTTATGTACATATACACATATAATTACACTTGTGGGTGATTATTTCTTCTTCAGGTAAGTCAGATTTATTCCTGTAATTTTATTTCTCTAACATCTTCAAATATATATTACAGATTGGACTTAATTATAAGGAGTTTATATACATTGTACATTGTATAAATGATTTAAGTTCTGAATTGCCAAGTTGTTTTTACCCATTAGATTTTTTTTCTCCGTGGAAGACAAAAAGGGCTCAATGTAGAGCCACATTAATTTTTAATGGGGGCATCTTTTGCAAAGGAAACATAATTTTAATGATCTGCATTATAATTTTATTTATTTTTCTGAGTCAGAGTCTTACTATATATTTAGTCCTTGAACTTCTGTGTAGCCTAAGCTAGCCTTAAATTTGTGATCCATCTTCCTGAATGGTAAAAATTGACTGTTTTTCAAATCCTCACACTGAAAGCGTATTAGGCCAAGTATAAAAATAAGTTGAAGGGAAGAAAAGGAAGTTTGAGGAGGAAGGAAGATAGGGAAAGGCAGCATATATAGATCTTACAGATCTTACACAGATTTATAAAATGATAACATTTTAGTTGGAATCTTGGAATTATGGCTTACGGTCGTGACCTTTTGATATTGCTGCTAAAGTCTCTTTATAAAGGAATTTTAGTGCTTTACGTAAAATCAGAAATGTGGATTAGATTTTCCAGTGTCTTTTTAAAAGTACTTGGAGATGACACATCAAGGATTGATAGTATAGTAGGGACACTTGGCATGCTAACCGATTGTATATGTCACGTGTGTACTCTTCTGATTCAAGAAGTTCATAATAGGGCTGGGGATATAGCCTAGTGGCAAGAGTGCCTGCCTCGGATACACAAGGCCCTAGGTTCGATTCCCCAGCACCACATATACAGAAAACGGCCAGAAGCGGCGCTGTGGCTCAAGTGGCAGAGTGCTAGCCTTGAGCGGGAAGAAGCCAGGGACAGTGCTCAGGCCCTGAGTCCAAGGCCCAGGACTGGCCGAAAAAAAAAAAAAAAAAAAAAAGAAAAGAAAAGAAGTTCATAATACACACATTTTACTACTTAGTGTATAAGAAAAGTATGTACAAGGAAACCTGTTGAAACAAATTGCTTATGTAAGTATGAGGAGAGATGAAGACTTAATGAAATTGTAGGTAGAAAGGCAAACTTAAAATTAACTGAAGTTCTACTTCCAACCCTCATTCCTTAACCCTGTTTCTGAAAACAAAAACAAAACTGATGCCCAGAAAGGTTGAATCACTTGTATTTTGTGGAAAGGTGAGGGCTAAAATCTTGACTTCTGCTCTGATTTTCTTTCCCCACCGTACTTTGGGGTTTGTGACCCAAGTCTTTTGTTAGCAAAATGAGAAAATAACAATCACTTTAATTAAGCACATGCATTTTTACTTTTTTTTCTTTTTGGTGGTACTGGTCATTGAACTCGACTTTGTACTTGCTAGGCATGGCACTGTACCATTGAACCATACATTTAGCCCATACTTGGCTTTAAGGCACCATTTGTCTTTTTAGGATACATATTTTTATAAAAGTAAGGGCAAGGAAACAGCTGGCTCAATTTTTGTGTGTGTGCTGGTTCTGGAGCTTGAACTCAGGGCCTGAGTCACTGGTGCCTGACTCACACAATGATTTTTAATAACTGATGCTAACACTGGACTGACAGAGTGGTTTTCTTCATCAAATCAACTGTGTAATGTGTGCATAGAAATTATAATTTTTTTCATTTATTTATTTGTTTATTTACACCATGCTTGGTCGAAATCATGTACTAAGACCTGCCAGTATGGCAGGTGAGAAATCCACAATTGAATATCTTCTCTAATTTCAATTCTGTTATTGTTCATAATATATAAAAGGCTAAAAGGATAAAGCCATTCATAGATAGATTAGAGTGTGTGTGTGTGTGTGTGTGTGTGTGTGTGTGTGTGATGAAACATTAAAAGTGTAGGTGTTTTCAAAAATTGAAATGCTTCGCAGTCAAGGTCTCCTTGCTATAACAAGTTGAGGCACTGAGAAGATTATAACCAAAAGTGGTAAGAGAAGAGGTAAATTAAAACTAGTGTACCTCCACATTATGCTTAGTTTTTAAAATACTTACGTGGGAGTTATGGGGAGGCATATGGGATTAAGAATGAGACAAACTCTGCATGACATTTTAAGAATAATGTCAAGAAAAGAAACTATTGTCAGGTTTTAAAATTTCTTGAAACACTTATGGGTAAGGACAGGAGGGGAAAGTGAAGGGGGAGGGGGTGACAGTGTCCAAAAAAAGAAATGTGCTTATTACTTGACTTATGAAACAGTAACCTTTCTGTACAACTTAATAACAGTAAAATTATATTAAAAAATAAAAATTATTCTAAACAACTTGAAAACTTTAAATCAAAGAGAGAGACTTACTGAGTAAAATATTAGAGAAGGCAGAAAATGCAGAACTTTTCTTCTCTGCTTCTGTTCTGCAAGAAAAATGTAGTTCTGACTGATGACTAGTACTGTAACTTTCTGAGATAATTTCTTCAAGGTAAATGAGGAGGTAGAATACACTTAGGGGTATTTTTGGAAGTATGATAGGGATGATTATAATCTTTGGTCAGATGGAACTTTATTTCAGATAGAGTTGTAGGTTAGTATCAGTAACTTAAAAATAATCTAGCACTGGATGTGTGGCTTGAGTGGTATATCACCAGCCAAGCAAGCAAGTCCACCTAGTGATCTCAAGACCCTGAGTTCAAACCCCAGTATAGTTAAAACAACAACCACAAAATGTAAAATTATGCAACAAAAGAAAAAGGGCCAGAAGGTTGAGCATCAGTAAACATCCCACTTTTTCAAAACATCTTAAACTACAGACAAATCATCTGTATAGCTATCCTTAAGAGTCCTTGAATGAATTTTCAAGTTACCTGCCCTTATACATTTAAAAAGAATGCTTGGATCAAAGAGAATCAGTATGAGCTTACTTAAGAAACTAGATTTACATGTTCATTATTTAGGATTTTCTGATGAGTATACCAAGAAAATTATGTTAATACAGTGTGTCTTGATTTCAATATTTTTAGTCATGACTTTGACTTTTTAAAGGCTTTTATCTGGTTGCACTCAGATGAAAAGTGTTGACTATCTTCCTCAATAGCAGTCTAGTTAATTTGGTATGGGATTTTTGTCCTTGATATAGTCCTGTGTACCTCCCGCCCCCCCCCCCCGCCCCACCCCAAATACCAGGTTGAAGGAGGCCTTTTTTTTTTTAAATTAAAAATTTAGAAAAAGCTGAGATATTGCTGTAATATAACAGGAAATAGAATTATGTTTCAGAATAACTTTAATAGGCTGGAATTCTGGGAAGGTTAAGATCCTCTGAGGTGACTTATATACTTTCAGGATTAAAAACTTAGCTTGCAATAGGACTTGGGAAAATGGGCTTAATATGAACTGAGAGGAAAGCTTTTTCTGTACATAGTACTTGTCAGACCACTTATGCAGTATTTCTACAGTACTGGGTTGCACATTTTAATTGGAATGTTGACAAACTGGCAAGCATAGTAAGTAAGGAAAATTCCTGATATGAAATGTGGAAAGTACTTTAGCTATAATCAGAGTGGTGGTTTTTTTTAACTGAGACTTAAAAACAAACTGATTTAATTTGTTTTTGTTAGCTACAAGAAAACAGCATGTACACACAGTTTGTAATGAATTAATAAAAGCTGAATGTCCATCTCTAGGAGATAGTATAGAATTTTTTGTACTATGTACAAAATTTTATTAGATTGTGAGTCATAATTCTAAAACTGAGGGTTCTGTAAATGTTTAGCATATCATTCTATTCTTCTGTCTAGTTTATGGTCAGAGTACTGCATAAATGTTCTATAAATATTGAACTTACGATTGGAGGTGTTAAGGGTAACACAGCCTTTTGTCAGAAGCAATATAATAATATAATTAGTATAAATTCTGAGATGCAAGGTATGCAAGACTTTAGAACTTAATGTATTTTTGTTCTCCCTTATTTTTAAAACTTATTTTAGGTGTTATTTTTCTGTTATTTACTTTTTAACTTGGTGAGTACTAACTAAGGCTTTAGTATTTTAAATTCAGTGCCCAACACTGAATTTGTAGTTATTTTATCTCATTAACTTTTTAATTACAGTTGCATTTCTGATACTGGTACTTTACTATGAATAATGTGATTGTTCTTTCTTGAGTGGAATTAGAGAACAGTTGGAAAGTCTAGGATTCTGAGACCAAACTCTAGAAAGCACTCACAGTTTTACATTGCTAATTTACCATGCGAAATTTTCAAATCCAGAATGTGAAGATGAGGGATGAAGGATGTTAGTATGAGTTATGTGTCAGAGGTAAATGTGAGGTTTATTAGGTTCTGACATATACTCAACCTGACCTAAAAGGATGCTTGTGTCAGGGGAGATGCTGCTTACGCGCAAGAAATAATTATATAGCAGCTGTAACTGCATAAGAGACAGATAATATCAGTGTATTGGAGAATATAAGTAAAGCTTTCTGTGGTAGAGATAGGTCTTGACATAATCCTCAAAGATTAGTTTGAAAGGTGGACATTTGCGCCTGTGGGAGTAGAAAGGTGAAGAGAGAGACCCTGTCTGAGTCAACTTGTTGAACTTGAAGTAAGTTTGGCAGGGACCAAAGATTGTAAAAGCATAAAGCTCTCACCTGGAAGTTTATAGTGATCACAGAAGTGTGTCTTTTTTTTTGTTTTCTCTTTCCTCTGTTCCATAGGAGCATAAGGATGTTACAGAGCAGCTCAGGATTTACTTAGTGAGCAGCATGCCATCCCCACTTAAGCTAGAAAAGTTTTGTGGTTATTTCCTAACATTTTATTTGAAGAAGAGATTCTACGAAAACAATAAAAATAAGTTCAAATAACCTGAACTACTGTGTAAAGAGATACATGGAAATATTTGTGATGCAAAAAATTTATTAGTATTTCTATATAATAAAATGTATATATAGTGAGTGTTGTAGCCTAGCCTACCTGTAATTCCAGAGCTCTGAAAGGAAGCTGACATTTAAGATCAGCCTGGGCTACATAGAGACCTTGTCTCAAACAAATATGAAAAACTTAGATGGAAATCAGAAACCTAGTTAGAAGGATGTTATTGAAGTATTTTAGTGATGAAGTCAGAATGGCTACTGCAGTGAAGTAAATGGTTATTAAATATGAAAACCAAAAGATTATTGATACGAAAAACATGGTTAAAGATCGGAAAAGCCTCAGATCTGTTATTTTCCCATATTATATGTCAAACGTTGTAATAGGTGTGAAAAGCTAAAGAACTGATATGTTTTTTACCTTTGCAGAATATAAAATCTGTTGTACAAGATACTTTGTTTCTAGGAAAGTGATTTTATATTTTGGCATCTTTGAAATTGGAATACAACTTAAAAACAGACATTTCATAACAATTTTTTTCCTATGGTCACTTGCATCTTAGACTCAATTAAATATAATATAAAATATGATATACTATAGTTAATGAGATTGTGTGACATTTGGTTTATAAAAACTAAGCAAAGTGTCATAGAGGCCCATGGGAAAGAGGAACTAGTTCCATTTTATGGCTGTAGTTACGTTTCCATGGAGAATATGATAACTGAATTGGAACCTATACTGCCATGCCAGGAGGAAGAGGAAGGCAATTTTTAGTTTGTGCTGATTTCACATGTGGTCATAAATTCAGTTATTATTTTATAAAAAAAATTTATACTTGATCAGAAATAACAGTGCATTTATACTGGAATTGTAAACCCCATTTAGGAAGGAACTATGTGCTACATATATGTTCCCTCCTATACCCTTTGAACATTGTTTGGAATATACACAGTCTTGCTGTTAGACTAGGAGAAAGGACACAGTTGGAGAACAAGTATGAGCTCTCGTACTTGTTTTACATACTTCAAAATTTAGAACATGGGAGAATGAGATGTAGAGATCCTATGAATAGACTCAAGATATATGCTTCGAGTAATGAGAGAGTTTGTAATCATATAGGAAAAGTGATTGATAAAGTAGAAAAAAAGAATTTGTGTCTGATTAATGGTATATTTTGTGTATTTTGGTAGACAGTTTCAGGGGAAAGCTTTGCAATGAAGGGAGATTTGAGGAGACCTTGAAGTATATAAAAAATACCAGTTTGAGATTCTTTCTCTCAAGTTATGGAGATGCCTTAAAATGTTGCCCGTCAAAAGAGCTTTTTACAGTTCTGTAAATAATGAATTCAGTCATCATAGCTTTTTGTTCACAGAAGAGGAGCTGCTTTTACACAGGAGTATTAGAAACCACATAGTGATCTGTATTGTGGTGAAGTGGCTACCTGTGACTGGTGTGAGGCTGGGGAAGGGCAGAAAACACTTATTTAGATCTAGTTGAGGATGTCTATACCAGGGAGTTGAAGAGGAAAAGATTAGACAAATGTCTGACTGAATTTATAAGTCCTCTGTGTTTTCACATATTTAAGTCTTTATAAGAACCAACTTGAGGGGCTGGGAATGTGGCTTAGTGGTAGAGTGCTCGCCTAGCCATGCATGAAGCCCTGGGTTCGATTTCTCAGCACCACATATAAAGAAAAAGCCGGAAGTGGGCACTGTGGCTACAGTGATAAGAGTGCTAGCCTTGAGCAAAAAGAAGCCAGGGACAGTGCTCAGGCCCTGAGTCCAAGCCCTAGAACTGTCTCCCCCGCCCCCCCTCCCCCCCACCGCACAAAGAGCCAACTTGAAACAAACATTTGACAGGTACTTGTTATACCTATTATAAATTATGACAGTATACTTAATGGAAATTGGAATTTGATTATTTGTGACTTTCGTTTTCTGGAGTTAAAGCATTTTGTATTTATATTTCTAGAAGGATGTTAGTATCCATGTTGATACTGACTTTAGTGATAGAACAGGTAGATGGTTTTAGTAATTCCTTGTAAACTTATCCATTTTGTAGACTCCCTGATAGTGGTCTCCATCATGAATTCTGTTAAGTAGGGAGTCAGCATTTACATAGTGCAATTAATGTGTTCCTTCTAAGGCTGAATGTTATGGGACTGAATTGCTGCTTCCATGATATTCTAATGGGGAGAGAAGTCATGTGGTTTTGTTTCGTTCATTTTTTTGTTTTTTTGAATGGAACAGGTACTAAAGAGACACTTTTTTTTTTTTTTTTTTTTTTTTGCCAGTGCTGGGGCTTGAATTCGGCCTGAGCACTGCCCCTGGCTTCTTTTTTGCTCAAGGCTAACACTGCCACTTGAGCCACAGCACCACGTCTGGTCTTTTCTATATATGTGGTATTGAGAAATTGAACCCAGGGCTTCATGTATATGAGGCAAGAACTCTTGCCACTAAGCCATATTCCCAGCCCCCAAAAGACACTTCTTTAACCCTCATGTTGTTTATATTTTGGCTGACATTTACTGCATTTTATGGTGTACTAGATAATGTATGTAGCACTTACTGTATGTAGCATAGTAACTCATTTAAGCTTCAGAACACATAAAATACATATCCTATCATCCTTCCTTTCAGGTGTAAAAACTTAAATCTGGAGAGGTATGTCTAGGAGTTTGTGGAGACAGATGTAAACATCTCTAGCAATAGAACTCTGTACTTTAGTTACTACCACTTACTGTCTCTGTATTCTCTCTGTACTATAGTGTCAGTTCCCTGTAATCATTATGGAATTAATTTATGGTTTTCTTTTATATTTCAGAAAAATACTGTGTTTAAGTGCTGCTTATATGTTAACATTTATTTTTCTGTAATTCTATGAAGATGGTAATGGTGGTGACCTCAACTTACAAATTAGGAAGCCTAAACCATTAGAAATCAGTTTACTTGATCAAGATCTTAATAGCTAATAAGCTATAGAGCCATACTTTTCACCTTTAAGAAAGTAAATATTCCCTATAATACTAGTCTAAGAAAAGAGAGCTGCAAGACTTTATAGCTAAGCATTACTATTTTAACTGTATTCTTATAATTTCAGTATGGTACTATATACAGTAAGGCATGGATTTCTATATCTTGAGCTTAGTGTTCTATTCCTTGTCTCATTTTAAGGGAATGGGCTCATATGCCAAAGAATGGATTAAAATATAAAAAAAAATTATGATTTTTTTCAGGTGGTATTGGAGTTTGAACTCAGAGTCTTGTGCTTGGTAGGCAGGTACTCTACCACTTGGGCCACATCTCCAACCTGTTGTACTTTAGATATTTTGGGGATAGGGTTGTGTTTTTTCCTTGGGTTGGCCTGAGCCACAATCTTCCTATTTATATTTCCCATGTAGCAAAGATGATAGTTATGTACACCATGGTTGAGATGGAATCTCTTGAACTTTTTGTCCAGGCTGGTCTTGATCTGTGATCCTCCCAAGTTCTTAGAACTACAGGCACTGTGCCTAGCTACAAAAAAAAAGGTTTCTTTTTTTAAAAAAATATTTTGATATTCTATGTTGATTTGACTAATGGTAGAAAAACATTTCCTTGGGGCTGGGGATATAGCCTAGTGGCAAGAGTGCCTGCCTCGGATACACGAGGCCCTAGGTTCGATTCCCCAGCACCACATATACAGAAAACGGCCAGAAGCGGCGCTGTGGCTCAAGTGGCAGAATGCTAGCCTTGAGCGGGAAGAAGCCAGGGACAGTGCTCAGGCCCTGAGTCCAAGGCCCAGGACTGGCCAAAAAAAAAAAAAAAACAAAACATTTCCTTGATTAAATATATTTATATACAAACTAATTTTGAATCAAATTTCAAAAGCATACCAAAATACAAACCATACAGAAGTCTTACATTTCATTTTCATTAATTATTTAACCTCCAAAGCATATATTTTATTTATTATTATTTTTCTTTATTGTCAAAGTGAAGTACAAAGGGGTTACAGTTTCATATGTAAGGCAGTGAGTACATTTCTTGTTCAACTTGTTACCTCCTCCTTCACTTTCCCCTGCCTCCCTCCTCCCCCATGAGGTGTATAGTTGGTTTATGCCAAACGGTTTTCTATGTACTGCTTTTGGAATCCTTTGTCTTTTTATCCTTTGTCTCTCGATTTTGCTATTCCCTTTCCTTTCCCTAGTTCTAATACACACATATACAGTATCCAGGGTACTCAGATGAGATACAGTGATAGCGGGGGTACAACCACAGGAAGGGAATGGGAGAGAAACAAACAAAAAAACAGGTACGGTTTTACATGGCATGTTGAAAATAATTACAACAGTGATATAACACTTGTTTCCGTAATGTGGAGTTCATTTCACTTAGCATCATATCAAAGCATATATATTTATATATATATATACATATATATCTTTTTTTGGGGGGGGGGCAGTCCTGGGGCTTGGGCTCAGGGTCTGAGCACTGTCCCTGGCTTCCTTTTTGCTCAAGGCTAGCACTCTACCACTTGAGCCACAGCGCCTCTTCTGGTTGTTTTCTATATATGTGGTGCTGGAGAATCGAACCCAGGGCTTCATGTATACGAGGCAAGCTCTCTTGCCACTAGGCCATATTCCCAGCCCTCAAAGCATATATTTTATAAAGCTTGAATTTCATTACTTGTTTCTTAATCAAAATGTGACATGCTATATTTAAGATATGGATTTATATTTATTTTTTAGAGATATAACTCAAATTTAAGAACACCCCAAAATGCTAAAAATTATATGCACAGGATGTGTTTCTCAGCTAGTATTGCATTGTTTTTTGTTTGTTTTTATTGTGTGTGTGTGTGTATGTGTGTGTGTGTGTGTGTGTCTGTCTGTCCTTGGGCTTGAACTCAAGGACTGGGCATTGTCCCTGAGCTTCTTTTGCTCAAGGCTAGTGTTCTACCACCTGAACTATAGCTCCACTTCAGCTTTTTTGGTAGTTTTCTGGAGATAAGCCTGTTCAGGCTGGCTTCAAACTGTGATCTTCAGATCTCAGCCTCCTGAGTAGCTGGGATTATGGCCATGAGCCACCAATACTTGGCTTGCATGTCATTTTTATGTAACATTAGAACAGATGAAACCAATGACATTATGACATTATTATTTTCCAGTGAATAAATAAGAAATCTAGGCCAACTCACTTGGGAGGCAGTGATCTCGAGGATATAGTACATGACCATTATTAAAAAGTTAGTGAGATCCACCCCTCTACATATCAACAAAACAAGCCAATATTCCTACTATTCAAGTAACATTAGTTAGAATCGCAGTTCAAAGCCAGCATTAGGCAGAACTGTGAAATCCTATCTGAAAAATAACTAAAAGCAAAAAAGGTCAGAAGTGTATCTCAGAGCTCTCAATTTAAACTCTAATACCAACAAATAAACAAATAAGTAAATAACATATTTGATTTCTGACACTATATATTAGGCATTGTTCTTCATCCTATAGAAATAAAACATTTTTGTACTGTGTTTATGAGTACTATACTTTGTTCTATGTAGGTAAGTTTTGTTTTATTTGCTCATGTGTATGTGTTGGTATTTGTTCAGCGCTTTACACATATTAGGCAAGCACTTTTAACACTGAACTACAATCCTGATTCATGGTTTTGAGTATATGGATTTGTTTTGTTTTTTAAGTGATTGAAGTTGAATCACAAGGCATAGCTTAGTACATGACATCTGAGCTAAACTGCTCAATTTCTAGTAATATTGATAAGCAAATCAACAGTCGGAAAGTTTAAATATTTAATCCATTGTTATAGAATTAATGCATAAGGAGATTGGGAAAAAGACCCAAAATCTTTTATAATTTTCCTTTTTTTTTTTAAATAAATCCTTTGTTTTTCCTTTGTTTTTTTATAAATTGAGAACAAGCGAATCACAGTTTCTATGAAGAATTTTAAGTGTTTTCTCATTCCTCTGATAAAAGTTTTTGAAAGGTAATTGAAGAGTAATTTATGGTTTTTTAGAAATTGATATTTATATATTCTCACTACACTACAAAAAATTAATTTAGCCTATATTTACAAAACATTTTGGCTTTGTGTGTATACATATGTATGTATACGTGTAGGCATATAAATATGTGTATACACATTTACTGTATGCATTTATGCTTGAGAAACATTTGAGCAGAAAAATTTTAGGGGATTTTGTTATATTCATTTCCTACCTTGTTCTTCCAACCTTATTTTAATAAGAGTCAGGGGATCAACCCAGTTAGGGGTATTTATAAAAAACTTAAGGCACTTCTTATATATTCCCACATTCATCCTAAACCATAAAGAACATTTGGTTTTGAATTTAAAGATTGAGATACACTGGATGCTGGTGGCTCATGCCTGGAAGCCTAGCTAACTCAGGAGATTGAGATGAAGATTGTGGTTCAAAGCCAGCCTGAGAAGGACAATTCACTACCAAAAAGCCAGAAATGGAGTTGTGGTTCAAAGTGGCAGAGCACTAGCCTTGAAAACAAAACTTAAGGGCAGCATTCTGACCCCTGAGTTCAAGCCCTAGGATTGGCAACAAATAAAAACAAACCCCTAGAATACTGACAGCATCAGTCCTTTCTAAAGTATTTTTGGTAGTGATAACTATGCGTACTTTGCAAACTGAAAGACAAGTCTCATTCTGTAAGTAGCTTATGGTGAGCAGAGGTAAATTTGAATGTTAAGAAAAGAGCTCTGTGCTAGGTAACAAGTTGTCTCTGCTATTAGACTCAGGGAAAGTACCTTTTACTAATATTAGTTTTAAAACCAATTACTTGCCCGTGCTAGTGGTTAACGCCTAACTGCTCAGTAATCCTAGCTGTTCAATAAGCTGAGATCTGAGGATCACAGTTCCAATCCAGGCCTGGGCAGGGAAGTCCTTGAGACTTTAAAAAAATTTTTATTTATTGTCAAGAGTGATGTACAAAGGGGTTACAGTTTCATATGTAAGGCAGTGAGTACATTTAATATCCTACTTGTTACCTCCTCCCTCATTTTTCTCCTACTTTCCTCCTCCCTTCCCCATGAGTTGTACAGTTGGTTTACAGCATAGCTTTGTAAGTATTGCAGTTGCATTGGTTTGTCTTTCATCTTTGTCTCTCCATTTTGATGTTCCCTCTCCCTTCCCTAGTTCCAATAAATTTGGGCCACATAGAAAGATCCTGTGTCAAAAAGAACAACAGAAAACAAATTAAGTTTTAGAGTTAACCTAAATGAGACATGTCAGTAATTTTAATTTTTTTTAAGTGAAAATTTTGGTTTTGTTTAGGCAAATTCCTGAAAACATTTTTGGTATGGCATGTAATGCACTTCACCTTTAAGGGTCACGTTCTGGATTTGAGTCATTAAGGATTCAGAGAAACTTTTAGAAAATAAATCAGTTGACAGCACCTTGTAACCATATACATTTCCAGCCTTGAAAAACAGTGAAGATGGAGGCCAGAACCTAAAGCCCTTGGACATTTAAATTGCCATTTGGGCCTTCACCTGACTGACTATACTACATGAACTCGCCATTGGATACAGACAAACGATTTTTTGGTCAGAGACCACTGTCTTTTTTGGACGTGGTCTTGCTAAGTTCTCAGGGTGGCCTTGAACTTGGAGTCCTTCTACCTCTGCCTCCTGAGTTTTGGGATTGCAAGTATGTACTACCACATCTCATACCAGCTCATTCAAACCAAGGAGTATGCTTGTTTAGGACTAAACTCTCTAGCTTACTTAAAAGCAGCATAGCCCTGTGACAATAAATACTGCCACAGTAACTTTGCAGAGAGCTAGCTCTCCTATTCAATATTACCACTGAATATTTTCCAAAACCAGTCCTTGGTCTTCAGTTCAAGATTTTTAAAAAATCCTAGTCCTTGCTGTATTTTGTTCTCTTTTTAGAAACCATATTAACTTTCCTATTTTATTACTTTAATGCTTCATCATTTGGACTTGTAGTCAACCTGCACTATAGGGGGTAACTGTAAAATCTAGAAAATTGGAAGTGGTAGGTGGATCTTTATATCTAAGGTTAAAAGGAGAAAGCTTTTTACTTGTACTAGGAGGTGAATAATATCCATTTGTCCAAAAGCTCTCATAGGAGTAGTAGTATCTTCATCTGCTGGATCTTTAATGTTTTCTGCTAGGGGTATAAAGGCAGAGAGAGTACCATTTTTAACCTTAGACCTCTGACACAAATGCAGTTGGATATTAGATTCCAGCTTCTTCCACAGTCCACAGGGAGAAAATTCTTTATATATTGGATTACACTAAAGTGAAAAAACGGTTCCCATAGGATTTTAAAAAATCAAGGTAAAAATACAGAAATTTAAAAATCAAGCTACATGTGAAAAAATTCTTAATTTATTTTTAATAGATAAAATAATTTTTGTGTATAGCATGTTTTGATGTGTTTATACATTAAGGTATAGCTAAAACTAATAAGTTACAAGAAAGAAAATTATGTCTTAAAAATTATACCACTTACAAGTATTCTTTGTAAAGAATTTGTGTTAGTTATTAAGGCTCCTATGTGTTTTTCAGTATAATGTCAACCCACACATATTGCAGTAAAAGTCATTGAGCAATTGACACTAACTAGGAATAGTTATTTGTTTCCATATGATAATCTATAGATTTAACTTAAAATGAAGGTGACATTGTGGTGTTGGTGAAAATAGCAGTGGACAAGAACTAATATCTGGGTTCAGTTCCTCATTCTGCCAGTTTCTGCTTGGCATGTGCAGATGTCCATTAGCTTTCCTGATTCTCAGTTATAAGTAAAATGAAGGTAACAAATTGCCTACTAAACTACTAGTTTCTCTGAGGATCAACTGGAGAGGTATGCGTTAAGATGTTCTGTAAATGCTAAAGCACTAAATAGATGTAAACTTGATTATCCTCATTCTTCTAAATTAGTATATGTATACTTAGCATCTTGCAGTTTTATTTCCTATTATGTAGTCATTTTTATATCTATAACAATGCAGTGCTCTATAGTGAGTATTCAGTAAATGTACAGTAAGAATATTTGAGTTCTTAGCTTGATTGGGTATATTAAGCATGACTTTTTAAAAAATGTATTCAGATGATTTGCTAACGGGACTTGCTGACCCTGGAGGACTGTCCCTCCCATAGGAGAGGTATTTCCTAGAGATATCAACAGTTATCCTGCCAGTATGATTGCCAAAACAAATCAGTACAGATTCTTATCATCTCCTTTTTGAGGCTCTCAATTCAGGCCACTTGCCTAGGCCAACAACTAGGTACCAAGCAACTAGGAATGGCAGCTATGCCTAGACCCTCTAAAATTATTAAGCCAGCTACTCCTAAGCCTGCATACCTTGCCTCACGAGCTATTCCCTCATGTAAAACCCACACTAAATTTCTGCCCACAGTTTTTCCCCTTTTACTCTGCTACTGAGCTGAGGATTTCCCCACTTGAGTCATCCCTTTCCTTCTATCTCCTCACTATAGCATGATTTGCCATCTCTTAATAACCAGTCAGTACGAAGCTGTCTTTTCAGTGACAGTTTTCTATTTGTGCATTATTTTAAAGCATTGGTTAGTGGATTTTTTTTTACAGTCATTCAAAGACATTATTTAGACTCTTACCATTAAATAAAGGGTTAAAAAGTTTCCCTGGGGGGGCTGGGGATATAGCCTAGTGGCAAGAGTGCCTGCCTCTGGGCTGGGGATATAGCCTAGTGGCAAGAGTGCCTGCCTCGGATACACGAGGCCCTAGGTTCGATTCCCCAGCACCACATATACAGAAAACGGCCAGAAGCGGCGCTGTGGCTCAAGTGGCAGAGTGCTAGCCTTGAGCGGGAAGAAGCCAGGGACAGTGCTCAGGCCCTGAGTCCAAGGCCCAGGACTGGCCAACAAAAAAAAAAAGTTTCCCTGGGGAAGTAGAGCTGTACTAGCCTGGAGCAAAAGAAGCTCAAGGACAGTGCCCAGGCCTTGAGTTCAGGCCCCAGGACTGGCACTCCCTTTCCCCTAAAAAAAAAATGTTTTCCTACAAGTAATCTGGATTGAGATTCAGAATGGTATTAAGATAATGTTTCTATATGTGGATAAATATAGTTGCATATGTATGAGTATGTTTATGCATGTGTACATGGATAAACGTTGGGTATGTGTAAGACCTTTTTTTATTTTTCTGGCAGTGCTGGGGTTTGAACCCAGGGCTTTGTGCCTGCTAGGGCTTTGTGTTCTGACACTTGAGCTTATGTTCCCCAACCCTTTTTGCTTTGGTTATATTTTTGTTAGGGTCTTTATTTTTTATTGATTTATTTTTTTTGGGCCTTGGACTCAGGGCCTGAGCACCATCCCTGGCTTCTTCCCTCTCAAGGCTAGAACTCTGCCACCTGAGCCACAGCGCCCCTTCTGGCCGTTTTCCATATATGTGGTGCTGGGGAATCGAACTGAGAGCTTCATGTGTAGGAGGCAAGCGCCCTTGCCACTAGGCCATATTCCCAGCCCCAGGGTCTTTATTTTTGCCATCTGTTTTGGACCACAATCCTCCTATTTACACTTTGTTCCTAGCTGACATAACAGGTACCTGCCACTACACCTAGTTTTTATTGGTTGAGATGGGAGTCTTAGTGCCAGTTTTTCCTGAGCTGTCTTCAAACTAGCATCATCCTACTCTCTCAATTTACCTTCCAAGTAACTAGGATTACAGGTGTGCACTACCACACTTTGCCATTAAATCTTTTTGTTCTTTTCCTTGTGTTGCTACCAGGACTTGAACTCAGGGCCTTATTCTGTTGTTTTTGTTGTTGTTGTTCACAGCTAGTGCTTTACCACTTGAACCACACTTCCAATAAGGTAGAACATTTTGTTGACTAACTGGAAATAGAATCTCAAAGGCTTTTTTTGGACCTGTGAACCTCCAGGTCTCAGCAGCCTGAATAGCTAGGGTTACAGATATGAGCCATTGCCATCTGGCTTATAAAAATGTTTTTAACCTCAGTTAAACCAGAAGTTAGATTTAACTTCATTTTTGTTACCTAGATGAGATTCTAATTACTAAGCCACAAATTATACTAAGGAATTTTATCATTGCTGTGACAAAACACCTGAGCCAAAAAGCCTAGTAGAGGAAAGATTCGTGGTGGCTCATAGTTTCAGAGGGTTTAGTCCATTGTTTCTTGGCCCCATGTGATTGGGCAGAACATTGGGACAGGAAGCAGAGAGAAAATAAGGGGCTGGCAACTAGGTATAACTGTCAAAAGACATGTCCACAGTTCCTAGTTCCTCCAGATAAGCCCCACTGCCCAAAGTTCCTAAAATTCCACATAGTACCACAAGCTGAGAAATGAGGAATATACAACACCTAATAAGCCTTTGTGGTACATTTTATATTCAAATCATAGAACAGATCATCTTTGCCTTAGTTCTTTTTGTTTATAAATGAAAAACCTAAAGCCTAGATTAGATATGCAGTTTACCCAAATTAAACCTCTAGTTATTTGCAAAGTCAGGATAATTCAGATTTAACTCCAGGCTTAAATAAATATTCAAGTTTAAAAAATTACTAGGAAAAAATAATTATAGGTAAGGCTTTCTTGCTTCTCTCTTCCTCACAAAGTTAGGTCTTAAAGTTAATTTTGTTTGCTCCTGTCCCTGGTGGCAGTGATTGGGTTGCTAAGCAATTACTTCAAATGATACAGTTTCTCCACCTTGAAAACTAAAACTTAAAATTTAATATCCTTTATTTTTTTATCTCATATACTATTTTTAATTTGTGCTCCAAAATCACCTTTTGATTTCTTGCCTGTTGTGGTGATTTTTTTTCTTACTTTGTTTTCTTTGCCTTCAGTAGGAGAGTCATAGACCTAGATATTTGTAGCAATTTTTAATCTAGGTACTTTATTGTATATATTTTCTAGCAATTGTAGTTTTTGGATAAATTTAAGCCAAATAATTATTGTGAGCAGAGATAATATGAGGGGGAGGGGATTATTGACTAGAGAGATTAATGGTTTTTTTTTTTGCCAGCCTGGGCACTATCCCCGAGCTGCTTTTGCTCAAGGCTAGCATTCTACCACATGAGCCAGAGCACCACTCCGGGCTTTTTCTGTTTACTTGGTACTGAGGAATTGAACTCAGGGCTTCATGCATGCTCAGTAAGCAGTCTACTACTAAGCCACATTCTCAGCCCCTTTAAAAAATGTAAAGCAAAATTATTTTGTGTGAAAGTGTATTAAGACGTAACAAGGTAAGACTTGAGAACAAATAGCTTTATGTTGTGCTCTTAATTGCTAGGCCTTCATGTAAATAGAAAACCATATCTAAAGGAAGAAGTAAAAGGAAGGAAGCTTGAGGAGGATTTCCACACAGACACTTAGGACTGTTCTCTCATGTCTTCGAAAACTAGCAAATGGTAATTAATTATGTTGAAAAGGGAAATTAGATTAAAGTAAAATGTTGTGTTCTTCAAGTACTTAAATAGGATATACCTTATTAAGAAGCATGGTTAAGTTGTTCCCCTGAACTTTGCCACAGTGCCACTTCCAAATTTTAGTATTCTGTATTACTCTAAAATTGGATTGTATTTAATGGTGTCTGTCTGCCGTCTATTATTGTAACTGCAAAGAAAAGCTATATTAGACAGTTAAGTTTTTTCCTTCTATTTTAGCTTAGTGTTTTTGGGTTTTTTGGCGTTGAGGTTTGAACTTAGGTGCTTGGGTTCTGTCCCTGACCTCTTTTGCTCAAGGCTAGTGCTGTACCACTTTGAGCCACAGAGCCACTTCTGGTTTTCTGGTGGTTAATTGGCAAAACAAGTCTCACAGATTGCTTTGAACTGTGAACCTTAGATCTCAGCTTCCTAAGTACCTAGGATTATAGGTGTACATACTAAAACATTAGATACTCACATGAACTACTATACACTAGATTATGTAAGTCTGGTTAGATTTTATTCTTTAAGATTTAAAAATGTTTCAGAATTCTTTGTTTCCCAATTAAAACTTTTTCCCCGATTCAAGGACTTGAATTCAGTGCCTCATGCTCTCACTTAGCTTGCTTGTTTGACTCTACCACTTAGAGCCACACCTCCAGGCCTTGCTTTTTGCTAGAAATGGAGAGTCTGGACTTTTCTGCCTGGGCTGGTTTCAAACCCAGTCTCCAGTCTCAGCCTCCCAAGTAGTACTACATGTGTGAGCCACTGACACCCGGCTGAAACTAAATCTTTATATAACAAAAATCTGATAGCATGCTTTGGAAGAACATAGTAACTTTACAGGTTTCTTAAATAAATGGAAATTTCGTTGGTTTTAAAGTCACTCTCTAAATTTATAGTACAACTTTATAGCATCTTTAATCAAAAGCTCAAGATACTCCATAGCAGACGCTTTTTTCTTCAATACTGGGAATTTATTCCAGGAAAGAAATTTAAGACTTTTTCGGTGTTAATTTTATGTAATAACTAAAAACTTCCACACCTGATCTTGTGACAGGTCACTGAAAGTGCAAGCTTACTGAAAATATTATACCAAATTACGTGTATACTATGTGAAGAAAATGAATATGAAACAGATGAATTTCATATCAGACCCTAGGTCTCTTCTCGAAGAATCTCACTGAGCATATGCATCTATTTCTAGACTCAGAAAAAAAAAACACCTTAAATTCAAAATACTGGTCCTGAGCATTTTAGATAAGGCATCCCAACCAGTATTTACTTTAGAAATAATAAAAATGCTTAGGGGGCTGGAGGAATGACTCTGGTAGAGTATCTGCCTAGCAAACACAAGGCCCTGAATTCAAACTCTGGGGGTGGCGAGCAGGGAAGAATGTTTTTGACCTGTTCCTTTCCTTTTCAAAGTGATCATGGGTAAGCAAGTTCAAAATATGCTTGGATCATGAACTGATCATTTGTCTGCCCAAGCAGATAAAAGCACATTGAGTTTTTCCAAGAGATGACAAAATAATAATTACACCTTCAGTTATTTAAGCCTGTAACAGGACCCACTTTCTTTTTTCAATTCATTACTTGTTGCTCACTATCATTCATTCATTTTACATTTGTTTCCATAAATCATGGTTGTATAGAAATATTCTGGAGTTGCATTAACTTTGAACAGTTAAAGAAACAAGTCATGGGCTGGGGATATGGCCTAGTGGCAAGAGTGCTTGCCTCGTATACATGAGGCCCTGGGTTGGATTCCCAGCACCACATATACAGAAAATGGCCAGAAGTGGTGCTGTGGCTCAATTGGCAGAGTGCTAGCCTTGAGCAAGAAGAAGCCAGGGACAGTGCTCAGGCCCTGAGTCCAAGGCCCAGGATTGGCTTAAAAAAAAAAAAAAGAGACAAGTCACTAATTTTTAGAAGAGTAATATAGCCATGAGTTTTGATGGTTTATTGTGATGATGAAATTAAAAGAATAAAATACATACAAGTTTCAGAATTTTAATAACTGTCTCAAAGAGAAAATGTAGATATTCTTTGTTTAAAAGGATCAGGTTTTGGTTATAATTTTACAGTGAAGTTTATTTCCTTGTCAAAATGCCACCCTAAATTATTTAAATTATTTTTTCCATCAAGGGCACAAATGACTCTCTTTTCTGTTAAGACATATCTATAAATAAGGATTTTTTAAGTCATATTATGAATTAATCAGGTAAATGAATCAGACCTTTTCTTTCTCTGTGTTCTGATCTCCCTCATTTGTTGTGTCTGAGAAAAAATATATTTAAATATAATTATTCTACTTCCCTCAAATATGTGTTCATATTCTCCTCATCTTTATTGGAAGTAAAAAGTGGTAACTGGAGCTGAATTCTTAATTGAAAGTAGGTCTCAATTGCATAATAGAATAGGGAGGATGTTCTTTGGTAAGAATGATTCTCCTTCCCCCCAAGTTTTTAGAGAAAATCTTGGGCCAGTTTATCTACACTTAAAATTGCTTTCCTAGTTGCTTAATTTGTTGTCTCAAGATGTATCCAAAGCCTAACGTATGAAACTGTAACCTCTCTGTATATCAGTTTGATAATAAAAATTTGAAAAAAAATAGCCATCTGTGGGGTTCAACTGCTCCATGAGAGCATAACAGTGCCTACCTTGGCCCCAAACTCTTCAGCTATTTTAAGCAATGACCCTACGAACTGACAGGGCATACTGTACTCTCTTACTAAAGAGTGTCATTTCTGTATTTCCAACACTGGACAGTCAGCTATAAACTTGTGTGGGATTAAGGCTGTAATTGTAATGTTTTAGGTATTTTTATATTCCCTCCCTTATAAGCTGCAAGCTTTTGTTGTTACAAATATCAGGTTTCATTAAAATAGATAACACTGTAGGGGGAAAAAGATGATTAGACAGCTATAAATTCTGTGTTTTACTCATGTATTTTCATTGCTTGGCTGGGTGAACTTCCTATAAATTAAAAAAAACTCGAAGAGTCACTTGATGAATATTATAAATTGTGTTATTTTTGGATGGTTAGTTCATTAATGCTTTATTCTATGTTTCCCTTTGTCCATATCCTCTGCTGTCGTGTCAGATTGCTTTTCTCCCCTTATTGCCTGTTCTACCCATTAAATATTAATGTCCCTGATTGCTGATGTTAATCTTTTTTAATGTTACTTACCACCTCTTAGCAGTGTATCTCTTATATTTCTACTATAAGATTAGTTAAGGCTAAGGTTTTTGTTTTGTTGTTTATTTCCCAGGATCTAATTACGAAACCCAGGCTGACCTTGAACTCATAATCCCCATGCCTGAGCCTCTGAGATTACATTTGTGTGCCACCATGACTTTTTGTTCCAAACACAAAAGTGGAAGCCTTTGTCTTTTCTCATCCAAATACTAACCCTGTTTAGCTTCTAAGACAGATGAGATCAGGCACATTCAGGGTAGGATGGCAGTTAACAGAAAATTTTGCCTTCTAAAAGCTTATGTCCTAGTTGAGGAGGCAGCATTGTCACTAAGATAAAGGGTAGTTGCATAGGAATAATACATAATGGTGTATACTAAAAGTAAAGTAAGTGGTTAAAGGTAATAATGAAATAAAAAGTAGAATGAAGCTGTGTGCTGGTGGTTCATACCTGTAATCCTAGCTATTCAGGAAACTGAGATCAGAGGATCATGGTTCAAAGCCAGCCTGGGGAGAAGTCTATGAGACTCTTCTCTCCAATTAATCACAGAAAAAGCTGAAAGTGGAGCTGTGGCTCAGGTGGTAGAATGAGCAAAGTAAGCCCAGGGATAGTGCCTAAGCCCTTCATTCAAACCCCAGAACTAGCACAAAAAGAAAACAAAAATAGGATGAAGCCACTGAGAGCCACAGCAGGAATGAAAGACTTCATAAAGCCTAAGATGCTTGACGTGGCTCTTTTTAATAAAAGAGAGCCCTAACAAGATAAAAAGGAAGCTAGGTATCAGTGGTTCATGCCTGTAATTCTAACTACTCGGGAGGCTGATAGATGAGGATCACAGTTGGAGCCAGCTTGGGTAGGAAAGTGCATGAGACTTTTATCTCCAATTAAGCACCACAAAGCTAGAAGTGGAGCTATGACTCAAGTGAAAAAGTAGGTAGATTGCTAGCTTTGAGCAAAAAAAGCTCAGGGACAGCATCTAGGCTCTGAGTTCAAACCATAGGCCTTGCACACACAATAAAAGGTAATGAGGCTGAGAAGGCACAGGTGCAAAAGAGGAAGTTTTGGAAGGGGTAGACTGTAGTGCAGATTTTGAGGGATATGGTAGATGATGACGTTGGTGGTATTGATGGAAGTCTGGTTTTAGAATGACAGTATCAGACCAAGGACAGATGACAAGCCATTAAAGAAATGTGTGAATTTGTATACTTTTTAAGGGATAAGAGAAGGGAAGTTTCATTTATAGAGTTTTTATTTTATTGTCTAGCAAACATAGGAGAAACAGGGAAAACAATTTTTGGACCATAGTGTTCATCCAGATATCTGTAAAAAAAAAAATTGAGCTTGAAGTCAGAGTATTTGATTTTTTTTCATGAGTCCCTGAGAATATAGAGAAGAAAAATCATTTTAAAAGTAATTTTTGAAATCTTGAGCATGGATAACCATCAGAGGGTTTTATCATTAGAAGAAATGACATTTGTAAAAAGAGAAAAACAATCAGATGTACCTGAGTTTTGATATTTATTAAGTCTAAAATTAATATTTTACTTGGAACTTAGTTTATATTTGGAGATTTACAGTTGGCATTCTAGATTGGAAGTCTTCTTGCATACGATCATGATTGAAATTTCAGTAGAATACAAAATTGATGAATTGTTTTAAGTTGGATGACAACTAAACTTAAAAGCTCACCCAATCTTTATATACCAAAAGGAGAAAGTTGAGCCAAGGAATTTGAATTACCAGAAACAGAACAGGATGATGTATCAGTAGCTAAGAGAAATCCCAGCTGTTATAGGATGTTGTTAAAGTGGGTTGGATAATAAGTGTTGAGTAAAATGCAGTTTTGTATTTGAATCATTTGATAACCAAGAATTGTACTATCCAGCCATAAGCCATATGTGGCTTTTTAAGGTAAAATTAACTAAAATTAAAAATTTACTTCTATCATGAATGATTGTACATGCCTTAATCCTAGCTATTCTGGAGACAGAGGCAGGGTGATCTTGGGTTCAAGTGCTAACCTACACTAACTTATTAAGATACTATCTAGAAAACAAAATACAAAAAAGAAAGGGTTAGGGCATAGACTGACTCATGTAGAGTGCTTATCTAGCCTATAGGATGCCTTTTGTTCAATTCCAAGTTCTGTTCAGTCTCAAACCAAACCATACAGAACAAGCTCATTTCACTCCCTCAATTGTATTAACCACATTTCAAATGCTAATTGCCACATATATCTAGAGGCAACTATATTGGACAGCACTGACATAATACAATTTTATTATCATAGAAAGCTTTATAAGGCAGTAGTACTCTTGGGCTGGGAATATGGCCTAGTGGTAAAGTCCTCGCCTCGTATACATGAAGCCCTGGGTTTGATTCCCCAAGCACCACATATATAGCAAAAAAACAGAAGTGGCACTGTGGCTCAAGAGGCAGAGTGCTAGTCTTGAGCAAAAAGAAGCCAGGGACAGTCCTCAGGCCCTGAGTTCAAGCCCCAGGCCTGGCAACAACAACAACAACAACAAAAGACAGTAGTAGTTTTATAAGCTTAGAGAATGGTAAAGGAAATACTTTCAGTATTTGAATACATGTGAAAATATCAAATTGTAGGATATATTTGAGAAAAGTTCAATAAAAAGTAAAGGGCAAGCACCAGTGACTCAAACTTAGCTATTCAGAAGACTGAAATCAGAGAGTCTATTCAAAGCTAGCCAGGCTGGACAGACTCTTATCTTCTGCTAACCAGCATAAAGCTGGAACTGGAGACAAGGCTGAAGTGTCGAGTACCATCCATAAGCAAAAAACTTAGTGAGAATGAAAGGCATGGAGTTCAGTACACAACACACACACACACACACACACACGCACACACAAACACATGGAGAAGATGATATCTTGGAGGCTTATACAGAAAGACTTTGTAAAACTTTCAGTGAAATATGATCAGTGTTAGGCTCAGTGTGGCCAGTGGATGGAAAGAAGCTATACTTGTTTTAAGAAGATTGAAATAATCACAAAAAGATTGAAACACTCCCTATCCTAACTGATGTCTTTCTGTAGTTTCTCATCTCTGTTTATAAAGTTCTAGAAGCTGCATTAAAACTTTAGACTAAAATTCCACATAAAAGTGTCAAGATTTTCCTTAAAAAAATAAAACAACAACAAAAAACTACCCTCCTAAATGCTGTAGTTCAATATAGAATGAGTGGGGTGAGGGTTAATTAACAGTTATAAATATGTATCTTAAAAATTCAGTTTGTTTTTTTGGGTTTTTTTTTTGGCCAGTCCTGGGCCTTGGACTCAGGGCCTGAGCACTGTCCCTGGCTTCTTCCCGCTCAAGGCTAGCACTCTGCCACTTGAGCCACAGCGCCGCTTCTGGCCGTTTTCTGTATATGTGGTGCTGGGGAATCGAACCTAGGGCCTCGTGTATCCGAGGCAGGCACTCTTGCCACTAGGCTATATCCCCAGCCCTTAAAAATTCAGTTTTAAAGAAATATTTGCATATTTCTGGGATTATCTATTGGGAAAAGCTTCCTAATAGATAAAGCAGTGCTTTATCTAGTAACTGTCAACAGTAGTATACAAATGAGGCATATTACTGGCTAAAATTGAAAATTAGTAGAAAGAGCTGAGAGTTGTAAGAGTATATGTCTGTTCTGATTAAGCTTTTCTTCCTAGCTCCTTTTTTTGCTCATCTGGATAGGCATTGACCAAATGCTTATTGTAGAAAATTGATTTGAATGCATGAACTGGAGCAGCTTTATGCATTGATTATTTATATGTCAGCCTCCAAAATTTTGTGGAGTCAAAGCATATAGTTATTAAATCCTTTTATTTGTGTGCCAGTTATTTTGTAGCCCTGAGAAATGCATTCTCCAAACAATTTGGGGAAAAATGTAAACTTTCATTACAAAATATCATTAGAGATCTTCATCATTAAGAAATTTTTATTTCACTAAGAGATTATAGAGCTGTTAGTGCTGCAAGCTAAATATAAGAAAATATAAAGGATTTTCTGTGGAACACGGACTCTAGAAAGTAAGCAGGGACACGTTTAAATACTTCAAATTATTAGCCAGTGGCATTTTGCAAATGAGGCATTTATGGATGTCACTTGACTTCTTGTGACACTAGGTCATTGCTCATCTCTAAGGCATGAATATTGGGTCTCTACTCCTGTTTTCCCCCAAAGTTTTTATGAAGGAACATTTAATTATCTCGTTATGCCTGTGTTACATGCTTTTGTATTATTTTCGAGTTATTTTTATTTGTATAATCCTAATGGTTGTTAGCCAGTTCTTTAATTTCCTACTATTGTCTTATAGAAATTCATATCTGTGTGTATTTGTGCTTTAAATGATTAATTTTTCTGTTTCAAAGGGGGGCTTCCTGAAGTGATGTTTTGGTGACGTCAAAGTAGATGTATATGATTTAGTCTATAACTTACAGTTTTAGGAACCTATATGAAGTGATCAGATTCCGTAGATGTTGATTTATAACATCAGTGTTCATAAGAACTTGACATAAACTTGACATAGTTTTTGTTCCTTTTATTATAATCTTAGAGATAAACCTTTTCAGCTACTGGAATATTCTCAGTGGGTTTTGTGTGTGTGTGTGCATATGCATGCATGCCCGTGCACACACACTACCAAGATATCTAAGAAGACAAATAATAATAAAATTAATTAGTAAGCCTAGCCTCAGGAGCATAGGATCCTTTAGAGTATATGGCCTTTTAGAGTTATAACCTATATCAAGAGGTTATGTGTGAAGTATGTGGAATCACATTATGATGTGGTCATTAACATTTTCCTCATAATTGAAACTATATCCATGACTGCAATTGATCTTCCTAGGGTATTAACTTCCAGTTAATTTTTTTAAGGCAGTAGTTCTAAATAAATGCCAGTAAGGTTTTTTTTTTTTTTATTGTGATTTTTCCCATGTAGTTAGAGCGAACAGTAGATCTCCAATCAAATTTTAAGCATCTCAAACCACACCAGTACAGTTGCTTTTGAGCAGACTTACCTGTGATCTTTTGCAGCTCCCATGGAAAACAAACTGATACTTTAGTCTGTTTGTCTTACTTAATTGTTCTAAAAGATTGCTTTATAAAATAGGAAGCAGGAAAAAAATACTAGAATTTAGTTTTCCCCATCTGTTTAAATCTCTACTTTTATAATGTAAATATTGGTAGGCATTAATTGTGTGCATGAAGCTTAAATAGATTGTGTTGTCAAGGTATTGTTGGTAATAGTGTTAGACAGTAAACAAAGCTTGAGACTTGGGTCAGGTTTCTTATAGTATCTGTGCTTGCTCCTTTATTCTGCTTAGGTGTTTCTCTTCAATGTCTCATTCTATATGAAAAAGTTGTGTGTTTTGTTTTTTTCCTTAAACTTTCTTGAATCTGGTAGAAATCAGATCACTAGTGAAGTTTAGGATAGTTGGGGTTTTTTAAAGTCCATATTTGCTTATGGTAAAGCATGAATAATATCAATCTCTGTGATTTTAAAAGCCTTAGTGATAGAGTTGCCTTCCCCACTAGTTCATGTCACATTAGTGATAACAGTTTTGAAGTGACTAGAGTTGCCTTCCTCCCTAGTTCATGTTTACATGCAACATCTCCAGACATCTGAATTGATAGGAGTTACTATGTATAGCTCTAACTCTTTAGGGTATCCAAAGACCAAATAATAATACTCCTAGTTCCCAATGAAAGAATTCAGTCAACTAGAAGAATGTAAAGCTCTGGATTGAAGCTGATTTAGGTTCACATCTACATTTTGCTACTTATGAAAGCTGTATAACTGGGAAATTTGCATAAACTTCTCCAGTCTTAAAAGAGTACATTAGATGGCAAAACCAAAGTGTAAAGTAGTTGAATTCAGTTCTAACTACTTAGTAAATTCAGTAAATCCAAAAGATTTATATAGCAGTTGTTCTCTGTATTGTATATGGGAAGGTAGTATGATACATGAAGGACTTCCCTTTTCTAAACTAGAAGTCACTTAAGGCCTGTTGGGTTGCATCTTTCCCACCCTAGGTAGATTTTGTTGTTTATTTGCTAGGAGGACTGGCTTTGGCCTTTGATTTTTCCATCATGCCTCAATGTTCCTGAGAGTATTTTAAAAATATATCTTTTTACTTCCAAATTCAAGCAATATGTTGTCTCAGGGTTATGTTTTTAAATATACTCTTACCAGCTGGTTGTTGGCAGCCAACAACTATATCCTATCTAATCAGGAGGCTGGGATTTGATGATGATGATTAGGTAGGTAAGCAGCTTTCCTCTGCCATGCTCTCCCTCCAGTGAGTTCTACCTCACCACAAGTCCAGAAACATGGAGCCACGTGACCAGCATGTACCAAAACCTCTGAAACCATAAACCATAATAAATTGTTCTTCTCTACAGTTCTTTTCTCAGGTATCTGACAGTGGGGGAGAGCAGAATACTACTAGGATGTTACTCTTTTTCTGCTATTATACCAAAAGACTGTAGTCATATGCCTGTCAAAGCTTTTATAGCCTATTTTCAAATTCATATGCTCTCTTCCTTTGCAAAAGTTTCAATAAAGAACCCGATAGTTTATAGTTGATATAGATATCACATAAATATGCCATTTATATATTGTTTTGTTTATGGATGTGATAGGAATAAATGAGAGCTTTAAACATTTAGTTGAATTTTGTGATGCTGTCTATTATTTATTTTTTGCCAGTCCTGGGCCTTGGACTCAGGGCCTGAGCACCGTCCCTGGCTTCTTTTTGCTCAAGGCTAGCACTCTGTCACTTGAGTCACAGCACCACTTCTGGCCATTTTCTGTATATGTGGTGCTGGGGAATCGAACCCAGGGCTTCATGTATATGAGGCAAGCGCTCTTGTCACTAGGCTATATCCCCAGCCTGCTGTCTATTACTTAAATAGATTATTTCTAGTGATTTGGCAGTTCCTTTATTTTAGTAACAGGTAAATCTTTGGGTTAATTTATAAATGGTTTATAAACAAAATTTTGTTTTTCAAGTTTGAAAGTCTAGCTTGCCTACACAAACATGTAGCCTGATATTCACTGTGACAAAAAATAAATAAAACTCCCCTTAGAAATCACTTTTTCCAGAAGAGGAAATTATCTTGTCTATATAATGGAAGTGTTAATAATTGTCCTTATCTCAAAGAGTTGATGCAAAATGCTAAAAGAATCAGAGTAGTAAAAGTTGATGGAAATGCACAAAAATTACACCTTTATCTTTTACTATTTCTACTTCCCTTTTCATGTTCCTTTATGTTTAAATGTTATTAAGGTGTCAGAATTTTTAAAATGTCTTTTATACCTGACTTCACAGGGGTTCATCTACCCATGTTTCATTTGGTTTTAATCTATATAGTTAAAACTTATATACCTTATAAAGTATTTTCAACAAACTAGATTAATGGTCGTTATTAAGTACAGCTGCACTTAATAATCTCAGGACCTGAGTTTTTGTGTATAAATAGCAAAGGACATAAACAGAATTAAAAAAGAATATTCAAATAGCCCACAAAACATTTTTTAAAATATTCAACTCTGTTATAACCAAAGTACATATAAACAGTAATGAATTTTCAAAGCATTTTTTCCTTTTTAAGTTAGTGTTCAATTGTATCAACAATACATGAAAATATTTTCCATGTTCAAAAGAAAAGTGGAAACTATTAAAAAACTAAAGCTCCTTTTAACTACACTCTAGTCTCAGACCTCTCTATAGAGGAAATACTTTCAATCAGTATATTATATTCTCTTAGACTACTAGCATTTATTTACATGAGACTATCATTATAGGAAAAATATAGTACCATCGTGAAAGCATTATTGTCAACTTCGATTGTTTTCACATAACTATATGCCTTTAAGGAGTCTCATTTTTTTTACTGACATAGAATATTCTATTTTATAGCTATTCTATAGCTATTCAGTGATTCCTCAATTTATAGTTTATTTTTTATTATTACCAAACAATTACAATAAATATTCCTTTTTTGTTCTGTGGAAAAAGAAAAAAAATTAAAGGGAATAAGATCATTGGAGAGGAAAGAAATATCAAATCAGTCAGGGTAGAGCAGGCCACATTGAGAAAGTAGCATTATACCCAAGACTTGAAGGAAGTAAGGAAATAATTACATTTTAGGCAGAGTGCAAAACCTTAACTTGGGACTGCCCTTTGTGTTCTTATTTAGACTTAGTAACCTAAGGAATATTGGAGAAGTAATGAGTAGCCAGTTTACGGAGTATGGGTTTCCTTCTGAATGAAATGGAGGCCCATCAGAGGGATTTAAGCAGATAAATGACATGATATGACTTTATATATGAAAGTAATCTTTGTGACAATTGTGAGACAAACTGACTACAGGAAAGTGGTGGCAGAAAGACCAGGTAGAAAACTATTGTAGTAAATGAAGCAAGAAAAAAGGGTATGTAGACAAAGTAGAAGCAGTGAGGATGGTGGAGAAGTAAGTGCTTGGATCTTGGATATATTCTGAAGGAGTCAGTAGAGTCAATAATAAAAGAATGAACAATGAGTCAAGAGTTAAGATGATTCCACAGATGCTTTTTATTCTCTCATTGTTTATCAGATAGCCAGTAGTCAAGTTCTCTTTCTCTTTGATTTGAGGTGTAGTTTTTATCAGTGCTAAATTTATTCATATGCACACATGTACATACATCTATTTTAGACTGTATATCAGTCTTGTATCTTATTTCTTAAGCATTACTACATTTTAAACTTACTGTACCTTTGTAATAAATCTCCATCCTGCCTTTTATTTTGCTGATTCTGGGGATTGAACTCAGCTGGCACTGCCCTTGAAGCTTCTTTTGCTCAAGGCTATCACTTTGCTACCTGTGCCACAGCACCACTTCTGGCTTTTTCAGAGTAGTTTAGTGGAGATAAGAATCACATGCACGGGGCTGGGGATATAGCCTAGTGGCAAGAGTGCTTGCCTCGTATACATGAAGCCCTGGGTTCGATTCCCCAGCACCACATATGCAGAAAATGGCCAGAAGTGGCTCTGTGGCTCAAGTGGCAGAGTGCTAGCCTTGAGCAAAAACAAGCCAGGGACAGTGCTCAGGCCCTGAGTCCAAGGCCCAGGACTGGCAAAAAAAAAAAAAAAAAAAATCACATGCACAGCACTTTCTTGCCCAGGCTGACTTCGAACTGCTGTCCTCAGATCTCAGCGCTCTCTCTCTCTCTCTCCCTCCCTCCCTCCCTCCCTCCTTCTCTTTCTCACTCTCTTCTTCCCTTCCTTCTGTCTCATTTTTGCAGTGCTGAGATCAAACCCAGAAGATAACACACTCTATGCAAACATTATACCACTGAGTTACATCCCTAGTGCTGTCAAATTTTTCTTTTTTTGGTCTATTATGTTTTAAAACTCGCACGGAATTTCTCTTGTGCATGAATAGGAATAATAGCTTATATATTTCTAGTAGAAATGCACACAAATACAGCTCTCATATGTACTCATGTAATTCCATAATCTGTATAAAGCATATGTAAATGATTTCTATGTTTGAATAGGGGACCTAACTCTGAAGCCTATGTGCTTTGGGCATAAGAAATAAGAGTACTCTGTTTAAGTTTATGTATATGGTTATTTTATTTATTATATAGTTATTTACATAGTTATGTTATTTATCATAAGCATTTGGAAATAACCTAAATGTTTAATAGTAAAGCAAAGGTTTTATAAGTTAGGATATGTATTTAATGAAATATTTGTGACCATTATATTATTTTAAATGAATTTGTCTTAACTCGAGCATACTTATTAAATAAGCAGAACACAGCCTTATTACATAGTAGTCCTCTATCAGCATCCTAACATACTGAATGAAGATTAGACTTAAATATATTTAAAAGTAAGAGTTAGTCTATGAGTAATCGCTGTATGGATGATTTTATTTTCTTCAGTTTCCTATATTAAGATGCATTGTTTTGGGGCTGGGAATATGGCCTAGTGGCAAGAGTGCTTGCCTCGTATACATGAAGCCCTGGGTTCAATTCCCCAGCACCACATATAGAGAAAATGGCCAGAAGTGGCACTGTGGCCCAACTGGCAGAGTGCTAGCCTTGAGCAAAAAGAAACCAGGGTCAGTGCTCAGGCCCTGAGTCCAAGCCCCAGGACTGGCGAAAAAAAGAAAAAGAATGCATTGTTTTTAAAATCAGAAGGAATCCTTATGGGTGTATATTGTCTGTAGTGCTAAGCTATTTTTAGGTTGAAAGTGAGAAATCTATAATTTGTTTCAGTGTATCTTACAAGAGAGATCTTGCTGAATTTGGAATTGATTATATAAGATAAATCCCACATCTGAGAGGGAAGAAGCACAATGGTTACAATAGCCCTGTTGCAATTTGCACTTGTGTGATCACCTGTTAAATTACCTGAATTTCATGCTAATGAAGTAGAGGGAATTGTAAATGTTTACCTGCTGTTTCTTACTATCTTGTTTAAAAATATTTTTAAGTAGATGTACAAAGGAGTTGCCATTCACGGAAGTAGCTTATGAATACAGTGCATCTTGATGAATGCCCACCCTTTCAACATTCTCACCTCTCCCTACCCACGCTCCCCCTGCTTATCCTAATCTTAGGCTATATATTGAATTTCTTGCAATTTAAAAAAGCAGTTTATGTGTACAGTGCATCTTGATCTGTCTCACCACTTCAAAATTTCACCCCTCTTTGACCCACATTTTCCCTTATATTTCTCAGTTCTGTGGTATATGGAATGAATTCTTGCCTGCATTCTACTCCTTCCCCCTTCATTCTTCTACTCCCATCTCCCCTTAGCCCCACCCTCCCCTCTTGCAAGTACCCACTTCCTGGTACTTATTTTGTTGGGCTCTGACTTAGTCTTTTTAAACAGTTATATTATTTGTGCTCTCCATCACTTGCATATTGAAGACAGGCTACCATCTAGTAGCTTTGTGATACATTCTTTCATAAGAAAGTTTCTATATTTTATTCAGATTCTAGATCAGTCAGTTTATTTAAGAAACATTCATTGAGTATTTCCAGTGGGCCAAGAACTTTGATAGCTAAAAGACAAATGATACAAAACCACACAGTAATAGCTTTTGGTGGAAATAATTTCAAACTGATACTGTGGTAGAATGAAATGTTATCAGATTATAACAAGACCAAGAATTTTGACATAATTCCCAGGCAGTTAAGTATGGGGAACATTAAGCTGTCATAATACTTTGTTGAGTCAGATTGCCTGCCTCAAAATGCAGAGAATAAGGCTACTCTATATAGAATATCCCAATTGTCTTTGCTACTTAAACTCTTTTCCCTTTTCGGGTAAAAACTTTGAGTCCCAGACTTTATTGTTTTATTGATTTTAAAGGAAATTTTTCAGAAAACAAATTATTGTTTTAAATATCCCAATGATGATGATGTTAAGTAATTCACAGTCTAATGTCTTGCTGCCTACCATGCAGCTGTCTTATTACACTTAGCCTGCTTTCCTTTCTCAGAAAAAGTAAACAAACAAAGAAGTAATAAGAAAGATTGCTGTTCAAAGGATGCTTAGAATGCTTCTACTACCAGGCAACATGGAAGAAACCAGAAAAAAAAAAGTCCCATCCTCAGTTTGTCCCACTATAATGTGGAATAATATCTTGAACTGCTTAACTTTTTCCTTTTATTTATTTATTTTTTGGAGAATTCATGCTGTGTGTCACACTGGCCTTTAGTATTCTTCCTTCCTTAGCCTCTCAAGTGCTAGAATTAAGGCATGACTTTAAAACAGATTCAGTGACTTAAGAGAGGGATCTGAGACCAGAGTTTCAGAAGAGAAAGAGTGAACAGCTTTTCCTATTTCTGGCATCATTTACCTGGAAACACATGCTTTTTCTATAATGATTTATTCTTTCACATTTTCACCAGCATTGTCACTGGCATAACTTCTTACGCATTTTAACATCTTTACCAACAAGTTTTGAATATATCACTTTACCCACCAAATACCTGTTTTCCCTATATGATAGCTTTTGTCTGTTTTGTCCTGATTGACTTAAAACCAGTTGTGGTCTCAGTGAAGATTTTATTCTCCAGTCCATGGGTGGGCCTGCACCTTGTGGGCCACCTAAGGCACTTGAAATTATTTGGTACATGATTGGACAGACATCTACACTTTTTTTTTCTGTTTCTCATTGGCTGCCCAGGGCATTTTTACCTGTATTGATATTTTGTATGGTTCATGAACGATGTTATAAATATCAACTGAGCCCTGGCAGAAAAAAGGTTCCCCACCTTGTGCTGGTCAGTCCAATTCAGCATAATTTTTAAAAAGGAGAAAATTAGGAGAAAATCCTATACTCATAATTTTAGTACAGTCACTACATACTTTAGCACATAAGATAATCTTTGATTTATATGACTAACAAACTTAGGCAAAGCACTTTCAGAAATAGAAAATAAATGGAATCATACTTTTTCTTTGCATATATAACTCCTAAAGAACAATTTGAATCAAAATAGACAAAAACGTATTTATAATAAACATTTACCATATAGCTGTACCATTGAATGTGTGATAATATCATAATCATGATTATGATTTAATCATTCACATTGTATTATGGGAAAATAGGGAGGAGATGTGACCCAGAGATAATTTTATGAAATCTATTGGGAAGAAGACCCAAAGGGATGACATAAGAACTAAGTTCTATAAAATGATAGGCTTTTGCCTGACCAAAAGAAATGAAGATTTGATGGTAGAAGAATATATTGATTGGATTGTACTCATTACATTTAAGTCCCAAAGTCAATCGAACTGGTAAAAGAAATAGTAGTTCATTGGATGTCGTGGTCATAGTAGGAGTAGAGGAGGAATGCCAAGAGATGAAGCTGTGAAAGTAAGCAATAGCTAGATTACAAAGCTTTATGTACTGTCCTAGGAAATGCTGACTTCATTGTGAACACGTGGAGGACTTGTTGACCTTGAGTGGAACTAGATCTGTAATATGGATATAGAAAGTACCAAACTGACATAAAGGTGATAGGGAACTATACTGATGAACAATAGAAAGGGGAAAGTGGACAAATTTGAGATATTTTGAAGTAGATGCAGTGGGGCCTACTGATCAATATAATCAATATATTTGGTAGAATAGCCTTTGGATTTGGCTAAATGTCGGTTTAAATCCCAGCTGTGTTACATCTGTTATGTGGTCTTGAGTGTTTTGCTGACCTCTTAGGATTTTCAATTTCCCCATTATAAAATTAGGACAATGCTTCTCAGCTCATAGAGATGTGAGGAGTTAATGAAATAATACATGTGGAATAGCCAGTAAAGTGCCTTACTGCAGGTATAAAATGATGGCTACTATTGTTATGGAAGATGAAAGAGATGAAAAGGAACCAAAAAGGACTTTAAGGTTTTTTATTTGAACGACGAGAAAGACCTAGATTCAGAAAGTGGATAATCTGGCTGGTTCATAAATTGCCCATGAACATTCTGAATGGATATATTCCTTGGCACATAACAAGAAGAATGCAGTACTCCTGAAAGATGTTTGAACACTGCAGATTTGGGAGACATTGGCTATACATGACAGTACATGTTAGGAAAACGGGTGAGATCTCTCACAAAAAGTACTTTAAATGAGAGGTCAGCATCCTGGAAAGTAAGGTTGGAATTTCAAAGGAGTAAAGTGTGGCCAGGACATGCAAGTAGAGGTGGTCAAAGGAGAAGGACACCGATGTAAACAATATCAGAGTAGCACAGGGAGATGAAAATTTCAGGACTAATGGGATTAGCAGTTCCCAGGTGCTCAAGGGAGATGGCGAGAAATCCATTGAAAAAGTATCTTCATATTTACTAACAAAGAAATTATTACCCTGTCATGATTTTTAGCAGACTGATGTGATGGACATCTGATTTTAGTAGTGTGACTAGAAAATGAGAGACGAAATATATAAGTCAACCAGATTAATCTTCAAGAATGTTACAAAAATTTACATTTGAGTTGTACTTAAAAGGGGGTGTGTGTGAACTAACAGTGAACAGGTTCCTGGACAGGTATAAACTTACCCCACAGAGTTAAGTTTCAAGAAGGATGCTAGTTAATGATGTCTGTAAGAGCAGTGTTGTAAAAAATGTGCATTGAATGTGGCATTAAGAAAGTCTGTGAGCCAGGAACTGGGCCTTGTAGTGGAGTGCTTTTACTGCCAGACTTTACTCAGTGGAGGAACCATTGACAGTTTCTGAGCATGGAAGTGCTGTGATCAGAACAGCATTTCTTAACTTTTCTGGCAGCACATTTTTGTTCCTTTTTGGAAAGGATACATTTGATCTGGGAAAGGCATATAATAACAAGGGCCAGAATTAGGGTAGGGTAGTTATATTGGTAACAGAAAGATAACATAAGTGCAGAAGCACCTTTTAACTCCAATGCCCCTGGATTTAATGGATAAAGAAAATAGCCTAAAAGAACATATACTAAGATTTTTGGTGTCGGTAGTAAGTATGAAAATAGGAATTTAGAAAAAAAAATTGGAAGATAATTTTTTAATTTATCTGTTTATTTATTTGAGGGTAATAGGATTGAGCTCAGAGCCTGGCACTTGCTAGGCAGGCAGGCAGCCACTTGAGCCATGCCTCTAGTTCTTTTGCCGTAGTTATTTTCGAGGTAGGTTCTCAATTTATGCTCAGGCCAGCCTGAACTATACTTCTTACCTATGCTCCCCTCTTTCTCTGCGGATGACAGGTGTGTGCCACTGTATCCAGCCATTGTACTTCCTTGCAGTTATGTAATGGCTGTACCATCTGTCAAGCTCAGCCATTGGTTGAGCTGGACTCTGCAAACTTCTTTTTTCCCTGGGTCTCAGTTCTCAATTTCTCCTCTTCCCATGCATCTCCCTTTCAAGTAGCTAGGATTACAGGCTTACGCCATCATGCCTGACCTTTTTGGGGACTTCCATTTATTTATTAAGTGTTTGGTATATCAGTGAGGATGTAACCAAGCTTCCTGCCTAAAATTAATTTATAAACACTTGGGTGTGGTAGTCAAGTGTACATAGCATTTGACCTTCAGGGAAGAGCTCAAAACGGTGTAATTTCTTAGAAAGACTAGCTCACAGTCCAACAAACTAAATGCTGAGGAAATGGGTACTTTAAAATGGGAGGACCAAGAAGATGAGGGGTAAGTAAGTGAAGAGAGGAAGGGAGGGTAGAGAGAATGCAGTTGTAAAATTCAATGCATATCCTTCAAAACTAAAAAAATTGAGGGAAGGGATGAGATTGAGAGGGATGTGGGAGGATGAGTAAAGGGTGACACTGATCAAGATGCATTGTATTCATAACTACTTTATTGAATGGCAAATTCTTTGTACTATTACTTAAAGATAATTTTTTAAAATGAGAGGCTCAAAAAAGAAAAAGATCCTTGTATTCATGGCACTTCACACTTAGAAATGGGTAAGGACAAAAAAAAACAACACCACCATATTTTAAGCCAAATGAGATAAAATTTAAGTAGTGATACAGAGATAGATAAAGAAGATTCAGGCCTGAGTTTTTCAGGGCCCGATGAATATCCAGAACAGTGAGCAAGTAAAAAGCTAAAACATGATACAGGATGAGAGCTTGGAAAAATGAATCCTAAGTAGTACTTTGCAGGTCTTAGTATGGCTTATTGAACTTGAGCTGTGCATGAGACAACATAGATGAAGAAGTTACCATTATGAATATTAAATATATAAACTCAAATATAATTTTCCTCCTACTTATTGAAGTAATTTATCATGTTGTTTAACCTTGAAAAAAAAATGTTCATAATATAGGGGCTTGGAGTTAGTTAAGGAAATGGTCAAAGGGTGGGGAGGAATCTGTTGGGTCAGAGATCCTTAAGCAGTCCTTTAACAAAACATAGGTCATATTAAGTAATAATGCAATTTGAAAGGAAAGATCAACTGTTGAGTGAACAATTGCCGGACAAAATTTGACTGAAAATACCTCATGACTTCAGGATGTAAGGAATGCTTACCAATTCACAAAAATATATGCCCTCCCTAGGGATCACCCTGTAAAAACGTCATGCTCATTTGGAACTGTGCTTAAAGGGAGTTAAAGGCAACACTGTGCTTCTGGCTACCAGCTAGTTTGAATAATTTGCTTTACCCAAGGTCATACTTGCCGATCTTTTTTTTTTTTTTCTTCAAATTTTTATTATCAAACTGATGTACAGAGAGGTTACAGTTTCATACGTTAAGCATGGGATACATTTCTTGTACTGTTTGTTACCTTGTCCCTCATACCCCCCTCCCCCCTCCCCCTTACCCTTTTCCCCCCTGAGGTGTTCAGTTCACTTACACCAAAAAGTTTTGCAAGTATTGCTTTTGTAGTTGTTTGTCTTTTTTTGCCCTGTGTCTCTCAATTTTGGTATTCCCTTTCAATTTCCTTGTTCCAATACCAGGATACACGGTTTCCAATATACTCAGATAAGATTACAGAGATAGTGTAGGTACAACCACAGGAGGGTGATACAAGAAGATCATCAATAATAGAAGCTACAGATACAGGTGGGACGTTGAAAGCAGTTACAACTGTGATATAACAATTGTCTCCATAAGATGGAGTTCATTTCACTTAGCATGATCTTAGGTGTTCATAAGGGTATAGATATTGGGCCTTGTGATGCTCTGCTATGACTTACCTAAACCTGTAATAATTATTCCCAATAAGGGAGACCATAGAGTCCATGTTTCTTTGGGTCTGGTTCACTTCACTTAGTATAATTTTTTCCAAGTCCTTCCATTTCCTTACAAATGGGACAATGTCATTCTTTCTGATAGAGGCATAAAATTCCATTGTGTATATATGTACCACATTTTCCTGATCCATTTGTCCACTGAGGGGCATGTGGGTTGGTTCCAGATTCTAGCTATCACAAATTGGGCTGCGATGAACATTGTTGTGCTGGTGGCATTACTGTGATTTTGTTTGTGGTCTTTTGGATAGATACCCAAAAGTGGGGCTGCTGGGTCATAGGGGACATCTATATTTAGCCTTCTGAGGAATCTCCATACTGCTTGCCAGAGTGGCTGAACCAGTTTACATTCCCACCAACAATGAAGTAGGGTTCCCTTTTGGCCACATGCCCTCCAACAATTGTTATTGTTAGTTTTCTTGATATATGACATTCTTACTGGGGTGAGATGGTATCTCAATGTTGTTTTGATTTGCATTTCTTTTATGGCCAGTGATGTAGAGCACTTTTTCATATGTCTCTTGGCCATTCTCATTTCCTCATCAGAGAAGTCTCTTTGTCAGTCTTTAGCCCACTTAATGAGGGGGCTATTGGTTCTTTGTTTTGGAAGAGGGTAATTTTTTTAGTTCTGCATATATTTTAGAGATGAGGCCTTTGTCCATTGAATGGCTGGTAAAGTTCCTCTCCCAGTCTGTGGGCTTTCTGTTTATCTTGCGAGCTATGTCCTTTGCCGTGCAGAAGCTCTACAGTTTGATGCAGCCCCATTTGTCCAACCTTTCTTTGATTTGTAGCCTTTTTGGGTCTTTGTTAAGGAAGTTCCGTCCTGTGCCAAGGAGACCAAGTGTTTCTCCTACTCCTTCCTTTAGTGTTTTCAGGGTGTCTGTTTTGATTTCGAGGTCTTTAATCCATTTGGAATAGATTTTGGTGCAGGGTGATATATAAGGATCTAGTTTTAGTTTGTTGCATGTGTTGAGCCACTTTTGCAAGCACCATTTGTTGAAGAGGCTATCTTTCTTCCATACTATTGTTTTAGCTCCTTTATCAAAGATTAAGTAGGCGTAGTTCTGTGGGTTCATTTCTGGGTCTTCAATTCTGTTCCATTGGTCTTCAGGCCTGTTCCGGTGCCAATACCAAGCTGTTTTTATTACTATAGCTTTATAATACAGCTTGAAGTTGGGTATTGTAATTTCTCCAGCACTGTTCTTTCTGCTTAGGATTGTTTTTGCTATTCTAGGTCTTGTATTGTTCCATATGAATTTCTGGATTGCTTCCTCTATTTCATTAAAAAATGGTGTCGGGATATTAATGGGTATTGCATTGAATTTGTAGATAGCCTTTGGCAATATTGCCATTTTGATTATATTAATCCTCCCAATCCAGGAGCATGGGAGGTATTTCCATTTCCTTAGTTCTGACTTAATTTCGTTTTTCAAGCTTTTAAAGTTCTCATCAAAGAGGTCTTTCACTTCTTTGGTTAAGGTTATTCCTAGGTATTTTATGTTTTTTGGGGCTATTGCAAAAGGAGTTGCTTTCCTGATTTCAGCCTCAGTCCTCGGGTCATTAGCATAGAGAAAGGCCGTTGATTTTTGAAGGTTTATTTTATATCCTGCAACTTTGCCAAAGTTTTGGATCAGCTCTAGTAGCTTGAGGGTAGAGTCTATGGGATTCTTTAGGTATAGGATCATGTCATCTGCGAAGAGAGAAAGTTTAACTTCATCTTTTCCTATTTGGATCCCCTTTATATTTTCTTCTTGCCTAAATTGCTCTGGCTAGGAATTCTAGTACTATGTTGAAGAGCAGGGGAGAGAGTGGACATCCCTGCCTTGTTCCTGATTTTAAAGGGAATGGCTTTAGTTTTTCACCATTTAGAGTTATGCTTGCTGTTGGTTTGTCATAAACTGCCTTGATTATATTCAGGAATGCTCCCTGGAATCCCAATTTTTCCAGGGCTTTAAGCATAAATGGGTGCTGGATTTTATCGAACACTTTTTCCGCATCCAGAGATAAAACCATGTGGTTCTTTACCTTGCTCCAGTTGATGTGGTAGATTACATTAATTGACTTGCGTATATTAAACCAACTTTGCATCCCTGGAATGAATCCAGTTTGATCGTGGTGTATGATTTTTTTGATAACCTGTTGAAGTCGATTGGCCAGAATTTTATTGAGAATTTTTGCGTCTATGTTCATCAGGGAAATCGGTCTGTAGTCCTCTTTCCGTGATGAGTCCCTGCCTGGTTTTGGGATGAGGGTTATACTGGCTTCATAGAATGAGTCTGCTAGTGAACGTTCTCATTCAATATCATTGAAGAGTTTCAGAAATATTGGTGTGAGTTCTGTCTTGAAGGCCTTGTAGAATTCTGCAGTGAATCCGTCTGGACCTGGGCTTTTCTTGGATGGGATATCATTTATTGCCGTTTCTATTTCAATACTGGATATGGGTCTGTTTAGAAGGTTTAAATCTTCATGTTTAAGTTTGGGGATATGAATTTTTTCTAGGAAATCATCCATTTCTTCCAAGTTCTTGAATTTGTTGGCATAAAGGTTTGCAAAACAGTCCCTTATTATTTTCTGAATTTCGGTTATTTCTGTGGTGATGTTACCTGTTTCATATCTTATCTTGTTTATTTGAGTGTGGTCAGGTTTGCCAGGGGTCTGTCTATCTTGTTGATTTTTTTCAAAGAACCAAATCTTTGTTTTGTTGATTCTTTAGATGTTTTTTTTCGTCTCTAATTGATTTAAATCTGATTTCATTTTAATTAATTGCTTCCGTTTATTTACTTGGGGTTTGGCTTGTTGTTCTCTCAAGGAAATTAAGGTGCTTCCTTAAATTACTGAGTTGCTGTTTCTCCAGTTTGTTGATGTATGTACTCAGAGATATAAATTTTCCTCTGAGTACTGCCTTTGCTGTGTCCCAAAGGAGCTGGTAGTTTGTGTCCTCAACTTGGTTGAATTCCATAAACATTTGAATTTCCATTTTAATTTCTTCAATGACCCACTGATGGTTCAGCAGTGTGTTGTTGAGTCTCCATGAATTGTAGGATTTTCTGTGGTGGCTGTTTGAGTTGAGCTCTAATTTTATTACATTGTGGTCTGAGAGAATACAGGGAATGGTTTTGATACTTCTGAATTTGTACAGATTTTCTTTGTGCCCTACGATGTGATCTATTTTGGAGAATGTTTCATGTGCTGCAGAGAAGAATGTGTAATCTGTTGTTGCTGGGTGGAATATTCTGTAGATGTCGGTTAAGTCTAGTTGGTCTATGCAATTATTTTGTTCTGTGGTTTCTTTGTTCAGTTTTTGGCGTGTTGATCTGTCCAGAGGTGATAGTGGAGTGTTAAAGTCCCCAACTATCAATGTGTTTGGGTCTATGTGTGTTTTTAGAGTCAGTAGTGTTTGTTTGATGAAGTTGGGTGCTCCTGCATTTGGGGTGTAGATATTTAGAATGGTTATATCTTCCTGTAGGAGAGATCCCTTTACCAATATGTAGTAACCTTCTTTGTCTCTACTTACCTTTTTGAATTTGAACTCAATTTTGTCTGATACTAGGATTGCAACTCCAGCCTGCTTATGGGGGCCATTTGCTTGATAGATTTGATTCCAGCCTTTCACTTTTTGAAGATGTTTACTTTTGTTGGATAGATGTGTCTCTTGGAGGAAGCAGAAAGATGGATCTTGATTTTTGATCCAACTTATGAGCCTATGTTGTTTGATTGGAGAATTAAGTCCATTAATGTTGAGAGTTAGGATTGAGAGATGATCGTTTGTTCCTTTCATTATCACTATCTTGTTAAAAGCTGTATCTTCCCATTTCTTGATCTGATGTTTAATATTTTGTTTTTTTGGTTCTTTTTTTTGGCCAGTCCTGGGCCTTGGACTCAGGGCCTGAGCACTGTCTGATGTTTAATATTTAGGGTTCATTTCTCTGTCTGTATTGGGATCTTGATTATTTTCCCTGTATAGTACATCTTTGAGGATTTTCTGTAAAGTTGGTTTGGTAGAGCTATATTGATTCAGTTTTTCCTCACTGTGGAAGACTTTTATTTGACCTTCAGCTATGAATGAGAGTTTGGCTGGGTACAGTATTCTTGGTTGGTAGTTATTTTTATTTAGAGTTTGGTATACCTCATTCCAGGCTCTCCTTGCTTTCATGGTCTCTGCTGAGAAGTCTGGGGTAATTCTGATTGCTTTTCCTTTATATGTGATTATTTTCTTCTCCCTAACAGCTTTAAGGATTCTTTTCTTGTACTCTACTGATCCTGTTTTGATCACAATGTATTGGTGGGATGTCCTATTCTGGTCTGATCGGTTTGGGGTTCTAAATGCTTCTTGTATCTGTATAGGCTTTTCCTTCTGGATATTTGGAAAGTTCTCAGCTAATATTCTGTTAAATAGGTTGCCTATCCCATTAACTTCTTTCTCCAAGTTTTCCTCAATACCTATTATCTTTAAATTGGGCTTCCTGATTGTGTCTTGAATCTCCTGTAGTGATCTGTTTTGTTGATTGGACTGGATTTGTATTGATTTTTGATCTTTCTCCATAGAGTCTAAGGAATCTTCAGCACCTGAAATTCGATCCTCTGCTTCAGTTAGTCGGGACTGTACGCTAGCTACTTGATTTCAAATCTCTTTTCCTTCTGACTGGTCTTTCCTGATAATTTCCATATCATTTCTTAGGTCTTGTATGGACTTCTTTACTTCATTAACTACATTACTTTGGTTTTGAGTGTTGTCTCTCAAATCTTTAAGCTGGTTAGCTATCTTTTCATTTGACTCTTGAAGTTCATTAATCTTTCTATTTGTGGATGCCATGAAATTCTCCATTAATTTTTGCTTTGACTCCTCACACTCTAGAATAATTGACTGAAGTGATTCAAACTTTTCATTTATCATGTTTATCAGTAGACTTTTTAGAGCATTTTGGGGGTTCTCTTCTATGTCTTTGATTAACTGCTCTGCTTCCTGCTTGTTTTGAGTGGGGGATAAGACTTCATTGTTTGCCATCTTTCTTGTGTTCCTTCTGCCCATTTGGATTGGGAATGCCAGTCTACCAGCACCTGTGAGCACCGTTTAAGACCCAAAGCAGCCCTTACCAAGCACTGTTGTGTAAATCTTACAAGTTCACAATTATATACAGATACCCTGTATACCTGTCTATAAAATTAGATTTGGTGTTCCTAAAGAATACAATTTCAATATAACAACCGATCCTGGGCCCTGTATTCAGTAGTTACTTATTAACTGTTACAACCCTATAAGCAATTCTTGTTTTTATATTACGTTCTTTTAGGACTGGCTTTCTCTATGAACCCCTTTGATTCATTTGGATTAAGCAGGGATACCCTCTATCCAATAAGCAGGAGTCAATGGAAACTGGAGGTCCAGGCAGTAAGTCAGGAGGGTATGTTGGAGGTAGTAAAGAGAATAGAGTAAAATGTATTGGGGGGGGGTGGTGATTTTGGTTTAGTTTCAGTGACGTGGAAATGTGGAGAAGATTAGAGTCAGTAAAAAGAACAATGTTAAAATGATAGACAATGGAGAGTTAGCAGAAAAAAGTGTAGGTGTTATTCATAGGAAAGTAATTTTTAAAGAAAGAGAACGCAAAGAGAGAAATAAAGTAAAAATAGTGGAAGACAGATGCACAAAACAGAGAAAAATTATTTAAAAAAGAAAAAAAATAAACAGGAAAAAAAAAAAACAGAAAAGGAACTGCCCAAACAATAAGAAAAGAAGAAAACTTGATAAAACAACAGGTATAAATGGAAAACAAAACAAAACAATAAAAAACCGACGACATTTCAGAAGTGGAAAAAAAATTTTTTTTTTTTAAAGTTTAAAAAATGTTTGAAAAGAAGAAAAAAAAATGGAGTCTGCCTTGTTTGGGAGGTCTTTCCCCAGTCTCAGGTTTCCTTGCGATGGTCTGCAGTCTATTTTCCTGATTGGCTGGGTTTGACCAGTTTGCAGGGGGTGGTTCTTTTCTGACCCTTCCCCCCTGTTGGTGCAATCCTGGGTCTCTGTGGTTTGCACAGCTTGCAGGTAGGCCTTGGGCGTCCTCTTTAGATGGGCACTTGAGCAGTCTCAGGAACCGTGGCTCCTCTGTCTGCTGCGGGGCCACTGGCTTTAATGCCTGGCTTTGAATAGGCTGTGGACTCAGCAGGGTGGGGCGCCTCTGGCCCGTTTTACCCGGCTGAGAGTTGCTTGCATGGGGGAGGCTCCTCCCTCCTGTGCGGGGTGGCCTCCTTGGAGGAGGTGGCTATGGAATGCAGCTCCGTTTTGGGCTGGGACGGGACCGTTTAACTGTCTCAGGAACTGTTTGTTCCCCTGTCTGGTGTTTCCGTGCCGCCGGGAGGTGCTCGCCGCTTTTGCTTTAAATTTAGAAATTTCGGTGGGCAGGGAGGGGCACCTCTGGCTAAGCCAAGGCCCAGGACTCGCCTCCCGCCTGGGCATGGGGTGTTCTCCTGGGCGGAGCTGGCTCTCACTGTTCGGTCCCTCTGGCCCTTTTCAAAGATGGCTACTTTGACCTCGCTTTCCCCAGGCCCGATTTAGTTCCAATCTGGTCTGACCCTATGCCAGTGGCAAAGATGGCGCTTTGCTCTGGCGGTGGAGGAAGTGCTGCCTTGCAGAAGCTGCTCTGTGGGCGCGAGTCAGAATATCTTTTGTGGGGTACTCACGTTTTCTCTGCGATTTCACGTCGTCTGTGCTCAGCCACCGTCTGGAGTATTTCTCCCTGGTCCATGCTGTGTGCTTTAGCCGCGCGGAGTGCCGGTTGCTGTGCCGGGCGCTGTGCCGGCGTCTGCACTGGCATGGTGGCGGGTCGCCGCCTGGAGCTTAAATCTGTGTTTTCAGATGAGCAGTGTCGATTTTTCCTTCCTGGCCAGAATCCCTGTACTGTTAGAACTTACTCTGGCTGTTTTTCTAGGAGTAAAAGTTTCTCTGGGGTGAGAAAACTGCGATGTCGGAGGGAGCTCAGCTAGTGCTGTGCAGCTCCTCCGCTGTCTTCCCGGAAGTGTCATACTTGCCGATCTTTTAAGTAACATTCGAAACTTATATGTATTCAAAGATGCATTGAAGCAACCTGATCTTTAGAAACCACTCTTTAGGTAGAGGATGGGGATTTTACCAAATTCAGTGTGACTCTAATGAGAAAACACGATTTCCAAGTTACGAATTCACAACTTGCTTTGGTTAGCCTATCTTGCCAACTCAAAGATGAATAAAAATGTAAGCTTCCATAAAAGAACTGAAATATATATATTTTTACTAAAGCAGTGATGTGATACATATTTTCACATTCAGCCTACTGTATCTTCAAGTTGTATATCCTTGGATTTAACCAACTACAGAGGAAAGTATTTGGTGAAGCAGATTATCTTTGCTAACAAAGTTTTTTCTTTGTCATTCCCTGAAAAATACAGTGTAACAACTACTAACAGAATTTACCATGTAGTAGATATGTCATATTGAGGCCATTTAAAATAGTAGAGGGATGTTATGTATAGTTTATATGCAAATATTATGCCATTTTGTGTAAGAGACTTAAACATCTACAGATTTTTGGTATCTGTATGTTGGGGGCAGGAATCATGGAACTAATTCCTGTGGAAATTGAAGGAGGGCTGTATTTTTATTTTTAACTACAGGTGCTATCCAAGAGTACAGAGTGCTTTAGGTTTACAAAGGAACTTGAGATCACTTTGGCTAGGAAAGCAAGAGGTTTAATTTTATTTAGAAAATATGTACTATTTCCGTATTTAGTAATTTTTGCTGTCTTGTTTGCCTCATGTGTTTTTAAGTGTTCTAAGTGCGGTTTTAAAGCAAGCCCTTTTATTTTATACTTTGTACCTGTGTAGTACACTAATGATGACAGTATGTAACATGTAATAAATAATTCTTAGTCATGGAATCTATAAATGTTAATTTATGTAATCCTTATATCAAATCTCTGAGATAGGAACACTTCTTCATGATTTGATGTTTTCTTTACATTCCATTCACATACTTCATATGCACACATCCCATGGGGAGAATCAGGTGTGGGAAAAAGAGTGAGCATAAGGCACAGCTAGTTGTACTTTAAGATCAGATTATACCTTGCAAATAGTTTTTTAAAGTCATATTGTATGTTTTCATATATTCCTCAATAAAGACACCAAGATAGTATGTACTAATGTGAGAGATGAATACTATAAGACACAGACTATGTTATCCTGGATGTCTTTTTATTTTTCTAGTGATAGCCTATAATAATCATTTTGCATTTAAAAATCTAGTTAGACCAGGTAAGGTGATACACATATGTACTCCCTTAACTGGGAATGTTGAGGTAACTAGATTGAGAGTTCAAGGCCAGTGAGACCCTGTTTCAAAAAAATAAAAGATATTTACCTATGCACATACTAAAAGAATGACTCAGAGATGTTTGCTTAAATTAAGATATGTAGAAATGAAAAATATCCATAAAACTCCATCTTTTGTTTAGCTTCCTTTGCACTCCTTCATTTTCTTGCCATAAATGAGATATATTATTTACTATGGACATGGTAATGATGTTTTGTATTTATGTAACATTTTCATCCTCAATCCACTGTCTCATTTCTCATGCATCCTCACAGCAATTCAGTGAGGTAGGTACATGACCAGTATTATTAATTTTATTTTCTAGATGGAGAAAAATTAAGTCACAAAGCAAGTTAACTGTTTTTTTTTTCTTTTATATAGTCTAATCAAGTAGAGAAAGAGGCAACCTAAGCTACTATAAAGTAGGAATATTATATTTTAGGAAATTTACTTTTGTATATTACACCTATTAGAACAAGTTGGTTATCTTTAGGTTGTCCACATGGAATTTTGTTTATCCTGTTCATAAGAATAGAATACATTACACTATTCTGATTTTCCTTCCTCTTTAGGTCAGCAGCAAGGACAAGATGGAGTAAAAGTCCAGCAAGCTACTATAGCTCCTGTAACAGTGGCAGTTGGAGGAATTGCTAATGCAACGATAGGTGCTGTTAGCCCTGACCAACTCACGCAAGTGCATTTGCAGCAAGGCCAGCAGACTTCAGATCAAGAGGTGCAACCTGGAAAGAGACTTCGAAGAGTTGCTTGTTCCTGTCCTAATTGTAGGGAAGGAGAAGGAAGGTAAATGCTGTTTTCAACTCTTACTTTCTCTTAGCCATAAATAAAGTCTTTGTCTCTATACTCTGATTACTGACACCTCATTCTTTTTTAGTTCTGAAGTTAAAATATAACTTAGTGAAGGAAATTAAGTTGAGCTATTCTGGAAATATGATTTGAGTGGTCTATTGTATTGTGCTTTATACTTTTTTAAAAATAGATTTTCTTGTTTTACTTATTAGTTAAACGTTTTACGGATCATTTTGAAATGAATTCTTGTACCATATCATTTACCTATTTGAAGAATATGATTTGGTGTTTTTAAAAGTAGTTACAGATTCTGGGCACTGGTGGCTCATGCCTGTAATCCTAACTGTTCAAGAGGCTGGAGTCAGGATCAAGGTTCAAAGCCAGGCCAGCAGGAAACTGTGAGATACATATCTCCAATTAAGCACCAAAGAAGCCAAGGTGGAGTTATGACTCAAGTGGTAGAGTGATAGCCTTGAGCAAAAAAGCTCAGGATCAGTGCCCAGGCCATGAAATTTAAGCTCCAGGACCAGCACATTCACCCATCCATCCATATGTACATGAATCTTATTTTCAATTAACTATTAAAACACCAGAAGCACCAGAAATAGAGCTGTGGCTTAGGTGGCAAAGGAGTAGCCTTGAGCAGAATGGCTCAGGGACACTGCCCAGATCCTGAGGTCAAGCCCCAGAATCAGCAACCTCTCAAACAAAATTTTTAATACATATATATACACACGCATGCATATATATACACACACATGTGTATATCATATATATATACACACATGTGTATATATGTACATATATATACATATACATGTGTGTGTGTATTCACAAACGTCTATACCTTTCACCATTTTATCCATACTTTCCTTAGTACTCAGAGAAGGTCTAGGCTGCCACTAACTTTTTACTTTCTACATTTATAGATTTGCCTATTCTGAACAATACATATGTATGGAATTTTAGATATGTGTTCTTTTATGACTGACATCTTTCATTTAGCATTGTATTTTCAGCTTTCAACCATATGATAATTTGATAATTACTTGATCTTTATGAACCAACAATATTCCGTTTTATAGATATAAAAAGCACATTACTTGGGGCTGGGGATATAGCCTAGTGGCAAGAGCGCTTGCCTCGTATACATGAAGCCCTGGGTTCGATTCCCCAGTACCACATATACAGAAAATGGCCAGAAGTGGCGCTGTGACTCAAGTGGCAGAGTGCTAGCCTTGAGCAAAAAGAAGCCAGGGACAGTTGCTCAGGCCCTGAGTCCAAGGCCCAGGACTGGCAAAAAAAAAGCACATTACTTGATGGGCACTTGTTTTTTTTCCCCTATTGACTATTATGGATAAAACAGCTATAAACAATAGTGTTGGGCTGGGGATATAGCCTAGTGGCAAGAGTGCCTGCCTCGGATACACGAGGCCCTAGGTTCGATTCTCCAGCACCACATATGCAGAAAACGGCCAGAAGCGGCGCTGTGGCTCAAGTGGCAGAGTGCTAGCCTTGAGCGGGAAGAAGCCAGGGACAGTGCTCAGGCCCTGAGTCCAAGGCCCAGGACTGGCCAAAAAAACAACAACAACAACAACAATAGTGTTGGTGTAGTCATGGACATTTTTCATTTCTCTTGTGTATATATCAAGGAACAGAATTGCTATATCATGTGGTAACTCTATGTCTAATATTTGAAGATCTCTCAGACTATTTTCCAAAGTGACTAAACCATTTTACCTTCCAGTAAGGGTTCCAGTTTCTCCATATATATACCATTGCTGGTTCTTGTCATATTTTTTTTTATTACAGTCATAACAATGGACCTGAAGTGGTATTTCAGTGTGTTATCATTGGCATTTTTTTGATGATTAAGCATTTGTGATGATAGAGCATCTTTTCACGTGTTTCTTGATCATCTTTGTATTTTTGGAGAAATACATGTTAAGATCCTTTTTCTATTTTTAAGCTGCTGAATCTTTTTTCTATAAATCCCTTATTATATAGTTTGCAAATATTGTCTGTATTGTGTGTCTACATACTGTCTTTATATTCTTGAAATACAGGGTTGTTGTTTTTTCTCCCCTTACCCTTTAATTGCTTCTGCTCTTGGTGTCATTGTAAGATTCTGTTGCCAAATCTTTTAGGAAAATTCCTTGTTTTATTTTGAGTATTTTACAATTTTTATATTTAGATCTGATTGACTCCTGGTTAAATTTTGTGTGTAGTGTGAGGTAAAAATCTATCGAAAAGCACTTAGTGAAAAGACTGTCTTTTCCACATTAAGCAGTATTGGCACCCTTGTAAAAATTAGTTGATGATACACACATGGGGTTTATTTCTGGACTCCAAATTACATTTCTTTCTGTATGTCTTTATACTAGTGCCATACTATCTGTCTTTCTGGTGACTTTGGAAGTTTGGAAATAAGAATAATTTTGCTTTGCTATTTCAAATTGTTTTAACTGTTTTGAAGCATTTTTAACCGTTTGAAGCATTTACAATTCTGTGGTGAATTTTATTTTATTTTATTACTCTTTTTTTTTTTTTTGCCAGTCCTGGGCTTGGACTCAGGGCCTGAGCACTCTCCCCTGGCTTCTTTTTGCTCAAGGCTAGCACTCTGCCACTTGAAACACAGTGCCACTTCTGGCCATTTTCTATATATGTGGTGCTGGGGAATTGAACCCAGGGCTTCATGTATACGAGGCAAGCACTCTTGCCAGTAGGCCATATTCCCAGCCCTCTGTGGTGAATTTTAGTATTAGCTTTTTAGTTTTTACAAAGATGCTAGATGGGATTCTGGTCTGAATTTTATTGACACTGTTGTTCCATCAGGGGGAAGTATACCTACTTAACGGTATTAATCTTTTTATTACATGGAAATTTACTTATGCCATTACTTAGTTCATTAATACTTTTTATTTTTAGATTTTGGAGTATGAATTTTCATGTTTATTAAACTTGTTTCTGTTATTTTTCTTAGTATTATAAATGCAACTGTTTTTTTGATTGTTTATTCCCAGTCTTGCTTTGTAATATACTTGTTTTGTTGATTTTTATATCCTGTAATTTATGACTAATTTTTCATTTTAGTACTTTCCTTAGTGGCTGGCACTATACCATATGAACTATGCCTCCAACACTACTGTTTTGCTTGTTGTTTTGTATAGTCTGATGAACTTTTCTGCCTGGGATGGCCTCAAACTATGATTGGATTTCAGTGTCCTGACTGCTTAATTAACAGACTTGTGTCTCTGGCACCAGCATATGTATCTTTCTTTTTAAGCTTAAAATCTTAGCATTTCTTCATATTATTAAAATGATACATGCTACTAATTTTTGTTTTCTGTCACCTTGTACGTGTAACTTTTTTTTTTTTTTTTTGAGATGAGGTCTTGCTGTATTGCCTGTGTTACGTGGGCTAGCCTCACATTTGGCATCCTCCTGTCTTAGTCTCCCAAATAGCTGGTACTGGGCTGACATTGTGGCTCAGTGGTAGAGCATTTGCCTGACATATTTGAGACCATGGGTTTAGGATTCGATCACTTCCCCCTCCCCCCTCCAAAAAAAGTTAGCTAGACTAGAGCTATAGGCATTTCCAATGTACTTGCTTTGTATTAACATTTTTAGACCTGCAGTTTTCTTATTACAAAATTAATACCTATTCATGCAAAAAATTAAAGCATAGACAAAAGAAAATAAATCCCATAATTCTACCATGTAGAAATCACTGTGGTACTATGATATAGCTCTATTAAGACTGTTGGTCTTATCTTGGTAATATTTATTTTGAACAGATTTGTTTGGCTTAAATGAATTGTAAACTCTTATTTCCTCATATTATCTCAAGAACCACAAAAGTCTCTCATTTGTTAGTAAGCAGCTTTGCTGGCCATCTAAAAATGAGGGTTGTTCTTGCTTTGAAAATTTCCCTTCTTTTAGTTTCCTTTTTCAAATTGTATTCATTTGTTTGTTTATTTATGTTATCTTTAATTGTACAAAGAGGTTTCAATTCAACATGTCAGTTTATTTTGATCAGTATCATTGTTCCATCATTCTCCATCTCTCCCAATCCACCCATCTCCTCAAGTTACCTGGTTCCATTTTGACATATGGACATTGTTATAACTTCATTTGCCCACAGTCCTGTCTCTATTCATACGCCCCCTCCTTAAATTCTACTTCCCTTAGAGAAAACATGTTTCAGTTTATTCCTTTCTTTAAGCTGTATATTAATTGTTCAAAGGAATTATACTATTGGGAGCTATCCCTGAATATACCATATTTTAGTCAGTTTGATTTGTATATATGCATATGACTCAGTATATGCTTCCATATATGTTCATATTTTATATATCTAACTTCCACTGAGGAAACATATGTCCTTTGTTCTGACTTCATTTAACATAATTTTTTTTATATCTATTCATTTCTCTACAAGTGACATTGTTCTTCTTGGGATGAATAAAATTCCATATATATACACATATGCCTGTATAAGTGCATATATATGAAATCAGTCATATTTTCTTGATCTGTTTTATGACATGTAGGCCATTTCTATAACTTGGCTATGGTGAATGGTGCATCAATTAAAATGGGTATGCAAGTGTTGTTATTGTATCCTTCTATAGTGGTTGCACTAACTTAATTTCTCACCAACAGTGGAATAGAGTTTTCTCACTGCACCTTGCCAGCTCTCTTACTGGAGTGAGATGGAATCTGTTTGGTTTGGGTTTGCATTTCCTTTATAACCAGAGATGTTTTTTCATTGACCATTCATATGTCTTCTAAGAGGGCTCTATTTAGTTCTTTTGCTTTGTGGGGGAGGGGAGGGTCGGTTATGGGGCTTGAACTCAGGGCCCAGGTGCTGTCTCTGAGGTTTTTTGCTCAAGGCTAGTGCTTTATCACTTTGAGCCACAGCACCACCTCTATTTTCTGATGATTAATTGGAGATGAACTTCGTGGACTTTTCTGCCTGGGCTGGCTTTGAACCACAAACCTCAGATCTTAGTCTCTTGAGTAGATAGTATTATAGGCATGAGCCACTGGCACCTAGCTTGCCTGTTTACTAATTAGGTTATTGAATCTTGGGGGGGGGGTTCTTTTTTTTCTTTTTTTGAGCTCCTTGTATATTCTGGTTATTAAGCCCCATTAGACCTTTAGCTAGCAATGATCTCTTACACTGTCTTTTAGCTTAGTTGCTATATCCTTAATTATCTTAAAACTTTTATTTTTTTTTTTCGAATCCTAGGGCTTGAACTCAGGGTCTGAGCACTGTCCCTGGCTTCTTTTTGCTTAAGGCTAGTATTCTACCACTTGAGCCACAGCACCAGCTCTGGCTTTTTTTGCATATGTGGTGCTGAGGAATTGATCCCAGTGCTTTATTTATGAGGCAAACAGTCTACCATTAGGCCATCTTCCCAGCCCTGTCTTGAAACATTTTAGTCAGTGTAATCCCATTTGTTGATTCTTCTATTTGCTAAGCCCTTGGTATCCTCAGGAAGTTGTTGTTTTATATTTTGAACAACTTTTGTTTTAAATATTTTCGGAATTTCACCAATAGAGCTCTTTCTGGTTGATTCTAGACTTTTCTTGTAGGTGATTTTGATGATTAATTCAGTCACTTAATGTAAGTTTCGTTTGATTGGGTATCCTTTTTCTTTAGTAAATTTTGTGTCTTTCTGTGAATTTGTCCACCTCAAGTAAGTTATTGGTATAGATATGTTCATAACCTTTCATTTTTGTAAGGCTGGTGGTAACTTTACCTTTTTTGTTTGTGACTCAATTATCTCTTCTTTTTTGTCCTGACCAAAGTTTATTTTGTTGACCTGTAAGAATCTGTGTTCGACATTTGTTCTATTCCTCACCAGAGCTCATTCCTCCTGTTTCTTTCCATGCCTCTGCCTGGCTAGCTTTACAATCTAAAATTTAGCCAGATATCCAAAGAACCTGTAAGTCTGCTTCAGATACTTTTTGTAACAATTTACTTGTTTTGAAAGCACTCTTTGGCTTGAACTTCAACTTTGATGCAGTTTTGTTGCAAGTATTAGTTCCTTTTGGGAGAGGCTTGGAGCTCTGGTGGTGTATACTTCTCATTCTGGCCAGAATTACTGAGTCATGTCTCTCAGAGTTAGAGGCTGGACAGTGGCTCATTTCTGAGTACCACTCTGTTCTAGGAACTGAGTGCTTGGAAGCCGAGTAGTAAGGCTGCTGCAGGACTGTTGCTAGGACAGAATTAGCCTTAGACACTACCAACTAGCTTCTACCATCTTAGAAACTCTTACAGTATGCCTTAAACAGGCCAGGGGGCCACCTTGACCATATCTTCCCTACCTCCACCCCCACCTGGTACTTGTTCTGGGGCTTATACTCAAGGGCCTGGGTTACTGTCCTTGGTTTTTATCCCTAAGGCTAGCCACAGTCCCACTTTGGATTTTTAGTGGCTAATTGGAGATGAAGTCTCATGGACTTTGCTGTCTGGCCTGGTTTCAAGCTATGATCCACAGACCTCAGCCGCCTCTGTAGCTTAGGATTGCAAGGTGTAAGCCACCAGCACCTGGCCACCTATAGCACTTTTATTATGCCACAGCCAAAGTAGAATTTACACTTCTGGGTTGGATGGTGGGTGGGAGAGGGAGTCCCTACTTTGAGTTACACTCACCTGGAATTTAGCCTTAGTTACAGGTGGCCAGGGGTAGGATAGAAATGCTATGTCCTGTCCCTCCTAGGGAAATACCTCTCTGACTGGGAGGAAGGGGAACCCTGTTCCTGGGTACACCATTCTGTAATGTCTCTGTGTCATGGAAGTTAGAGGGAGAAGGCAAGGAGTAAGTCTTGATGCAGATCACAGACTTTTACTGTACTTACCCAGATCTGTTAAATTTCCTATTATTTGTTGTTTGTTCTGGGCTCATGTCCAAAGACTTTAAATGGTGTTTTATTTTTTGTTTGTTTTATAATTTTCACAACTTTTGCCGGGAAATGTAGTCTGTGGAGATCCTTACTCTATCTTTCTAGAAATAAAACTGTACTATACACATTTGAATGGAATTAGCCATGCTTTTTGTATTTTAGAGGAAACTTGTAAGGCTTGACAAGTTTAAAGAAATTATTTTAGCTGGATGAGATGGGGCATGGTTGTATTCCACAAACTCCAGAGGTAGGAGGACCTTTGAGGTAGGAGGGTAGTGAGTTCAAAACCAGCCTGGGCTCCCTAGAGAAACAGTCTAAAAAACTAAAAAAGGGAAAAGCTTACTAGGGAATGAATATGGTCTGTAGTAAACATAAGCTCTGAGGTTAGCATCTTTTAATGGCAGTTTTGAGTTGAATACTCAGATTTTTTTTTCTTTCATTAAAGTTTTCAGATTTTGTTCGTATGGCTTTATAATCAACCTTATTCAGTAAAGCATCACTTAGTCCCATTAAGTCCCTTTTATTTTTCCATAAGTAGAAGCTCAGTTTGGAAAGTGTAATGAATATTTGGTTTTTATTTTTTTTAGGGGCAGTAATGAACCAGGAAAGAAGAAACAACATATCTGCCATATTGAAGGGTGTGGAAAAGTTTATGGCAAAACATCTCACCTCCGAGCACACCTCCGCTGGCATACTGGGGAACGGCCTTTTATATGCAACTGGATGTTTTGTGGCAAACGATTCACAAGGAGTGATGAGCTTCAGAGACATAGAAGAACCCATACAGGTTAGTTGCTTTATTTTACACCTTGTACTTTTTTACTTATGTTTTTCAGTGCTTCCATGAAAGTTGTAGTGGTAGGTTGGCTATTACATTGGAAATATGTAAATTCAGGCAAAATAATTCACTGTAATGATTATGTAGTTGATGTTGAAGATAAATCTTTTTTATCTCATGTCTGAGATACATTATATACTCTTTTTTACGTGACCTAGGAGTGTTTCTAAGTAGATAAGAAGAAAAATGCATTATGATTTTTCTGAGGAGCTTGGGGTTTTGTTTTTTTTTTTGGTCTTTACAAATCTAGAAAATTCATCAAAATAACAAGAATCATATAGCAGATAGGCATCTGACTTTTAGGCAGAATTGGCAGTTGTAAGTATTACATTTTGTTATTTTTTAGTAAAACAACTAACTTACAAAGTCATTATTGAACAAGCTGTCATGAATATTTAATGTGTCTTAAGTTTTCAGTATATTTTTACCACCTGCATGTATTATCTTGAATCTATATAATATAATACTTTGTGTGAATTATGAAATGGTGCATAAATGGTACATTATGGGATAATTCCACTCACTGTGGTTTGAGATTTATGTAAGTTCATTTATGTTTGTTGCATGCATGTATTTCTTTTAAGAGATAGGAAGTATTCTGCCAGGTACTAGTCACTCACACCTGTAATTCTAGCTACACAGGAGACTGAGACCTGTAAAATTCAGGCCAGTACCAGCCTGGGAAAAATAATCTTGGTCTCTAGTTCACAAGCAAAAATCCAGACTTGCTCTGTACATCACCTTTATAATAACTAAAAAAATTAATCCGGGCTGGGGATATAGCCTAGTGGCAAGAGTGCCTGCCTCGGATACATGAGGCCCTAGGTTCGATTCCCCAGCACCACATATACAGAAAACGGCCAGAAGCGGCGCTGTGGCTCAAGTGGCAGAGTGCTAGCCTTGAGCGGGAAGAAGCCAGGGACAGTGCTCAGGCCCTGAGTCCAAGGCCCAGGACTGGCCAAAAAAAAAAAAAAATTAATCCACGCTGGAATTATGGCTCAAGTGGTTAGAGCACCAGCTGTGAGCAAGAAGGCTGGCCAAGCATGAGGCCCTGAGTTTAATCCCCAGTATTGGGGAAAATAAGAAGCCTTGCAATATAAAATCACATGACTACTATTAATCCATTTCCCAGATTATTGAGGCTATTGCTAACTATTTTGCTGCTAGAAAGTAGTAAAAATGCATATGAAATGGAATTATTTACTGACTCATAGAAAACGTATCAGTTTGATTCTAGATAATAGCTAGTCTCTTAAGCGACTAATTTATAATCTCTTCCTCACTAAGTGATTGGTAGTTTCCACTTAACTACATTTTCACTATGCTTGTCAGACCTCAGGTTTTGTCTATTTAATATGGTTCCTATTTTTTAAATTTGTACCTTCAGTAATTATCAGTGAGATGAATTATCTTGTCGTGTGTATATTAAGTTTCATTTTTTCTTGCTGTTCATTCTGTTTCTCATTCCTTTGGATTGCTTTCTCTTTTGTTTTTTGTTTTTTAGTGTTACTAATATTGAGTTCGGGTTCTCTCATACTTGCTAGACAAATGCTCTACCACTGTACTAAACCGCCAGCCTTTCCTTATTTATATGATTCATACATTTCCGTTTTACCTAATCCTTGTATTCTTTTGTCCTATGAAAGTTTCACACATTTAGATATAAATCATTTTATTTTTTTAATTATGAAATTGTCTTCTAATCCAAGTTTTTTGGATTTCTCTCTCTCTCTCTCTCTTTTTTTTTTGGTCAGTTGTGGGGCTTGAACTCAGGGCCTGGGCACTACTGTCCCTAGGCTCTTTTGCTCAATGCTAGCTAGCACTTTGCCACTTTGAGCCATGGCACTATTTCGAGTTTTCTGATGGTTAGTTGGAAGATGAGAGTCTCACGGACTTTCATGCCCAGGCTGGCTTTGAACATCTCAGTCTCCTGAGTAGTAAGGATTACAGGTATGAGGCATCAGCACCCAGTGTTGTTTTTAAAATTATATTAAAATTTTTTCTTCTGATAGCTTTATGAAATTTTTCTTTTGCTTGTTTTTCTTAAACATCATGATGTTTTTGTTTTATTAGTTGGTTTTCATTGTGACATTTTCACACATGTAAACAGACCCTGTACATCACACTTATTCTCCCCTATCCTTCTCTTCCATCTTAAAGCCATCATTGCTCTATTTCATACACACAGATACACTACTTTGACCACATTCACCCCCATTTACCCTCTTCATTATCCCATCTTCTTCCTGCTGTGTCCTCCCATCTGTATCTGTATCATGTCCTTGAACTTTCTTTATAAAGTGTATATTAATTACACCAAAGGCTTTCGCTATGAGATTTCAAATATACATATATTATATTTTGCTCAGAATAATACTCTCTGTTGCTTTCTTTTCCCCTGCACCCCCTAGATTTTCTATTGACAGCTTTCTTTGAAGTTTCTTAAACCATTTTCATACATAGTTGCACCCTCCATCTTTCTTTGCATTATTCATCTTCCATCTTTCCTTATCTTCCTACATGCTCTAATAGTTGCAATCTAATTCTGTATGTGTGTATAGTATATATACATATTTATGAATATGTACGTTCTTTAGGTCTAGTTTCTTTATATGAATGAAAACAGATAGTAGCTTTTTGATCTTGGCTTATCTTGCTCAACATGATGTTCTTTCTCCATTTCCTTCCATTTTCCTGACATGACTGCATTTTTCTTTATGGTTATATAATATTCTGTGGTATATATGTATCATGTCTCTTATCCATTCACCTATTGTTGGGCACTTCAGCCAATTCCATTCTTTGTTATTGTGAACAGTGCTGCAATAAATATGGCTGTGCAAATATCATTTATGTATGATTTGCACAATAGTGGTATGGCAAGATTATGAGGTAGGTCTAGTTGTAGTTTTTGAAGAACCTTTGTACTGATTTCTATAATAGTTGAGCTACTTTACAATTGTACAAACAAATGTTCCTTTACTTTGTATTCTTGCCAACATTTGCTATTAGTTTTCTTGATGGATACCATTCTGACTGGGGTGAGATGGAATTTTAGGGTGGCTTTTAATTTGCATCTCATTTATAGCTAAGAATTTTGCGCATTTCTTCATATATCAGCCATTTGTATTCCTTTTTGTGATAACTATCCATTTGCCCATTTGTTAGTTGGATAATTCATTTGTTCTTTTGCTGTTTGAGTTATTTGTATGTTGTAGATATTAATCCTTTACTAAATAACTGGTAAAAGTTTTCTCCCATTTTGTGTATTGTCTCTTGGTTCTGGTAATTGTTTTCTTTTTGTACAGATGCTTTTTAATTTGATGCGGTCTTAATTTATCAATTGTTATTCTTGTTTTCTGGGCACTTCAAGTTCTATGCTGCAAATTAACACCTGTGCCTGTAACTTTCAAGATTTCCCCTATGTTTTCCTGTATTAGATTTTTACAGGTCATAATTTAAGGTCTTTGATCCCTTTGGATTTGATTTTTGTAAGGGTCAAGTTCAGTCTCCTGCAATTGGATAATAAGTTTTTCCAGCATCATGTGTCGAAAGTTAGATGATGATGCTATAAATGTGTAATTTGGTTTCCTGGTCTTCTGTTGTGTTCCACTGGTCTTTTGGGTCTGTTTTTCATTCATCTTCTGGGTCTGTTTTTGTGCCAGCACCAGGCTGGTTTTGTTATTGTGGCTCTATAGTATAATTTGAAGTCTCGTATTATGCCTCCCATGTTGCTCTTTTTACTCATAATTTCTTTTGCTATTCAGTATTCAGGGTTTTCTATGTGTCTATATTCATTTCTAGTGTGATTTGTCGGTGTCTGTGAAAAATGACATTGGGACTTTGATGGATATTACATTGAGTCTGTAGATTGTTTTTGGCAGTATTTCCATCTGCATAATATTGATTCTGTCAGTCCATGGGCATAAGGTATCTTTACATCTTTTGGTGTCTTTGTTTTCTTTCTTTAAGGTTTTTTATTTTTCATTGTGGAGGTCTTTGACTTCATTGGCTAAGCTAATTACCTAGGTGTTTTATTGTTGCTGATTACGACTATTTTCTGGATTTCTTCTTAAGCCTATTCATTGTTCGTAATAGAATAGCTGATTTTTTGAGGTGTTGATTTTGTATACTGCTATGTTTCTGAAACTGTCAAATCTAGAAGTTTTTGGTGGTATCTGTAGCATCTATTCTCTTCCTATTTCAATCTTAATTTCTTTTGGCTGGCTTATTTCTCTGGCTAGGAATTCTAATACTATATTGAATAAAGTAAGGAGAGTAGACATGCTTGTCTCCTTTCTGACTAGAAATTATTTGGTTTTCCTCTAGTATGGTGTTGCCTATAGGATTCTCTTATATAACCTTTGTTAAGTTCAGGAATAATCCTTCTATTTCTAGTTTCTTTAGGACTAGTTTCTTTAGGTCATTGAATTTGTCAAAGGCTTTTTCTGTGTCACATGAGATGATCATTTTATTTTATTTTATTTTTTTAACCCTTAATGCCAGTAGCAAGGGCTTGAAATTAGACCTCCTGCTTCTTGCTTGGCTTTTTTTACTCAGGGCTTGCATGCTACATTTGAGCCATGCTACTAGCATGAAAATTATGTAATTTTTTTATTCTTGTTCTGTTTATGTAATGAATTATATTTATTTATTTGCATATGTTGAACCATCCTTGCATCCCTTGGTTGAAACCAACTTGATTATGGTGTATGTTCTTTTTAGGATGTTATTGAATTAATTTGACACTAATTTGAGAATTTTTACATTAGTATTCAACAAAGACCTTGATCTGTAATTCTCTTTTTTTTCTTGTTGCATTTTGTTGTAATATTTGCTTTATATAATGAATTTGCTATCACTTGCTTTCTATTTCATGGAAGAGTTTCAGGAGTATTGGTGTTTTTCTTAAGGAATTGGGTAGAATTATACTGTGATGATTCTATTTGGTCTTGAGGTTTTTGTTGTGGTGGTTGTTTTGAGACTATTACTCTCATTCCTTGTAGTATTGGATTTTTATATGATGATGATACAATTAATCAGGGTTACAATTTTATTTTTCTTCTGTATAGAAAGCCATTTTTCCCTTTTGCAAAATTCTTGTTTGTGGTAGTTGAGGTTCAAATCCAGTCCCATGTACACTAGACAGGCTCTCTAGTCAGTTGAGTCCTATCTTAATCTTTTCTGCCTTAGTTATTTCCAGATAAAGTCTCACTTGTCTTTTTCACTTTGTACCTCCCCAGTAGCAGGTATAGTAGCAACACCACTATTTCTTTTTATTCCTTTTTGCTAGACCATATTTTTAATTTTAATAGAACGGTCAGCATTCCTCTTACACGAATTAATACATCTTTACATTCAACAAAGTAGTTGAACAATAACAAATACACTTCTAAAAGTATATAAAGTTAATCAAGGAATCATCATTATAAAAGCTTGACACATTAAGATCTTTTAAGGTAAACAAAACACAAACCAGTTACTCAAAATGTCATTATCTGTATATGATGCAGAACAGGACACAAGTCAGTCTTCCCAAATGTGATCATTCCCATATGAATTAACAAGTATAAACTATCTAGCACAATAATCTTATACCCACTAGAAAACTAAAATATAAATTATGCCTAGTAAGAAGTTTGCTTTGAAAATATGGTTTAGACTACTTAGTGTATTTTTATAACTCTTAATTACATTTTTATAATCTTTGTTAGGAAGCTTGGAAATTGTGGTTTTGTTCATCTGAAAATGTTTTATTACTTAAACAAACCTAATATCAAATAATTTAATTGAATAAAACTTTAAAGGTAAAAACAGGAGCAGACAAATACTTGTGAATACACACTGTACCAGTACATAATAATAGTTCCAAGAATAATGTGACCTAAATACAATTCTTTGCTTTTAGTCTTGAATTCTGTGCATTTTCAAAATTTAAATTTCACTTACAAGTAGGTAATAGGATATAAGCCCAAATGCTCTTGCAGTCTTAAAACACCATGCAAAGAATGTGCACAGTTCTTAAACAAAATATTCTAGATTAAAGGTGATCACTGAAAAATCATGTGTGCATTCAGAAAGTTTGGTACCATTTTGATATCAGCAAATTGTATTTCATAATTTTAAGCACTTTTAAGATGAATGCAGTTAAAGTAGGCCTATAGAGACTATGTTTGTATTAGCAAGTAACATACCAGTTCAACTTAGTCAAGAGTACGTAACAAACAACAGTATTTTTTAGTTAAAATCTAGCTAATAAAAAACCCATGATAACTCTATAAAAATATGTCTTTTGCAGTGTTTATATCTATTAAGTGGAATTTTAAAATATATACATTATAAATGAAAAAAATAAAATACTTCTTATACTCGATTGGCAGTTCTGCATATATGTAGTCAATAATTTAATTAAACTTATATTCCAATGATAGGAAAACAGTTTTTGCCCACTGCTTCATATATGTCTAACATATTTTCTCTCCTTTGAACTTATTAAATAATTCAATGTAAATTGCATCCTCAACTCCAGTGTTAAAAAGGAAGGAAATAAAAAAAATCTCCACTATTGTAAAGCAGCAGCTCTAGTGGGGACGCTGATAGAAATCAGAATTCAGTTATCTCACACAGTCGAATGATAAGAGGATTCCTGAAGTCAGTAGCTATGAGGGGCCAAAAAAAAATTCTTCAGGCCAGCTAGAACTAAAAGTTACAATGCCATTTAAAATAATATGCTTTGGCAATAGGTAATGTCTTTAAGAAAGTAATTTTGGTCTCTGAAATGTATACTACTATCTTTTTAATTGTTATTTTTTTCAACAGTTATAGATTAAAGGAAGTTTTTGCAAAAAAAAGTAAAATATTCACTGAAATACTTTCTAATTATATACGGTCTATGCACAACAGTTCAAAATTGTCCTCAGAAGATTTGTAGAAAATTATCTCTCTCTCTGCCCCCAACTAGTTTATTTAAACTACATTTTAAAGCTTAAATGGCAATTATCCACACATTTAAAATAATATTAAGAATGTCACTGATTTGGAGTGAAGAAATGCCAATTAGAGGATTATGGATATAACTCCCTTAGTGTCAAAGTCACTGGCTATTATCTAGCATAGGACCAACTGTATTGCTTAGCTGTCTCAAAGCCCTAAAGAGTCTGAAGATGTGTGTGTGTGTGTGTGTGTGTATACATACGTATATAAATACATATATGTATATTTATATGCATATATAAGCATATATATATATATCCAGATGTCTCTCTGTACCAAATTTACATATGAATTTTATTGATGTTTTGACCCAACATTCATCAAATTTTATACCACTGAACAAATACTTATTAATTCTTTGTTCAGTAAACTTGTATAAATATGAAAATATCAGATAAATGAAAATTGTTTTCAAATCATATTTCTATTTGTTTTATAGGTAAGTATAATTTCTGAACTCAATATTCTATGAGATTTGATTTATCTGTACAGAGAATAAAAATTTTATTAAGTGTAAGTAGAACTAATTTGCAAAAATTACTATGTGACATTTATGTGCTCTGGCAAAGAGTGCATAGAACATCTGCTGCAATCAGAAAGGTAAACTCTTTAAGCTGAGCTTTCATGTTTCCTCCCTACCCTTGTTCTAATCCTAACCCTTGGAAAGACTTTCACATTTCAATTTTTACATGTAATGTTTTGTTACATGTACAGTACACATATTTTATCCTTATGCCCGTGGGGTTTCAAACCATTTGAACAAGATGATCAGATTCAGCATGATGACATCGTCACAGAATCTGTAGAAGTCCTCTGTGCGATATTAATATTGAGACTCCTAGCACACCATTGTGAAAAACCAATTAAAGACAATATACACCTACACTTTTGTGGAATTTCCTGCAGGCTTGGGGTCATAACCATACAAGAAGGTAGCTGTTATCACAAGGATGGCTCCAAGGAAAAAGACACTGGTTGGCACAAAATCTTGTAGCCAAAAAATAGGATATCAGTGTTGATAATATTATGGGTAGAGAAGTTGCAAATCCTTTTAAAATATTATCCACATACTTAATAACAGCAGCTATTACAAGGCCCCCAAGTGCCTGAAGAATGACAACTATCCATGTCAGCCGGTTATACCCCTGAAAAAAATCCATTCTTTGATACCAATTCTCCCTCATAAACATACACACCCATTAATCCAAATATGCTCCCTAAGAAACCAAGCTGAATGTTTCTTATCCATACAGATTGTTTTGTTTCTTTTAAGATTTTCTCAAAATAAACTCCAGCAAAGCCACTTGAAAAACAAGCTGTGAGAACTGCTATTAGGCCTACAAACTGAGAGCCAGCTGAAAGTTCCTTAGAATCAAGCTCTTGAGAATCTGAAGGCCACTGTACAAAAGCAACTCCAGTTGTCAAAATCACCAAGGAGAGCCACTGGTACACACCTAGTTTTTTACTAAGCATAGACACAGAAAATAATGCTGTTGTAAGAATTTTCAACTGATATGTAACCTGATAAGTAGCTGCATCTAGATTTGACAGTGCCACATACAGCAAATTATTCTGGAGAGTATATATCCCTGATGGAATAGCAAGTTTAAGTGTTTCCATAGGTTTATTACGAATTTCATCATGCAGAACTCGATTCATGCTCTCAGACTACATTCGTTCGCATGGCTCTGCCACCGTAGTGCCGCCCTGGCGTTTCCCAGCAACACCACTATTAAGCCTGCCTTTTCATTGTGAAGGAGGTCATACGAACATTTGCTTAGCCTGGCTTCAAACCTTGATCTTCCCAATCTCTAGCTCCCAAGTAGCTGTGCCTGCCCTAGAAAGCCATATCCTGAATAATTTGTTCCAGTTTATTCATAATAACACTTTTCTCATATACTAGTCCCCTTTTACACATGGCTCACTCTCTGGGTTCCCTATTTTGAAGCCTTAAAAAATTAAAAATATTTATTATAAAGGTGTACAAAGGGCTTACAGTTATATAAGTTAGGTAAAAAGTTAATTTCTTTTTAGACAGTGTTGCTCCTTCCTTTGCTCTCTCCCAGTTCTTCTCTCCCAGTCTTTCCCAGTCTTTCTCTCCCATCCCCAATTCAATATTCAAAATAAGAAATGCAACAGATACTTAGCAGACAAATAAAGGTAAAGAGGAAAGGATGAATGAGGTTGAAATACATCACTAGAAAGTAGAAAATCTGAAAAACAGGATGGAGATTGGGGAAATATGAATTGCAGCAAGGTGCTGGTGGTTCACACCTGGAATTCTAGTTACAGGAGACTGAGAACTGAGGATCATTGTTTGAAGCCAGGCCAGACAAGAAAGTCGTCATTTGAGACTCTTTACAGTAAACTACCCCAAAAGCTGAAAGTAGAGCTGTGGCTCAGGTGGTAGAGCACTAGGCTTGTGCAAAAGAAACTCAGAGACTGCACCTAGGCCCTGAGTTCAAACTGGCCCCCAAAAAAGAAAAGGAATGCTGGACATGGGTACAGCAATAAAAGATCTAAAATGTGTGTCTTTGAGCTTCCATGAGAAAGGTGAGTGCTGTAGGAAAACAATTGAAATGGCTGAGATTTCCCATATTGGATATCAAATTTAGATTCAGGAAACTCCTTGAATTCCAAAAAGGAACTGAAAGAAAACTATTCCTAGACTTATAGTAAATCTGCAGAAAATCAAAGAAAAGGAAGAAAGGGAGGTAAAAGAAAAGGGACACATTTTGTATATGATAGACTAAAAATCGGAGGAATAGCCAATTTCTCCTCAAAAACTATGGAGACCTGAAAGAGACTTATCAGCCTATCACTATATGGCCAGTATAAATATCCTCAGTAATCACAGCAAAATAAAATAGACATTTTTAAATGAGGGAAAACTAAGAGAATTTGAAGTCTTCTCCTAAAAGAAATACTAAAGAAGTTCTTGATGTTAAGAATAAATGTTACTAGAGAGAAGCTAGAAATTAAATAATAAAAATTAAAAATATAACTCATAAGTATTAGTTCCATATCTGACAACGTCTTAGGGAATTTATTAATTCTATATATTACAATGTTAAACAATATTCAAATAATTTAAAAGAAAAGAGGAAACGGAAGAGTTAAAAGTGAACACAGGAACTGAAAATACGTTAAAAGGGTAGATTTCATTCTAGTCAGCAATGAAATGCAAATGGTCAAAAGATTAATTTAAAAAGAGGTGATTGATGGTTGGCTTTCTTTTTATTGTGTAGATATTAAAACTCACTTTAAAGTGTATTGTAGCAGACTATATATTTTATTCACGAATGCAAGGAAGACCACATTCTGGGCCGCAAAACACACTATAACAAATTAAAAAGAATAAAAATCACATGGTGTGTTTTCAAGTTGTATGCCAGCGGTTTTTACCTATGATTTTAGCTATTCAGGAGGCTGAGATTTAGAGGATTGTGCTTCAATGTAGACTGGGTAAAGAAGTCCTCAAAATTCCATTTCCAAAAATAACTAGCAAAAAAATAGACTGGAGTTCTGGCTCATGTGGTAGAAAACCAGCCCACCAAGTAAACACTAAGTTCAAAACCAGGTACTAGAAAATAAATAAATAAACTATGCTTTCAGATTATAATTGAACTGAAGTAGAAATATAAATAACAATAATATTCAGTGGTTTGGGAAATGAACAGCACATTTCTAAATACTCCATGAGTCAGTAAAGTCTCCAGTGAAGTTAGAAAATATCTTCATCTGTAAGAAAACACAACATAATTAAATATGTAGAATGCAGGTAATGCAATGCTCAAGTGAATTCATAACACTAAATTCTCCCATTGATTTTTATAAAAAGAAATTTTAGCCAGGCACCACTGGCTATATAACTATTTTCCTAGACATTCAGAAGGCTGAGATCTGAGGATCTCAGTTTCAAGTCAGCCCAGGTTGGAAAATCAGTCCATGAGATTTTTATCCTCAACTACCAAAGAAGCTGGAAATAGAGCTGTGGCTCAATTGTTTAGAGCTAGTCTTGAGTAGAAAAGCCTAGGAACAGTGCCCAGGCCCTGAGTTTTAAGTCCTCAGACCAGCATCCCCACAAACAAAATCTTAAGTCAATATTGAAAAAGATTTTCACCTTATAATACAATAAAAGTGAAAATCCCAAACAAAAAGTTAATAAAGAAGGAAAATAATTAGAACTAGGGAAGTGAACGAGAATATCAAAATCGAGAGACAAAGGATAAAAAGACAAACGACTCCAAAAGCAATACTTGCAAAACCATTTGGTATAAACCAACAGAACAACTCATGGAGGGAGAGGGAAAGGGGGAGTGGGGAGGGGAAAATGAGGGTAGAGGTAACAAACAGTACAAGAAATGTACCCAGGCTGGGGATATGGCCTAGTGGCAAGAGCGCTTGCCTCGTATACTTGAAGCCCTGGGTTCGATTCCCCAGCACCACATATACAGAAAATGGCCAGAAGTGGCGCTGTGACTCAAGTGGCAAAGTGCTAGCCTTGAGCAAAAAGAAGCCAGGGACAGTGCTCAGGCCCTGAGTCCAAGGCCCAGGACTGGCAAAAAAAAAAGAAAAAAAAAAGAAATGTACCCAAGGCCTAACATATGAAACTGTAACCTCTCTGTACATCAATTTGACAATAAAATAAAATTTAAAAAAAGAAGGAAAATAAACTGAAAATAGGAAAATGGGGGGTGGGGATCATACCAGTATCTAGAAGGGAATGGGAATGTGGGATTTGTTGTTGTTGTGTTTTTTGTTTTTTTTTTCAAATTTTTATTATCAAACTGATGTACAGAGAGGTTACAGTTTCATACGTTAGGCATTGGATACATTTCTTGTACTGTTTGTTACCTTGTCCCTCATACCCCCCTCCCTCCCCGCCCTATTCCTCCCCCCCCCCAAGGTGTTCAGTTCACTTACACCAAACAGTTTTCCAAGTATTGCTTTTGTAGTTGTTTCTCTTTTTTTACCCTGTGTCTCACAAATTTGGTATTCCCTTTGAATTTCCTACTTCCAATACCAGTAAACACGGTTTCCAATATACTCAGATAAGATTACAGAGGTAGTGTAGGTGCAACCACAGGAAGGTGATACAAGAACATCATCAATAATAGAAGCTACAGATACACATAGGACGTTGAAAGTAGTTACAACTGTGATATAACAATTTTGTGATGCTCTGCTATGACTTGCCTAAACCTGTACTAATTATTCCCAATAAGGGAGGCCATAGAGTCCATGTTTCTTTGGGTCTGGCTCACTTCACTTAGTATAACTTTTTCCAAGTCCTTCCATTTCCTTACAAATGGAACAATGTCATTCTTTTTGATAGAGGCATAAAATTCCATTGTGTATATGTACCACATTTTCCTGATCCATTCGTCTACTGAGGGGCATCTGGGTTGGTTCCGGGATTTGTTGTTGATTGGCTTGTCCTCCCGTCTTCTCCCCCCTTGGCAGTAGTGCTTGGCATCAAACCCTGGGAAGGCATCATGCATGTGCTGTACCACTGTGATAAATTACATACTCTGCCCCTGCTACCCAGAAAGATAAAAATTGAAAAGTACTCTAGCCAGTTTATTCTGGAACCTTTATCAGTATCTCAAGTAAAGACATTAAATGGTCAATAAAGGAATGCTGTATATAACTCTACCCCTTACATTTGAGAACTATCTCTTTAAAAAGACATTTACAGGGCTGGGGATATAGCCTAGCGGCAGGAGTGCCTGCCTCGGATACACGAGGCCCTAGGTTCGATTCCCCAGCACCACATACACAGAAAACGGCCAGAAGCGGCGCTGTGGCTCAAGTGGCAGAGTGCTAGCCTTGAGCGGGAAGAAGCCAGGGACAGTGCTCAGGCCCTGAGTCCAAGGCCCAGGACTGGCCAAAAAAAAAAAAAAAGACATTTACAAATACTTGCTTTTGGAGAAATAGGCAAGGGTTTGAGGAATAGCAGCAAAATAAAGTTGCACATAATTTCAGTGCAGCTAGAGAGGTCAAACTAGCCCGGCCCTAACTTCATTTTTTAAAAAATGAGAAAGATATAGATAGCATCAATAGTCTTATATCTGCTAAAGAAATTGAGTTTGTAGTTTAAAACTTTCAACAAAGAAAACCCTGGGCCCAGATGATATTATTGTTTAATCATATAATTTGAGGGAATTATTTCTTCCTTAATACCAGGCCTACATAGTCTGTTTCTGAAAATGAATTGTGAGGAAATATTTACCAACTCATTGTTTCAGACCCATATTATCATAATAAACCAATGGTGTTGCTACAGAAGATTATCATACATTTAAGTGTTAATAGTCTCCAAAAATATTAGCAAACTAAATCTAGCAATACATAGAAAGGATAATACATCAGACCTAAATAGATATTCCAGGAATAAAGACTGTTTGAACATTTGAAAATCAGTGAGACAGTATAATTTACCCTCATAATGATAAAAGAAAAAAAATCACATGATTACTCAAGTTCTGTGTCTATTCAGTGTTTTTTGTTTGTGTGTGTTGTTTTGCCTGGCCTGGGGCTTGAACTTTGGGCCTGGGTGCTGTCCCTGAGAGTCTTCCTGCTCAAGGCTAGTTAGTGTTCTACCACTTGAGCCACAGTGCCACTTCTAGCTTTTTCTCAGTAATTTATTGGAGCTAAGAAACTCAGGGACTTTCCTGCCTGGGCTGTCTTTAAGCCACAATCCTCAGATCTCCTGAGTAGCTAGGATCACAGGTGTGAGCCACTGGTGCCCAGCTCATTTTTAATTTTTATTAAGATGGTCAACAAACTGAGTTTAAGAAAACATCACAAATTTACTGGCTTGAAATAACATTTATAATTTCATAGGGTTTTTTTTTAGGTCAGAAGTCCAGCTAGGCTCATTGAAGTGTCCTTCTCATAGAGCTGAAACCAAGCTGTCCCCAGGGCTGCATTTCCTTCTATAGGCACTAGAGAAAACCCTGCTTCCAAACGTATTTACCATCAGTTAAACTCAACTCTTTGCTGTTGTTGGACTGAAGTTCCTGTTTCTCTGCTGGCTTTCAACTAAGGGCTACTGTTGCTCTTGAAGGCTCATATTTTTCTCATACTTGACTACATGTCCCCCTCCAGCAACACAACTCGGGTCCTTCTCATAGTTTAAACTCTACAGACAGTTCTTCTTTGAACAGCTCATGTAATTAGATTGGGCCCACATAGATAATTCAGAATAATTGAGCAGTATTAACTTCTATAACCTTAGATACATCTACAGAAGTCACAATTACCATGTAAACATACATATTTACAACTTCTAGTCAGTAAGGCATAGACATCTTTGTGGTTCATTCTACTTACCACAATTCCTGTTATCAACAGTTTTAATAATTACATGCTTTTGTTGTCAAAGGTAATCATATATTGTGAATAATTATAAAGTAATTAAAAGATTTCTAATTAAGAAAAGGACATATAATTAATTTAAACACTGCTTACTTTCTTGGAGTATAGTAATAATGTTTGCTAAGGGTGGGAACATAAAGTGTAATATAATAACAGAAAACCCACTTCTCTGTGGAGAAGTTTAATGACCTGAACTGAGTCGTACCTCTAATAAAACTGTAATTGTACAATATAACTTGAATATTTGAGATTCAAACCACCTTTTATTGCTTGAAACTAATTGTATACCCACATATACCCACCAGGTCACCATTATTTTTCATTTCTCTTACTGTTTGTCACCAGGTAACTGGGGAGGTGAATTCCCTTATTTCTTAATTGGCACTGATAGCTCACTGCAAATAACTATCTCAAGAGAATAGATGTCCTTAAAGCCAGAGATTCTCAGTTGTGTATTTTTCCTATCACTACTGCCTAGCACATTGTTCATATCCTACAAGTATTTGTTGAAAAATGACTGAGTTTTATGAACATGACAATATCTGTTAAGTAGCCACTGTATACGAGTTGATCTACATCTATGTTCTTATAGAATGATCCCAGGTCTCAGGCCATCATCACCTGATCACAACTTTTATTGCTACAAAGTATCAACAGTCTCTGCTTGCACTCTGGTGTAGCATAAAAGCCAAGACTACAAATCAAGTCAGTCTTGCACTGACAAGTTATAAGACTCCCAAGGAAATAAATTAATTTCTGAGCCTCAGCTTTTTCATCTATAAAAGGAGAATATAAGAGCTTTGAAATTTTTCCAGCTAGTAAGTTTGAAAACTGAGAATTTTTCTAAATTAGGAAAGTTAAAAAACAAAGGAGTTGGGGCTGGGAATATGGCCTAGTGGCATACATGAGGCCCTGGGTTCGATTCCCCAGCACCACATATACAGAAAATGGCCGAAGTGGCACTGTGGCTCAAGTGTCAGAGTGCTAGCCTTGAGCAAGAAGAGGCCAGGGACAGTGCTCAGGCCCTGAGTCCAAGCCCCAGGACTGGCCAAAAAAAAAAAGCCAGGGACAGTGCTCAGACCCTGAGTTCAAGCCCTAGGACTGGCCAAAAAAAAAAATTGTCAAATAGGGGCTGGAGATATAATCTAGTGGCAAGAGTGCTCGCCTCCCATACATGAAGCCCTGGTTTCGATTCCCCAGCACCACATATATAGAAAACGGCCAGAAGTGGCACTGTGGCTCAAGTGGCAGAGTGCTAGCCTTGAGCAAAAAGAAGCCAGGGACAGTGCTCAGGCCCTGAGTCCAAGCCCAGGACTGGCAAAAAAAAAGGAGTTCATGACTGGTGTTCAACTATATTTAATTTTTTCATCCTTATCAAAGTGCCATCATTCACAATGTTTAAGTTGCTTTAAAGATTTATGGCCTTTATTTTAGATGTTTTCAAGAATTTTACCTAAAGCATTTACCCTTTAATTATTTGAAAGAGAAAAAAAAAGTTCTAAAAGATAGTACAAACAAAATTGCTTTAAAAAAATCAAGTGAGCACATAGATAGAGAAAGTATCTGACTTAGAAAAATTTTAAATAGTAGCATCTTTTCTCTTCCTAAGTCAAAAGCAGAACCAGACAAGGAGAATCAGCCAAAATGATTTTTTTTTCTTATCCAAGTTCTGTATCACACTGGGATGATGGTGGTAGTGGTGGTGGCAGTGGTGGTGATGATTTTCCCACAACAGTTGTAGGAGAAAAGACTAAAACTTAAAGTTACCGATTATAAACATCAGGTTATATCAGTTAACCAAATTTTTGTTATACTATGCTACACATAGAAATAAGTTGGCTTTTTAGTTATTCTTTTTAGCATTTATTTATTCCAAAGCATAGAAATAGGACCATCTTAAATTTTGAAGAGAACATATGGAAGGATTATTTTGTGTTTTTGGCTTTTGTTTTTTTTCTGTTTTTTTTTTTTTTTTTAGTATTTATTGTCACACTGAATTACAGGGAGGTTACAGTTTCATACATTAGGCATTGGATACATTTCTTGTACTGTTTGTTACCTCGTCCCTCATTTCCCCTCCCTCCTCCCCGCCCCTCCCCATGAGTTGTTCAGTTCATTTACACCAAACAGTTTGCAAGTATTGCTTTTGTAGTTGTTTGTCTTTTTTTACCCTGTGTCTCTCGATTTTGGTATTCCTTTCCAATTTCCTAGTTCTAATACCAGTATACACAGTTTCCAATATACTCAGATAAGATACAGAGATAGTATAGGTACAACCACAGGAGGGTGATACAAGAAGATCATCAATAATAGAAGCTACAGTTACACATGGCACGTTGAAAGTTACAACTGAGATATAACAATCGTTTCCATAACATGGAGTTCATTTCACTTAGCATCATCTTATGTGACCATAAGGGTTTAGCTATTCGGCTCTTGTAATCCTCTGCTGTGACTTGCCTAAACCTGTGCTAATTATTCCCTATAAGGGAGACCATAGACTCCATGTTTCTTTGGGTCTGGCTCACTTCACTTAGTATAATTTTTTCCAAGTCCTTCCATTTCGTTACAAATGGGGCAATGTCATTCTGATAGAGGCATAAAATTCCATTGTGTATATGTACCACATTTTCCTGATCCATTCGTCTACTGAGGGACATCTGGGTTGGTTCCAGATTCTAGCTATGACAATTGCGCTGCAGTGAACATTGTTGTGCTGGTGGCATTACTGTGATTTTGTTTGTGGTCTTTTGGATAGATACCCAAAAGTGGGGCTGCTGGGTCATAGGGGACATCTATATTTAGCCTTCTGAGGAATCTCCATACTGCTTTCCAGAGTAGCTGAACCAGTTTACATTCCCACCAGCAATGAAGTAGGGTTCCCTTTTGGCCACATGCCCTCCAACAATTGTTATTGTTAGTTTTCTTGATATAGGACATTCTTACTGGGGTGAGATGGAATCTCAATGTTGTTTTTGTTTGCATTTCTTTTATGGCCAGTGATGTAGAGCATTTTTTCATATGTCTCTTGGCCATTCTCATTTCCTCATCAGAGAAGTCTCTTTGTCAGTCTTTAGCCCACTTAATGAGGGGGCTATTGGTTCTTTGTTTTGGAAGAGGGTACTTTTTTTAGTTCTGCATATATTTTAGAGATGAGGCCTTTGTCCGTTGTATGGACGGTAAAGATCTTCTCCCAATCTGTGGGCTTTCTGTTTATCTTGTGTGCTATGTCCTTTGCTGTGCAGAAGCTCTACACTTTGATGCAGTCCCATTTGTCCAACCTTTCTTTGATTTGTAGCCTTTCTGGGTCTTTGTTGAGGAAGTTCCGTCCTGCGCCAAGGAGTCCAAGTGTTTCTCCTCCTTCCTTTAGTGTTTTCAGGGTGTCTGTTTTGATTTCGAGGTCTTTGATCTATTTGGAATTGATTTTAGTTCAGGGTGATATATAAGGAACTAGGTTTAGTTTGCTGCATGTGTTGAACCAGTTTTGCCAGCACCATTTGTTAAAGAGGCTATCTTTCTTCCATACTATTTTTTTAGCTCCTTTATCAAAGATTAAGTAGGCGTAGTTCTGTGGGTTCATTTCTGGGTCTTCAATTTTGTTCCATTGGTCTTCAGGCCTGTTCCGGTGCCAATACCAAACTGTTTTTATTACTATAGCTTTATAATACAGCTTGAAGTTGGGTATTGTAATTCCTCCAGCACTGTCCTTTCTGCTTAGGATTGTTTTTGCTATTCTGGATCTTTTATTGTTCCATATGAATTTCTGGATTGCTTCCTCTATTAAAAAATGGTGTTTGGATATTAATGGGTATTGCATTGAATTTGTAGATAGCCTTTGGCAATATTGCCATTTTGATTATATTAATCCTCCCAATCCAGGAGCATGGGAGGTTTTTCCATTTCCTTAGTTTTGCCTTAATTTCATTTTTCATGTTTTTAAATTTCTCATCATAGAGGTCTTTCACTTCTTTGGTTAAGGTTATTCCTAGGTATTTTATGTTTTTTGAGGCTATTGCAAAAGGAGTTACTTTCCTGATTTCAGCCTCAGTGGAAGGATTATTTTGTATAACAAAGTAACAACATGTTTCTCCCCCCTTCATTTTTGCCTTTTCAAAATCACAGTATTAAATTCTTAATTTAAAATAGTTTGAAATATGCTTCTAGTGATTAAAATTGAAACCCAATTATCAGTTTTAAAGAAATGCAGGCATAACGCTGGTGTTTTCAAGATCATCTTCTAGGTAATCTCTTATTTATTAGATAGCAAAATGGAGGTCCTGAATGGTTAACTTACTCTTTTATTCTCAATCACATGGGTTTTCTCTGGTACTATACTGTTTGTTTGATAGCATTTTAAAACAAAACAGGAAGAAAAGGATGTACATACATCTAATCAGACTGTTAAAAAAAAAATCTGCTGGTAGATCACTCCTGTAATCCTAGCTACTCAGGAGGCTTAAAATCTGATGATCACAATTTGAAGCCAGCCCTTGACAGGAAAGTCTGAGACTTTTAACTCAAATTAACCTCCAGAAAACCAGAAGTGGTACTGTAGTCCAAAGTAGTACTGTGGCTCAAAGTAGTAGAACCTTGGGGGGAAAAATAAAAAAGTTCAGGGACAGTGCCTAGGCTCTGAGTTCAAGCCTCACAACCAACAAAATAATAAAAATAAAACTAAAAATCTCATCACACAAAAGTAGATGGGAAAAAGAAAAAATATTAGAAATTATAGTTTTATTTATTTTAGTAAAACTTTTTTTTTATTGTCAAAGTGTGGTACAGAGGGGTTATAGATTCATATGTAAGGCAGTGAGTACATTTCTTGTTCAACTTGTTACCTCCTCTCTCATCCCCCCACCCCCTAAGCTGTGCAGTTGGTTTACACCTAATGGTTTTCTAAGTATTGCTTTGGGAATGGTTTGTCTTTTTGTCCTTTGTCTCTCAATTTTGCTATTCCTTTCCCTTCTCCAGTTCTAATACCCGTATAAATAGTATCCAGGGTATTCAAATGAGATATAGTGGTAGCAGGGGTACAACCACAGGAAGGGAATACAAGAGAAACAAAACTAAACAAAACAGTCGAACAGACAAGAAAAAAATAATAAAAAAAATACAAAAGGTATGGTTTCACATGGGATGGTGATGATAGTTACAACAGTGGTATAACTCTTGTTTCTGTAACGTGGAGTTCATTTCACTTGGCATCATCTTATGTGATCATATGGGTGCAGCTATTGGAATATTTTTTACCTTCTACCATGACTAGCCTAATCCTGTACTAGCTATCCCTAGGAGGGACACCATAGGGTTTATGCTTCTTTGGGTCTGGGTCACTTCACTTAATATGACTTTTTTCCAAGTCCTTCCATTTCCTTACGAATGGTGCAGTGTCATTCCTTCTGATGGAGGCATAGAATTCCATTGTATATATGTATACCACATTTTCCTGATCCAATCATCTACTGAGGGGCATCTAGGTTGGTTCCATATTTTAGCAACGTCAAATTGTGCTGCCATGAACATAGTCGTGTTGGTGGCTTTACTGTGGTCTTGCTTATAGTCATTTGGGTAGATGCCCAAAAGTGGGGCTGCTGGGTCATCAGGGAGCTCTGTGTTTAGCCTTCTTAGGAACCTCCACACTGCTTAGAAATTATAGTTTTATTTGTTCTTTTTCTATACAGGTGAAAAGAGATTTGAATGCCCAGAATGTTCTAAAAGGTTTATGCGGAGTGATCATCTATCCAAACATGTCAAAACACACCAGAATAAGAAAGGAGGTGGGACAGCTCTTGCCATTGTTACCTCGGGAGAACTGGACTCATCTGTTACAGAGGTGCTTGGCTCCCCAAGAATAGTCACAGTTGCAGCCATTTCTCAAGATTCGAATCCAGCAACTCCCAATGTTTCAACCAACATGGAAGAATTCTGAAAAGTTATTTATAACAGAGACCTCTAGTGCTGCACTTAAGTTTACACACCTCTGAAAATCTGGAAATGGGCTGGTCAAGTGGATTACAGAGTAGGAAATCATGTTTTCATTCTTGGCTTAAGTATTCCAGGGTTTTGGTTCAACACACAAAGTGTTGAATTAAAAAAAAATAGAAAAAGCAAACTGATGTACTGGAAACAGAAAAGTATTTCCTCCATAGTGTAAATTGTAATTGTTGGAAGTATGTCACATCACCTTTAAACAGAATCCTCCCCTTTTAACATCATGTGTTGACACATTTAAAAGGACAAATCTCAGTAGTTTGCAGGCTAAAACATTAGTTGGACTTTCTTTGGAAGTATTTTGTTATAAATTCAGTTAGTGATAACTTATGCATATTTCTTTCTATAGCACAGAAAACAGATAGTAAATTGATAATAGGGATAATATTATATTTCCCTAGCTTGATTTTGGGAAAATCAATTCAAAATAGTTTTGGCCGTCTTTTCTAAATGTTAGAAAATCTTCAGGAGTTGAATTAGATAAGTTCCAAAAACAGTTATCTGAGACATGTCTCAGATCTTTATTACCACTACATTATAGTAGTGTGTATGCAGACAATCAGTGAAATCCAATTACTTTCTCCATTTTGGAGACACAAGCAGAACATAGAGCTAAAACGTAGGTTAAATTGTAGATTGAAACTTTAGGCAGATGCTAGGGGGGGAAATGGTTAAAATAGAACTCATGATGGCTTCAAAAAAATAAAATGAAGCAGCTTATTAACATACTATGTTTTAAAGTTAGAATTGAGTATATTGCTAACCCTAGGTTGAACTACAAAATTTGATTTTAAATGTTTATATTGGAAATATTTGCATAGATTATAAATCATTTTGTAGTTTCATATTGTGTAAATATAAGTTGCAATATGCAGAATTCTTTATGCTTTGACTTGGTAGCCAAAGAAAGAATTATCACACTTTTTCAAGGCCAGCAGAAAATTATTTTTAGCTGCATAGTAGTTTGTTTCCTTTACTAAAAATTGGCTAGTCCCATTTTGTTTTTAGGATTGCGTTAGAAGGTTAGTTAATTCACATCTCAGTAATGTGTTTTTGTTATATCAATAACAGAATTTCCCTAAAAATCTAGACAACCTAGCAAATATATAAGAGATATTATGAAGCAAGAATTATTTTTGAAAACCCAGAATACTTTTCACTCAGATAGTGACTAAAGAAAAAATATATTTCATTTATGCAAGGATCATATAGCAAAGTGTCTTATTAGGAAAGATGGCCAAAAGTTTCATATGGAAAAAGTTTGATTATTTCAATAGCTTAAATGACTAAGATGCTTCATATTTTAAAAAAATACACAGAATCACAATGAATGAAACTGATCATTGAAAACCAGTTTTTACCTGCTTGGTTTATTAACAGATTGGTGTGGGCACTGTTTGAACATGTTTTCTTGTGCTTTCTCTATTGTTTCAGGAAAAGTACTCCTCATGAGAACACTCTTCCAAAATTGCGATGTTTCTTGTATTTTGATGAAGGAGAAATACTGTAATGACCACTGTTTACACTATGCTCACTTTAGGCCAGCCCTTTGTAGCGTTATATAAAGCTGAAAGTCTTTTGTGCTTTCAGTTTGTATAAAAAAGCTTTGAGATTAAAGGAAAAAAAATTTTTACACTGTGGTTATAAATTTAAAGTTTCTTAAAGCTTTTGTAGACTTGTAACAAAGTCTTTAAATTTTAGTTGGATTTTGTAAATTGTTTTGTATATTTTATTTAATGTACTCTTAACAACTGATGTATCTGGCTTTAAAACATCAGAATCAGTTTGTTGTTTTGTTTGGTACAGAGGAGCATTTGGTAGTGTTAATTTTAATTTTATTATATAGGAGCTGAAACATCAAATATATATTTTATCATTATGCTACACAATCAGTGCTATAAATTTTTTTATGCAAAGAACTTTCTTAATGTTTTAATCATGTTTTTTTCTGAGTGACACTTTTGTTGTTAATAGCAATTATGAGCACTCTGCATTGAGTCCATGAACCCATGTGTGTTCATCAGAAATGCGAGTTATTTTTTTTAATCAACAATGAGGCCTATTATAAATTTATCAAACTGAATCTGGATAGCTTTATGGCATATAAAATATATTTGTGTTAGCAGGTGCACATTTCACCCTTGAAATTAGAAATATTTTGACAGTCTGTTCTGCATACCATTCTGAACCTACTTTTCTGTCTTATAAGAATCGTAAATTCCAATGTCCTTTATTTGATGCAGTGGGATATAGCTGTTAGAACTAATAGGGCACAGATGTGCAGTAGAGCCTTGTTTAATGGCATTTCACTGTTCATTCTCTTGGCCACCATTACAAAACTTTTCTTTATTGTAATTATCAGTGCAAAGCTATGTATTTATCATGGTAGAACTCCAGTGTTAGAATAGTTTTTTCTTACAGTATACTTTCTTTGGTTAGGTTTGTGTATGTGTTGCTGATTACATTAGAACTTGATGTTAAGTCATTATTTATCACACTCTCATGAGAGCAGTAATAAAAGTGTGTAATCTAGGAGAAAAAGTTAATTTGTCAAACTTAGATAAGCATGAGACTTAGGTCCTATTTTTCAATTTTATAACTGTTTTATTGCAACAATATTTGTATTTGAGTCTCCCATTTTAATGCCTTGTGGTGTTTTTTTATGCATGTCACTAAGTTGTCATCCCACATAAATTGATGTGCAGCATAGGGTATTAAATCTACATGATTTTAAAACAAATAGTTGATGGTAAAATGTAAATGTTTTGCAAAAAAAAATTCCTTATAAAACTTTCGTAGTAACATTTCACTTGTAAATTTTTTTGTAAAAAAGAAAATGAAAAAAATGAATACAGGAAAAAAAAACAAACCTTGTTTCCCATAGTCTAGAATTTAGACAATTACTCTGCCAGCAAAGCCTCTGGGGCTGTAATTGACATTTTTACAGTGCTGATTTGTATAAAATTTGTTTTTTGTGGATTTGGAAATAAAATCATGTACAAGTTGTTGCCTGCAATAACAATTGCAAGTAACCTATTAAAAATTCCCTTGAGTTTAACATGTTTCATTTAATTATGTCTACTATAAAGCAGCAATAAATTGTTTGAACTATCAACCTTCTTATGACAGTGAACACTGGAAAGTTAAATGCTTCTTATCAGAAATCATATTGGCAATCCTTAATTCCTAGTGGTAAGATCTGGTCACTATTTCTCTGAACATACTGCCAAAGAATACCAACTCAGACTCCATAGACACTTATGAAAATTAAATTTTCATTTGCTTAAATATTTTTAAGCAGTGAATGTTAGGAAAATGTAGGGAGATCTAAAGACATAATTAAAATAGTATTTAAGCTCATAGAAATACTTACGAACAATATAGGCCACAGAGATGCCACCAAGTCTGTAAGAAAAGCTGTCTTTCCATTCTGGGAAAAGAGCCACTGACATCTTTGAGTGCATTATTGTAATGACTTCAGTGAAAACACTTTCAAGCCCATAGATTTAGCAAAGGCTGGGGAGAGCTGTAGAATGTTAGGCAGAAAGAGAACTAAGCTGGCTTTGTGGCAAAAAATTTACACAATCTTTAAGTTCTTTTGTAAGCCGAGCCTATATAATGTAGAGAGAAATTGCTTGTCCAGCAAAACTGAGGGCAGTTATATGACAATGTGTATATGTATAATATATGTTCATAACAGTAAATCTCAACCAAGGAACAGCTAAATAATGCTACTCTGCCAAAGAAAACAGTAAGGAATAAATTTATCAGAATGCTTTATTAAAAGTAAAGGTGTATTTTAATTACCTGAAAAAATTTACACTTGGAAGTGTCAGGATGATACTCTTAATTGCTTTTTAGGAATTTTAATGTAGTAACCTGATTTTGAATTTCTAGGAGTTTCAGCCACATGAACAAGACTGACTTACAAACAAGTGGGATTAATAATTTTATGTAGATAGTTGGCAGAATCGTTGATATATTGAGTAGGAAAGCTGAAGCAGCACTAAGAATTGTGCTACTGAAATACAGTGAAGAGAGCTTTGAGGTCATGGGAAAACATGATTCTTTATTAAAAGTTCAAATGCCTATTTATAGGATGCAAAGAGTGCAAGTCTCTGGAAGAAATGTAGAATTCTTTATTCCTCAATGATTCCAAATAACATCACAATATTTACTGCCCAAAATACCTGAGATCAATTTTTAAGGCATGTGCTTTCATTCCTCTTAAGATCTGATTAGCATAGCGTTGGGCTCTGCTCTGATCTTCTTAGTAGCAAGGAGCAATGAGATTATTTATGGATACCTGAGAGTAATCTCAAGTGGAAATAGAAACCAAAGACAAGAAAGAAAGAGGAAAGAAAAAGAAGGAGCATTAAAGTCTATTTATAATACAGACAAACAATCTCCATGGTGACAGCAAAGCCCTGTGACAGAGACCTAAGATTGGGAGTCCCAGATATTCAGACAGGATTCCTCGTTTGGCCACTTACTAACAATGTTCCTGGGTAAGTTGTCTAATTTTTCTACATCTCTTTCTCATTGGTGAACAAGCATATTAAGGTAGCTGTATCATGCACCTGACAAATAGTTTTCAGTACATGAATTTATTACATAAAGGTTAAATTTATTAAGAGGGTTTGGCCAGACATAACAAAACACCCTAAATAATCCCATAAATAATAGAAAGTCATTTCCCACAGGGTTGGAGGCTGAGAAATCTTAGGTCAAATCCAGCAAATTTGATCTCTAATGAGAACCTCTTTTCTAGTTTCTGTGTTCCTTGGTCATTGCCTACATGGTGGCTTTCTGAAACTTTAGTAAGGGCACTTATCTCATTCATAAGGGCTCCAAGTTCACCATCTAAACACTTTTCAAAGGCCCTTTCTCTATACATTAGTAATTAGGTTTCAAGTTGAGTTTTTGGAAATACTCAAGCCATACGTAGCAGGAGGTTTAAAATAGTTTCCAACCAGGCTAAAACTGAACTGCTTTGAAAATGAACTGTAATACACAGAACAGTTCTTAGAATCTGATAAAGGGAAAAAAATTAAGTGGGAGTTACTTATTTTAACTTTTTGTTAAACCATTTGAGAGCTAGTTTGGGATATCTTACCTCAAACTATGTGGACAGTCTTCTGGAGGACCCTGCTCCTTGTGCTCACTAGGATGACTGCAGCAATACTGGAGTGTATGAAAACATTTCTACAGGTAATGCAGGTAGGAGTCCAAGCTTTGGTAATATTTGGGCCCAGGTAAGATGAATAGGGTATAGACAGCTAAGAGATCTGGAAGTTGAGATTAGACAAAAACAAGGCGCAAGAAATAGGAAGAAACTAAACAATTGTCTCAAACCCTAATTCGTCTTTGAATCAAGCCTTTCTAGGCGATTGGCCTGGTTTGAATTATGTTACTTCTTATCTTATGAAATGTGGTCCAATAAATGCTTTATTTTATAGGAATAGTATTTTTTTGAGATGTAGAAGACATAATAAAGTTGTATTTCCTGCTAGTAAAATTACTCCTAGCCTATATAATTTTATGCTGGAATTAAATACATCAGTATATTATAATGTTAGGTAAAGGGCATTGGGCTTCCAAGTGTATGGTCACCTTAACACTTGAAAACCAGTGTTGAGGAAAATAAGGCAAGGAATAATTCAACTGCAAGAAGAGCCCAATTCAACTCAGTAATACTGTAAGTAGTTACAACTTAAATAACTATTTTTATGTCTTTATAGCTTTTCTTACGTTAGTTTATTCATTAAATTCACATTTGTAATTTATGCCTGATGGAGTATCATACCTTTCTAACTATGGTAATAAGTCAATTAAATTTACAAGGTACTATGATTTTGTATTAGTTATTTCCTCTCATTAGAAATTGAAGTTCTATTTATTTTTATGGAGCAGATTCTAACTACAATAGGGTTTGGAGTTCTATGGAAAGAACCTTGGATTCTTCATTTTTATTAGTTTAGCTTTGCTTTCCAATATATTGAGGCAGCTGATTTATATTAAAAATTTTAAGTATCCACTAATTTTATAAAAAGCTTGAAGCTTTTTTTGTGTGACTAGTTATAAATGTAGACCTCAACTTAAGAAGAAATGCTAAAAGAAAAAAGCAGACCTAGAAAGTTTCTTTAAGTTGATTAATTTATGGCTAAAGATACTGTTTAGTGTTTTTAGGAAATGTTACCTTGCTATAGAAGTTTTTAATATTTATTTAGTTTGCTTATTTGAATCCAGATCTTGGTAATTCTCAAATGAATCAATACTGATGAAGACTACCAAAATACATATCCAAATGAAGTATTTGTCTATAGATACATTTTATTCTAATACAATATTGATCAGATTATTCAAGTACTTGTGTTTTACTAGGAATAATATAAAATTTCATTCAACGTCATTATTCAGAATACTTTCATAATTGCAATCCTTAAAAACAAATCAAGAAACTGTCCAACTTGTTTTTGTTTTTGTACCCGAGCTGTCATTAGGCCTAAAATACATTCAGGTTGTGAACCCAGGGGACCCTGTTGTCTGCTGTACTCCATCTTAGCCCAAGGGCCCAGAACTGATTGCTTTGTTCTTAAGAAGCTACAAGGACCAATCACAATTTACACAAATTTAGATATCAAACCAGGAGTATCCTATGTTAAGTTTAGTTCATTTCCCTTAAGACTATTTAAAAAATGAATGGTTCTCTGCTAACTTAAATGTTTATATTGCCCAGAAATTCTTCCATTGAATTGTAATCCTCAAAGCGATATTAGGAGTAGAGCCACTGAAGTTGACAATTACAGGGGCATCTTGTAAAAGAGGCTCCAGAGACCTAGACATCCCAAGTCATCTATGACCAGAGTAGTGCTTGTTCACTAGACACCAGATACATAAAAGCTTTCATCTTCAACTTCCCAGCCTCTAGAAATATGAGAAATAAATTTTGTTGTTAAGCACCTAGTTTATAGTACTTTTGTCATAGCAGCTGAACAATGACAAAAAAATGACAGTCGAAATATTTACTAGGGGCTCTGTACAGCATCCCTACATCCATCTAAGGACACAGTAATGGAGGAAGGTCCCAGAGCAACTCTGCTTCTCTCACCTTAGTGGCTGCATCCTGGGATGGTCATGAGATAGTAACAGGGGTTCAAAAATAGAGGTAGCCTTTACCTCCTGGCATATAGAAATACCTCATCAACCTTTTAATAATCAGTGTGGCTATACAGATGTTCCAGTAGAATGTGTGCTCATATATGCTCTGTAGATAGAAAAGCCCAGTGCCAATAACATTGATTAATTCTTTGATAATAAATCAAGGGAGCATGCCAAGTGGAAAAGTTGTTTCACTTCAGGATAGGGCTCACTCAAGTTTCCCATAAACCTTGTAGAAAGTAACAACTTCATCAGAATATGACAACTTGAACACAATTCAAAAGGGAAATCAAAGAAATCGGTTAATGATTACAGCTGGGTTGTGATATTAACAAATGTGATTGCTAAACTTTCAGTGATTAAAATAGTCTGTATTTATTGAATCTAAGTCATGGCTCACTATTTTTACATATTGAAAAAGTCCTGCCAATTACACTAAAACTTGCAGTATCAATATTACTTAAGAGTTATGCATACATGAAAATAGGCCTATTAGATTTAGTTAGGTATTTTCTAATGTGTCCTTCTTACATAGACATTAAAAATATCAGTGCAATAGTTTTTTCATCTCAATAAATTTTCTTTCATATTTTTGCTTGGGATAGCAGAGAGTATTTTTTCCTCGCTCCTATTTTTTGTTTTTTGCCAATGCTGGGGCTTGACCTCTGGGTCTGGGCACTGTTCCTGAGTTTTTGTGCTCAAGGCTAGTGCTCTACCATTTGAACCACAACCCCACTTCTGTCTCACAGACAGAAGAGTCTCACAGACTTTCCGGTCCTGGCTGACTTTAAACCATGATCCTCAGATGTCAGCCTCCTGGTAGCTAGGATTAGCTACTATGAGCCACTGACATTTGACTCCAAGATAGTAGTTTTAAAACTACCATATTAGTTCTATACTCCTCCTTCAGTAGATGGTGACTGATGAATTCCTCTCCCAGTGATGGCACACTATGCTTAGTGACATGTTTTAGTGAGTAGAATAAAGGGAATGTAACTATTGTTTTTAGTGAGTAGAATAAAGGGAATGTGACCATGTTCAAGTTCAGAGACTGAGTCATATAGTCATTGTGGCCTTAGTTGTTGTCTTGGACTTGTCACATCAGGTAAAGCAGCTACCATGTCATCCATAGCCCCTTCAAGAGGTAAGGCTCGGCACCTCTGTACAGCAGTGTCCTATGTTCAAATGGGTACTCCTCCTCAGTCCAGCATTTGAAGACTGCAGCCTCAGCCCACATTTTGACTAGCATCTCATCAAAGAATCTGACCCAGGACTCCACAGCTAAACCCCTTAGATGATGGTGGTGGTGGTGATTGTATGTGCTTGAAATCAGGGCCTTGCACACTTGTCTTTTTTGCTCAAAGCTGGAGTCTACCCTTTGAGCCATACCTCTACTTCTGGCAATATGCTGGTTAATTGGAGATGAGTCTTTTTCTATCTGGCTGGCTTTGAACCAAGGTTCTTAGATCACAGCCTCCTGAATAGCTATCACTGCCCAGTTCCTCACAGATATTTGACTCAACACAAACTGTGTGAACTGATAAATGTCTGAAGCTGCTACATTTGGGAGGTAATGTGCCACAATATAAAATAAATGTACCACGAGTCATTAATTCTCAAAACGTGTATCATCTGAGCATTTAAGAGCATTGAGGCCGTGAATCTCCAAGAATTTCCTCTCCCTATTCTGCAAGTTCTGATTCTAGACAATAGAAACAGCAACGGACTTGTCTGCTGCTGGACCACAGATGGAAGATAGACTCCAATTGGAAGATACTACATGTGGAGGGAAATGAATGCCATCAAAGTGATCAACTAGAATATGTCATGTTAATTATTTCCTTTCTACTCCATCAAGTCTTCTATAAGTCCTTCATCCTACCCATTTGAGAAATGTAGTGTTGACAGGGAGTTGCTATATTTGTGTTTGCTTCTTTACATGGGGAGGGAATGAGAGACTTGGGTAATGGCGGGTCTGAACCTGCTGCTTCTGCTACTTCCCAGCGCTAGCTGGGCAGCACTGGCTGTTGAGTATTGGGGAGGAGAGTGTTCTCTGTATTGACTGGAAATTGCTGGTGGTGATTATAGAAAGCACTCCTTGCTTACTGGTAGGATTCAGGGCATGAGTGAGGGCCTATTTATTCATGGACAGTGGAGAATATCCTCATGTCACATGATATTCTGTATCCTGCAGTAATTCACTGCCAGCACATTAAGAATATAAATATTTATTTAAGGAGAAAAGCAAGCAGGCAAACAATGCTTACTGGTTTATGAAGAAAGCTGAGCAGTGTGCACAGCCAAAGTAAATAGAAAAAAAAGGGGGGGAGATTTACCAGACCAAAACTCATTGATCTCTTCCTTTGGTCGTTCCCCCTAGATAAATTGTTGGGCAGTAGCAAATGGGAAGGTTTGGGTTACACACATGTTGCTTCCATGCTAGAAAAGAGATGGATCTTCCTCTAATTCCTACCTCTGCCTGACTTTGATCCTGGGCCTTATCTTTCTGTTTGTTGTTTTTTTTTTAACTTGTTATTGTTTGTCTTTTCTTTTTTGGTACTGGTGATCAAACCAGGACATTGCACTTGCCAGTGTAAGTGCTTTTTACCACAGAGCTACATCCTAGTCCCTGGGCTTTCTCTATTTCTGATCTTCAGGAAAGGTATAGCAGACAGAAATAGGAACAGAGCTATTTAATATGACTTAGAGTTTATTTCAGAAGTAATTGTGCTTAAACTTGTTACAGTTTTACTCTCATATTGTTCAAATGTATTATTTAATTTTACTCCTTCCCCGAATCTAGGAGGCTCATAAAATGGAGCTGCTCTTCTGTTCTGATCCCTGCTCATGTCTTCTCTTCAAAAGCTCTAGTTTTCCCTTACTTGAGCTTTTCAAGTGACAAAATGCCTTCTCTCTCTTGCATCTCTGCAGAGCCCCCTTCCATGTAGCAAATATTTGAAGAATAGTGTTGCTAGAGGTATATAGCAATCTGGCTGTCTGCTAGATGTTGCAGGGAATGAAAACATTTAAAAATGACAGTCCCTCATAGTGTCTGCCTTCAAAGGACTTAGAGTCTACAATAAGCAGATACAGACAGTGTGACCACCGAGGTTGAAAGGTTCAGTCATTCCAAGTTCGAGGGGAGTCTGATGGCACCTCTTTTTTGGCTGGTTGTTTACTTTTGTCTGTTAGTTTCAGCACTTCCATTTGGGTTTTTTTTTTCTGTTGATATATGTAAGTCTTTTCTACAAATGTATCCATTTTCTATATCATTTCCTCTTTTAACTCTTTAGTCCAAACTTTATATTCTACAAAGATGTTTGAATTTGGAAGTTATTCTATCAAAATAACCAGTGATCAGGCAACAGTACTTGTTCTATTTCTGTCTTGAATAGTCTTGACCATACCATGAGCTGGCATACCTGCCTGTAATCCTTGTGTCTCCCTCCTTGTCCCGAAGCCCTTTTCTGTCTCCTTCAGCCACATCACCCAGCCAATGACCCACGCAGCAGCTCCCTGTGGTTGCTGTATTTGCTCGCTTCTTTCTGCCTTAATATTTAATATCTACCTCTGAACCAGATATTAAAATTCCTTGAGGCACAAAATTTCTTAGTTTCACTTTGTTTTAGTTTTATTTTACTCTTCCCAAATCTTAAGATGAAAAGAGCATCCCCAAAGTTTAATGTTAGCCAAACACAGTTTTTTATTGAGCAATAAAGACTCCCATTATTCGCATGTTAAAGTGCTGTTCTAATGATGTTACATATGTTGATAGACTCTCAGACAAGTCAACCTAACCCTTCTCTTGATGGATACCAAATAGACAACCTTCCCCATGTGGAACCAGGAGAGACCAGTTTTGCTCAGGCTCCTCCTAGTGGCCACATCCTTAAGAGGAGGTTGCCAATGAATTGTAGTTCAACTAGCTAAGGAGGGTCATTTCTCCAGAATACAAGAACCCATTCTTGGAAAGTTTTTGTTCTTTGTGAAAGATGAGATATTCCTTGCTATGATTTGAACAATTCCTTAAAAACTCATGTTAAAATTCAGTCTCCAAGCTGGGTGCTTGTAATCCTAGCTACTCAGGAGGCCAAGATCTGAGGATAATGGTTTGAAGCCAGCCTAGGCAGGAAAGTGTGGAAGACTCTTATCTCCAATAATGTCAGAAATAGAGCTGTGGCTCAAGTGGTGGAGCACTAGCCTTGAGCAAAAGAAGCTCAAGGCCAGCACCCTGAGTTCAAGCTCCAGGACAGGCACACACACAAAACACACCCAAATTCAATCACCACTGTGACGGTATGAAGAGGAGGGCCCTCTGTGTAGTTCACACTTTGAAACCCAAATGCTGAGGAGGTGAACACAGAGGATCTTGAGTTTGAGGCAAGAAGGAGCCCTCATCAGATGTTGACATCGTGCTCTTGTACTCCCTAGTATCTAGAACCTCCAGGCAATCTTCTATCCTTCACAATTTAGCCATTTCCTAGTATTTTGTGATCACAGCGGTAAATGGACTAAGATTTTGCACTCTCTCTCTCTCTCTCTCTCTCTCTCTCTCTCTCTCTCTCTCTCTCTCTCTCTGTTGGTATGGGGCTTGAACTGGAGGCCTAGATGCTGTCCCTGAGGCCTCTTTGTGCACAAGGCTAGTGCTCTACCACTTGAACCTCAGCACCACTTCATGTTTTTGAGTGGTTAATTGGAGATAAGAGTCTCATAGGTGACTTTGTTGCCTGAGCTGGCTTCAAACCACGATTCTCAGATCTCCTGAGTAGCTAGGATTACAAGAGTAAGCCACTGGCATCTGGCTGGATGTTCCCTTTTCTAACAGGGCAATATCACCTGCACAGAATGGTAAAAATAATTGTTAACAGCCACCATAATAGCAGAAATGCTGACCCACTGGGGGCCACAGAAAAGACACATGAGCAAGAGTCTCACACCTACTCATGAAACTGAGATCTGAGGATTGTCGTTAGAAACCTGTCTGGGCAGGGAAATCCAATTAACCACCAAAAAGCTGGAAGTGGAGCTGCGGTGCACTGGATAGAGAACTGCCTTGATTGAAAATAAAAGAATCAAGAGCTTGAGTCCCTGAGTTCAAGCCCCAGTCCCATCATACACACACACACACACACACACACACACACACACACACACACACACACACACACACACACCCTGCCACCCACAAGTGAGGTTATAGATATTCTTACTGTGTGGCACTCTTAATTGGTTTTCTATTAACTGCAGGAGGAAGCAAAACATCCTGTCTGCATATCTCTTAGGGTGGAAGCAGACAGTGCTAAATTACTTTCCATTTCTATGTTTAATTCCCTTTGTTCTTCCCTTCAGGATCCTCTGTTACCCTTTACTTGGCTGGAGCCCTCCTACTCTTTTAAAATACTCTGTCCTTCAACCTGAAAAGAAGTGTGAAAAGAGATCATTCACCTTCCAAATAATTGTGTGATTGGAACAGATAGATGAGTTTGAACAAACTTTAGGCATCAGCAATGGATACAGGAAATTTCCTCTATCAAATTTAGGAGACTGCAAACTGCCAGGTAGTATTAAAAGGCTGAGTTTGAATTTTCTCTTGGCTTGTTCAATAGGAATCCTACTTTGATTCTCAGTGTCAGCTTCCTTGTATGTTAGTTATATGGAAACAATCATTGTAGCATGTCTAGAATCATTAGGAAGATCATGATCCCTAGCAGAGCTGTGGCTGGCTTTCACTCTCCAACACTGTTTCTATAATAATTTCCCATGCTTTCAATAGTGGCAGAGATGAACCTTCCAAAGCCTTCCTTCCATGACCTAACAGTACAATGATCCTGTCTAAACTACCTCATCTACCTCCCAGGGTCATACCCTAGACTTCTTCATTTCTACTAACTATAAGTACTTCATTATTTCACTCCCAACCACTCTGTACTCCCATTACTAACCCCTTTCTGCTCAGACCCAAACACCTTGGACTCCACATCACTTATCTGTCACTTTGTACTGCCTCCCAATCTCTTTACACCGTATCATCTTATCCAGCTTAAATACTTTAAGACAGTATCAATCATCCATTTCCATATGCCATCAACTCCTCTACCTCAACCTCCCTCCCTCAAATGATTTTGGCAAAAGCCAACCAAACATGGTTAAATCCAGCTAACTCAGCTCCAACTCAGGCTGAAGCAAAGCACCCAAGCCCGTGATAGTTCAACTCAAGTGGGGCCCTAATGCTGCTGTGCAAACTGTTGTAGTTCCACAGTGCCGACCCTCTGGTGTCCTGGCAGTAAATTCTGTTTTTGTTTCATTGAGAAGCTTATTATTTCTTGTTTATTTTTTGCTTTCTGTGCTTTAAAGATGTTGCCCCAGTCTTCTGGCATAAGAGAAGCCAGTGCAACTCTTCCTTTTACACCCCAGTCCTTTGTCCCTGGTTGCTTCCATGGTGTGCTTTGTGTTTAGTTTGAAAGCAATTTGAGTGGGATCCACTAGCTGTGTTTATGGGTTTTTTTTAGATCTGTGGTTTGGTGTTTATTGATTTCAGAAGAATTTGTCAGTCATTATTTTTAAAACTTTTTTCCTCTTTATTATTTCTTGTGTCTCTTAAGATTGCACATCTCAACCTAGAACAGTCTGACATCCCTCAGCCTATGGGTGATCTGTGGTATTCACATTTTGGTTTGAAGGATTTCTACTGCCCTGTCGTCAAGTCACTAATGCTTTGTGTTGAGTCTTCTGATGTTCTTGTCTCAGGCATCTTTCATTTCTGTTACTGGGTATTATTTCAGCATTTCCATACATTTCTTTGGTGCATCTCTATCACTTTGATGAAATTATTTTCTAATCCTTATGTTGTAAATTTTAACAAATATTCATAATTATTTAAATTTTCCATCTGGGAATTACAGCACTTATATTGGTTGTTTTGCCTCTTGGCTCCTTTCTTTGTTGTTGTTTGCCTTCGGTGGTGATTTTTTGGTGTGTGTGTGTGTGTGTGTGTGTGTGTGTGTGTGTGTGTGTGTGTGTGTTTAAGCCAAACATCCTGCATAGGACAGGTGTAGACAAGTGGAAATGGCAAGTCCTTTCTTTCTGCTAAAGTTTTAGTAAGAGGTCAGTAATCAAATTAATCTATTTAGGAGACAATCTGAGTTTGGGATTTATTATTGCTAGGGTTACCCTCAAAGCATCACAAATTCCTTTAATATTAGCATGTGTTTACGCTGAGGCTGCTTTACCACATAGTGGCTTTTCATTTCTGTTTGATTCTTAGTTTTAGGTTTTCCGTGGTACCAAGCCTCAGGAAGCACCCTTGTACCTCCATGTTCCTGTCTTCCAGAAAGAGATCATTGTCATGTGGGGCCTGACTGGTGGTGAGAGACAGACTCTGGGTTTTAAATAAACTTAATACTTCATTAGGCACAGTTTCTGGGTTTGAGGGGTGGGAAATATTATTTCTGGTCACCCATTCCACAGCTTCAGCCTGCGGCCCTACTGCAACTGACATAAGGGCAGTAGTAGGTGATGCTTTTCCACTATTAGTCTAAGACTTTCACTCTGGAGGCAAGCCCTGTATGTTTTACCAGGATCTACTTGGTTAAAGAAAGCCACACCTGGAAAACTCCTTGCAGTAAGCCACTGTCTGCCTTAGAATATTGCAAAATGACCTTCTAGAAAGACTTCTAGGGTGGTGTTGCTTTCCCCCAGACCTGGAACTTCCTTCTAGAACCCAGGGCTCACTTACTAAGGCTTCTGCTCAAAATGAAGCCTTTTTCCATCCCTTATCTTCCCCTTACTCTTCCTCATCCTCTTACTTTCCCTTGTTTTTCTTCTTGGAATTCAGCACCATTTGATAGAGTAGACATGTATTTTTGCCCATTTCATTTCTTATGCTTTCCCCTTTCTATCTAACAATAAGTCATTTATAATGATTGTAATGTGCCAGACATTTGGTCTCAATATTTGTGTTTTTGTGTTATTTGGACTGAACAACTTCTGTCCACACTTAATGGTGGTGTGTATATTATTGATTATTGCAGTGTTATTGCTGTATAGCCAACCTCACTACAATTACATTGCTCAAATGAGAATCATTCATTCTTGTCTGTGCAGATATCAACTAAATTCAATCCTAATCCACCCATGATGATTGAGTATCAGATGAACAGGATTAGATTTAGCACAAGCTGAATTCAGTTGGTTCCTTGTACCGGCAGGCTAGATTGGGGAGAGACACGTGAAGGCAAGCCTCAGTGTTATGTCTGCTCATATCCCACAAAATCTCAATGGTTTTATGTTTCCTATTTTAGATGAGTAAAAGGAGGCAACTCGAAGTTAGGATCCCATATCTAGTAGCTGGTAGAAGTCAGGCAAGCTCAGCTTAACCAGTGGACGCCTATCTTGGATTAGCAATCCTTGTAGTGTATGTTGTGCTCTAGTCCTAGCACCTGCAGTGGTGTTTGGCACTCAGCAAATATTTACTGAGCAAATAAAGGGACTGAGCACAGCATGGTACATGTTTGGAGTATGATAAATAGTGGTTATTATTGAGAAAAATCATCCGAATGTTGAAAGTCAGGTAAGGAAATGGCAGCATGTCCTCTTAATGCCAGCTGGGACCATCTCAACTGGCCCACCCAGGGCATGCTTAATTATCTACGGGAAGGATTTTTCTCCCTTGGAGCTTGAACTCTGGGGGTGGGCACTGTCTCTAAGCTTTCTTACTCAAGGCTAGCACTCTACCACTAGAGCCACAGCTCCACTTCTGGCTTTTTGTGATTAATTGGAGATGAGTCTCACAGACTTTTCTGCCTGGAGTGGCTTAGAACTACAATCCTCAGGTCTTAGCCTCCTAAATAGCTAGGATTATAGACATGAGCCAACAGTGCTGGGTAGAAAGGAATTTTTTTTTTAATTCACTATCTAGTATATGGCTGACAACACAAAATCTGTGAGATTATATTTTTATTTGTGGAGTTTTATATGATTACCGATATAAATTATTTCTGAAAAATAAATTATTCTGGGGAAAAAACTCCCTCAAACAAAAGATCACACTTGCCCTGTAAACATTAGTGGATTTTGTATTTAATGCAACAATTTTACAGCCGCTCTCCAGTGGAATGTCACTATTTTGTTGGTTTCCTTCTTAGCAAGTTACATAAATCTTTAATCTGTTTTCATCCCATGTTTTGAGCTACATATTTTATTTGAAAATTGTACTTTAATATCAGCACCATTTAAGTTTTTGTCTTGCTTAATTTGAAAGTGATTTTTCACTTTTTTTTTCCTGTCAGTACTGAAACTTGTAAAGCAAGGTCCTCTCCCTTAGCTTTTCCAACTCAAGGTTTCCACACTACCCTTTGAGCCACATCCCCACTTCCAGCGTTTTGATGGTTATTGGGAAAAAGAGCCTCACGGCCTTTCCTGCTCAGGCAGGCTTCTAAACCTCCATCCTCAAATTTCAGCCTTCTGAGTAGCTGAAACTACAAGTGTAAACCACTGGCACCCCTTCCGATTTAATTGAAGTACTGTAATACAGGATTCTTGTGGAGGAGGAGTGGAGTGGCTTGCAAGGAGGGAGTTAGGATGAGAAGAAACAAGGTAAACTCACTGCTAGACTTCATCCTAGCTATTGGAAGCCCTAAAGATATCAGACACCATACCAACTAGACATAACAACCTCAAAGTCATTACAAAGGCTTTTCAGAATATTTAATATGAGATTCTGACCATTATTTTGGGCTACAAGAACAGTATCCTGAAAAGAAAAAAACAAAACAAAACAATTAACTACTAATCTTGCTATAAGTGTGTGTGTGTGTGTGTGCGCGCGCGCGCGTCCTGGGGCTTGAACTTAGGGCCTGGATGCCGAGCTCAAGGCTGGTGCTCTACCACTTTTGCCATAGCACCACTTTTGGCTTTTGCTGAGCACTTTATTGGAGATACGAGTCTCACGATCTTTCCTGCCTGGGCTGGCATGAACTGTGATTCTAAAGTCTCGGCCTCCTGAGTAGCTAGGACTCCAGGCATGAGTCACCAGTGCCTGGCTCAACTTTTTTTTTTTTTTTTTTTTTTTAATGAAGGCTCAGCATCTTAGATGGATTGTAGGAGGAATATTCCCTCAGGATCTTCCATGGGAAGAGTCCAGCTTTCAGTTTTTATTTTGAAATTAGAACAATAAGGAACAACTAAAAAAAAGAGTTTAGTTGGAAGATCTCAAAATTTTGGTTACCTCAATAATGAGAACTTCCTTAATAGTTTCAAAAATGCTAGCAGCAAGATTACGTTTATTCTCAAACTTTCCTCCTTGATCTTCAGATTTGGGGAACATTTTGCGATTTACAAAGAGTATTCCAAAGTTCTTTTGTTTTTTTAAACTTTTCATTTTTGTGCCAGGAGGGCGTTGAACTCAGGACTCACGCTCAGTGTTTTACCCCTAGAGCCACACTTCCACTTCCGGCTTTTTCCGGTGGTTAATTGGAGATAACAGTCGCAGGGACTTCCCTGCCTGGGCTGGCTTTGAACAGCAACCCTAACATCTCAGCTTCCTGAGAGGCATGAGCCAGCAGCGCTTCTCAATTTTCTTTGGGGCGCCAATCAGGATGGAAATCAGGATTTGGAGTATCTCGATTTGGACTTTCCCGGTAGGGAAAGAAGAATCCAGAGCGTGGCTCTTTTCTGGTAACGCGTGGACAACGTCCAGCAAGGAGAAGGGGAGCCGTCTCTCAGTTTGGGACCCCGAATCCTTCTTGCTCGCGGACTTGGGAGCTAATCACTGGGGGGTGGGAGGGGGTTCGGCTCCCGTGAAGTACGCGAAGTGATCGTGGTGGTGCCTTGAGCAGGGAGCTTTGGGCGCAGGACAGCATAAACAGATACCCCAAACTGGCGGTTCACAGGGATTCCCAGAAAAATGCATGGGAGAAGGGGCGGAGAGCCGCGCCGGAGACCCACCGAGCGTCTCCGGAGCCAGGTCCCCCGCCTCTCCCAGTCCCTGGCCTCCGCCGTCCTCTAGGATGCGGCCCCACCCCGCGCTCCCTCCGCCCCCGCCGGCTGGACGGGGCGGAGCCGCCGTCCCCCGGGAAACGGGACGCGCCGCCGGTCCCGGGCCGCCCCTCGAAGCTCTCTCCGCGCGCCGTCACGCAGCCGCCCAGTAGCAGGAAGGTGGGGGGCTAGGGTGGGCGATCAGCACAGGAGAGCAGGCGCTTCTTGGAGGAGGGCGCCTTGTTTGGGGGCGTCCTTGCTAGCCGCCTTGGTCGTAGGTCATGGCAGCCCGGGTGGAGACCCCGGAGGCGCGAGGCTTCCGGGAAGTGCGGGCCGTGCGCTTCACCCCGGGGGCCGAGGTGGAGGTGGGGGGCGCGGTGGAGCCCGAGGAGGACGAGGAAGACGAGGACGAGGAGGCGGCGGCGGCGCGGAGAGCGCGCACGTTCGCCCGAGACCCGCGGGTGCGCTTCCTGGGCGGCCGCGTGCGGCACCTGCTGGGGGTGCGGGAGGAGACGTGGCAGCAGCACCTGGAGAGCGAGCACCGCCGGCAGGTGCTGGGCCACTTTCTGGGGAGCGGCAGTCCCGCTTGCCTGGTGTTCGGCGTCGCCACCTCGGGACGACTCGAGGCCTCCTGGGAGGTAAGGGACCGCCAGGCGGGGCGAGGCCGGCCCGCGCCTCCGGGGGAGGGGGGGGGGGCTCCCTCGGCGCCTCATAACTTGAACTTGCTGATGTCCGTACCCCGAAATCCGCAGTCCCCGCCCACCTCCTGGGTGCCCCGCATGAAGTTAAGCAGCTGGAGTTGCTTTTCTAGAAAGCTAGCCTAAAAATAAAATAAAATAAAATAAAAAAATCACTGTAAACGGCAGTGAGGGCGCCGAGGGCCACGGTCACCAGAGTCCCATCGAATCCGTTTCTTTTTGAATAATGTCTCCCCTTCCCTCGCGCCTCCCTCCCACCGCGGCTTGTGCGGTTTTATTTCCAACAGTTCCTAGTGAGTATCAGCAATTTCTCCTTTACCCTTCCAAAGACAGATACACTTACAAGCAAGACAAAAGGCACCGAAAACCAAAACAGCAACAAAGGAAAAACAAAACCCCCAAAACTCTTGTTTCCATTTCCTGGAGTTCATGTCGATAAATATTTTATATCATATAAAAGGATATTTATCGAAGCCAGGCTTTTAACAACTTCAACCTGAGCTTCACTACCTGGAGCCCGCAGCGTCCCCTCCGTGGAGTAGCTGAAGTTAGTTTTCTAGAAAGCCGGCCTTTAAAATCCCAGTAAGAATCTCCTGTGAGCTGGGCGAGAAAAGCCTTCACTTGGGCGTTTTCTGGGCCAGGTGACTTGAACTTCAGTCGCGCTGTGTTATTCTGGAGCTCAGTGATGATAATCATCACTATCTGGATTCAGTCTTGTTTATGTGTAAAACCACATTCCCCACCCCCCCACCCCCCTCCCTAACCTCGGGTCCTTCCACAGCAGTAGCCGAGGCTCTCTGCACACACTTTGGTGTTTATGAACCACTGGGGAAGGAAGGGGCCTTTCCTTCTTCCTGCTTTGCTTTTCCTTCCTCCAGCGTTTTGTCTTCTCTTTTGGAATTTGGATATGATGTCCACTAGATGGATGAGCATTGCCCTGAGAATAGCATTTGTATTTCACATTTGTCTTGTGTGAAGTTTGCAAGGTTAGGCTTCATGCTGTGAAGTCCTGCATCCAGGATGTGAGCAGTTCCAGCAGGGTCTCCACTGCAACAGAAAGGTGGCCCTGGGGATTTTGTGAGTTTTAAGGGGGGAAAAAAATCTTCATTTTGGTACTCTCTTAAGTGGTAACTTTTGTTTCCAGCTTTTTTAGACGAGTCAATAGAACATGTCACTCTAGTTATTATGGAAGCTAAAGTAGTATAATCGCTACAGAAATGATTCAGTAGTTCTAGAAATGTAAGAATATCTTGATCAAACACTTCTTTGCCTTGAAGAAAGAAATATAAATTAACTTCTGGGCTCTGTGTTTATCTCTGGTTTGGCTCATTTCCAAAGAGGAAAATATTATAAATGTAAGATGGAATGATTCTACATTGTATTACTCCCCCCCCCCCTTTTTTTTTTTTGCCAGTCCTGGGCCTTGGACTCAGGGCCTGAGCACTGTCCCTGGCTTCTTCACGCTCAAGGCTAGCACTCTCTCACCTGAGCCACAGCGCCACTTCTGGCCATTTTCCATTTATGTGGTGCTGGGGAATCTAACCAAGAGCTTCATGTGTAGGAGGCAAGCACTCTTGCCACTAGGCCGTATTCCCAGCCCCTCCCCCCACTTTTAAAAAAGATCAGTTGTGGGGCTTGAACTTAGGATCTGGGCATTGTCCCTGAGCTTTTTCACTTCACTGAGATTTTTTTTTTTTTTTTTTGCAAATGATCATCTGTTGTGTTACTTGCCTTCAAAGATGATACTTCCATACCAGAAAGACTGTGAAATTAACATCATTTAAAGAACAAAAAAAGTCATGTGCCCTGTGCAGGACATAGAAAAACAGCAGAACCCACTTCATTAGATGGACACCATGCCAGGTTTTATTCTGTCTATAGTTGGGTACAGCCGCTTTCTTGTTAACTATAGTGAGCTTGAACTACTTTTCTTGCTCTTGTTTCAGATTCCAAGAGATGCAAAACACAAACTTGTTTATGTTGCCAAGAAGATGACTGAAGAGAGCACCGGAGCTGATGACTTTTCTCACATGCTTTTATTTGGAGAGCTACCTGCTTCACCTCTTAGACATGTAATCACTTTCCTGGATGAGGTAGTTGTCTGTCTTTAATGTCTTGAGTCACTTCTTCCCATGACACTTGGAAGTACTGGAGACAGCTTTGGCTATAGAAACCTAGCCTGTGTATGGAGAATGATTGCATTCAAGCTGTTTGTGAAGTGAGCTATTACTGATTCTAATATTCAGCATGTGGGCTTCTTGTCAGATCATTCTTCCTCCCCAAACAATGGATGTAACCACAAGCCAATTTGAATTGACTAGGTTCTTTAACATTCACACATATTTGTCAAATTTATTTTTCTTTGATTGTTTGGAGTAGTACTGGGGCTTGAACTCGGGCTTCATGTGTGTGGGCACTGTACCACTTGAGTCATGCCCCAACTCCTTTTGCTTTGGTTATTTTTCCAGATAGAGTTTGGAGTTTATGTCTGGGTTCACCTGGACCCCCATCTTGCTGTTTTTGCTTCCTGGGGAGCATAAGGCTGGGCAGGTGTTTTTTATGGACTGAGATGAGTGTTGTAAACATCCTTCCCCCCTCCCCCAGCTGGCCTAAAGGAAGGCTATCATGTGTGTTACTTGGGTTTACTTGAGGCTTATGTTTGGTATGAAAGAGGCTATTGTATGACTTTTTTAATTAATTAAATTTTGTTAACAAGGTGTTGTGCAAAAAGGGTACAGTTACATAATAGGGCATTGGATACATATCTGGTGATATCTTACACCCTCATTTTTCTTTCCCTTCCCTAGATCAGGTAGGTATATATACAATACCCAGTGTACCAAAATCATATACAGTAACCATGTGGCGTACGCCAAAGGAAATTCACCTAGAACTTTAAATGTAACATCAACAATAGAGTCCTCCTGTGTCCTTCTCTTGGAGTTGTTTTTGCTTATCCTTGTGTATGACGTTTTTTAGATGCAGAATTTCCAAGGTCATCACAGCTCACTACCCACCTGCAGCTCACATAGTTGGCTAATAGAGAGGAGTTTGTGATGGCCTGTTAGGGACTCCTAAACTTTTTTCGGTCAAAATCTCTTTCCTCAGCACCAAAATTGGAGAGCCACCTGCTTTCCTGATCTTTCCATGTGCTGTGTTATTGCTATCTCAAGGGAAAAAGTAGAACTTCTGTCTCTCCCCCAGCCTTCTCTGCCTGATGTTATTTACGCTTATCCCTGGGTTGTAATCACTCCATCCTTGCGAATCCAGAACACCTCAGTCATCTTTCATCCTGTTCTGTGTCTCATGTATTCTGTTAAGAAATTGCACAAGTTCTACCCTCAACATATTTTCAGACTCAGCCCCCTTCTCCCCTGCTCTCCTTCTCCCTGTCTTTCCCTTGTGTTACTGCATTGGCCTCTACTGGGACTCCTGTCTACATCTTGTTCCTTGTGTAGCAGGGCCCAAGTCAGAACACTTCTCAGGCCCTGCTGTGGCCTGTGGTTTACTTTCAGTGTTCAAACACAGTGGCTAAGACTTGACTTTGTTGATTGCTTGGAATTAGTTTCAGCATCTCCAGGAGACTTGTGAGCCATGCAGGATCTCAGGCTCCACTTAGAGCAGTGGAATCTCTGGTGCTGGTCCTTATGAAAGATGGCGTGCTACTGTGAAGTCTATGCAATTTGTAGTTCAGCCTCCCTCAACTCCCTTTAATACCTCAGAAGGCATACACTTGCCACAGGATCACAGTTCGAAGCAAGAAAGTCCATGAGACTCTTATCTCCAATAAACTACTCAGAAAAAGCCAAAGTAGTGCTGTGGCTCAAATGAGAGTGCTAGCCTTAAATACAAAGAGGGTCAGACAATGTACCCAACCCCCGAATTCAATCAAGCCCTAGGACCTGCACAAAATAAAAAAGGAAGAAAATTACCTTTATGCTATGTATATAACGCATATATAAAACACAAATGAATTTTGTTTAGTCTTGGGTGTCATCTCAAGATACCTCATTACATATATAATGTATCATATTGTCTCATATATCACATCTACATCACATGTGATATATATGATCTTCATATAATATATATGTGCAAACATTCTAAAATATCAAAGAGTCTGAAATCAGAAGCATGTCTGCTCCTAAGCATTCACCCTGTGTTGTCAACATAACCTTTAAAGAATTAGGGTAACTATTTTTGGAGCATTTTAGCTAATATATGCTTATAAGGTGGATGAAATGTGTCAGAAAAATGAAGAAAGTTTAAAATGAATAGATATCTGAAAGGAATAGGAAATCTGGACAATTTCCCTAAGCCAGCATGTTCTCCCATGAATGATGTAACACATGCTGGGCTTCTGAATGTAAACAGACATTGGGATGACTTTTGAGTGCCTAGTTTCCTGGATGTTCCTCATGTGGAGGAGAAAGGAGCTCTGAGAAGGTCTATGTGCTTTGAACAAACAACTTGGAACCATTTCAAAGTTAGTCCATAGGGATACCTCCCAGGGTTGGAAAAGACTTTTGTTCAATAATATATCTGCCAGCAAGCCCAGAATGCAGTTTACAATTCACTGAAAACAATTTTGCTTATTTCTTGCAGTGTAGGAGTCAACCTTCACAAATGGCTGCTAAAACCAAAGCATTTGCATCTAATTGATTCAGCTGTTTCTCTCCTCTTTTTAGGTTTGGTGTCACAAGAGGGTATTTATGAAATGGAATAGTTTTATTGCCAATTTTTTTTTGGGGGGGGAGCAGTCCTGGGCCTTGAACTCGGGGACTGAGCACTGTCCCTGGCTTCTTTTTGCTCAAGGCTAGCACTCTGCCACTTGAGCCACAGCGCCACTTCTGGCCATTTTCTACATATGTGGTGCTGAGGAATCTATCCCAGGGCTTCATGTATAGGAGGCAAGCACTCTTGCCACTGGGCCATATTCCCAGCTCCTCATTGCCAATTTTATATGACATAAAATTGTCTTACGTATGAAACTGTAACCCTTATGTACATTACTTTAAAAATAATGAGATTTAAAAAAGAGAAGAGAAAAAGAAAAATCATTGGAGAAGCACCTTGTTTGTTAATGAATGCCTTAAAAAGCATTTCTTTTTCTGTAGATCTTAGTGCCAATTCTTTCTAATAAGAACAACCATAAATCCTGGTCCTGTTTCACTTCACAAGATATGGAACATCACCTTGAAATTGTGAAAAACAAGATGCACATTTTTAGGGGCAAGATGTCTAGAAGAACCCTTCTACCAATTCCTACTGTTGCAGAGAATATTGACCTGGAGCAGAATTATTCAGAGACCAAGTACGTAATGATGCACATAACATGTCACAATGGAGAGCCAACCTTCCCATTTACCATCCCATCCACACAAACTAGTTGCTGATGCAAAATAGGGAAATATAATTACATCATAACTTTAAAATGTGTATTATTTCCTTGCAGAGCATACTTTTAAAGGAAAACAGTTTTTCTTTAAAATGGTTTTTGAGGATATGGTAACAATTTTTTTAACACTAGAACATGCTAAATATGGAGTAAAAGGATGCCACATCTATAATAATAGTGGATCTTTGAAGACCTTACACCTAGAAAATGAGTATAAGAATGTGTAAAATAACTATAACAACCCACATTTTATCTTTATGAGCTAAAAGTCACTTTTGAGTTCTCTAGTCATTTTAATATTTGTAGGCTGCCATCAAACGAGAGGCGAATACTGCATGCAATTGAATCTGTAGTTATTAAATGGTCACATCAAATTCAAGAAATTATAGAAAGGGATTCAGTGCAGCCTTTCACAGATGGTCTTCACTTGATGCCTTCATATGAGTTGGATTTCTGGACAATGAGGAAAGAGAATCTATCCAGCACTTACAATCATGTAAGTAGAGAGCCGTTGGCTGGGGAGGCGTGGTACCACAGTTTGAATCGTGGGCTTCATGAGTGCTGGGCAGGCCTTTGATCACTTCAGATACTCCACTGGCCTTTTTTTCACTTTCTGCCTCAGGCTCAGCTGGCTCTTGATTCTCTTAGTTGTGTTTCCCATAATAGCTGGGATGACAGGCATGAGGAGGTTTAGAAGGGGTATTTCAAACTTTTTGCCTGGGTCCAATTCTAGTTCTGATCCTCTAGACCCCACTTCACAGGAGGCTAGACTTACAAGCTTGAGCCACTGCACCCAGTTGAGTAAACAAAATCAGCTGTGGAGTGAATTCTCCCAACCAATGATAGCCAACAATTTTAAAGGTTTAACAGCCTTCATAGGACTTAATAGTCTTCTCTAATTCCAAGGTGCTACATACATGGTGTGTATTTCAAAAGTAATGAGAGTTTAGAGTGATTTTGCTTTTTGGAGAAAGTTTAGCATTTGAGATCATTGGAAATATTTAGTGGCAGTGGAAAAAGAAAACTAGGAAAAATGTTGAGGATGTGAGATTTAATTCATCTTGCCTGTGTAAGTGATTTGGGAGGAGTTGATGTGTTTTAGCTTAGTGGGGATAGCTTTGTACTTGACTGCCAGTGTTTGCTGCCAACTTACACTAAATGCTAAGAAGTTTATTCATATGTCTCGGAGTTTTGTGAAACAGATAAAGAAATTTCATATGGAATTAATAGTTTACATATATAACATGGAAACTGACTTCTGAAAATCTAAACTGAAAAATAGTAAATGCAAGATAAGCTTATGGAAAAATATATTAAAATGATTTTTCAGCTTGAAACCAGATGTTTGAGTATTAAATACCATGTATATTGAGTGAAAGTGGAATAGAATTTAAAGGTTTTCTTAAAAGAATGCATTTAGTAATCCAGCTCCTATTTATTAAAGGATTTTTTTCTCCTCCATTAGCTTCAAACTCCAATTGTGCTCAAGATGGTTAAGATCCTGAGAACAAAACAAAGCAGCTATTTTCCTACTTTGAAGGGTATTTTTGTGACTGTGGAAAATGGTAAGACTCATGTCCCTGAGCCTAGTGTCAATGTCATGATCTCTTCATGATTGGGTTCCACATACATTTATCTGCCTGCCACCCTGGACATAGCCTTGAAGTGATTGCACTTAGTTTAGTGGCCAGTTTTTCTCACCCTTTGTTCTTTATTCTCTACTTATACTACTGACATGGTTCAGCTTAAAGGTTTAGCTGGAGATGTGTGTGGAGGTGGATGGCCTTCAGTATTTAGCTGAGGTAAAGTGGAAGCTCTGGGGAGAGGTTTTCTAATCAGCAGTTGCAAGGCAATTATCTATTTACCCACTGGGTTCTGCATGTGCTGGGCCTCCAGATACTTAATTACAGTCATTCAAAGTGACATTGTCATTAAACCTGTGTGTGATCAGGAAATTATAAAAAGATGTTCAGCTAAAAATCTCTTCCTCAACTGTGTATGGTGGCTCGTGCTTGTAATCTGAACTACTAGGCAGACAGATCAGGAGGATCGTGGTTTGAAATTAGCCCGAGTAAAAGGTTCATGAGACACCATCCCAACAGAAAAAGCTAGGCATGGTAGTGTGTGCCTATGATTTCTGCTGTGGCAGGAGGCATAAATATAAGGGGAACAATCCAGGCTGCTTCCATCAAAAGTAGGATCCCATCTAAAAAGTCACCACAGTGAAAAGGAGTATAGATGTGGCTCAACAGTAAAGTACCAGCCTATCAAGTGTGAAGTTTTGAGTTCAAATCCTAGTACACACACACACTGTTTTCCTATGCTTGTCCTCTCAGTCTCTAGTTTGAGTTCCAAACATAATTCTCCCCAGTTCCTGATTTCTGATTATATTCATTATACATGTTTATACAAATGTGTATACATGATAATAAAGTTATTTATTTATATTTGCCGGTCCTGGGGCTTGAACTCTGGGCCTGGGTGCTATCCCTGAGCTACTTCTGCTCAAGGCTAGCATTTTATCACTTGAACCACAGCACCACTTCCAGCTTTTTCTGTGATTGGAAATAAGAGTCTCACAGACTTTCCTGCTCAGGCTGGCTTTGAACTACAGTCTTCATATCTCATCCTCCTGAGTATGCTAGGATTACAAGTGTGAGCCACTGGTGCCTAGTGATAATAAAGGGTTTTTTTCCCTGCTTAAAAAAAATTGTTGTTTTAGAGGTGATATACAGTGGGATTATCTTTACATACAACAGGAATTAAGCACATTTCTGTACAAATAGTGTTATCTGTTTCCTCATTCTCTCCCATTCCTTCCCTCTCCAACCACAAGTTTCATAGTTCACTTTTATCAGTGACTAGTGAGGTCATTGTGCTCCACTTTTTCTCCATTTTCCCTCCATTTTGTGCCCTCTCTTCACCCTCCCAAAGACGTGCACGTGCATACACTATAAGGTAAAAAATACAGGTTCATCCAAAAAGAAAAATCAAATTAAGACAAACGTCCTTTGGAACTCATTTTAGTATGGAATTTTACACAGCCATTAAAAAGAATAATGTCATTTTCAGGGAAATGGATGAAACTAGAACAAATCATGTTGAGTGAGATAAGCCAAGTTCAGAGAGACAAATGGCACATGTTCTCCCTGATTTGCGCATGTTAGATTTAAAACACACTGGGATATGACAAATCACACAGAATTCTAGATACCCACATACATTGAGACCAAAAGAGATAGATAGTCTTAGGAAAGATTCACAGAGGTACAATACCCAAGCACCTCTTCGTATGTATATAACATAATAAAGTTTTAAATAATAAAATTAAAGCTAACAATACTATTTTTTGCTTTTTTTAAAAAAAAACTTGAATTTTTCTTTATTTACCTGCTTTCTGTGACATTTGGAAAGTTAGAATTAGAGCACCCTTTAAATGTGCTTCTCTCTCTTTAGGATTTTCTCCATGAGTTCTGCTTGAACAGAGAGCCTAAGGGGAAATATTTGATGAGGGGTGTCTGTCAGATTTGAACTCCTTTCTTCAATGACCAAATTGGCCTTTAAAGCCTTTCGAACAGAATCAGTGTGTGAATTTAGAGCAGCATTTTTTACTCTTGACATTATTATCAATTGTAAGCAAGATCTTTGCTATGATGAATCATCTATGCTCTTGTAGCTGGGTAGGAAATGGGTGGTAGGGTACAGGATCTCTATCATGGATGTCACTAATCATTCCTTATTACAAACAAAACTATCTTCAGACGTTGGAAATGTTCCCTGGTTGTGAACCACTGGGTTGAGGTTTCAGATACACTCATCAAGGTTTCAAGCACATAATAGGTTTGGCCTCAACAAACAGAAGCAATTGGCATAATACAAGATGGACATTTTTTGTGCACAGAAATCCCACAGGAATGAGTTGTGAAGGTTCTAGGAGTCTTAAGGGGATGTGGCCTGGGAATTGCTAGAAAACACTTTCTAGTGAAATACGTGACCCAAATGAATTCTGAGAGGTAGAAGGCTTGTGTCAAAGGCCCACCTGGGACTCTGAAAAATCAGTAGGCTTAGCACATTGTAAAGGAACTTACCTATTAGATGCAGTTATTTGAGTTTGAATTGAAGATGGACAGAAAACAGTTTCAAAACCTAAGTGAATCAGAAAAGTTCGGGAACTTTGTTTCTTCTCAAGGCTTTGTTACTGTATTAAGTAGATAAGTAGAGTCATATGACTGAAAGATCAAGGTAGGTGTGTGTGTGTATGTATGTATGTATGTGTATACATGTGTATGTACTACTACTGGGGCTTGAACTTGGGAAACTCTAGTCTTTTGCTCAAGGCTGGTACTCTAACACTTGAACCATACCTCTACCTCTGGAATTTTGCTAATTAGAAGAGTCCTTAGATCTCAGCCTCTTCAGTATGATTATAGGCATGAGCCACCAGTGCCTGGACTATTTGTTTTTTTGGCATAAAACTTTTGGGATCACACCAGAAAATAAAGTTTAACTTCATTCCTTACCTTTATAAAAGCAACTTGTATTCTGTTCATTGAAGTAATTGCAAGCTTAGGAGCAAAGCAAAATGTGTTAGAAGAAAATAACCAGTTTTAACTCAGAAAAAACTTAGTATGGTATTCATTAGCAGCTACAAAATATTGAATCTTGTTCTTACATGTGTGGCATACAAAAAGTATTCCTTGGGCTGGGGATATAGCCTAGTGGCAAGAGTGCCTGCCTCGGATACACGAGGCCCTAGGTTCGATTCCCCAGCACCACATATACAGAAAATGGCCAGAAGCGGCGCTGTGGCTCAAGTGGCAGAGTGCTAGCCTTGAGCGGGAAGAAGCCAGGGACAGTGCTCAGGCCCTGAGTCCAAGGCCCAGGACTGGCCAAAAAAAAAAAAAGTATTCCTTGCTCCTACCATGCTGAGTGGGTTCTTTTTCTTATTTTTTAACTCATTCAACATAAAACTAACCATCTTACAGTTAAGTTAATCTAGGCCCTTCACAGTGCTGTGCTATCATCATTTCTGCCATGTTTCAAAATATATTCATTGCACATAGTCATTTTAACAGTTAAATCTTAGATAATAATATAAATTTTCCTAATCATTGCATCAGCTTCTCTCATAGGAAATGGGAATGGCCTAAGATATGTCTGTGCTGAGAGCAGTTCCCTTAATCTCACTCCTAAAGTGATAAGTAGCAACATGGAGATGCAACTCCCCCAGCGTTCCCGCAGGAATGAGGAGAAAATCTTATAAATTCTGAAGTTTCTTCCCTCTGGGTCTTCAGACACAATTACTTCTGCTTTATGAGTAACTAGACCAGTCCTCTCCTGAGTGTTGGAGTTGCAAACTGTTCCTGTGTCGATTGTATGATGAAAAAGAGAAAGGGAAATATGGTCCTGTTGTTTGATGTGGCTCTCTTGAACCTGTGAAAAGACTGGACTATTCTTCCCTTCCTACAGCTCTCCTTGAAGCCCAAGACGTGGAACTGCACCTGCGACCCTTAAGAAGGCACATTCAAGATCTCCAGGAAAAGGAATTCCCACAGACCCACGTTTTAATCACTCCATTGTTTCATACCATCTGTCTTATCTGGAGCCACTCCAAGTTTTATAATACCCCTGCTCGGATTATAGTCTTATTACAAGAGTTTTGTAATCTCTTCATTGACCAGGTAAAAAACACTAGGAAGAGTAAGAATAATTTTCCTGAGGTAGGTTTTACTAGACTAGTAAAAAGAATCTAGATTACCATAAGAACAAGATTTTCCTGTTTTTGAAAGGATTTTTATGATAATGAAGACCAACTGACTTCTTATCCTGAATGGTAAGGGAGCTCTGGAAATAAGTCAGATACAGGTAAAGAACAACTTGTTGCTGGATTTTTTTACAGACAAGTTTAAAAGAAAGATTAAATGTGGAGATTTAAGGCAGCTTCCACCAAAAGGCTGGGTTGTCCAGTACCTTCTTTATAGGCTTCTCATGTTTGTATGGGAGCATTGCTCATGGAAGATGTTTGAAAACTGAAGTAAGTTTAGAGAATTATCCAAGAAATTATCCTTGGGAAAAAAACACCACTGCTGGAGTCATTTTGAAAGAATTCAGATTCATTGTTGATCTTTAATCTCCTCTTATTTCCATTATACTTTTTAAAAAACTGGACAAGCCAGGCACTGATGGTTCACACCTGTCATCCTAGCTACTTAAGAAGTTGAGACCTGAGGATCATGGTTCAAAGTCATCCTGGGAAGGGAACTCTGTGAGGCTTATATTCAAGTAACCATCAAAAATACCAGAAGTGGAGCTGTGGCTCAAGTGGTAGAGTGCTAGCCTTAAGTGAGAAAGCTCAGGGGACAGTGCCTCGGCCAAAGCTCAAGCCCCAAGACTGGCACAAAAACAAAAGACCCTAGACTATTTCATCTATTCTTCATCTTTTCTGTGTCCATCATGACAGAGATTACATCATCCCAAAGCTGAAAGGTATTTGAATACCACCTAGTATAGGTATTTTATTTAATTAAGTTTGTGTAGATACTGAGACTTGAACTTTGGTGCTGTCCCTTAGCTTTTTCACTCAAAGTTGGATCTCTGCCACTTGGTCTATAGCTCCACTTCTAGCTTTTTGTGGTTAATTGAGATGAATCTCATGAACTTTCATGCCCAGGTTGACTTTGAACTGTGATCCTCTGATCTCAGCCTACTGAATAGCTAGGATTATGACACCTGTACCGTGCTTAGGGATTCTTAGTTGGAGTGTGTCTTAGTCTAATAGCGAAGTCATAACTAAATACGACAGGCCTGGTGCCTTAAACATCAATTTCATTTTCCCACAGTTTTCTGGAGCTTGAAGTTTCATCAAGACAAGAGCAGGGGTATAGTCAGTTGAGGGCTTTCTTGCCTTATGGGCAGTTGGCATCCTCCTTATGTCATCATCCTCACGGGGCAGTCTTCCCAGTTATAAAGCCACAGTCCTGTTGGATAATGGCCCTGCTCTTTTTAATTTCATGTAACCTTAACCACCTCCTAAATCACCCTGTCTCCCGAAAGCCTAGTTTAGGGACTAAGGCCTCCAACATATGGCTTTGGGCACAACACAATTTCAATATTGTTTCAAATGAATTAAATTGAGATTTGAAAGGTGATATTTGCTCAGTTTCTCAGAAGGGAAAGCCAGACTAAAGGAGATCTGCAGAATTAGAGTTTAAAATTTCTGGAGAAGGCAGTTGAATCAAGTTTTGGAATTTGGTTTGTTCTCCATCCCTCTCCCCCTTCTCTATCTTCTATCCCCTACCTTTCCCCCCTTTCCCTTTCTTGCCTTCTCCTCCTCCCCTCACTGCTCCTGAAAAATGAAGTGGATGTATAAAGTCTTTGGACTCAGACCATGATTCTGATTGAACCACTTAAAGGAACGTATTCCCTTGAGCCTCAGTTTGAACTTGTCAGTGGGATAATATCTATTCGGGGCCATTGAGAGGATCAGAAGAGATAACGGGGGAATGCCCACTTTGGCACCCCACATTTAACAGAAGTTCAATAAAAGTCAATTCCTTTCTGTTTTCTTGCCAAACTATTGGCTTAATGGCTAAATTCAGCTATGGACAGGAGATGCAACAGGTCAGTTCCCTGTCATGGTTTATTGTTGTCTCCTCAGATTTCATCTTGTTTCTGTTCTTCTAGTGTCAGACTCAGTTTTGTTGTGTTGTTCAGCAGGTTTCCTGGGCCCCTAAAGTGTCAGTCACTGCAGGAAACTAGTAGAGTCCCTGTTGCAGGGCCAACAACCCATCACTTCCTCCAAACCTGTTCTCATTGTGAGAAGCATAAAAAACCATTTTATTGCAAAGCTCTATTAGAGGCCTTCCCTTGGTATGGGTGGCCTGGAAAAAGTCCTGGTTACCTTTTTGTGCCTGTAAACTTATCCTGGCTCCTATTTCTGTGTCAACAGCCAGGGTCTACCAAGCTCTTTGACTTTTCTCCAAAGGTCTCCTTGACCTGATTTCCTTGATTTTCCAAAGTAGCACATCCTGGATTTTGTAGTACATCTGCCCTCACATGCTAGGAATAAAAACTTAGCAATGACAGCCAGATATCTTGTGGCTCACACCTGCAATCCTAGCTACTCAGGAGGCAGAGATCTGAGGATCACGGTGGTAAGCCTGGCAGGAAGGTCTGAGAGACTCATCTCTAATAAACTATCAAAAAGTTGGAAATGAAACAAAAGAAATTCAAGGACTTCACCCAGGCCCCAAGATCAAGCCCAACAAACAGCACAATAATACACACAGCTTTCATATCTGGATTCCTTAAAGAGTTAAGTCCCCATCCTCACTTGTTTGTTGATTGTGTTTAACAAAACACTACCTACTACTTGTTTTGCATGGAACTCTTTGAAGTCCTTCACAAAATATATTAAATCTTCGTAGCATTGGTTATGGTGGTACATACTTTTAATCCCAGCTACTTGGGAGGCTGAAGCAGAAAGATCTTTATTTTGAAGCTAGGCTGGGCTTCAAAAAATTGACAACAAAATAATAAATACAAGTAATCACGAATAGCACAACTTTAACATAGATGCTATTAATAGCGCCAATTAATAGACTGAAGCCCAGAGAAGACAAAATAACTTCTCCAAGATTGCCTAATTAATGATTTAAGGTTTTGCCCATTATACTGCACTCCATAATTGTGAGTTTTTCTAATTATGATATATATAGTATGCTAGTGATACATGCAAAATATTACCATTGTGTAACATTTGTAGCAATGGAAATAACCTGCAGTTCTAAAACTCAAAATTGTTTATTTTTCCTTCTCCTAAAACTTTGGTATACCAATGTACTTTATCATACCTACACTTTCATTAGCTTCTTAAAAAAGAATTTTGTCATTATGGGCTATTTAGTGTTTTTTCTAGCCGCCTCTCATAAATATCATATGGGGAAAAATACTTGATACCAACTTGCATAATTGGCTTAATATTCCTGATGCTGATCAAAGGATATAACATTTTCATGACTCAGTGATTTTTTGTTAAGAAAAGGTCCTTTGTTTCCTTACCTTTGGAATTCTTTTCAGTATGTATATTTTATGTACTTATGAAGAGGTGCTTGGGTATTACAGTTTGGTGCTTTTCTCCTAAGACTGTCTTCTTTTGGTCTCTGTGTATGGGTATCCTCAATCCTGTATATTTGGTCATATCTTGGTGTGTTTTAAATTTAACATTCGCATATTAGGGAGACCATGTATCATTTGTCTCTCTGCTCTTGGCTTGCCTCACTCACCATGATTTGTTCTAGTTCCATCCACTGCCCTGTGAATGCCATTATTCTTTCTAAATGGCTGTGTAAAATTCCATTGTATATAGGTGCCACATTTTTTGATCCATTCATCTGTTGTAGGGCATCTGAGTTGTTTCCATATTTTGCGAATAGTTCTCTGAGTGATTTTTAAAATTTGATTGCTTTTCTAAGACATGTCAATAATATTGCTGTTTCACTGTAATATGCTTGCCTTGAACATTGTCACATTTTAGAAACTCAAGCTCATTCATTGGGTATTTTGCAATAGCAGCATTCTGTTTTTGTTTGGTTTGTTATGGTTTGTTTCTTAAGACAGTCTCATCATGTGGCCCCAGTGGGCCTGGCACTGGCATGATCACAGATTTTATATAAATTTCATAACTTTCTTTAGTCTTCCTAGGATTTGCTTCTATTAATTTATTTGGCCTGTTTTAATGAAAATTAAGCATTGTTTGACCTGTTGCATGCTGGAGCTCATATGTTACATATTAAAGGTCACAAGTTGACATTTTATCAGTTGCATATGATCTACAGATCAATTCACTGTTTTAAAATTGCATAGTAATCATTTATTTAAATATTTAGCAGTGATACTGTATTGGAGAGATTTCATTTAAATGCCAGCATTCCAGCCTTCCCTGGAGAGTCAAAGACAGTTGCCACACCAGCTGTGTCATCTGTGCTGCCCTGTGGTTGCTGGTCCACCTTCAGATGCATCAGGTGCTGTCCATGTGGCTGCAGTGATCATTGTTTGTGTTGTTCCTGATCTGCTTTACTCATCGTGTACCTGACCCTGTGACTGGGTGTCTCAGTTATCGTGAGGAATCTGTTACTTCAATGGGAGTAAACGTGTTTCTCTTTAGTTGCTGTAGTGGTCATTGATATTGCTGTTTAGACCAGCTATATAAGAAACATCTGGTCACTTGGCATGATAACACAAACTTTGGTAATGGGTCTTTTCTTAATGTCCTACCTTGACTCCGCGTCCTGGTCACGGTGAGACACTGTCCTGTAAAGCCTGTCTTCCGGTCTAGTCTGTGCTTTGGTATCTGTTATAGAAATTGTCCCCTCCAGAGCCCTTGGTAAGAAAGAATTAAAGTCTGCACAGTAAAGTTTGTATAAGATGTTGGAATTGAGCAAAATTCAGAATCCACAAAACAGAATAGAAAAGGAGATACGTATCCAAGTAGCATAACATCATTGATAAACTTATCGACAATTAATTTATTAATAAGTTGATTAGCTGTAGAATTATACTCAGTATCAGGGATTGGTTCCAGTACCCCCCCCCCCCCCCCGCCATATCCCATGGTGACCAAAATCCACAGAGGCTAAAATTCTTTGTATAAAGTAGCCAATTTTGTTTATAAAAAAAAATCAGTGCATATTAGCCTGTTTATTTTTGTACTGGTTCTGAGACTTGAACTCAGAACTAGGGCATTCTTCCTTTCCTTTTTCATGCAAGAGTGGTGCTCTATCTCTTGAGCCACAGCTCCACTTTCAGAAGAATGTCATGGATTTTCCTCCCCTGGCTTGAAATCTCAATCCTCAGATCTCAGCCTCGTGAGTAGCTAGGATTACAAGTGTGAACCACCAGCTCCCAGCTGTGCATTTTAAATAATCTCTAGATTGCTTCAGAGTACCTGGTGCAATGTAAAAAGAATGTAAGTAATTGTAGTGAATTGTTGAGGAAATTAAAACAAAATACATGTTAAGTACATATATATATTTTTAAATGTGTTAAGTACAGATATAAATTTTAAAATGTTTAATCAATGAATCATTGAGTCATTTAATCAATCATGCATACAGGACTAGTAGATAAACTGAACATGGGTAGACCACTTCTGTAATCCTAGCTACTCAGAAATATGAGATCTGAGGATCAGTTTGAAGCTAGCCTGGCAGGAAAGTCCATGAGAGTCTTCTCTCCCAATGATCACTAAAAAATCAAAAAATGAAGCTGTGGCTGTGCCAGCCTTTAGTGAAAAATCTAAGGGACAGTGCCCTGAGTTCAAGCCCCAGTGTACACGCACACGCACACACACACACACACACGAATCAGTAAGTAGCTATGACATTTCTATGACCTTTTCAAATGGGACTAGTTCATTTTAAATCTGGTGGCCTTTTGTTCATGCGGATGTCATTAGCTATAAGGTAATAGAGCTGGAGTGGTTGGTGTGCTCCATGATAGCTGGAGATGGTAAAAAGGAATTCAAAACTTGGAAGCTAAAAGGCATCATGAGCTTCTACTAATTCACTTCCTTCATTTTACAGATAAGGAAATAGACCCTCTGTGACAGAAGCAATTAGTGGCACCTGGCTTGATTGTGGCCATGTCTCCTGACATGTGATATTCTTTTACATCCTCTTTTGGCTTAGTGCAGGGAAATAGACTTGGGGTTTTGTCATTTAGGATATTGAGTGTCATCACTTTGTCTTCAAGTCTTGCCAACACTGGATTGTGTGAACACGGAGTTAATTGGCAGTGATGGTCTCAGTTATGTGAGGGCCAGCCAATAGGTACAGGAGGAATCAAGGGATGGCTTGTCCCAGTAGTATCACTTTAGGTATCAGGAAAGGCATTTGAGTTATCTTCACAGTTTTTAGCTTCCTACAGGTCAGAGAATACAGAATATACTATACCAATATAGCATACCACAGTAAACCACTCTAAAACACAAACTGCAGTGGGATTATGGGCAGTTCTCAGCCCTGTTCTGTGTAGAATGTCCCCAGCCTTTGTGAGAGAGTACTTTCCAGGTTGAGTGAGAAATAAGAGTGTCAGTTAAGAATTGACAGCTGAAACTTAAGAAGTTGTGATCTGCTAGGATTATAGACATTGCCTGGTTTCCTTATTGTGTATATCCATGGCACAGACTCTAAATTGCACCTACAGATGTTGCATTAAATGGAGATGGAGGATCATATATGTGCATTTGGACAAAAGGGCCTTCTGTCTGTTATGTAGAATGCTATAGCTTTTATGTCATTTTCTATTGAGAATTTAGATAATTTTTTATTTTTTCTGCATGGTCCAGAGGCTTGAACTCGGAGCCTGGGCTCTGACCCTGAGCTTTTTTGCTCAACGTTAGTGCCTTACCACTTGAGCCACAGCTCTACTTCCAGGGTTTTTTGTTTGATTGTTTTTTTTGGTCATTAGAGTTAAAAGTCTTGCCCATTTTCCTGCCTTGTCTGGCTTCAAACCATGATCCTGTATCTTAGCCTCATGAAGACCTAGGATTACTGGTCTGAGCCACTGGCTCCTGGATGAGACTTAACGACAACTTTTAAGAAACCACAAATGAAGAGTGCACAACTTAAACCTATATATGTGAAACTAAGTATGTGAAATTAGGATGTTTTAAAAATGTAGCTTACGAAAGAACCTTTAGAATATACAGATCTGTGAGGTCTTAGGGATTCTGAATAACCAATAGAATGATCCCACAACGGAGGAGGGACCAAGATGGTGGTCCTGTTAGCCAGTGCTCAGTGCTCCATGGACCTGCTAGGCCTGTGTTTCATCCTCTCCTGTTTTTTCCCTTTTTCAAAACATGTTCATGTGGCATTGCTCAGCTGGCTATTTTTCCTACAATGCTGCTTAAGCCTGCAGAGGAGAATTTTGCTATCACCAAAGAATTTCCAGTGGTATACCAACCTAATCAGTTCTTTCTCACCTTTGCAACTGACCCCATACGACTAGGTAAATTGGTCATGTTCTGAAAAGCCACATTTTGATAGATTTCTCCTGCTAGCTTGTGTATTTCTTTATATTAAAAAAATGATTGTCCAGAATTTTTGCTGGCAGGAATACCCATGTGGGGTCAGGTACCACAGTTGTCAAATCTATGAGGTGTAGCAGAAATTTAGTCACTGCTGGAATACATACATCCAGAAATAGTCCAGAATACATAAATCCAGAAAAAAAACCTGTGGTATATTATTTTAGCTTATATAAACAGACCATTAAATTCCATCTGCCTGAGTTTCTAGAAATTTTGCTTTCTAACTCACTTCACTGACCCAATTCTACTGTCCATTAAAATGACTATTGAAATAGATAGCTGCAGTCAGAAACTATTAAATATATATTTGATTGTCACTTCTTTTTATTGTTTCCTAGACAATTGCTTACCTGTCACCAGAGGACCTTTTAAAGGGAGAAATCGAAGACTCGCTGGAAAAAGTGCAGGTGGCCATTAACATCTTAAAGACTTTCAAAAATTCTTTCTTCAAGTATAGAAAAGGATTGGCAAGCTATTTCACAGGAAATACAGAGATGAGACTCTGGGATTTTCAGTCTGATCTGGTGTTCTGCAGATTTGACAAGTTTCTTGATCGCATAATGAAAATAGAGGTATTGATTGATTGATTTTTGTCTTTGTGGGTGGGGGCCAAAAAGCCTGTAGATGAATTGGGCACCAGTGGTTCATTCCTGTAATTCTAGCTACTGAGAAAACTAAGTTCTGGGGATGGCAGTTTAGAGCTAGCCTAGGGAATAAATCTAAGAGGCTGTCATCTTCAGTTAGCCACAAAAAGCTGGAAGTACAGGAGTGGCTCATGTGATAGATTACTAGCTTTGAATAGAAAAGCCAAATAAGAGTGCAAGGCCCAGAGTTCAAGTCCCAGTACTGGCACATACAAGCCAGTAACTTTTTATATGACTTACAGGAAAGTGAACTCCATGTGAAGGATGGTAGATCTCGTTCTTAGTGGTTTTATTAGGAACTCATAACACCAGTTCTACAAAGATAGAAAGCTGCTGGTTTTAAAAGTTTTACTTGGCTTTGTTTTAAATTTACTTTTGGTCCTAACATTACACTGAGCTCAAGTAAGTCTTTGTCTAGTAGTGAGTCTTGGTTTACGATTTCCTAAACTAGAAGAAAGTTATGTATTAGAAAGTGATGACTTCTTTTTTTCCTTGAATATTCAAGAACAAAATATATGAACCATCTTAGAAAAATAGATTTTATACCTGAAAACCCACATGATAATATTTAAATATCACACAATTTTTTGTTTTTGTTTATTTGAGACAGAATATTGTGTTGTTGCCCAGTCTGGCAACAAACTCTTGACCATTCATTCAAGTGCTGATATTACAGCTGTGTGCCACAGGTGTGTGTCACCATGATTGGCTTTCTTGCTATCTTTTAGCATATAAATAAACATACATACATATAGTATATAGTATAATATAAAATATATTCAATAAAATATTAATACCATTTAGCCACCATACTGGTGGCTCGCGACTATAATCCTAACTACTCAGGAGGCTGAGATCTGAGGATTATGGTTCATAGACAGTCTAGGAAGGAAAGTCTGTGAGATTTCTTATTTCCAATTAAGCATTCCCCAAAAAGCCGGAAATAGAGCTAGGGCTTAAGTGGTAGAGTGCTAGGCTTGAGCAAAAAAAGCTCAGGGACAGCATTTAGGCCCTGAGTTTAAGGCCCAGGACTGGTACCACCCCCCCCCAAAAAAAACCACATTAGTACTATTTATAAAACGATAGGGTTTGAAAATATATACTTTGTATAATGTTTTAAAATACCTAAAACTGAAAATTGGATGAGCATGCACATACTCTTGTACTGGTGAAGGGTGTTGTGTGTGTGTGTGTGTGTGTGTGTGTGTATGTGTGTGTATGTGTGTGTATGTGTGTGTGCGTGTGTGTGGTTTTTAAGTTTGAACAGATAACACTTGGCAAAGCTCTCTGCATGGAGACTGGAGATTTAGCTCAGCGGAAAAGCTCCTGCCTGGTGAGCGCAAGGTCCCGAGTTCAGTCCTCAGCTTTGGAAGAAAAAACAACAAAGCTCTCTGCATAAGCAGCTGAAAATAAAACTTTGGCATTATCTGAGAACCCTATTTATGATTTAGGAGGAGTCATGTCTGTAGTAAATTTGGTCTAGACTGTGAAATACTTTTTTTCAGTACATGTAAAAATGAGAGTGTGAAGTTAAAAATGAGCAGTTACTATGTTCAGTTAGTTAATCGTCTTTTATATTCTGTCATGGAAGTAAGGACCTACTGACCAATTTTGAATGCTTAAAAATGTTCTTGATTCCAAACTTTTAAGTCTTCCTGCTCAAGATGATGCAAAGGTGCATTTTACAATTTCCTGTGTATCTTACAAAGGATGTATTTGTCACCATATTGGAGTTTGAGAAGTTGGAGCGATTGGAGTTTGGTGGTGCCAAGGGAACAATTTTAAATGAGCAAATCCAGAAGATGAGTGAAGAACTTACGGAATTCTGTGAAGTTTTTAAACAGAGCATTTATGACCCATGTGACTTGGAGAACACGGTAATGTCAGGCCTCTTTTCATGTCATAGGAGGCACCGAAAGGGGGTACCATCGAGTCCCATCCCTGCCACACTATAACTTGCCGGAACTCCCTTAGCTCCTTGGTTGCAGATTGGAGACTGGCTCACAGGCCTCTGTGTGCCCACTGCAGAGCTGTTTCTGATGCAGCTGTGGCTCTTAATCTGGAATTTTTTTCTCTTGGGCTTATTGATAACAAAGTTCCTGTTGTAGTTGATTTCAAGGATTGTCTGCTGCTGCTGCTGCTTTTTGCCTGAGTTGCTGTGTGTACTTTTGTCTGTTTATATGATTTCTTTTACACCATTTACTATATTACCTTTATTATTAATATGCACTTTGTATCATATTTTTTTGGTATTTTGAGCTAGTCATAGCTTCCTATTTTCAGCCTCTGGAAATGGGGAAGAGCTCTGAGATTCAACACTGCCACTCTGTCATGTCTAGCATGTTAATAGCCAGGAAAGTGCCTGGAAGCATCCCTGGGGCTCCCAGATAAAAATAGCTTCATTTTAGTGGCTTGCCAAAGTTGCTAAATCCCAAGTACCACAAAGAGAGAAAGAGGGAGGGGCAAAGGGAGGGAGGAAGGAAGGAAGAGATTATTTTCTTCATCTTATTTGTTGTATATGGAATATGAATCTACTCAGCATTATGTTCATATTTGTCTAGGCAGCAATCTTTGAAATGTACAAGTCGTTGTGTTAGCTTTATAAGGATGTTGTGAGCAAACTCGATCCCTTAGAATTTTAGTACCTTTGGGGAAGTACAGTTAATGGGAGGAAGCTATTGGCTGGCTGGTGTACTCCCTGTAACTGTGGAAAAGTAAGAGATACTCTGCAGATATTCCAAGCCAATCCCCAGAGACTTGCACAAAGTGGCAATGGAAGGTATTCAATGCATGAGACTTTTATGGAAGCCAATGGCACAGTTTACGTATAAATTGTACAAGACTGTGGGACCTGCTCAGGCACAAAGATGTATTAGAAGATTTATTTGCTCATGACTTCTGGCAGTTGTCTGTATTCTGGATGGCCATTGTGAATAAGGAAGGCAGGACCTCTTTTTTTGTCTTTCATCTACCTCTCTGATTATCTTGCCTTAGAAAGAACATAGCCTGGCCACCAGTGGCTTGTGTCTGTAAATCTAGCTACTCAGGAGACAGAGATCTGCAAGATTCAGGTTCAAATCCAACCTAGGCAAAGAAGTCCATAGGACTAATATCTTCAATTATTCATCAAAAAGCAAAACTGGAGACATGGCTTATGTGGTAGAGTGCCAGCTGGGAGCAAGAAAGTTGAGTAAAAGCTTGAGTTCAAGTTCCAGTACCGCTGCATGTACACATGTGGACACACACACACACACACACACACACACACACACACACACAATATAGAAATTCCTTTGGCAATTTCTTAAAATTAATTAATGAGGGCTGGGGATATGGCCTAGTGGCAAGAGTGCTTGCCTCGTATACATGAGGCCCTGGGTTCAATTCCCCAGCACCACATATACAGAAAATGGCCAGAAGTGGTGCTGTGGCCCAACTGGCAGAGTGCTAGCCTTGAGCAAAAAGAAGCCAGGGACAGTGCTCAGGCCCTGACTGAGTCCAAGCCCCAGGACTGGCCAAAAAAAAAAAAATTAATGAATGAACTAAAATTTTACATGAATGAACTGAAATTTACTCAACTCAGATACTTATATTGAAGACTTTACTGTTTTAGTGGAAGTGTCTTCTTGGATATCATTAATGCCTCAAAATATTAACGTGCCATGTTTTTGCTTAATAAGATGTTTATCCTGGCACTTTTTAAGTCATGTTGATTTATGATGAATTGGTTGGTTATTTTTATGTGCATGCATGTGTATACATACACTTCCCTTTGCCTTTTTCCTTCCTTGCAATACCCTCATGAGTCCTCAGTTCCCACCATATACTCTCTGCCTCCATAACAAATGGCATAGTCAGTCTTCCTCCACTTTGCTATTGAAATAGTTTAAATACATTCATAAGTGACCACTGGTAATTTTCTTTTTGAGATAGGGATTTTGGCCTTTCTTGGTGTGGTGAAAGGTCTGTCTGCTGTCGTGGTGCCCATGTGCAGAAATTTCTCAGATGTTTCCTTAAGAATGTGTTTGACTTTCTCAGTTATTTATATTGAATGGAAAGCTTCCATCAGATAATGTCTCTTCCTAAGAGAGGGGCTATTTCTAGACAATAAGAAAGAGACTTCTTCATTGTTTCAAAGTTAGTTGGGTGATATTAGACTCAATAGCTTTCTCTTTGCTGGTCTTCTATGGTGCTACTTGCTTAGTTATCTGAGAAACTATTTCACCAAGAGTAGAAGTTACTCTTCTTAAGGGTAGTCCCTTGGCTACCTTCATCCCTGTTAATCAGATCATTTTTTATATTCCTGAAAGCAAGGCATTGTGCCAGAACCCTCATGTACATTCCCACATAGTTGTCACAGTAAGCCTGAGAGTGGTCACCCAAGGCAGAGGACAAGTACATTACCTGAGATTATAGTTTCCAGCTGGTTCAAATCTAGAGTTCCCAACCCAAGCCTTGCATTCTTTTCACTGTGTGGTTAAACTCCTAGTGTCTGGGAAAATTGCCTCAGGATGGAGAAATTTAGGTGGTTCTGTCCTTGTTTGTAGTAGAACATTAAGACAGATACTTAGTTTGCTATCTTACTCAGATCTAAAATACATATTTTTGGTGTTTTCAGTTGGGGTATCATTTTTTAGTAAAGACTGGCTTCCAAATTACAATATCCAACTTCAAGCTGTATTATAAAGCTATAGTAATAAAAACAGCTTGGTATTGGCACCTGAACAGGCCTGAAGACCAATGGAACAGAATTGAAGACCCAGAAATGAACCCAGAGAACTATGCCTACTTACTCTTTGATAAAGGAGCTAAAAAAAATAGGATGGAAGAAAGACAGCCTCCTTAACAAATGGTGCTGCAAAACTGGTTCAACACATGCAACAAACTAAAACTACATCCTTATATATCACCTTGCACCAAAATCAATTCCAAATGGATCAAAGACCTCAAAATTAAAAGATACCATAAAACACTAAAGGAAGGAGTAGGAGAAACACTTGGGCTCCTTTGCACAGGACAGAACTTCCTTAACAAAGACCCAGAAATGCGACAAATCAGAGAAAGGATGGACAAATGGGACTGCATCAAACTGCAGAGCTTCTGCAGGGCAAAGGACATAGCTCGCAAGATAAACAGAAAGCCCAAAGATTGGGAAAAGATCTTTACCGGCCATACAGTGAACAAAGGCCTCATATCTAAAATATATGCAGAACTAAAAAAATTACCTTCCTCCAAAACAAAACCGCAAAGAACCAATAGCCCCCTCAAAAAGTGGTCTAAAGACTTAAAAAGAGACTTCTCTGATGAGGAAATGACACATGAGACACATGAAATGACAAGAGACACATGAAAAAGTGCTCTACATCACTGGCCATAAAAGAAATGCAAATCAAAACAACATTGAGATTCCATCTCACCCCAGTAAGAATGTCCTATATCAAGAAAACTAACAATAACAATTGTTGGAGGGGATGTGGCCAAAAGGGAACCCTACTTCATTGTTGGTGGGAAGGTAAACTGGTTCAGCCACTCTGGAAAGCAGTATGGAGATTCCTCAGAAGGCTAAGCATAGAGCTCCCCTATGACCCAGCAGCCCCACTTTTGGGCATCTACCCAAAAGACCACAAACAAGAACACACTAAAGCCACCAGCACAACAATGTTCATCGCAGCACAATTTGTCATAGCTAAAGTGTGGAACCAACCCAGATGCCCCTCAGTAGACGAATGGATCAGGAAAATGTGGTACATATACACAATGGAATTTTATGCCTCTATCAGAAAGAATGACATTGCCCCATTTGTAAGGAAATGGAAGGACTTGGAAAAAATTATACTAAGTGAAGTGAGCCAGACCCAAAGAAACATGGACTCTATGGTCTCCCTTATAGGGAACAATTAGCACAGGTTTAGGCTAGTCACAGCAGAGGATCATAACAGCCCAATAGCCCTTATGAACACAAAAGATGATGCTAAGTGAAATGAACTCCATGTTAAGGAAATGATTGTCATATCACTGTTGTAATTACTTTCAACATACGATGTGTACCTGTAGCTTCTATTATTGATGATCCTCTTGTATCCCCTTCCTGTGGTTGTACCTGCACTATCTCTGTATCTTTTTTTTTTTTTTTTTTCTGGCCAGTCCTGGGGCTTGGACTCAGGGCCTGAGCACTGTCCCTGGCTTCTTCTTGCTCAAGGCTAGCACTCTGCCACTTGAGCCACAGCGCCACTTCTGGCCGTTTTCTGTATATGTGGTGCTGGGGAATCGAACCCAGGGCCTCATGTATCCGGGGCAAGCACTCTCTGTATCTTATCTGAGTACATTAGAAACCGTGTATACAGGTATTAGAACTAGGAAACTGAAAGGAAATACCAAAATCGAGAGACACAGGGTAAAAAAGACAAACGATTACAAAAGCAATACTTGCAAAACTGTTTAGTGTAAATCTACTGAACAACTCATGGGGGGAAAGGGAATGAGGAGGGCGGAGGGGGGAATGAGGGAGGAGGTAACAAACAGTACAAGAAATGTAGCCAATGCCTAATGCTTGAAACCGTAACCACTCTGTATATCAGTTTGACAAAATTAAAAAAAAAATACAATGTCGCATTTGACAAAGGGTAAACCACTCTACACAATCCTTAGGGATTATGAAACACTGATAATGTTGGTCTAATTAACTTAGTTCAAGATGTAACTTGAGAGACACAGTTGTAAGAATGCTTATTGGCATTCCTTCTGCTATATGGCTGATTAGGTGGTCCTATAAATATTTAAGCATGTTTTACAATTTTATTTATAGTATTATATAACTTATAGCTTAGTAGACATTGATGAAAACACATAATCTCTTTGACTATCATCAAGCTAAATATAAAAACATAAATAGTAAACTGCCTAATAATCATTCCAAAATTTCATTTTTATTATAACAGACTAATGAAAACCTAATGAAGTTATGGATAAGAATAATTTAAACTTACATAGTTCCAGATGTAGTTGGTACAATTGGAATGTCTTCAGCTTCTAAGGGTATTGACCAAGGAATAGGAAATTGTGGATCAAGCTCTCTCATTACAATAGTCCTTCAAAACCAAATAAATTTATTAAGTATTAATTCACTTAAAGAGAAACCTGAGTAATAAAAATATCAGAAATATGGAATTTGTCTAATTTAGTTTTGAAATATGCATTAATACCAAGCTTAAATCATGATGATTATATAATTTCTAATTAAATATATATCCTGAAAAAAAAAAAGACTGGCCTCCAACTCACTATATAATGTATGGTGACCCTGAATTCTCAGTCTACTGCTCAACATTCAAAGTGCTTGAGTTACAGGCATACATGACCAGGCCCATAACTCAAAGGGAAGACTCACTATTAAAAAGAACTTCATTAAGAAAAAAGGTCTCCATTGCAATATATGTACAAACTGCAAAATAAAAATACAAGAAATACGTAAAACTAAAGCAATGCCGACTCAAATCCTTATAACTCCTCAATAACTGAATCAAAAGATATTGAAATGAATGAAATCTCAGATAAAGAATTCAGAAGTTGGACTTAAGTGTATAGCAGAAGCAGCAGAGTATCTGCCTAGCAAGTTGAAGGCTCTGAATTCAAAGTCCAGTACTACCAAGGAAGAGAGGAATGAATAAATGAAGGAGGGGATCAAAAGTCTCATTTAAAAAAATGACAGATGGCCAGGAAAATTTGACTTCATAAATGAAGTAAGGAAGTCAATAAGTAAGGAAGGAAAGAAGAGTTGGATAAGGAAATCAACCTGGTGAGAAATTCAACAAGGAAATCGAGATCCTGAAAACAAACCAGGAAAAAAAAAGGAAATATTGGAAATGAAAAATCAAATAACACAATGGAAAGTATCTTCATAAGATACTTAGAATAAAGAATATAAGGAATTGATGAGGATAAAAAGTTTGCACTCAGCAATAAAGAAAAAACATGCATGATCAGTAATTTTAAGAACTATAGCACATGATCAAGAGACTATACTTAAGAATTCATGATATTGCATCTAGATAGAGATCCTTACCTTGGGTGCAGTCCTGGCATGTCATTACCTTCTTGTTCAATAAAAATTCTTTTTCCACTAAAAAAAGAATTCGCGAGGTAGGAAAAGCTGAGATTTAAACCACAGACATAGAAAAACTACTCAATGCAAAAATATCCCCTAGTCTAAGGGACTGTATGGATGGTCTTCCTAATTAAAATAGACATAACTAGAAAAAGAACTTCTTCATATTATGTTATGCTTAAATTGCTAAGACTACAAAACAAAGAATACTGAAAGCTACAAGAGAAAAATACCAACGTTACATATAAAAGCAAAACCAGCAAATTCTGTCAGACTCCTCAACACCTAAAAGCCAGGAGAACATGAAATGATACACTTCAAGTCCTGAGAATAAAAATCACCCAACCAAGATTACTATATCTAGAAAAGTCTTCTTTTTAAAAGTTGATGAAGAGGGGGCTGGGGATATAGCCTAGTGGCAAGAGCGCTTGCCTCGTATACATGAAGCCCTGGGTTCGATTCCCCAGCACCACATATACAGAAAATGGCCAGAAGTGGTGCTGTGACTCAAGTGGCAGAGTGCTAGCCTTGAGCAAAAAAGAAGCCAGGGACAGTGCTCAAGCCCTGAGTCCAAGGCCCAGGACTGGCAAAAAAAAAAAGTTGATGAAGAGATAAACACCATCCATGATAATTGCAAACCAAGGCAAGTCATATCTACTATGCAAGTATTACATACAGTACTTGAAAGGAATCTTATATGCAGACAAAGAAGATAGTAAAAACTGTGATCTTTCAGGAACACGTGATTTTTACAAAAATAGGTTAACAAATGAAAATTAGCAAAGAACCATTTTTAACTGAGCACATTAACAAACTCTTAGTATGAACGAAGAAAGAACAAGTATTTGAATAACTGGAAAGCCAATAAAATTACAGAGATTACCAAATAGCAACCATCCAATTGCTTGTTGCCTGCAAGAAATGCAGTTCACTGGCAAAGACACAAATGGACTGAAAGTGAAAGGAATGGAACTTAGTACAGTAAAAGATGTACTAAGCGAATGGAAGCTGAAACAATAGAAATACCTATCTTCCTATCTGACAAAGTAGAATTAGATAAAGCAGGTCACTATGCATCAAGGGAGTTATCCATTAAGGTAACCGTTGTAAATATGCATCCAACGTTTATATATCCAGTGTCATAAACATAGTTGGACATAAGGGTACAGCTAGATCCAGATACGATAATGTTTGACTTCAATGCCCTACTCAATAATAGCTCATCCAGATACCTACTCCCGCCCCAAATCAAACTGCCTAGCTAATCTGTATCATATAGTAAATTGACAACAGATATCTACAGAGTATTCTACGTAGCAATTTCAGAATACACATTCTCAGAAGATCATGGAACTTAATAAAAAAAATTAGTATTTTGGGCTTATGAGCCAAGTCAACACATTTTTTTAAAACGAAGTAATTTCTTATACTTTATCAGATCCTAATAGAACAAAGTTTGGAATAAAGCTACAAAAATTTAATGATTGAATAGGGGCCAGGAATATGGCCTAGTAATAGAGTGCTTGCTTCACATACATGAAGCCCTGGGTTCGATTCCTTAGCACCACATATATAGAAAAAGCCAAGTGCTAGCCTCCAGCAAAAAGAATCCATGGACAGTGCTCAGGCCCTGATTTCAAGCCCCAGGACTGGCAAAAAAAATTAATGATTGACTAATAATTCAATGATCAGTAGTAGGTCACTGACCTACATCAGAAATAAAAATTCCTAAAATTAATGAAAACAAAATTAGAGGTCTTAAATAACATAATGGTATATTTCTGAATGCCTTAGAAAAATGAGAATAAGTCAACCTTAAATTAGATGGGAGAAACACTAAAGATCAGGTTAGAAATTGATGAAATGGAGATTATATGAGAACAATATAAAGAATAAAACAAAGACTTAAGAAATACAAGAAACCTTAGCCAAAATAAGAGAGAATGTCTAAGGCAGACAACATTGAAATTAGAGATGAAAAGGAAGATATTACAATAGATATATGCCAATGAAATCCAGAGGATTGTTAGGGAATATTGGAAAACTTACATTCCAATAAAGTACAAAATCTATAATTCATAAATACAACTTACTAAAACCACAAGCACAAAATCCTTAAGCAGATCTATAATTAACAATGAGATCAAAGTAGTAAGTTTCCCAACAAAGAAAAGCTCAGCATTGGACAGATTCCCTGCCAAATCTAACAGACCTTTAAAGAATTAACACCAATGCTGTTCCAACTATCCAACAAAACAAAAGGAAGAAATGCTACAAACACAACCAAAAAGCCAATATTAGCCTGATTGCTAAGATACAACAGAAACTATAGCTCAGTTCCCCTGATGAACTGAGGCCACAAGAAATCCCCAACAAAATACCTGAAAACTGAATTCAGCAGCACATTAAAAAATCATATACCAGAAGATCATATTAGTCTCATTCCAGGGAAGCAAAGATGGCTCAACATACAGTACAGCTCATAACCAGAATCAAAGACAAAAAACCCCCACAAAATAATTTCAATAGATTTAGAAAATAAACTGGTAAAATTCAACATTTCATCATTTCTTCCTCTTACCACAACTACCATTTTCTTTGTAGTTCTGATTTTTTTGTTTTAATTGCAAGTATAGGTCATGCAGTATTTTTCTTTCTGTGCCTAGCTTATTTCACAGGACATAATATCAGATCTGCCTATGTTGTAGCAAATGGCATAGTCTCTTTCAAATTGGAACAATATTCCAATGTGTTTGTATGCTAGATGTATATGTATCTCATTTTCTTGGTCAGTTTGATTGTTGACATTCAGATTGTTTTGTATTTTACCTATTGTGAGCTATGCTATGATAGACATAGAAATGCATGTATCTTTGGGAAGTGATTTCATCTTTGACTATGTACTGGAAGAATTATTGGTATATAGTAGTTCTATTTTTAACTTCTTTTTGACTTCTTTAAGAACCTCCCGTATAGTTTATGATCATGTCTGTATGATTTTCCATCCCCACTAATATGAAAGGAAGTTTATGCTATGTCTAACAAGGAGGATGAGAGATGTTCAGTGTTGGATTTGAAAACAAAATTTGAAATCTATGTTTTTAGTTTTCGATGTCTTCCCCATATTAATATGCCACCAAAGGAAAATAATCTCATTGATGGTAATCAGTATAGAAAATGAACTTGACTCACTTTCACATCTGTTCACAAAACAAGACCCTCAGAAAGGAAAGAATAGAGAACTCCCTTGATTTGATCAAAACTCAGTGTTTGGTGCTCTTAGCCATGAGAGACTTTCCTAAATCCTGAACCCATACATATAAAACTGCCCACTGGGCTGGGAATATGGCCTAGTGGCAAGAGTGCTTGCCTTGAATACATGAAGCCCTGGGTTCAATTCCTCAGCATCAGAAGTGGTGCTGTGGCTCAAGTGGTAGAGTGCTAGCCTTGAGCAAAAAGAAGCTAGGGACAGTGCTCAGGCCCTGAGTTCAAGGCCTAGGACTGGCCAGAAAAAAAAGAGGTAAAAACAACTGCCCACTTACCATTTCACTGAGATATTTGATAGATATCTAAAAATTAACACATTCATAGGCAAATCCTTGCTTTACCCATTCCCGAGACTACTTTTAACTGTCTTTGAGTCATTAAATGTCATAAGAAATTGCCTACTTTGTGCAAAGTCTTGTAGTTATCCATAATCTCACTCATTTTTTTCACAGCAAGCATCTAGTTCTTGCAGATGGGCTATGAAAATGTAATCATGACTCATTTCTGACCTGGGTTATTGCCTTTGCCTTGAATCTGCTCCCTCTGCTCTGTCTTGGCTCTTTTAATCCATTCTCCACCCAGCAGCCTGAGTGCCTTTTACATGCTAAGTCAAACCAAGGCTTTTCTCTAATTAAAGCCCTTCAATAGCTTCCCTGGATGCTAATAAATAGAATTTTACATTTTTCAGAATATGGAAATGTTTTTATAATGAGTCCCAAGTAATATTAGCTCATCTTTTATTACCCAATAAATATTTATCGAGGAACAACTATGAGCTAGGAACTCTGTGAAATATTGGTACTATAATTATGAAAAAAAGTCTGGCACTTAGGCTTATAGTCTTAAAATCCAGGAGAGAATACAGCCAGTCAGTTACTATCCAATATACATACAACTAGGGTTTTAAAAGAACATGGCTAAGGGAAATTTGCAAAGGGTCTTTTTCCAGAGGTGAAAATAGAGACTAATATACACAAAGCAAGTGGGTTGGTTAAAGAGGGAGGAGAGGGATGATGGGTGTGTTGAGGTCCTAGAGTATGTGAAATTTGGAGAAGTGACAGAATAGTCAGGAGGAGGAAGTAAGATTAAGCTCACACAGGGCCCTGTGGATTATGCTAAGACCTTTGGAATTTATCTAAAAGAAATTTAGGATTCTGAATTGAGATTTTAAATGAAAGTATTGTGAATAAGAGAGTGACTTAAGACTCATGCTTTTGGAATATTCTGTAGGCTGTAGTTTAGAGAATAAATCAGACAAGATGAGTGGCAGATAGAGTAGAGAGTAGTTTTCATAAATCCAGAGGAATAGTTGTAGTGGCCAGGCCAGGGCAGTGCCAGGAGAAATAAGAAACAGGGACATCTTCAAGACATGGCAGAGAAGATGAAAAGACTTGTTAGAGAGAAGGGAACTGCCCAAGTTTCTCTTAAGAATATATAAAAAGAGCTGGGCCCTGGTAGCTCACATTTGTAACCCTATCTATTCAGGAGGCTGAGATCTGAGGATTGTGGTTTGAAGTCAGCCTGGACAGTAAAATCTGTAAGACTCTTATCCCAATAAAACTACTCAAAAAATTTAGAAGTAATTCTGTGGCTTAAGTGGTAGAGTGCTTGCCTTAAGCAAAAGAAGCTCAGAGACAGCTCCCTGGCCTAGAGTTCAAGCCCCAGAACTGGCAATGTGTGTGGGGTGGGGTGGGGTGGGGTGTGTGTGTATATATATGTGAGTATATGAGCAGGTTTATAGAGAAAATGATGGGTTCAGATCTAGGTAAGTGTGAATTTCCTTGGAAACTTACTAAGAGAAAGGCTTCATTGGCAGTTCAGAATTTAGTTTCAGGAATGCATGAATAAAGAGTTGTGTGTGATATCTGGGATTCCTTTTTTTTTCCTTCCTGAGTTGTTACTTTAAGTGTAAGGTAATTTTGGAGAACTGTAGGTCATAACTCTGTGTTACTCTAAGGAGAAGAGGGTTGTGTTAGGCTTGTCAAAACTTGCTTGGGAAGTTGTGCTGACTTTTAAAAGTCAATGATCCTCGAGTGAAGAGTCTTCTTGGCTATAATTCTGAAGAGGAGCCTTCCTCTTGATGCTCAGTACAATGCTACAGCATATGACAAAGAGTTCTGGAACTTGGCTGCTATACCCTGTATAGCAATCTGAGTTAAATTCTGTGTCAGGTGCTTTCTTGGTCTGTTTAACCTGCGGTAACAAAATGTTCTACATGCCGGGGTTTAGGATATGAGAAATGAATTTGTGGAGGCTGGGAAGTCGTTAGGGCACCAACTGACTCAGTGTGGTGAGGTGTACTTCCCACTCAGAATCTTCCTTACTCTCTCTCATGATGGCTGCACTGAGAGAGGTCTCTCTCAGGCCCCTTTATAAGGCCCCTCCCCCCTTTCTCTCACCTCCTGCCTTACAAGCATTTCAACATAGGAGTCTTGAGTACAAAAACATAACAACCATCACAGGCACGTCCCCCCATAGATTCATAATCTCAAGGGTGAGGACAGGGGCTTGGCAGCCACACTGCCTGGCTTTACATTTTGGGCCTATCACTTACCAACCATGTATTCTTGGACAAATTATTTAACTTCTCTGTGTTTGTTTGGTCACTTACAAAATGGGGAAAAAAGCATTACCTGGGTTCTGTGTTACTGTGAGCTGAGTTCATGTCAAGCTCTTGGAACAGAAGGAAATAAATGTAGCCATCACTGTTGCCTTTATTGTCAGCACTGTTCACAGATGCCAACCCAGTTATGAGGTGCCAAGACTAAGACTGGCATTGGGTCATTCCTCAAGATGGATTGGGACACTAGAAGGTCATAGCTACTCACCATTTCCTTCTTTCTTAGCTTTGAGAGTGGGTGGATATGTATTAGGAGGAAACTGGGGTTGTTTATTGTGCGTTAATAAGAAGCTGGGGAAATACAGGAGAGCTTCTGCTTCTTCTGCAGCACTAATGATATCTTTTTACAGACTGGTAGATTGTAGTGTGCACCTGAGCAGGCATTGTTTACAATCCATGAGAGACTTCCTATTTGAAGCAATATTAAAAAGTTCTAATAAAGATGAGGGTTTTTTTTTCTTTTCCTGAGAAGCTTTACTTTTCATTTATAAGGAAAATGGGTGGAGAAAGGAAGATAGACCAATACTCATATGTGAGCACAGGGGCCAAAGCACTGCTGGGGGAGGTCAGTGGGGAGGGGGAGAGTGAGTGGAGGATAGGGCTATGATTGGGTGTGGCTGTCTGAGCAGTGGGAAGGGGTTTGAGACACATGGTAATTGCACCAAACACTCAGTGTTCCTAGAAGTCAGCTGCCTGTACAATCAGGTACAGCTGTTTCTTGATCTTCCTGGAATTCTGTCATGAAAAAACGCTTATTTGGAGAGAAGGGGAGGGAGGATATGGTGCGAAGGTCGTTGTTTAATGATCACTATTTTTGTTTTATTTTTTTCCCCATCAACCAATATTTTACTTTGAATTTTTCAGGAGTTTGAAAGTGATTATGTCTCATTTAAGTCCAAAACTTTGGATTTTGACAGAAGGCTGGGGACGCTCCTTTGTGAAGGTTTCTGTCATTGTGGTGGTTTGGAAGCGGCATTGAAGGTTAGTGCTGAGGCCACGGCTACTGTAGAAATGAATAATTTAGATTGTTCGATGGAAGGTTAGATGAATAGATCTTGTGGAGTATTAATCAGGCTAGTTGCACTCCCTTCAAATTCGGCTCACTCTGTAAACTTGGAATCATTCATTATCGAACAATGAGGTTTGGTTTGGCAAATTCATTTTAGAGGATGTAATCATTGAGATTCCCTGGCAGTCATAAGGGTCAGCTCTCATTACTTTTTGATCTGGTTAATAAAATACTGCTTTGACAATAAGCCACAGTGAAAAGTGAAAAATAATACCTGTTAAGCCAGGGCTTTTTTTTTCTGTCTTATTGTTTGTTGCATTCACATGCCCACTTTATTTCTCTGACTGAAATGAATATAGCCATAAGTTTCATCAGGTGTATGACATTATTGGTTGTTAGCAAATCATTATCTGTCAATAAAGACAAAATGATACCAAATTATCATAATTCCATTGACTATATAATGCCTTCCAATTTTAGTGCCGTTAATGCTAAATGATTTTTTGTTGTTGTAGAACTGACTAAATGTAGTATATGTGTGTATTAAGAACTGCATAAAATAAAGCAATCTGGATATTTTCCCAAAGTGGAAAGCTTGTGACATGTAATAGAAACACCAGGTGGAACTTGCTTGTCAAGGAAAGAATTACAAGTCAGGTGTGAGTGAATAATTAGGTGATATCTCAAAAGAGAAATTGAATATTTTAGGTGCAAAAGGAATAAAGATCAGACACAAGTCCGATTTGATAATCTAAACATATCATACAGGATTTGAAAAAGACACTGTTGGATTTTTTGTGGGGGAATGGGGTCACGGGGCTTGAGCCTGGGCCCTGTCCCTGAGCTTCTTTTGCTCAAGGCTAGCACTCTACCATATTGGAGCCACAGCACCACTTCTGGCTTTTTCTGCGTTTAATTGGAGATAAGAGTCTCATGGACTTTCATGTCCAGGCTGGCTTTGAACCATGATCATCAGATATCAGCCTCCTGAGTAGCTAGAATTACAGGCATGAGCCAAGGATGCCCAGCTATACTGTTTAATTTTTAACCTTCAAACTCTAACTGGCCAGAACTTAATGAAGCCACCGGCACCCCCAGCCTCAGAGGACTTTACCATGGAGAATTGACAAGAATCAAATGCTGCTTTGTGTTTTGAAAAAACTCCTTGGTGAAAGTGAAATGCTGTTGGACAAAATAGTTATTAAAATCTGAATTCTCAAGTGCAATTACCATCATGTGTAATACTCTCACTGGATTTTCTTAGACTAGATATCCATTAATATTTCTCTGGGACAAAAACAACAGCATATAGAAATACAGCTGTGGCTCAAGTAATAGAGCACTAGCCTTGAACATAAGAACTCAGGACAGTGCTCATGCTCCAAATTGAAGCCCAAGAACAGGCATAAAAACAAAACACCCCACCCCCAGCATATTCTTATCCACTTCTGAAACCTCCTTTTTACTTCCTTATAGCAAGATTCAACAGTATGACTTTTTTTTAAACATGGTTGTGATAGGCTATCCTATTCCTATTAGGAGAATTTGTTTTTGGTGCCTTTATAAGTAACTGGAAATAAAAATGAGGAGTGAACTATCACAATGATTTCTAATCAGTCTAGCTAGAAATCGAATGCAAGTCTTTTAACATTTCTCTAAATATTAATATTTCTTTATTTTCATTGATTTTTCATATCACTGTCCACATGGTTGCCCTTTGTCTATGGAAAAAAACCAAGATGAAATCCTGTGCTCATAGATTGGGTGAGGGTGGGGCATTGGTGGAGCACATTGGTTAGAGTTGAGTTGCCTTATGTAGATGACAAGCAGTGGATACGTGTTGGAGGCTAGTTGGACTAACCAGTACATTGAAAATTGAAATAATACCCTAATGATGGTACACTTCTGGAAAAGCAAGTAATTACAGGGTCGTGTGTTTGAGAGAAAAATGATTTTAACCACAGGTACAGGTTGATGAGCTCTTACCATTTACTGTTGGTTCCAGGAAAGAAACATGGGTAACCTGTTCTCTGAAGATGACAACTGGATGTGTGCTCTTTTCAAAGGCATGTCCAGGAAGCACTGTTCTTTGCTCTAGTATTAGTCTGTTATCCTTCAAAACCCACAGTGCTGATATGCCCACTAACAAACAAAGCACAGTAATAAATGATTGGCTAAAAGATGAACTGAAATGTAAGAAAATTGTCTGGAATAGACTTTAAACAATATATAGGTTGAAGATCCCTTATCCAAAATTCTAGAATCCAAAATGCTAGAGAATCTAAAATATTCTGTGTTCCAATTTGACATTGAGGTCGATATAAAGGAAAATGTTTATATTCTTCATAAAATAACTCACAGTTCTTTAACCAGGAATCAAAAGAAGTTTCTGGCACCTGCTGGAGTTGTTTTTGCAAATTTGTGATGATGAATGGTAACAGTGCATTCTGTCTAAGATGTGGGAGCCCCTGCTACTACTTCTTGGCTTTACAACCCTCCTCAAAAATGTCTTTTTCTTATCTCTTTCCTTTTTCACACTTGGTGTTTAGGTCCCACTAAGCTCTAGCTAGGAAGTTCCTACTCTTATTTCAGTTATGAATGTAAATGTTTAAAAAACAATATTGTGAAATAACTGTACTTCACACTTGTTGCTGAGGTTACACTTTTAATCGAGCACTGTTGATGTTTAAACTTACCTGAAATCCAAACTCATAAAAAAATAATGGCTATGAGAAGGTTAATAATTTACATTTTGCTAGATAGTAGCTAACTGAGCAGGTTTAGAAGAATTTATCAATTTCTGCTAAAGTTAAAATTGATATTACCAGAATAGCCAGAGTATTTGTCAAAATTGGCCAATAGATAGATTTCTAATAGGATATAGATAGCATATGCTTTCTTTTTCCATTGCATGTAGTTCTGGATATATTTGTAAAACTTTTAAAAATGAAACTTTAATAAAATAATGTTTGAAGGACTCATTTTCTTAAGAAGACAAGAATACAACTCTCTTTTCTTACTTACAATGCATAATACAGTTTTTACTTCTTTTTTGGGGGGGCGGGGGGGGGGCCATGGGACTTTAACTGTTGAACTCAGAGCCTGGACACTGTCCCTTAGTTCTGTTACTCAAGTCTTGCACTCTATCATTTTGAGCCACAGCCCCACTTCTGGTTTTCTGTGATTAATTGAAGATCAGAATCTTATGGACTTTCCTGCCTGGGCTGGCTTTGAACCACGATTCTCAGATCTCGGCCTCCAGAGTAGCTAGGATTACAGGCATGAGGCACCACTGCCTTACTGTACAATGCAGTTTTTGTGCCACCTTCAACACATTTAGTTATTTTGAAATGTCATCTTATTATAGAAAATGTTTGAAAATGATTATCTGAAAGCTTAATAGTGGCCATACTACAAAGCTCAGTGAAGTAGTTCAATAATGAAAGGCACTAGTCCTTCCTTATCCACAGGGGACTGGACAAGGCCCGAGGGGCCGCTGAAGCCCGGGAAAGCACAGAACCCTGTGCATGCTCCACTTCCTCTTCCTCTTACCTATGCATGATGAAGTTGAGCTTATAAATGAGGTACAGAGAGTGATGATTAAAAAAAACAGTAATAAATAGAACAAGTAAAACAAAGTAATAAAACTAAAGTGTACAGATTGTTTATTTCTGGAATTTTCCATTGGATACATTTGAATTGCAATTCAGCAAACTGTCTCAGTAACTATAACCCTAGAAAGCCACACCTGGGGTGAGGGGAGGACTAATGTGATCTGACTTTCAATGGCTGATAAGAGACACTTGATAAAGCCTAGACCCAGGTACCAGATGGCCTGCTTTTAAGTCCTAGTTCTGCCAGTAGCAGTGTGAATTTTGTCACATTATTTCATTTCCACAACTTGTTTTTCTCATCTGGAGCATAAGATAAGAGCATTTTAAAGGCTCCTAATTTGCAGTGCCTGGTACACACTACTGTATGAATCCTGATTATATAGAAATATTAATGACATCATTTAGCTTGCAACAAATGCCATATCATGCTGGCACACAAAAGAATTCCTGCTGGACAAAATTCAGGAAGCTAGTGGGAATGCAAGGTTAGGCTCACTTAGCTCAGCTTCACAGAACAGAATGCTGGAAACCTAGGGGCCTCCACTGAGCAAGAAGAGAGGGATGACCTTCCCTGTTCTGTCTCGTGGGCACTTTGAGCCTTTCTGTCCGTGTTGTCTTCTTTTTGCCATCCATTCTCCATTGGCTGCTTCTGCTTGCTGGTAGTTTCCACTTACAACTATAGCAGACATGGATTCGGCCAACTGTGCTGACTGAGAAAGAGAGAATTGATTGAACTTCAGGAATTGTTGTGACCCACCACATTTGTGTCAAAGGAAGGCACCAAGCAGTGCCTGTTTATGGAACAGTGACCACTATTGCTCTAGGCCACTGTAGAAATGTTTAACTCTTGTGAGTGTACCAGGGGCCATGGGCAGTAGTGTGTTTAGCATAATTATTGGTGGTATGACCAGGAGGGCCTTAGTGTAGACATGGATATTCTTTATTTGTTGTTTTCTTCCTCTTCCTCCTTCCCCTCCTTGTTTTCCTTTTCCTTTTGGTGGTACTGAGGCTTGAGCTCAGGGTCTTGCTCTTCCTCAACTTGCTTGATCAGTTAGTGCTCTGCCATTTGAGCCATGCTTTCAGCTATGCCTTTTTGCTAGTTAATTGGAGGAGGGATCTAGCAAACTTTCTACCTATGCTGGCTTCAAACCTTGATCCTCCAGATCTTAGCTTCTGGAGTAGCTGGTCTTACAGTCTGGAGCCACCAGTGTGTGCCCTGGATATTTTTATATCTCAATACAAAGAATATATGTGTGTGAGAGAGGGAGAACAAATAACACGTACATAAGTCTTCTTTCAAATGGATACTGAACAGGAAGTAGTATTAACTGTGGGTAGGCACTACCGACAGTAGTGGCTAATCTGACCTTTCACTCCGTTTCCACTGAGGAGAAGAAATTACATCTAGATTTTGGTTTATTAGCTCTGTAGAAATTATAAGATATAAAAATGTTTTAATGTTGAGGTATTGTAATGTCTTTTTAGGGTTCTAGACTTTTCCTCTAGTCCTATATGAAGTTCAATGGGGAGAGTTGTGAGCTGAGTATTTGTGTTAAAAATCTCATTGTTCTTTACCTTTGATTTTTTTTTGTAGCTTTTAACCATATTTGGGAACTTTCTAGAGAAGCCAGTTATCATGGAAATTTTCAGCCCCCATTATAGCACATTAGTGAGCATGTTTAATACAGAGCTGGATATGTGTAAGCAATTGTGTAATGAACATATGAAACAGGTGAGTGGCAGAAAAACATTCACAGGGCATTTTTTTTTTTTGTGGGTAATGGCCATTAACTAGAACTACATTTGGTTATACCTAAAGATTAGATATAGGCATTGACAGTTTTTTATGCTTTAAGTTTTGCTATGGAGATGGAGAACATGCTTGATAGGATATATATATATATATGTACACACACATATATATGTATATCTATACATATATTTGTATATGCATGTAAATATAAAGGTAGCCTGGTTAACACTGGCTTACAGGTTGAAAGGCTCTCTGCCTACATGTTCCTTTCTTCCCCTTCTCTGAAACATCCCTGTGCAGATTGAACATGGATATGTAGTCCTTAACAAGAATATGCCTTTTACTTCTGGAAATATCAAGTGGGCCCGAGAGATCCTTGACCGCCTTCACATGTTTTGGTCAAACTTTACATCTCTCCGTTATCTGTAAGTAGTTAAGCTTATTTTATGGTCAGTTATGCAGATGTTATAGATGGTTTATGTACAAGGCAATGAGCTATTCATAGCACTTCAGAAGTTGTCTGTTTCAGATCCTTTTCTTCACTTTTCTACCCACAATATGTTTGGGGGGGGTTGTTATTATTTTATTATTTTTCCTTTTTTCAATGACAGGTAGAGCTTTTATCATGCTGTCCTTGGTGCCTTTTGCACATCTTTATAGAAATTGATAACTTGGTGTTGACATTTTAGAAAAGCTTTGGTGCTCTATTAATTTTAACTATCTTTTAAAGCAATATAAAATATTATTTTATCTTTATGGCTTTTCTTCCTGTCTGCACTATATTACCTCAAATAATATCTATTTTGAGTTTGAGTGTATTAAATAATCTGCAATATATCAATATATAGAATAATAGAAAACCTTACTCCTGCAGATTCTTGGAAAACCCTGATGAAGCTGTGATTTGTCAGAAATATGTTGAGATGACAACTCTGCTAGACCAATTTGAAAGCCATATCTATAATGAATGGAAAAGTCACGTGGATGAAACCTGTGCATTTAGCTTGAATCAACCTTTGATTAAATTTGGCGCCATAAATGGTCTTCTTACTGTCAATTTTGACCCAAAGGTAGGAACTTGGGTTTTCTGAAATGTTTTATGGGTTCTGTTATTCTCGTAAGTATATTTCTGAAGTACTTTTAAAAGAATTTATAAATTCATTTCCAGGAAGGGTGCAGGGGCATAATCCTGTCATCCTACCTATTTGAGAGGTGGAGATTGGGGGATCATGGTTCAAGGGCAACAAAGGCATAAATATGATACTCCATCTCAAACAGTGGGTAGGCACAGTTGTGTGTTCCTGTCATCCAGTGACACAGAGGAAGAAAATGTAGAATTGCAGTCTAAATTACTCTGAGCAAAAAGCGAGACCCTTAAAAAAAAAAAAGCGAGACCCTATGTTGAACATAGCCAACATTAAAATGGTAGAGTGCCTGCTTAGCAAGTACAATGTCTTGAGTTCAAGTGCCAGTACCCTTAAAATGAAATAAATATATTTCCAATCATTGACACTTCATTTTGAAAAACTGGCAGTGCTATGAGGCATTTAAACAACTTAGAGACTTGTTTCTTTTTTTATGAATTTTCATTTTCTTGAAATTATTTCTTCTCCATTCCACCCTCACTTCACAGTGAGCTGCTAAATGTAGGGTCCATTTCATTTCTTTGGGTTTTAAGTTTCCAGTAGAGTCTGGCTTTTGGTAATACTTAGTAAAATGTTGGCTCAAATGAATTTAATCATTGGTGTTTACCAGATCTTTTTATAACATATGCCAGCTTTTTAGTTAAAAAATTACCATGAGCCAAGAGGAGTGGTGGCATACACATATAATCTCAGCTATTGTGCATTAGGAGTTTAGGAGAATCACAATCCAAAGCTTGCCCAGGTAAAAGTGAGAAATGTGACCTGTAAAGCAAAAGCAAAAGGGTTGGGATGTGGCTCAAGTAGTAGAGAGGGCCTCCTAAGCATGAGGCCCTAAGTCCTATCCTCTGTACTGTCAATAAAATGAAAACAAAACAAGCTAGCTGTCAGTGGCTCAGTCCTTCTAGCTATTTATAAGACTGAGAACTGAGGATCACAATTTGAAGCCAGCCCAAGAAGGACAACCCTTGAGACACTGATCCCCATTTAACCACCAAAAGGCTGGAAGCAGAGCTGTAGCTCAAGTGGTAGAAAGACAGCCTTGAGCAAAAAAGCTCAGGGACACTGCTCAGGTCTTGAGTTGAAGTCTCTGGGCTGATGTATGCATGTGCACACACAAACACACACAGAGGCTGGCACACACCTTTCTATGAAGTTAAAGTTTGGGAATTCACAATGAAATGGAATAAAGACCCATCTGACTTTTGGTAGACAATGGATTAATTTCTGTCGTCTATCTATCTTGTCAATCTTTTCTTTTTTTTTTTCTGTTGGTTATGAGGCTTGAACTCAGAGCCTGGGCAATGTCCTGGGCCTCTTTTTGCTCAAGGCTAGCTGGCGTTCTACCAATTGAGTCACTTCCAGTTTTTGAGTGGTTAGTTGGAGATAAGAGTCTCATGGGGCCTGGATGGCTCTGAACTGCAATCCTCAGATCTCAGCCTCCTGAGTAGTTAGGGTTATAGTTGTGAACTACCAGCACCCAGCTTATCTTTTAAGTAGTTATTATAAAGGGGTTTCAATTCAGCATGTCAATATAAGAATACAATGCATCCTGATCAATGTCACCCCTCTTTTAATTTCTCTCAAAGGGAAAAGAAGCTTGTATATGATGGTTAAACTGATGGTAATTTAATAATTAAATTTTATTTGAAACATAAAACACCATGTTACATAAACCAGTTTTAACACTTAAATCCTGCCTTTACTGGACAAATGCTGTTGTCCTGTGACTTACCACATCACAAAGTTCATGTTTTTTCATATCATTGCATGTTAAATAAAAGTGGAAATACAGAGACTTAAGTGATCATATATAGGCGTTATATCATGCAATGTGTGCATGTAATAATAAGTGCATATTTATGAATGTAATTATAGTATATATTAAACAACTTATTTCCTGATCTTTTTTTTTTTTTTTTTGGCCAGTCCTGGGCCTTGGACTCAGGGCCTGAGCACTGTCCCTGGCTTCTTCCCGCTCAAGGCTAGCACTCTGCCACTTGAGCCACAGCGCCGCTTCTGGCCGTTTTCTGTATATGTGGTGCTGGGGAATCGAACCTAGGGCCTCGTGTATCCGGGGCAGGCACTCTTGCCACTAGGCTATATCCCCCGCCCTTATTTCCTGATCTTTGACCTTTGTTTCTTTTCTTATTATCTTTAGTTGTATAAAGGAGTTGCCATTTAGCAAAGCAGTTTGTGAATACAATATATCTTGATCAGTGTCACCCCTTTCAACATTCACACCTGTTCCTCCCCTACCCACTCCTCCCCTAATTTTTTAAATTTTTGTGGGATGTACATTGGATTCTTGTCTGCATTTCCACCCTTATTTTGTCAACCTTTTTGTACTTGACTTCACCCCTGGTTCTTCTAAGAACCTGCTCCTTGGTGTTTTAATGTGTGGGACCTGGATTTTTGCTTTCTAAGGAATTACATGATTTGAGATATCCCTTGAATCTACTGTATTTCAGTTAATACATTTGAATATGCTTACATTTAGCTTGCGAGAGAAGAGGTACAAAATAAACTTTTCTTTTTTTCCTCCTATTTGCCTATCCATGGATATGCTTTATAATAAAGGATAAGTTTCTGTGACCTACTCATGCCCCCAAAATATCAAACGTAGCTTACATCTGGCTGAATTTTTCAGTAATGAAGGTAATGTGGCCAGTATTAGTGTTTAGCCTGTATCTTTGCTGACAGTGTAATAAACATGTGCCCAGGAGAGCTTGAGATTCATACTTTCACCCTAATTCTGTTCTGTTTCCAAGAGTACATTCTACAAAGGAAACAAAAGCTTTGATCTAGAGAACTGAGGATCATCTCTTCCTTCTTATTTCATAAAACCAACTTATAGGAACTGGTTTCTTAAAATATTTTAGGCTTAGTTCAAATTACTGTCAACTTCCCCTCACATACAAGCTTATTTTTCCCTCTGAAAAAAATTGCAACCTGTAGAAATATGCCACTGTCTACATGAACAAAAACAAGTTTTCATTCTACTTTGTCTGCGTATTCCAGAAATCTGAACTTTCATGACATTGAAATTGATTTAAAAAACTAGCTGGATGTAGGTGGCTCACAAGGCTACTGAGGAGGCTGAGATCTGAGGATTGTGATTAGAACCCACTCTAGGCAGGAAATTCCGTGAGACTGTTACTTCCAATTAAGCCTCCACCAATGAGCAGAAAGGAAAGCTGTGGCTCAAGTAGTAGAACACCAGCCTTGAATGGGGGAGTGGGGAATAAGCCAAAGAGTGAGGCCTTGAGTTCAAACCCTAGTAACAGGACAAAAACATACTAATAAAACAACTTATCATGTGTTATAAGCATAATAGAGTTCATATCCATCTATGATATAAAATGTATAATTTGGGGTAATAAAAGAAATTTGTTTACTCTAAAGATTTGGGATTGTAGTAGTTGTTGGTTGAAAATTTTAAGGACTTCAAGTTAAACGTGTTAAAATGTCAGTTGGTGATAATCCTGAATCTTCTTTCAATAGCTTGTGGCTGTCCTGAGAGAAGTGAAATATCTTTTGATGTTGAAGAAATCTGACATACCAGATTCAGCTTTAGCCATCTTTCAAAAAAGGAACACTATTTTAAAGGTTTGTGAGTTTTAGATTTGAAAGCATGTTTTTGCTTGGAAGTATTTTGTATTTTAATGATTAGCGTGCAGACCTATGGCATGTTGGTACTACTAGGATGGAAAATGAGTTAACATTATCTATCATCCATCATGGGACTTGAACTCTGGACCTGGGCATTGTCCCTGAGCTCTTCATCTCAAGGCTAGAGTCACAGTGTCACTTCCGGTTTTCTGGTGGTTAGTTTAAGATAAGAGTCTCATGGACTTTCCTGCCTGGGCTGGCTTTGAACTGTGATTCTCAGATCTCAGCCTCCTGAGTAACTAGGATTACAGGCATGAGCCACCGGCACCTAGCTAAGCTTACATATTTGATCTTTGTCTTTTCTGCTCAGTACATTGGGAAACTTGAGCTTCTTGTGCATGGGTACAACAAGCTGAAACAGACTCTTTTGGAAGTGGAGTACCCTCTGATTGAAGCTGAGCTGGGAGCTATTGATGAGCAACTCCAGGCTGCTGCGAAGTGGCTGACATGGCAGGACGACTGCTGGGCCTATGTGGAGAGGGTGCAGGTGGCCACGGCTGAGCTGGAGCGTCGAGTGGTGCTCACGCAGCACAATGTGCAGGCCCTCCAGCAGATGATGCGGGCGTGGGCCGAATGTCCACTCCTGCCCAGGAGAGAGCACAGGAGGGAGATGGCCTTGGCTTTGGAGGACAAGGGTGATCTGTTTGCTAAAAAGTACAAGTTAATCCAAGAGGATGGCCGCAAGATACACAATTTAGTAGAGGTAATGGCCTTTTAAGATTATGAAAGTTAATAGATCTTGTCTATTACCTTGGAGAATGGTTTCCTTTGGCATTTCAAGTGAAACCTTTTTGCTACTTGCTTGTAATTTCCATAGCTCTCACTCACTACCCTGATTCCTGAGGGAAAAGATGAGAATGTGAAGCGGTTTGATCAAAAAGAAAAGCTAGAGGTAGAATCCCCGTCTTTGTCCTACTTCCTTTCTCTTTGGGATGCTATTAATAGTGGTCACTGTTCGTTGAAAGCCTCTGAAGTGTCAAGTTATAAAACCTTCTCTGCCATCTCTAAGGAAGGCATCTATAGTTACTCTACTTAAGAAAAGAACATCTTCCTAGAGTTGTCTTAGAGCAAACCTGTAATCCTAGCTACTCAGGAGGCTGAGATCTGAGGATCATGGTTCAAAGCCAGCCCGGGCAGGAAAGTCTGTAAGACTTTTCTCTCCAATTGATCACAGAAAAAACCAGAAGTGGTGCTGTGACTCAAGTGATAGAGCACTAGCCTTGAGCAAAAGGAGCTGAGGGACAGTATCCAGGCCCAGAGTTCAAGCCTGAGGGCCAGCAAAACACCATAAACATGAACAACAGCAAAGGTTATCAACTAAATAGAAAAATAAAACAATGAAAAACAGAGGGAGGAAAATAGAACAGATACAAGCAAACACAGAGACAAAAGCAACGCTTGTATTGTGGGGTTTATACTCAATTCAGGGAAGGTGGTAATAAATCACAACTATATAAATGTTAGTTGTAATTAAAATAGTGACAGTAAGCTGGGCACTAGTAGTTCATTCCTGATATCCAAGTTATTTAGGAACCAGAGATTGGGAGGCTCACAGTTCCGGCACAACCTAGGCAAAAAAGTTCATGAGACCCTTTCTCAACATGGGCACAGTGGCTCCCACTATGCTATGTATAGTAGGAAGGATCTTAAAAACAACCAGAGTAAGAAGGACTGGAGGCGTGGCTCAGGAGTAGAGTGCCTGCCTAGCAAGTGTAAAGCCCTGAGTTGAAACTCTTTGGTGATTTTTCTTTTCTTCCTTGGCTTCTCAGCACTGACTATGAACCCAGTGCTTATACTGCTGGTGGGGAGAGTAGCTGGGATACGTGCACAGTGTGCAATCTGGAGAAAGAGTCTCAGATGGTGAAAGAGAAAGTCAATACAGAACCAGGTGTATGGGTGTGCTGCATAAGAATATGGGCATTTGAGGTCTAGTTTCCTGTCCTAGCTCAGCTGCTCACTGCCTACCAGGGTGACAGTAACTGTGCTAATGGCATTTATTTTCATATCATTAAAATAAGATGCTGAACATGATAGCCTGTAAAGTTGTTTTCCTTTTGCTCTACTATCTCTCCAAGTTCCTCTCACTCCATTGAGCCCATTGAATTTGGTTTAGTCTAATTGCTTCCAAGCCTTATTCCAATACAAAAATATGCATATATTACAATCTATGGGAAATGTACTTTGGGAAAAAAATGGACTGAAGTGTCAGCTTCCTTTGAAGATGGCCTGTTGCTGCCTCAGCATTTCTCGAGCATAAATAAAACAATAGGTGGGTGGGGCAAAATAGTGCTCAACTAATATTAAGAAAACAAACAGTAGCAGATATTGGTGAGGATGTGGTCAAAGGGAACCCTATTATATTGTTGGTGGAAATGTAAACTTGTTCAGTCACTTTGGAAAGCAGCATGAAGGTTCTTCAAAAAACTAAACATAGTTACCCTATCACCCAGAAATTCCACTCCTAGGCATTTATTCAAAAGACTAAAAATCAGGTTACACTGAAGCCATCCATACAACCATGTTTACTGCAGCACTGTTCACCATAGTGTACTACTTGTAAACAAACTGAAAGACAGAAAAAATTAAGTCAGGCCCAGAGAGACAAGGGTTGCATTGTTTCCCTCATATGTGGAAGTAAGAATTAGCCCATAAACCTATAAATAAATGTATTGGTTGGCATTCAAGTAAGTCCAAACATATTAACTGAATGATGGTAGCTTCAAGGACGAACTTTAGTGTAATTTCTTAGAAAGTCAAAGTCAAAGCCCAACAAAATAAGCACCAGGTGAGGGCAGTGCAAAGGGGAGAGGCACAGATGAATAAAGAGAAGGGGGAGAATGCAATCACTTCAATGTACATACTACAATTTTAAGAAAAATAAAGGTGTGTTGGGAGGAGTGGGGGAGAATGTTGAAAGGAGTGTCACTGATCAAGATGCATTGTACTAATAAACTGCTTTGTTAAATGGCAACTCCTTTGTACACTAAAGATAATAACACAGAAATAGAGGGGAAAGGGTGAACAAATGCAACAGTAGTACACAGTAGACACTATACTGAAAATGAACTGAACAACTTGTAGACAGGGTTGGGAGGAAAAATATGGGAGAAAGCAAAGGAAGAGGTGACATTGTGCAAAAAGAAATGTACTTATTATCTGACTTATGAAGCAGCAACCCCTCCATATTATCACCTTTATAATAACAATAACATACTTAAAAATTACTAGGTACTGGTGCCTCTCCCCTGTAATCCTAGCTACTCAGGAGGCTAAATTCTGAGGATCATGGTTGGAAGCCAGCCCTGGCCATCTCCATTTTTTTTTCCAGTCCTGGGGCTTGAACTCAGGGCCTGAGCCCTATCCCTGGCTTCCTTTTGGCTCAAGGCTAGCACTCTACCACTTGAACCACAGCGCCACTTCTGGCTTTTTCTGTTCATGTCGTGCTGAGGAATTGAACCCAGGGCTTCATGCATGCAAGGCAAGCACTCTACCTCTAAGCCACATTCCCAGCCTGCAATCTCCAATTAATCACAGAAAAAGCTGGAAATGGTGCTGTGGTTCAAATGACAAGAGTACAAGCCTTAAGTTAAAAGAGAATAGGCACAGCTCTTCCTTGACTTATTGATGTTCAGATATCCCAGAGCAGTGTTTTTAGAAGGACAAATAAAAGAAATATCATTTACAGACAAAAGTCTTAGAAGGCAAAATCTAAGCCAAGGTGGTTAAGAGACAGAGCAAGAACTACAGCCCAACTCAATACTTCCAGATTTCATTGATAACTAGTGTTTTTCCTGTCTGTATTGGATAGCATCTTCCTTATTGTTTTGGTTTAAAGAATGAGTTTTGAATGTGTATTGGACATAAATTTATTGATATTAAATCTTGCTTAGATCTTTGTCATGTAGGTCAAGGTTCTACAGCCTGTTATTTGAATGTTCTTGTGCTATCCCAGAAATGCAGTTTTCCTTTTTAAAAAGACAAACTTGTGCAATAGAATGATTTCATTTTTATATTTGTTTTTTATTTGCTTGTTTGTTTAATTTTCATGGCAATTCTGGGACTTGAAGTCAGGGCATGGGCTTTGTCCCTGAGCTGCTTTTGATCAAGGCCAGTGCTCTACCACTTGGGCTATAGCTCCACTTCTGGCTTTTTTTTTTCTTTTGGTGCTTTTGGTGTTGGAGATAAGAATCTTACAGACTTTCTTATCCAGACTGGCTTTGAACAAAGATTTCAGATCTCAGCCTTCTGAGTAGCTAGGATTATAGATTTGAGCCACTGGCATTTGACATATTGATTATAAGTATTCATGTTTTAATACTTGTCTGTTTCTAGGAAAACAGGAAGCTCCTCAAAGCTGATCCTTCTCTAGACACCTGGAAAATTTATGTAGAGTTCATTGACGACATGGTAGTGGAGGGCTTTTTTCAGGCTATCCTGCATGACTTAGACTTCTTCCTGATGAACACAGAGAAGCAATCAAAACCTGCACCATTTTTTCAAGCACAAATGATCTTAATGCCTCCTGAGATAGTGTTCAAACCTCCAATGGAAAGAGAGGCGGGGGATGGCTTCTATGATCTGGTAGAAGAAATGCTGTGCAGTAGCTTTAGAATGTCTGCCCAGATGGAGCGAGTGGCGGCTCATCTAGAAATAGCCAACTACCAGGTACGTTCTTTGAAAATAGTGGTTACATTTTCTTTAAATTAATAATCCAAAAGTAAATGGAGATCTTGGGAAACATAAGAAAGGAAGTTGGTAAAAACAAAACAAAACAAAAAAAACACCGTGTGTGTGTGTGTGTGTGTGTGTGTGTGTGTGTGTGTGTGTGTGTGTGTTTTGCCAACTACTTTCCCTTTGAAGATTTGCCTTGAAAAATAATTCTGTTACACACAATTGATAAAATAAGAAGAAAATATGTGCTTGGTTTTCCTTTTGTTTAGAATGATATGGATAACATGTTGGGCCTGGCAGAGGTCAGGCAGGAGATCATGAACAGAGTGGCAGATGTCATCAACAAAGTCTTGGACTTCAGGAACTCCCTGGAGACCTACGCGTACCTCTGGGTGGATGACCGAGCGGAGTTTCTGAAGCACTTTCTCCTGTATGGTCATTCGGTATCACCTGAGGAGGTAGATGCCCGTGCCACTGAAGAAATCCCTGAGCAACCACCAACTCTTGAACAATTCAAAGAACAGGCAAGGAGAACTCTTCAATATTTAATGTAGTTAACTGGCTTGTCCTGGCAGTGGTTTTAGTTACTTTTTATTGTTCTAATCTGTAGATCGACATTTATGAGGCCTTGTATGTTCAGATGAGCAAGTTTGATAACTTCCGAGTGTTTAATAGTTGGTTCAAGGTGGACATGAAACCTTTTAAATTGAGCTTGCTAAACGTGATTAAAAAATGGAGCTGGATGTTCCAGGAGCATCTTCAGAGATTTGTCATTGACAGGTACCTTTTGTATTTTGATATTTGAAATTACTCCAACTTCTATTAACAGTTAACTATTTTGTAATTGGGTATTAATATTAAGAGCATTGATAATGTCAGTTTTTAACAGATAATGTATAATGATTAATGAGACACATGGTGAAAATAAGATTCAATCAAATATACATGGTGGCTCACCTCTGTAATCCTGGCTTCTTAGACTGAGATCAGGAGGATTATGGTTGTAGGCCAGCCCAGGTGAAATGTTCCTAAGATTTCCATATCAACCATTAAAAAAAAGCCCTAAGCAAATTGTGTCATCTTAGCTACATAAGAGGCCTGAATGGGATCATAAAAACTCCATTCAAAAAATAACAAAATCCAAAAGGACTTTAGGAATGTGCCAAGGGGAAGTGTCTGTCTAGCATGTATAAGACCTTGAGTTCAAACCTCAGTATTTTACAAAAGTCTCAATCAAATCTTATGCTGCTAATGCTTTAATGACCTTACTTTGTATATACTTATATGTATATGTATACATTTGATAGTCTGAATGAGCTACAAGAATTTATAAAAGATACAGTTGCTGGACTTCAGAAAGAACCAAATAAAGGGGACCATGATGGCTTAGTTGACATTATGGGGCATCTTCTGGCTGTGAGAAGCCGACAGAGAGCCACTGATGAGCTTTTTGAACCTCTAAAAGAAACTATCACACTCCTGGAAAGCTATGGGCAGAAGATGCCTGAGCAAGTCTACATGCAGCTGGAGGTAAGTGGAGGAAAAACACCCACAATGACCATAAATTGAGCATAACCTTCTACCAAATACTTAACACACAGTCTTGAAGCCCTCCTAACAGTCTCTGCTATAGGTATTAATATTTTCTTTTGTTATTTTTCTCCCTCCCTCCTTCCCTCCCTCCCTCCCTCCTTCCCTCCCTCCCTCCCTCCCTCCCTCCCTCCCTCCCTCCCTCCCTTCCCCCAAAAAGAGAGAGATCAGAGTCTCATAGGGACTTTTCTGCTTGATCTGGCTTCCAGCCATGATCCTCAGATCTCAGCCTCCTGAATAGGTAGGATTACATGTGTGAGCCACCAGCACACAGCTGGCATTAGTATTTTCATGCAAAAGGTCAGGAACCTGAAGCTTAAGCAAATTAATAACATTTCACTGTCATGTAAATAGTAAAGCTAGCTAACACTGAACTCTAAGTATACCTTATGACAGAGTACTTATTCTTCATCACTATGCTCTATTGCCTTTCTGATAAGGATATCTGAGTGGCAGACAGCCTCTCCATCTATTACTCTTTTTGATTTTTTTGTTTTTGGTCTGTACCGAAGCTAATACCATGGCTTTATACTTGCTTGGCTGGTGTTCTACCACTTGAGGAATGCCTCTAGCCTTGTTTTGCTGGATATTTTTGAGTAGAGTCTTTCTACCCTGGCATGCACCTGAACCACCATCTAACTACTTTAGGTTTCCTGTCATTGCTGGGGTCACAAGCATGTCCCATTGCATCTGGTTTCCCTCCTTTGAGATGGAGTCTGGGACTTTTTTGTCCAGGTTGGCCTGGAGCTACAGTCCTCCCAATCTCAACCTCACACTTAGCTTCAAATGACAGACATATACTACTATGCCTAGCTATGGGTTGAAGCTGCTGTATGAAAAATGAGGAAGTTAAAATATTCTAACTGAACTTAGGAACCAAGAACTCACAACTGAGCCTGTCTTGTCATGGTCATATTGAAGTTCTGTAGTGGAGGAGGGTGCTCCAGGCTGGACTTGAATTTAACCTTGCAAATGCCATCATTAGACGCATGAACCAAAAAGCCTTCATTGAATTCCCATTCCTCTAGTTTAGTGGTCAGAACAAACAATTCAAATTTGGTGTGAATTCATCTCATTTGTTTGCCTTGACAGGTTAGTTAATATTACTTTAAGATTATTTTAAAACTTTTTATTTATTTATTCTTTCAATATGCAATTTCTTTCTTTATTCAGATGGAATTCACCATTAAGATAACTTGAAAGTCACATTTTTATATAGAATCCAGTGGCATTTAGTATATTCACAATGTTGTATAATAACCACTTTTATCTAGTTCCCCCTTCCCTAAATGTTCTGCCTTTTGAAACTTTATACCTATTCTTCCTCACTACCCATTCCCCTCCTCTGTCTACAGCCAGGCCCTACTTTCTCCTTTGGCAACTGCCAATCATGTTCTGACCCTTTACAGTAACTTCTTCTGGCAGTTTTATACAAACTGTGTGTGTGTGTGTGTGTGTGTGTGTGTGTGTGTGTGTGTGTGTGTGTATACATGATGTGATATTTCCAAAGTTGGGTTACCTTGTCTGTATACTTCATTCTGTTTTATGGCTGAGTAATATTTCATTGTATGTTTATGCCCACAATTTGCTTACCCATTCCTCTATTGATGGACATTTGGCTGATTTCCATCTCTTTGTTATGAACATTGGTGTATATATTCACTGTCATATGTTTTTTACATACTCTGAAGAGTAGAATTATTATGTCACATGATAACGCTATACTTAGCTTTTTGGGGAACTGCCAAACTTTTACTTCCATATTGGCTGAACCATTGTATAGACCTCAATTTCTTTTGTGAAGATTAACTGCAACAATGTGTTTACAAGTGTTCTCTTGACTATAAAACTATAAAGAATTGCTTTGTGCGAGTTATTCTCTGTAAATAGAAATCTATCCTTAGAGCTTATAATCTTGTTAGGTAGAGTGATATGACAAGCTGTGGACAGATAAACACATAATAGGATAGAGAGATGAAATAGTTACAGGAGATCCAAGTACAAATATTGTTTTTAAGAAGATTTAGGTACTCTTTGAGTCAGATTTTAGATTTGATTTATATCTCATAGAGAAGCCAGTACCATAAGTAATCAGTGAGGAAATTTTAAACAGAGACTCCAGATTTGGGATTATTAAATTCTCAGTTTCTAAGGTTCAGTACTTGGAAGCAGGGCACTTATGATATGTGTATCACTATGTGAGTAATTTAGGCAGTTCAGGAGGAAAAATAGTCAAATTGTACCTGGAGAGTAACAAGATTCCAATCTCTTCATGCTTCATTTGTTTCAATATCATGCAAGTCAGTAAAATTTTTTCTAGATTTGTGTCTATCCTGAAAATAAATCTCAACCTTTTCCAGCTCCACTCATATCCTCTAGTTATACACACTTCCATTCCATAGGTGTACATTGAGTATATAACCAGATTTTCTCACCTCTCCATTTGTCTGCTTCCCTCCCCTTGACCCCTGACTCAACTTCCTGGTATTCATTGTCAGTGTGTGTTTACATGTATATGAGCCCATGTATGCTTATATATGTTTGTAAATTAGATCTGACTTCCACATGTGAGAGAACACATGCACTTTTTGTGTCTCTGAGCTTGACTTGACTTCCCTGAAAATGGCATACATATGAGTAAAATTAATATATGTATATATTCTCTCGATATATGTACACACACACACACACACACATATACACCTTGATCTATTTGTCTCTTGAAGGGTATATGGACTATTTCTATAACTTGGCTATGGTGAATAGTGCAGCAATGAACATGGATGTGCAAGTGTCTTTATTATATTCTGACTTGTGATATTATGGATAGCTATCCTATGATTACTGGATCATAGGTTAGTTCTGTGTTTAGTTTTGTGGAGAAATCTCCAAACTACCTTCCAGCAATGTGATTGGGTTCCTTTACCTCCTTTACCCTCACATCCCCACCAGCATTTGTTGTTCTTAGTGATGCAAAATAGTAGGATAAAATCAACCTGCAAAAATCAGTAGCTTTTCCACTTCAGTCCTTCCTACTTCTGGCCTTAGCCCTAGCAGTAGTTTCTTGGTTCAGTGAATTCCTGTTCATACTCCATCTACACAATCTACCCTGAAGTTACAGTTCCCTTCCTGCTCAGAAACCTTCATCTGCTGCTCTCTCTTACACACTACAAAGGCCCACACTCTTCTGCCATCCTGATTTGTTGTCCTCTCCTGCTTTTGTTGTTCCCTACCTGCTGAAACTTAGTCATTCCTTTGAGCTTCAGATTCAGTGCTACCAACCTGGATCATTTCATTTACATAGACTTTGGAAATATCATCTGATCTGCAGGTTTTCAAGAAAACTTATTTTTTTTTTTTTTGGTTAAGTGTTAGGATTCCTCAAGTGCAAAACAGCTTTATTGACTAAGGAGGGCCAGAATTGTTTAATGTGACTTTTTAAAGGCCAGCTATGGCTTCTGAAATGACTTCATATAATATTTAGTAGAGTGCAACTCTACAAATGATGATACAGGTTTTGATAAGAGGAAGCATAACAAGGGGAGAGCGTCGATCTCTCCATTCCAGAGTTGTCCAGGAATCCCCTAGATTCATTGACATGTTGGTCCATATGCGTTAGCACATTCTGTAATGTGGAATAAGATCATGTGCCTCTTGTTCATTCTGACAGATTATATAACAATATAAGACTGTTTTCCCTCAGAAACACTATACCACCACCACACAGATACTATCCATTTTCAGCAAAGGTCACTCTTTATAATTGGCAGTTACTGAATTGTTCATCAAATATTTATCAAGGGTTACAAAATAGTCCGTAGAACCTTTGGATTTTGCACTTCAGTTAATAAGTAGAGCCCCTGGAACTATATAGGTGGTTTTGTGTGACCAGACAGTCTTGGTGTCCTAGGAGATGACCCAGAGAAATAACACTTGGCTTGGTCAGCACATAGGAACTGATTCCAGGTGGTAATTATGCACCAGGGCTCTTTAAAGAAAATAACTTGCTTTTCAACTATTGGCATTATGACAGGGAGAATAGAATTGTTGGTTCCTGAACTGTTTGTTATTTTTATTTATTTATTGGCCAACAGTAAGTAAAAATTAACTTTTTCTTCCTTTCACGGCTTCTCCCTCTCCAAATCCCAGTCATTTAAATAAGCCAATTTCAATGCTAAAATCCCTCCACCAAGAAAGAGCACATAGGCAAGAGCCTTGGGAGTCCATAGAAGACAGGGCAGGGTTGACTCAGGTTTCCTTCTCGGCCCCATCAGATTCCAAGCACCTGTTTTATCCACTAAGTTGTCAAATGTGACTGTATTCCTTTTCTAGATGTCAGAGATCAACAGTCATTTCCAGAGTACTTGAATTTTATTACTACTGCCACAAAATAATAATTAGGAAATTTCTCTTCATTTTGAAAACATTTCCAGAGACTCTGAGATGACAGCTGTTCTGGTACATGCCCGGAAAATAGAACCTCAGAAATACTAGAGGATCAGCCTGTGCTTCAGTCTTGGCACTAAGACCTGCAATCACTTTGAGCTTTTCCTTTGCGTAGACTTCTTATCTAAGCATGGGAAGATGTCATGGCTCAGTGTAAGGAAGTAAGAATAATCAAATCCAATGGGATCGAGCTATTCTTAGGAAGTGAAATAACTTCTCATTTTTACTTTGCACAGGAATTACCAGAGCAATGGGAAACAACCAAAAAAATTGCATCAACTGTCAGACATGAGGTTTCACCTCTCCAAAATGCCGAAGTCACTCTTCTAAGGAAAAAATGTCTTTGGTTTGATGTAAGCTACTTACCAAGTTTTTGGTTTGCTTGTGTTTGATAACTTAATCATTCATTTGCTCATTTTTTTTATTTATTGGTCCTGATCAGGAAAAGCAAGTAGAATTCAGAGACAGATTCAGAAGCTATGCCCCTCTTGGTTTTTGTGCGGAAAACCCATACACTGTGCTGGATAAGGTAATATTTCCACTATTTCATGTGCATAACGGTATCTACTTGAGATTCTAGATCCTGCTGTGGCTCGCCTTTAGGTTTGTATTAGTTATGGCAACTGAGGATTACATAAAACCCAGACATACGCAGGCTTCCCCACGTGAGTTGTACTGAGTTTTAAGTCATGTCTCCCAAACCACCTCCACCATAGAAGTCACCATACTAGTGAAAGTAACAATGAATATTTTTTAATACTTACAATATGCCCATATAATTAAATATATATTAATTCTTTTAGTTCTTATTATCTGTTAGATGTGACTTCCATTACCCTCCCAATTCAGATAAAGAAGTAAGATTGTGTAATTAAGTAATTTGTTGGAGATAAAAGTGTCAGTATCAGAACTAGGATTAGAATTCTGGATAACTAAAACAACAGTCAAATTCTAACCATAAATTTCTGCCTTTGTAATAATTTGGCTCATAACTATTAACGGGACTCAGATAAGCCTGTAACTTATCCTAAACCTGGATATAAATATCATGAAGTCATTCCATCCTGACTTACAATGAACTATTTTATTTATTATATTAATGCATTCAGTGATCAAATAATGACTTGAATTTAACATATATATATAACATATATATATATTCATATTCTTTTTTTTTGGTAGTGGGGCTTGAACTTGGGGTCTGGGTGCTGTCCCTGAGCTTTTTCCCTCAAAGCTAGCACTCTACCACTTTGAGCCACAGCAACACTTTGTTTTTTTTCTTGTGGTTGTGATAAGAATGTCACAGACTTTCCTGCCTGGGCTGGCTTTGAATCATGAGCCTCAGATCTTAGTGTCCTGAGTAGCTAGGGTTATAGGTGTGAGCCACCAACTAGTGTCTGACTGGGAGTATATTTCTAGGAATAATGGAATTAGTGTACTAGAAACTGGAAAATGATTAAAAATAGCAAAATACCTTGACTTTGGTGTGTGTATAGACATCTTGGAAAAGCCTTTTTTAATAAAAACAGATGCTGGAAACACTATCACAAAAAGGTGTGTTTTTTTGTGTGTGTGCAGTTCCTGAGTCTTGAACTCAGGGCCTGGGCACTGTCCCTGAGGTGTTTGTTTGTTGTTGTTTTTTTATCTCTCAAGGCTTAATGTTCTAACACTTGAGGCACAGCTCCACTTCTGTATTTACTTTTTATTTTTGATGATTAATTGGAGAAAAGACTCTCATGGACTTCAATCCTTAAATCTCAACCTCCTGAGCAGCTAGGATCATAGATGTGATCTACCAGTGCTTTTAGAACTTCTGCTGAGCTCACAAGAAAAAGAAATCAGTAAAAGAAAAAAAAAGAAACTTTTATGAGTATTTGAAAACAACAGAAGTAGATGTGGAAACCTGTGCAGCTGTAAGGACACATGGAAGTTGGAAGTCTAGGGTATTGAGTTGAATGCCTGGTAGGGATTAGTGTTCCCAAAGGGAGATGACACACACACCCCAGGCTGCCCAAGGATGCCTGCAGCCTGCAGTGGTAACTGAAGAGATGTCCTGTTGGTCTTGACTAAGGTTCAGTAGGGGAAGGAAGGAAGACAATCCTCAAGGAAGGTGAAAACAGCCCTAGCCTCACAGTTTGAGTAGTTCAATTTGTTAAAATTGAATATTTTATGAGTAAGGAATTTCTAGGTCAGGAACTTGAAATGTAGCTCTTTTTAGCACCTAGTGGAAGTGAGCCCAAATCTCTAGGAAAAAGTATTGTCCTCAGGGTCCTACAGATGTTCAGTACATATGAACTGATGGCAAAACAGTCCACCAGTGCAGCATTGTACCTGAGAAGCAGTAGAAAGAAACCAGACAGAGACTAGGGACCCTTACAAAGCTTGAGATATTGGGAGACAATAAAAGTTCATGCTGAGGGCTGGGAATGTGGCTTAGTGGTAGAGTGCTTGCCTTGCATGTGTGAAGCCCTGGGTTCAATTCCTCAGCACCACATATATAGAAAAGGCTGGAAATGGTGCTGTGGCTCAAGTGGTAGTGTTAGCTTTGAGCAAAAAGAAACCAGAGATAGTGCTCAGGCGCTGAGTTCAAGCCCCAGAACTGCCCCCCCCCCAAAAAAAACAGTTCAGGCTGAGCAAAATAAGCAAGTGCTCAGTTTTTACAACTGTGAAAATTGTCACTTGAATTTGAATATATACTTGTTTCTCAAAAAGATCAATTGAAATACACATACACACACATATATAACCACATAATTTCAAAAGCATATATCTTAATATTTTAGCACTTAGCCATATGTATGCACATTATATTTTTGCTATATACTTTACTTATATATAGCAAAAAATATAAAATCTGAAACTATTAAGTAATAAAAGTTTGTGGCTTGCTGGGTGCTGTTGGCTCACACCTGTAGTCCTAGCTACTCAGGAGGTCAAGATCTGAGAATCCCAATTAAAAGCCAGCCTAGGCAGACTTCTTATCTCCATTTAACCACCAGAAAACCAGAAGTGGCTGGCTCAAGTGGTAGAGCATGAGCCTTGAGCTGAAGAGCTCAGGGATAGCACCTAGGCCCAGAGTTCATGCCCCACGATGGACAAAAAAGAAAAAAAATTGTGGCTTAATTTATAGTAGGAAATAGAGGACTAGAACTGAGAAAGACATTAAAAGGATAAGAAACACTTTCTAAACTGGCATGTGAGCACATACTCCTTCCTTGTTATAAGTGTAAAATTGTTTATTAAAATTTATAAACCTAAGTTTAAAAATCTCCAATTATTGATTGTGAAAATACAGCTTGTCAAAATGAAAGGGTATTACATTGTTTTATATGGAACAGAGAGTTTAATACCAAGTTAACTGAATTCAGTGAAAGGATAAAACATTTCAGGAGGAATTAATTCAAAGACCTACAGTCTGCCATCCATATCTGTGCATTTCACATCCCCAGATTCATTTATGCCACTGACCAAAAGCATTTGGAAAGAGAACCCTGCATCTGTACTGAACATGTACAGATCATTATTACCTCAGCCATACAGTATGACAACTATTGGAATGATTGTATGCAATGTCCTCTTAGTTATCATGAGTGCTCAGGAAATTGTTCATGCACACAAGAAATGTACACAGTTTCCATTCAAGCACAACACTGCTTCTATAAAAGTCTTGAACATTTAGATTTTGGTATTCATAGGGAGGCATCTTGGGAGCCCCTCCTTTCCTGCCACCCCAACATCCAACTACAGATATATAACCTTAATAAGTAAATAGATAGTATAGTTAAAAGACTAGAGAGAGTTTATAAAATAAGAATAGTTTTTATTTTACTTTGTGTTTGTAGTATAAGAGCTTTATTTAGCTCATCATAGCAGTGGAAGGCTGCTAGCCTATTGCTGGCATCCTGGCACGACCAACATGCTCACCACACCATAACACAGTAGAGGAGTGGAAGAACGCAGGAACTTGGGTAGCACCTCACCTCCCTCCCCCCCCCCCCCCTTTTGGCCAGTCCTGGGCCTTGGACTCAGGGCCTGAGCACCATCCCTGGCTTCTTCCTGCTCAAGGCTAGCACTCTGCCACTGAGCCACAGCGCCCCTCCTGGCCGTTTTCCATATATGTGGTGCTGGGGAATCGAACCGAGAGCCTCATGTGTAGGAGGCAAGCACTCTTGCCACTAGGCCATATTCCCAGCCCCAACCCCCTCTCTCTCTTTTTGTGTCTACCTTTTCTACTTTTTCTTTTTCCTGTCCTCCTCCCCTTTCTTCCTCTCTCCTCCTTTCTCTCTGTCTTCTCTGTGTCTCTCTCAGGTGTACTTGACACAGTCTAAAGAAAATATGAAGTGCTGATGTGTGAATTTGACTGAACCATTCCATTATATATACATAGTTGTGTGTGTGTGTGTGTGTGTGTGTGTGTGTGTGTGTGTTCCAGTCCTGGGACTTGAACTCAGCACTGGGTGCTGTCCCTGAGCTTTTGTGCTCAAAGCTGGTCCTCTAGCACGTTAGCCACACCTTCACTTTGGGCTTTTTATTTTTTTAGTTAACTGGAGATAAGAGTCTCACATTCTTTCTTTTTTTAACTTAAATTTATTTATTAATTGAACACAAATTTTTTGACAAGGTGTTGTGCAAAAAGGGTACAGTTACATAGTAGGGCAATGTGTACATTTCTTGTGATATCTTACGCCCTGTTTTTCTATCCCTTCTCTAGTTCAGGTAGACATATATACAATATACAATGTATCTAGAACATATACAGTAGCCATGTGGCCACGCCCAAGAAAGTTCACTTAGGGCTTTAAATGTAATGTCGATATTAGACAATATGTGGACAGTAGTCTTATATGAACGTACATACATAGCTTTTGAGTTATTGTATTCCCGTGAGAGGTCAATTTTTGACCTTTATATGTTGAGTAATTGTTTGGTTTTAGTTACATACTGTTGGGTCGCTGCCCCAATCCTCACAGACTTTCTTGACAAAGCTGGCTTTGAATCAAGATCCTCAGATCTCAGCCTCCTCAAGAGCTAGGATTACAGGTGTGAGCCACCAGTGCCTGGTCAATATGTACATGTTATAAATATCATGTTGTAGATGATACAATTTTTATATGTCAAAAAGTTAGAGCTTCATGGAACATAATAGGATTAGTATTGATTTTCAGGCTTAAATGAGAATTAGAAGAACTAAAGCAGTTGAGTGTTGGGAAGAAGATGGGAGAAAGGATCTAGGAAGCTACCATGAGGTTTTGATCTGCTCACTCAGCAAAGAGCAGCTTGAGTCTAGAACTGAAAGATAGGCAAACATGGCCCTGGGCAGGAAAGTGAACCTAGGAAATGGCTTTTCTGTCTTGCAAGCTCTTTTGTACCTCAGACTTTTCTATGTGCATATACTGCTTTGTTAATTGAAAAAAAAGATAAGATTGAAAAAGTTGGCTTCTCAAGAAAGAAACCAGCCAGCTTATCCTTGATGTCAATACCTCTTCCATATCAATGACTTGACAGATCATCCTTGCCAAAAGCAATCAGTAGGTGAGATTTTCATATGAGGTGGCTGTGTATCAATAAATTTATTCATGAATTCCCTTGAGTGCATTCTAGCTTACTTACCATCTCCAGGGTGCTTTTAATTGCTAGAGTACTTTTATAAACTTCAGTGCTTATTTAAAAAGCGAATTTAGTCTCACCTAGAAGTTTCTAGAGCTTCACTTGTTACTCCCCAGCCAAGTCTCCAGCTGTTCAGTGAAAACCAAGAGGGAAAATAGTATTGCTAGAAATCTAACACTAGAGACAGTTTTGCTGAAATTGGTACAGCAGAAGCGTATTGCTAACATGATTGTATTCCTTAATGCTTTCCTTTCTCAAACTCACATTTTACCATTGGTTATTCTACAGATTTGTCCACACATTGGCTGTAAAATCAGAGTTTACAAAATTAAAAGAGCAGAGCTTCCATTCAGTATGGCTTTCTCTGGCTCTCACAGTGGGTAAGCAGGTATGCATTTTCTCCATAGGCAAACCAGGAGCTGGAGGCATTAGAGGAAGAGATGAGTCAGATGCAGGACTCCACTCGCCTCTTCGAAGTGGCTCTTCCAGACTACAAGCAAATGAGACAGTGTCGCAGAGAAATATGCTTACTCAAGGGCCTCTGGGATGTCATTGTTTACGCTAGAGTAAGATATGCATCTAAGAAGCATACCTTTTTTTTTCTCTAAGTCATTCTTTTGTAGAAATACAATTTTTAGCATTGTGTGTATGCCTATATTGGGGCTTGATCTCAGGGCATGGTCTCCATTTCTTAACTTTTTCTGGCACTCTACAATTTGAGCCACACTCCACTTTTTGGTAATTAATTGGAAATAAATGTCTCACAGACTGTCCTGCATGGGCTGGCTTTTCACCATGATCCTCAGATCTCAGCCTTCTGTGAACCTAGGATTACAGCTAATTTTTAATGTTTCTATCATCTTACAACACATATACATTTGGTTTTATTCTCATAAAGGTTCATATATCATGGCTAGTGGGATATTCTTTCCTGCATATCAGTTATTTTTGTCCCAGGTTCAAGATGGAAGTTCATATAATGAGCTGCCTGTCTCAGACCGTTTGGGAGGATTACATAGAATATAAATAAAAATTAAGGTGTAAGTATATATTAGCTATGCATAGCCCCTAGTGTATACCAGCATGTTTATACCCAGATTTACATGTATAAAAGCACATTTGTACATAATAATTACACAGAAAACCTAAACATAATGGTAAGAGAGAATCAGACATCTTGAAAAATATATTCCACTTAATTTATATGTATTACTCAAAAGGCATATAGAAATGTACAATAAACTGGGAGCTTATGCTTGTAATTCTAGCTGCTCAGGAAGTTGAGATTTGAGGATCATGGTTCACAGTTAGCCAAGGCAGACAAATCCACAAGACTCTTATCTCTAATTAACCACCAAAAAGCCAAAAGTGAGCTGTGGCTTAAATGATAGAGCACCAGTTTTGAGTGACAAACCTAAGCAAAATCTCAAGGCCCAGATTTAAAAAAAAAAACAACAACCCTATTAAGGCACAAAATATGGTAAAGAAATGGTGGAGATTGTCTCGTGAAAGCTTATTTTATATTACATGTAGGATTATAGAAACCTGCTTGTTAATGACATACTTAACAATTAGTTCAAAGTATACAGGATTAAGTAATAATGAGGATGTGGAATTTATTATTGCTCCTAAAAATAATATATCGTAATGTTTTAACCTTAAACTGGACATGTTCTGTCAGTTGGAGTTTTTGTTATTGTTGTTTTGGTGATGGGAAAGTTTTGACAAGTGCAGTTAATATTGTAAAAAATTGTCTTTTCACTGGCTGATAGTGTCCTTGTGTATCATCAGCTTATATATTTTGCTGCGGACACTTGCTTTCACCAAATGTTGTTGACACTTTTATTTGCTTGTGTATTTTCAGAGCAGCATTGATAATTGGACTAAAACCCAGTGGAGGCAGATTAATGTGGAACAGATGGATGTGGAACTCAGAAGGTTTGCCAAGGCGAGTTCAATAACTGTCTGCTAGGACAATTTATGGCTCTCAGCACCACCTCCTTCCATCTTTCCTAACCTTGTGTCTGGTGTGTTGGGCTGCACGGCCTTATTTACTTCTGAGAGAATGATACCAGATAGTACTTTTTCACTCTCAGACAGTTGCACTTCTAATCAGGCTTGCCTTCCTGTGAATGTGTTGATAAAAGCATGTTAGGGCTAATGAATATATGAGAGCAACTATAATGACGAGCTTCCTGCGGCTGACTAGAGCGTCAGGGCTTGGGGGTAAGGCTTACGAATTAGCTTTTGATTTCTGCCCTTAACAACCTTGAACATTTTTGTTTCTGACATGGCACCTTTCAGTTCCAGTATATAGGCAACTGGTAGGAATTTGTCACCTCTACATTTATTTAAAACCATATTATTTTTGTAACTAACGAATAACTGTGGTATTCCACGAGTGCTCAGTATATACAAAACTTCGCGTGTTTAGATTTAGTGCCTTAGTAGCTCCCCAGCCAGGTGCTCTCTGAAGCCAAGAGAACTTCTTTGGTTAAGCTGCAAACCAGTGAAAGACACTTGACACCTAGATGTGCCTTCTGGGTGTGATGGCACACACCTGTCATCCCAGTTTCACAGGAGGCTGAATTGGGAGGATTCCTTGAGACCATGTGTTTGAGAGTAGCCTAGACAATGTAGACTCTGTCTCAAAAATTGAGGCCAGGGAATTTTTTTTCCAACCCATAATATTCCTTCACCCACGTCCTGCATTAAGCTTCTGCCAGCACCATTTGTTCTCCCAGTTCAAAGCCCATAATTCAAGGCTTTCTTGTTCTTCTGATGCTGTGGGGCCATCAGACCTCCTTGTACTTAACTGTTCTACCATGTGTTATCTCCTCTTTCTGCCACCTCCACTCCCAACTGCAGAACTTTTATCTCTTTATCTTTTGCTTGTATATGCTGGTTTTGAGGCTTGAACTATGGGCCTAGAGTTCTCAAATGGTTTTTTGTTTGTTTTATTCTGCTCAAGGATGGTGCTTTACCACTTGAGCCACATCTCCACTTTCAATTTTTTCTTCTGGTTAATTGTAGCTAACAGTTTCACAGAATTTTCTGCCCAGGGTAGCTTTGAACTGGGATCCTCAGATCTCAGCCTCCTGAGTAGTTAGGATTATAAGTGTGAGCCTCCAGAGCCAGGCTTATGTCTACTTTCAAAACAATTGGCACTGTTCTTTCCTTGTTGCTAAAATTCTGTTCTCTAGGCTGAAGGACTCTGTTGGAAACATCTTAATGTACTTATATTCCAAGGAGAGAAGAACCAATATTTCCAGGCTGCTATTTTAGTGAGCCAGCATAACCTGGATTCCCATTTATGGCATCTGTTCTAGACTGTCACTTCCTGCATCTATGTTCTAGTGAGCATCCATCCATCACTGAGAACCTGGGCTACCTAGATGGCTTGTGCATTGCAGAATCAACACAGGAGCCTGTGGATTGCTTCCCCTTTCTCTGCTTTTAGCCCCATAGCCCAGAGCCTTCAGTGCTTTCTCACTTTCTTCTCCCAGAGGTGGGAACATGTTTATTTAGTCATCCAGAGGAGGAAAATTAGGAATATGTTATTATTATAATATCTATAAAGCTGCTCTCCTTCCCCCCACCCATTTCTTCAGGAAATGTGGTCTCTGGACAAGGCAGTCCGTGCCTGGGATGCTTATGCAGGCCTAGAAGGCATGGTGAAGGACATGATGACCTCCCTGAGAGCTGTCTCGGAGCTACAGAGCCCCGCCCTCAGGGACCGGCATTGGCAGCAGCTGATGAAAGCCATTGGGGTGAGTGTCTGGTTCTCAGTAGCTGAGTATTGTCCTGACCGTGAGATGTTACCCCTAAGTCTGCATCATCGTGGAGCACGTGGCAATATTGCCAGTCTTGTGCAAGAGCTCAAGTTCCTTCAGAGAGAACCAGTGAGAAAGATTGCAATCTCAGTCCCTTTTTATCACTTACTGGTTGTGACCTCCAGGCAGGTCACTTCTCTGGTTTGAGGTTTTTTTGTTAACGTGAGGAGGATGCTATCTGCTCTTAGGCATTAGAGACATCTTGAGGTAAATGACACCATATGAAGACATTTTACAGAATACCAAATGATAGCAATGAACCTTATAGGCTGTGGAGTGGACCTGAATGTTTAGAACTGGATTTGGAGAGACAGGAAATTCTGATACTGTAAATTGGGTTGGTTTTTTGGGGAGGTACGCTAGAGTCCATTTCATGTGATGTCTTTTCTGATTCTTTTTTTTTCATTTCTTTATTGTCAAAGTGATGTACAGAGGGGTTACAGTTTCTTACATAACGCAACTTGTTATTTCCAATTCTATTGCAAGACTTAAAAATGGATTTTTATGTGCTCATGCCTAGCTCAGACATGTGTTTGCCTTTTTTTTTTTTTTTTGGTGCCAGTACTAGGGCTTGAAATCAGAGCCTGTGTGCTGTCCTTAAGCTTTTTCACTCAAGGCTAGAGTTCTACCACTTGAGCCACAGCTCCATTTCCAGCTTTCTGTGGTTAATTGGAGTTAACAGTCTCCTGGGCTTTCCTTTATGTGCTGGCTTTGAGCTTCAATCCTCACATCTCAGCCTCCTGAGCAGTATTACAGGTATGAACCATTGCCTTCCAGCTATTTTTTTGCCTTTCTGTTTCTATTAAAAAGCAAATGTGTCACCCTTACACTGGATTTTTCATGGAATGTGACTTTATGAATTTAAAATATGTACAAGGAAGCTAGAGAGCTATTCATATTTTCTCTTTGCTAATCTAGAGCTGGAGTACACACTGAAAAAAAGTTGTCATGATTCAGGGAAAGTTTATAGCAAAGGGAAATGGGGGATTAGGGAGGTCGTGGAAAAGTGGGAATCATACAGCACGTACTATGTGATTCCAGGCCTAACACTTGGAAATTATGGGAACTTGGTCAAGTTACTTCCTCTCCCTACCTTGATTAACTCTTCTGTATTATCAAAACAATGTTTTCCCTGTAGTCTTGGTGAGCAAATTGGATAATGTGTGTGTGTATGTGTTGAGACCTATATCCATATGTATTGTGCTTTATGCTCAATTAATAGTCCCTAAAATTAACTATTTTTATAGGATTTTCTATAAGGTACATTTGACATTGGATATTTGATGTAGAAAAGTCTCTATGCTCTTAATATGCAATTGACTTTGCATCTAGCTCCCCACTCCCTTACCACGGTCTTTGCTTACCTATATCCCATCTTTCTGATAGCTGAAAAAAGAAAAGTTTTCAGACAATATAGCAAAAAGCACTTTCTTCTAGGCTATGTCTGGGATATAAGAGGAGACTGGATTGGATTCAGTTTCCATTTGCCAGCTGGGTAGGTGTCTGAATTCAGGACACAGATTGCCCAGTTACACATCCTTGCTCCTTTTCTCTCTACAGTAGACCTGGCTCCCATTGCAAGTGAGGTTAGAGTGATGTAGAAGCAGTGTGACCAGCTCTGACTTGCCCAGGACTTTCCAGGTTCAGTCTTAGTACCAAGAGCCCCATATTCTATGAAACTCCATAGTCCTGCGCAATCTGGATTATTGATCACCCTATGTGGAGGGAAGGACAGTGCTGGTGCTGTACTCGTGGACAAGGAAAAGAGAGCCAGACTTGGCTGTTTTCAAGAAGCAGAGACTGGATTTTTAAAATGAGAACAAGAAAGGAAATGACTTTCCTACAACCGAAGGGGGCTGTGTCAGCTCTGATTTGCAAGGTAGATAATGTGGGTTGTGGAAGAGTGTTTCTTAACTATCAGGCTGAGCTGTAGTGGTTCATGCCTATAATCTCAACTATTTGTGAGGCAGAGAGCAGGAGGATCGTGGTTCAGAGCCAGCTCATGCAAAAAGTTAATGAGGATTCAAACAAGCCAGGTGTGACAGGGGCACATTTGTTATTCAGGGCCAGTATGGACAAAGGATATCTCAAGCAATAAAAAGCTGAATGCAGGCCAGGCACTGGTGTCTCATGCCTGTAATCCTAGCTACTCTGAAGATCACAGAGATCTGAGGATCACAGTTTGAAGCCAGCTTGGGCAGAAAAGGCTGTGAGATGCTTATTATCTCCAATAAACTACTCAGGAAAAGCCAGAAGTGGCTCAAATGGTAGAGCCTTGAGCAAAAGAAGCTCAGGAATACCTCAGGACTTGTGCGCATACACACACACACACACACACACACACACACACACACACACACACCAGAAAGACAAAAAAAAAGCTGAATGCAGTGGTGCATGTCTGTCATCTCAACTATGTGGGAAGCAGAGAAAAGTATAAATGAGAAGATTTTTATCCATGTAGGACCAGGCAAAAAGCAAAATTGTATGGAAAAAAACAATAATAGCAAAAAGGGCTGGAAATATGGCTAAAGTGGTAGAGCATTTGTCCAGCTAGTGAAAGGCCCAAGTTCAAATTCCAGTATTGACAAACCCTCCCTCCCCCCCCAAAACCAAAACCAACCCAATAACAACAGCAACAAAAACTAGGAATAAAGGGAGAAGGAAGGCAGCCACTGTGTGCTGTCCTTAAGCTTTTTCACTCAAGGCTAGAGTTCTACCACTTGAGCCACAGCTCCATTTCCAGCTTTCTGTGGTTAATTGGAGTTAACAGTCTCCTGGGTTTTCACTTAATAACTATGCAAAAGAATGGTTTTAGCCAAGGAGCTAACATTAAATTAGTGGTAAAATGAGGTTAAATCCAGAAGCGGCTGGGAATTATGTTCTGTGAACAGGATACTTTAGGAAGAAAAGACAAAGGAGTTTCTATCTGATTATCTGACTCTGGGTATTTCAATCAAATTCTAATAAATGAACAATGAGATTCTTTTTAAAAATGAGTTTTGTGAGTGAAAGAGGTAAGAAAGATGCTGGTGGAGAAGGAAGGCTCTGAGACAAAAGTGTAGCAATGGTGGAACCATTAACACGCACACCATGTAAGCTCTCTCTACCTTTGCTTCCTTCCTGCTCAGGTCACAGTTTCAATCGGCGAAGCCACAACCTTGGCAGATCTGCTGGCGTTGCAGTTACACCGTGTGGAAGATGATGTCCGCAACATGGTAGACAAAGCAGTGAAGGAGCTGGGAACTGAGAAGGTAGTGTCCATAGGCGTGGACTTCTCTAGGGTGCCCATTATGTCCTGTGGCACAGAAGCCAAGATGAGAGACGCTTTTGATGCCTCTCAGTGTAGCAGCACCTTCTAGTTTGTTCTCTGCTGCTACATTGCTGGTGTCCTGGGGGAGGGGAGAATAAAACTATTCCTTGGTAAGTGCTTCAGACAGGAGAGCTGGCCAGCTGATGAGAGCAGAAAATACTTCTTTAGATGGTGGCAAGTACCCTCCGAGGGATTTATTCATGGTAACTCCATTAGTCCCTCAGGGCAGGTGATATCCTATTTTACAAATGAGAAAACAGATAAAGAGAGATAAGTTATGCACGTTCACCTAAGGGCACATTCACACACCAGGATACTTACTACCTGTGACTTTTCTCACCCTAGATAATTGTTAAATATTACATCATCATTTGAGTCCTGCCCACTCTCACTATCCACTTGGGGTAAAGATGTAAAACTCAGATACAACAAAAATGTGTGTTAATCTGATGCTTGCCCCTTGATGGAATTCATTCTCTCAGCCTTATCATCATGACTATGGGGAAGAAAACTATGAGGCCAGTAATATTTAATGTTACTATGTGTTTTTCTGATATTCTTTGAAAATGTTTCCCTAGATAATATCCTCATTATCAAGCCCAAATTAAACTTTGGAGCACATAAGGTAATCATTAGTTTTGATCCCTAGGTTATTACTGAAATCATCCAGACCTGGGCAACCATGGAGTTTTCTTATGAAGTTCACTATCGAACAGACATTCCACTACTGAAGTTTGATGAACAACTTTTTGAAGTTCTAGAGCATAACCAAGTAAGATGAATGGCTTTATTATTGATTTTTTAATTTAAATGTATGACATCCATTATTTCCAAGTTCCAGTATTCAGTATCCACCCATTCACACACACACGTATGCAATACATTCATTAAGCATCTATTTATAGCAGGCTCCAAGTTCAGGACTACATGGGCTCCAAAGGTCTGAGGCCTTGTTCTTAAGGAACTTGTGCCCAAGAAAAGAGACAAACAGAAAGAATTCGGGCATTTCAGAAGAACCAGAGGCTTTCTGATTGGGCAGAGGATGAAAAATCAGGGAGGTGCTTGTCAAGATAGTAGTGCTCATACTGAGCCTAGTGGATGCATGCTCAGGCTGGCCTTCAACAGCAACAACAACAAGAGGTGGTCGAGAAATGATGTTTAGACAATGGGACAACATCAGCAGCATCTTGGGATGCCAGTGAGTACCTGCCATTCAGAGGTAAGGTATGGATGTAAGCCTTGGTAAAGAGAGTTGCACAGCTTAGTAAGTAGTCAACCGAAAAGAAAGAAAAGCACAACTCTGAGAGCCTAGTACTGGAAAGAAATTTGTCTTTGGAGATTAACATATACATAGGCAGGCACATGTGCACACACACAAACACCATGCAGTGATGAACAGCCAGGGACCAAGGGAAGCGTGATAGAAGAAAGAGCCACTTGGTATTCCTGAAGCTGCAGCTTAGCCATGCTAGCTCTTGCTGTCTGCCAGGAGAGACAGGCCTTCTAGTAGAAGACACAGGAAACCCAGCTACTTGTGTATATCTTGTTTCCACTGGGAGAAATATTCACATGAGTATTTATTGCTATTCTCTCATTCTTGCTCTTGGCAAGAGCTTATGGATGGCCTGATCTGGCTATCCAAGAATCTGGAAATAAGCGGGCTAATTGTGAACCCTCCCTTGTGGTGCTGCCACGCTCCCAGTCTGCCATCTAAAATATTTGGCCTTTCCTTTAGGTTCAGTTGCAGACTCTTCTTCAAAGCAAGTATGTTGAGTATTTCATTGAGCAAGTCTTAAACTGGCAAAATAAGTTAAACATAGCTGACTTGGTCATCTTTACTTGGATGGAAGTCCAGCGAACTTGGTCCCACCTGGAAAGCATTTTTTTTTGTTCAGAAGATATTCGAATCCAGCTTGTAGAAGATGCCAGAAGATTTGATGGAGTAGATGCTGAATTTAAGGTTGGTTAGAGTCAGGCTGTATTCTATTTCAGCAAAGTTTTCAGAGTAATGTGAGTTATTGCTTCAGAATGGTGTATTTGTAAAGAATATAATTCTTGCATTTCAGTATATACAGGGTCAGGAAAGGTGTCTGTTTTCTGCATATGGCTCAGTATCAGTGTTTAAGCCTTTTCAGGTCATGCTGCTTCTGTAACAACCATGCAATGACATGTAAAGAGAAACACAGACACCACATAAATGTGTCGATATAACTGTGTACCAATAAAACTTTATTTCTGCCCACTGAAACTTGAATTGCACATAGTTTTCATTTGTCACAAAATGCTTTACTACTTTTGATAGTATTCAACTGTTTTAAAATTTGAAGAAACATACAATCATCAACAGTGAGCCATATGTGTCACATGGCTGTCACTTTCTGACTCCTGTGGTAAGTAGGGTCAATACATTCCTCTTTATCAGCAACAAACAGAAAAAGTAGCAAATAATACTATCAGTCTTTTCTTTTCTGTAAAAGCTACAAAGAAGGTGTGGAGCTGTGCATATAATTGTGCTAAATGACTTGAGAAACTTATAGCAAAGAATATTAGCTATAACTTTCATGGAATAGAAGTTAGATTTTTCTTTCTACCTAAAGCTGGATTCTTTTTGACAAGGGAAGAGGCAATCACTTAAAACACTGATATGGTCTCTAAGACTCTGGACTCCTACCCCTCTTTCCCTCACTTCCTCTCACCTTCCTCCTTCCTTTTCCTTTCCTTATTAATATTTTTGGTTTGGTTTAGAAGAGAAAATTCTGTGGCCCAGAATGGTAGCAATGCTCATAACATCTTTATTGAAATGGCATGATAATATAATTTATTTTTGATCTTCATCTAAAAATGTAAAGGCGAAAACAAAATTATGTTTACCTAAAAATATAAAAAAGGCATTTCTAGAGTCTTCTTAACCTCATTCAATTGAACAGAATCTTAAATAGAAGAAATCTCTAGAGCACATTTTACACTTTTATAAAAGAAATCCCTAAGGTTCATGTTAATGCTTTTTCACAGGAGTTAATGTTCAAGACAGCCAAAATAAAAAATGTTTTAGAAGTAACATGCAGACCCCATCTTTATGAAAAGCTTAAAGATTTACAGTACAGGTAAGAACAGGTCCATATAAAGTGATCCATTTTTAATAATGTTGTAAGATTACACATACCAAATGTCATAACATTACAGGTTCAATTGTTACTAAATTGTTTCACAGATTTGCTTATAGTTGTCTAGTTGTCTTAGGTATTATATATATATACATATATGCATATATATAATTTAAATTCAGGTATATTTCTGTTTCCTGATAAGACTGTTAGAATCATGAAAGTATAGCATTCTTGTTACATTAAGATAATTAATGCAATTGATTGATTCTTTCATTACACAGTTCTGCAGCTATTGATTGAGCAACTACTTTATGCCAGTAAATGTAGTTATCCTGCACAGTTCTTCTGTTTGTATATAGTTTCCTTTTATTTGAAACTACCCTTATATACCATATTTGCACTTTTGAAGCCTTTGTCCTAAGTAAGCACTATTTGTAAATATAAAATTTGACAACACTGGTCACAAAATTCTTTAGGCTTTTGTTTTTAAATGAACGGATCAGCATGGGGTGCAGTGATACATTACTATAATCCCAGCTACTTAAGATGTGGAAACAGGAGAATCACAGCTCCAGGACAGTTCCGGCAAAGTTAGTAGGACACCCTCTTTGTAGGATATCCTTCTTGCAGGATACCCTATCTGAAAAATAAAAACAAAAAGAACCAGGGGACTGGCTCAAGTGGTAGAGTGTTTACTTAGCATTTGGCTGGCCTGGAGGTTAATCCCCTCCCCCTCCCAAACACACCAAAATAATAGTTATAAAAATAAAATGGGGCTGGGGATATAGCCTAGTGGCAAGAGTGCCTGCCTCGGATACACGAGGCCCTAGGTTCGATTCCCCAGCACCACATATACAGAAAACGGCCAGAAGCGGTGCTGTGGCTCAAGTGGCAGAGTGCTAGCCTTGAGCGGGAAGAAGCCAGGGACAGTGCTCAGGCCCTGAGTCCAAGGCCCAGGACTGGCCAAAAAAAAATAATAAAATAAATAAATAAATAAATAAAATGGACAGACAAGCTACTAAAATGAAATGTTTGTCTAAAAAATTTAATGATTCATGTTTAGATAATTTTGGGACTTCTATAGCTCTGAGTTATTTTTGCTTGGTTAAGAATAAAAAACCAGAAAGTGCTCTGGAGCCGAGCACTGGTGGGTCACTCCTGTAATCCTAGCTACTCAGGAGGCTAGGATCTGAGGATCACAGTTCAAAACCAGCCCATGCAGGAAAGTCCAGAAAGTACATGTGACTCTTATCTAATTAACTACCAGAAAGCCAGGAGTGGCACTGTGGCTCAGAGTGGTGAGGTGCTAGCCTTTAACAAAAGAGCTTAGAGATAGCACCTGGGCCTTGAGTTCAAGCCTTGGGAAAAAAACTGCTTCTGAGATTTATAGTGTCTCTGAATTCCTGATTTCCTGTGTTTTTCTAGACACTCATTAAAGAAGTGGGTACCTCAGCTACTTACATTTTGTACTCAGGATAAGCAATGCCAAACCTCATCTTCATTTTTAAAAAAAGCCATAGGTGACATAAATCCAGGAGTGTATATGTACACATGTGTCTCTCTGCACTTGGCCTGACTGTGCAATCAAGATGATGATGTTAGAAGGAGGGAGACTCCTGCTAAGTGCTGAGCTCATGGTGATGAATGGACACAGATTGGAAGTTAGAATTGTTTCCTGTGTGTCTGTGACCGAATGGCCAAGATCTTCTTACAGAGCTTTCTGTCCCCCTAGGCTTTCGCTCTGTGAAAAGGCTCTGGCGGAATACCTAGAGACCAAGCGTGTAGCTTTTCCTCGCTTCTACTTCATTTCCTCCATGGACTTACTTGACATTCTCTCCAAGGGAGCTCAGCCTAAGCAGGTAATGTTGTTTTTGGAGGTCTTGTCTGTGTTAGCTAGGGAATGTCCCAGTTTCACTATCATTATCAGATGCAATCTGTCAGTTGACATGTGCCAAGAACTAGAAAGTCTACACTCAAAAGATTCTTAATTCTACCACCTAGGGGTATCAGGGGTCCAGCTAACGGGAGAAGGGGGAGGAGGAAAAAGAGCAGCCTCAGCTCAGTGGAGAGGTATATTGGGAAAGAAGTTAATAAAAACACACACTGACTGCAAACTGCCCAGTATTTGGAGACAGGCCTGGGGCTTCCATCATTGGGTGGCTGGCAGCCTTCCCAGGGGAAAGTAGGTCACGGCTGGTGCATCCTTACTATCAGCCCCAGGGAAACCTTCACAGTGGTCATTGGCCTGGTCCTCAGGACTGTCCGAGTTGCCCATGTATGATTTCAAACTCATCCTCCAACTTTCCCCTTATCTGTGCAAAAATAAGGCATCACCTTCTTCCTGATTCTCATAACACTATTTAAAGCAAGGAAAAGCAGAAACCTTTTATAATCAGCTCACATCAGAGACTTGAGCCAGGCCTCCCATCTGGCATTTTGATGATTAATTGAAGACAGAATCTCCTGGGCTTTTCTGCCCCGGCTGGCTTTAAATAGTGATCTTCTTAATCTTAGCCTCCTCGGTATCTAAGATTGCAAGTGTGAGGTACCAAACCCAGGCTCTCATTGTTTTTATTTCTTTTTTTTTCCCTTTTTTTAACTGTCAAACTGATGTACAGAGAGGTTACAGTTTCATACATTAGGCATTGGATACATTTCTTGTACTGTTTGTTACCTCCACCCTCCTACCCCCCTCCCCCTTCCCCCTTTCCCTTTCCCCCCATGAGCTGTTCAGTAGATTTACACTAAACCGTTTTGTAAGTATTGCTTTTGTAATTGTTTGTCTTTTTTACCCTGTGTCTCCAGATTTTGGTATTCCGTTTCAGTTTCCTAGTTCTAATACCTGTATTCACGGTTTCCAATGTACTCAGATAAGATACAGAGATAGTGCAGGTACAATCACAGAAAGGGGATACAAGAGGATCATCAACAATAGAAGCTACGGTTTCACATCGCATGTTGAAAGTAATTACAACAGTGATATAACAGTCGTTTCCATAACATGGAGTTCATTTCACTTAGCATCATCTTTTGTGTTCATAAGGGCATAGCTATTGGGCTCTTGTGATCCTCTGCTGTGACTAGCATAAACCTGTGCTAATTATTCCCTATAAGGGAGACCATAGAGTCCATGTTTCTTTGGGTCTGGCTCATTTCACTTAGTATAATTTTTTCCAAGTCCTTCCATTTCCTTACAAATGGGGCAATGCCATTCTTTCTGATAGAGGCATAAAATTCCATTGTGTATATGTACCACATTTTCCTGATCCATTCGTCTACTGAGGGGCATCTGGGTTGGTTCCAGATTCTAGCTATGACAAATTGTGCTGCGATGAACATAGTTGTGCTGGTGGCTTTAGTGTGTTCTTGTTTGTGGTCTTTTGGGTAGATGCCCAAAAGTGGGGCTGCTGGGTCATAGGGGAGTTCTATGCTTAGCCTTCTGAGGAATCTCCATACCGCTTTCCAGAGTGGCTGAACCAGTTTACATTCCCACCAACAATGAAGTAGGGTTCCCTTTTGGCCACATCCCCTCCAACAATTGTTATTGTTAGTTTTCTTGATATAGGACATTCTCACTGGGGTGAGATGGAATCTCAATGTTGTTTTGGTTTGCATTTCTTTTATGGCCAGTGATGTAGAGCACTTTTTCATAGGTCTCTTGGTCATTCTCATTTCATCAGAGAAATCTCTTTTTAAGTCTTTAGACCACTTTTTGAGGGGGCTATTGGTTCTTTGCGGTTTTGTTTTGGAGGAAGGTAATTTTTTTTTAGTTCTGCATATATTTTAGATATGAGGCCTTTCTTTGTCCATTGAATGGCTGGTAAAGATCTTTTCCCAATCTGTGGGCTTTCTGTTTATCTTGCGAGCTATGTCCTTTTGCCCTGCAGAAGCTCTGAAGTTTGATGCAGTCCCATTTGTCCATCTTTTCTTTGATTTGTAGCCTTTATGGGTCTTTGTCAAGGAAGTATCGTCCTGTCCCAAGGAGGCCAAGTGTTTCTCCTACTCCTTCCTTTAGTGTTTTAGGGTATCTTTTAATTTTGAGGTCTTTGATCCATTTGGAATTGATTTTGGTGCAGGGTGATATATAAGGATCTAGTTTTAGTTTTTTGCATGTATTGAACCATTTTTGCAGCACCATTTGTTAAAGAGGCTATCTTTCTTCCATCCTATTTTTTAGCTCCTTTATCAAAGATTAAGTAGGCATAGTTCTGTGGGTTCATTTCTGGGTCTTCAATTCTGTTCCATTGGTCTTCAGGCCTGTTCCGGTGCCAATACCAAGCTGTTTTTATTACTATAGCTTTATAATACAGCTTGAAGTTGGGTATTGTAATTCCTCCAGCACTGTTCTTTCTTCTTAGGATTGTTTTTGCTATTCTGGGTCTTTTATTGTTCCATATGAATTTCTGGATTGCTTCCTCTATTAAAAAATGGTGTTGGGATATTAATGGGTATTGCATTGAATTTGTAGATAGCCTTTGGCAATATTGCCATTTTGATTATATTAATCCTCCCAATCCAGGAGCATGTGAGGTTTCTCCATTTCCTTAGTTCTGCCTTAATTTCATTTTTCATGTTCTTAAAGTTCTCATCATAGAGGTCTTTTGCTTCTTTGGTTAAGGTTATTCCTAGGTATTTTATGTTTTTTGAGGCTATTGCAAAAGGGGTTGCTTTCCTGATTTCAGCCTCGGCATTCGGGTCGTTAGCATATAGAAATGCCATTGATTTTTGAAGGTTTATTTTATATCCTGCAACTTTGCCAAAGTTTTGGATCAGCTCTAGTAGCTTGGGAGTAGTCAATGGGGTTCTTTAGGTATAGGATCATGTCATCTGCGAAGAGAGAAAGCTTAACTTCATCTTTTCTTATTTGGATCCCCTTTATATTTTCTCCTTGCCTAATTGCTCTGGCTAGGAATTCTAGTACTATGTTGAAGAGAAGGGGAGAGAGCGGACATCCCTGTCTTGCTCCTGATTTTAAAGGGAATGGCTTTAGTTTTTCACCATTTAAAATTATGCTGGCTGTTGATTTGTCATAGACTGCCTTTATTATATTCAGGAGTGTTCCCTGGAATCCCAGTTTTTCCAGGGCTTTTAGCATAAATGGGTGCTGGATTTTATCGAATGCCTTTTCCACATCCAGAGATATAACCATGTGGTTCTTTACCTTGCTCCGTTTGGTGTGGTGGATTACATTAATTGACTTGCGTATATTGAACCAACTTTGCATCCCTGGGATGAACCCAGTTTGATCGTGGTGTATGATTTTTTTGATGACTTGTTGAAGTTGATTGACCAGAATTTTGTTGAGAATTTTTGCATCTATGTTCATTAGGGAAATCGGTCTATAGTTCTCTTTCCGTGATGAGTCCTTGCCTGGTTTTGGGATGAGGGTTATACTGGCTTCATAGAATGTGTCTGGTAGTGAACTTTCTCTTTCAATTTCATTGAAGAGTTTGAGAAATATTGGTGTGAGATCTGTTTTGAGGACCTTGTAGAATTCTTCTGTGAATCCGTCTGGACCTGGGCTTTTCTTGGATGGGAGATCACTTATTGCTGTTTCTATTTCAATGCTGGATATAGGTCTGTTCAGAAGGTTTAAATCTTCATGGTTGAGTTTGGGGGTATCAATTTTTTCTAAGATATCATCCATTTCTTCCAGATTCTTGAATTTGTTGGCATAAAGATTTGCAAAATAGTCCCTTATTGTGTTCTGAATTTTGGTTGTTTCTGTGGTGATGTTACCTGTTTCATATCTGATCTTGTTTATCTGGGTTTGCTGCTTTCGTTTTTTGGTCAGGTTTGCTAGGGGTCTGTCTATCTTGTTAATTTTTTTCAAAGAACCAACTCTTTGTTTTGTTGGTCCTTTCGATGGTTTTTTTTTTTGTCTCTAATTCATTTAATTCTGATTTGATTTTAATTATTTGCTTCTGTCTATTGACTTGGGGTTTGGCTTGTTGTTCTCTTTTGAGGAGATTATGGTGCTTCCTTAAGTTGTTGAGTTGCTGTTTTTCCAGTTTGTTGATATAGGCATTCAGAGATATACATTTCTCTCTGAGTTCTGCCTTTGCTGTGTCTCAAAGGAGGTGGTACTTTGTGTACTCATCTTGGTTGAATTCCATAAACATTTGAATTTCTGTTCTAATTTCTTCAATAACCCACTGATGCTTTAGCAGTGTGTTGCTTAGTCTCCATGTATCGTAGGGTTTTCTGTGGCTGTTTGAGTTGAGCTCTAATTTTATTCCATTGTGGTCTGAGAGAATGCAGGGAATGGTTTTGATTTGTACAGATTTTCTTTGTACCCTAAGATGTGATCTATTTTGGAGAATGTTACATGAGCTGCCGAAAAGAATGTGTATTCACTTGTTGCTGGATGGAATATTCTGTAGATGTCGGTTAAGTCTAGTTGGTCTATGTAGTTGTATAGTTCTCTGGTTTCTTTGCTCAGTTTTTGGCGTGTTGATCTGTGCAAAGGTGATAGTGGAGTGTTAAAGTCCCCAACTATCAATGTGTTTGGGTCTATTAGTGTTTTTAGAGTCAGTAGTGTTTGTTTGATGAAGTTGGGTGCTCCTGTATTTGGTGTGTAGATATTTAGGATGGTTATATCCTCCTGTAGGAGAGATCCCTTTATTAGAATGTAGTAACCTTCTTCATCTCTTCTTACCTTTTTTAATTTGAAGTCAATTTTATCTGATACTAGGATTGCAACGCCAGCCTGCTTATGGGGGCCATTTGCTTGATAGATTTGATTCCAGCCTTTCACTTTTAGAAGATGTTTACTTTTGCTGGATAGATGTGTCTCTTGGAGGCAGCAGAAAGATGGATCTTGATTTTTGATCCAACTTATGAGCCTATGTCGTTTGATTGGAGAATTAAGTCCATTAATGTTGAGAGTTAGGATTGAGAGATGATCGTTTGTTTCTTTCCTTATATCTATCATGTTAAAAGCTGTGTCTTCCCATTTCTTGATCTAATATTCTGGTTTTCTGTTTAGTGTTCATTTCTCTGTCTGTATTGGGATCTTGATTATTTTCCCTGTATAGTACATCTTTGAGGGTTTTCTGTAAAGCTGGTTTGGTGGAGATGTATTTCAGTTTTCAGATGTATTTCAGATGTATTTTCAGTTGGTGGAGATGTGTTTCAGTTTTTCCTTGCTGTGGAAGACTTTTATTTGACCTTCGGCTATGAATGAGAGTTTATTTGGGTACAGTATTCTTGGTTGGTAGTTATTTTTATTTAGGGTTTGGTATACCTCATTCCAGGCTCTTCTTGCTTTCTTAGTCTCTGCTGAGAAGTCTGGGGTAATTCTGATTGCTTTTCCTTTATATGTGATTGTTTTCTTCTCCCTAACAGCTTTAAGGATTCTTGCCTTGGACTCTATTGATCCTGTTTTGATCACAATGTGTCGGTGGGATGTCCTATTCTGGTCTGGTCAGTTTGGGGTTCTAAATGCTTCTTGTATCTGTATAGGCCTGTCCTTCTGGATATTTGGGAAGTTCTCGGCTAATATTCTGTTAAATAGGTTGCCTATTCCATTAACTTCTTTCTCCAGATTTTCCTCAATACCTATTATCCTTAAATTGGGCTTCCTCATTGTGTCATGTAGCTCTTGGAATGATCTGTTTTGTCAATTGGATTGGTTTTGTATTGCTTTTTGATCTTTCACCATAGATTCTAGGGAATCTTCAGCTCCTGAGATTCGATCCTCTGCTTTGGTTAGTTGGGACTGTAGGCTAGCTACTTGATTTCAAATCTCTTTCCCTTCTCACTGGACTGTCCTGATGATTTCCATGTCCTTGCTATAATCATCTCTTAGGTCTTGCATGGACTTCTTTATTTCATTAACTTCATTAATTTGGTTTTGAGTGTTGTCTCCCAAATCTTTTAGCTGGGTAACTATCTTTTCGTTTGACCCTTGAAGTTCAATTATCTTTCTATTTGTGGAGGCCATGAAATTCTCCATTAATTTTTGCTTTGCCTCCTCACGCTCTAGAATAGTTGACTGAAGAGATTCAAACTTTTCATTTATCATTTTTATCATTAGACTTTGTAGTGCATTTTGAGGGTTCTCTTCTATGTCTTTGATTGACTGCTCTGCTTCCTGCTTGTTTTGAGTGGGAGATGAGACTCCATTGTTTGCCATCTTTCTTGTGTTTCTTCTGCCCATTTGAATTGGGAATACCAATCTACAAGCACTTGTGAGCACTGTTTAAGACTCAAAGCAGACCTTACCAAGCACTGTTCTGTAAATGTTAGTAGAAGTTCACAAGTATATACAGATACCTTGTATACCTGTATATAAAATTAGATTCGTTGTTCCTAAATAATGCAGTTTTAATATAACAACCAATCCTGAGCCCTGTATTCAGTAGTTACTTATTGATTGTTAGAACCCTATGTGCAGTTCTTATGTTAAGTTCTTTTTGGACTGGATGGCTTTGTCTTCAAACCTCTTTGATTCACTCTGATTGAGCAGGGATACCCTCTATCCAATAACCAGGAGTCAATGGAATCTGGAGTTCCTGGAAGTAAGTCAGGAGGGCAAGTTAGAGGTAGTAAAGAGAATAAAGTGTATGGGGGGGGGGTGATGATTTGGTTTAGTTTCAGTGACATGGAAATGTGGAGAAGAGTAGAATCAGTAGAAAGAACAATGTTAAAATGATAGACAATGGAGTCTTAGCAGAAAAGAGTGGAGGTATTATTCATTGGGAAGTAAATTTTTAAAGAAAAAGAATGTGAAGAGAGAAATAAAGAAAAAATACTGGAAGACAAATGCACAAAACAGAGAAAAGTTATTTTAAAAAAAACAAACAGAAAAATGAACACCCAAAAAAAAAAAAACTTGATAAAACAAACAGGTAAAAATGGAAAACCAAAAAACCAATGATGTTTCAGAAATGAAAAAACCAACGCTTAAAAAAAGTTTTGAGGGCTGGGGATATAGCCTAGTGGCAAGAGTGCCTGCCTCGGATACACGAGGCCCTAGGTTCGATTCCCCAGCACCACATATACAGAAAATGGCCAGAAGCGGCGCTGTGGCTCAAGTGGCAGAGTGCTAGCCTTGAGCGGGAAGAAGCCAGGGACAGTGCTCAGGCCCTGAGTCCAAGGCCCAGGACTGGCCAAAAAAAAGTTTTGAAAAGAAAAAAAAATGGAGTCTTCCTTGTTTGGGTGGGCTTTCTACAGTCTCTGGTTTCCTTGCGATGGTCTGCAGTCTATTTTGCTTCTTGGCTGGCTTGAATTGCTTTCAGTTTGCAAGGGGGTGGATCTGCTCTGACTCTCCTCCCCTGTTAGTGAAATCCTGGGGCCCTGTGATTCATACAGCTTGCAGGTAGGCCTTGGGCATCCACTGTAGATGGGGACGTGAACAGTCTTGGGAACCGTGGCTCCTCCCGTCTGCTGTGGGGCCACTGCCTTTAATGCCTGGCTTTTAATAGGCTGTGGACTCAGCAAGGTGGGGTGCCTCTGGCCTGGTTTACCCAGCTGAGAGTAGCTTGTCTGGGGGAGGTTCCTCCCTCCTGTGCGGGGCTGCCTCCTATGCGGAGCTGGCTATGGAATTCAGCTCCGTTTTGGGCTGGGAATCGGGCTTCTTCTGTGGCGGGACCGTTTATCTGTCTCAGGAGCTGTTTGTTCTCCCGTCTGGTTGTTACGTGCCGCTGGTAGCTGCTTGCCACTTTCAGTTTTAATTTAGAAATTCTGGCAGGCAGGGCGGAACACCTCTGGCTGAGTTCACCTGAGTGTGTGAGCCCGGGCTCCAGGGAGAAGCCTCCCACCTGGGCAGGAGGCGTTCTCCTGGGCGGAGCTGGCTCTCACTGATTGATCCCTCTTGCCCTTTTCAAAGATGGCTCCTTTGTCCTCGCTTTCCCCAGGCCGGCTTTAGTTCCAGTCTGGTCTGACCCTATGCCAGTGTCAAAGATGGCGCTTTGCTCTGGCGGTGGGGGAAGGGCTACGTTCCAGTAGCTGTTCTGTGGGCGCTAGTGAGAATGTCTTTCGTGGGGTACTTACACTTTCTCTGCGATTTTGGCCTGTCTGTGCTCAGCCTGTGATTTGCGTGTGTCTGTAGCCGTCTGGAGGATTTCTTTCTGGTTGCCGCGTACTTTAGGTGCATGGAGCGTGGGGAGCTCTGCTGTCGCTGGCAGTGGTGTGCCAGCGGGTTGCCACCAGGAGCTCACATCTGTGTTTTCAGGCCTGCAAATTCGATTTTTCCTTCCTGGCCAGAATCCCTATACTATTGTAACTTACTTGTGCTGTCTTTTTTTTTTTTTTTTTTTCAAATTTTTATTATCAAACTGATGTACAGAGAGGTTACAGTTTCATATGTTAGGCATTGGATACATTTCTTGTACTGTTTGTTACCTCGTCCCTCATTCCCCCTTTCCCTTTCTCCCCATGAGATGTTCAGTTCACTTACACCAAACAGTTTTGCAAGTATTGCTTTTGTAGTTGTTTGTCTTTTTTTACCCTGTGTCTCTCAATTTGGTATTCCCTTTCAATTTCCTAGTTCTAATACCAGTACAGACGGTTTCCAATATACTCAGATAAGATTACAGAGATAGTGTAGATACAACCACAGGAAGGTGAAACAAGAACATCATCAATAGTAGAAGCTACAGATACACATGGGATGTTGAAAGTAGTTACAACTGTGATATAACAATCATTTCCATAACATGGAGTTCATTTCACTTAGCATCATCTTATGTAATCGTAAGGGTATAGCTATTGGGCTCTTGTGATCCTCTGCTGTGACTTGCCTAAACCTGTGCTAATTATTCCCAATAAGGGAGACCATAGAGTCCATGTTTCTTTGGGTCTGGCTCATTTCACTTAGTATAATTTTTTCCAAGTCCTTCCATTTCCTTACAAATGGGGCAATGTCATTCTTTCTGATAGAGGCATAAAATTCCATTGTGTATATGTACCACATTTTCCTGATCCATTCATCTACTGAGGGGCATCTGGGTTGGTTCCAGATTCTCGCTATGGCAAATTGCGCTGCGATGAACATTGTTGTGCTAGTGGCTTTACTGTGATTTTTTTTTCTTTTTTTTTGGCCAGTCCGGGGCTTGGACTCAGGGCCTGAGCACTGTCCCTGGCTTGTTCTTGCTCAAGGCTAGCACTCTGCCACTTGAGCCACAGTGCCACTTCTGGCCATTTTCTGTATATGTGGTGCTGGGGAATCGAACCCAGGGCCTCATGTATACGAGGCAAGCACTCTTGCCACTAGGCAATATCCCCAGCCCTTTACTGTGATTTTGTTTGTGATTTTTTGGATAGATACCCAAAAGTGGAGTTGCTGGGTCATAGGGGAGTTCTATATTTAGCCTTCTGAGGAATCTCCATACTGCTTGCCAGAGTGGCTGAACCAGTTTACATTCCCACCAACAATGAAGTAGGGTTCCCTTTTGGCCACATCCCCTCCAACAATTGTTATTGTTAGTTTTCTTGATATAGGACATTCTTACTGGGGTGAGATGGAATCTCAATGTTGTTTTGGTTTGCATTTCTTTTATGGCCAGTGATGTAGAGCATTTTTTCATATGTCTCTTGGCCATTCTCATTTCCTCATCAGAGAAGTCTCTTTTTAAGTCTTTAGCCCACTTGATGAATGGGGGCTATTGGTTCTTTGCAGTTTTGTTTTGGAGGAAGGTAATTTTTTTAGTTCTGCATATATTTTAGATATGAGGCCTTTGTCTGTTGTATGGCTGGTAAAGATCTTTTCCCAATCTGTGGGCTTTCTGTTTATCTTGCGAGCTATGTCCTTTTGCCCTGCAGAAGCTCTGCAGTTTGATGCAGTCCTATTTGTCCATCCTTTCTTTGATTTGTAGCCTTTCTGGGTCTTTGTTAAGGAAGTTCCATCCTGCGCCAAGGAGCACTTGGGCTGTCTTTCTAGAAGTAAAAGTGTCTCTAGAGTGGGGAAACTGATGTTGGAGGGAGCTTCACGAGGGCTCTGCTGCTCCTCCATCTTCTTCCCGGAAGTCCTCTTTTTTTTTTTTTTTTTTTTTAAGTATCTGTTTCTCATCACACTGTGGCTTCTTGCATTATGCTTTTTAAAAATTTTTGGATATATGTTTACTTGATTCTTTCTGGTTTATCATTTAACTTAGTCTAAATTCAATTGAATAGACATTCTTGTTGCTTATGATACAAGTGAAATCTTGCTGCTAGTAAATAAGAATTGGTCAGCTTTGACAACTTGTGGTGGGTTTCCAAAGAGGTGCTATTTTACACATTCATGCTTATGTCTGGATCAACTTGCAAATAAATTCTCTTTGTTTAGGTTGAGAAGAGCCCATCCTATCCATTCCCCACATATTTATGGAACACATAATTAGGTGCTTAGAAAATAGTCATTCGGGACATCATAACACATTTTCCCCCCACCCCCACCCCAGACACTTTCAGTTCACAGCATAAGCAGGTGAACAGGAGTAGGATGTTCATCTGTGTTTCACTGAACCCTGGAGGGACCACGCTGTCCTAACCATGTCACTCTCTTCATGATGTCACATTTCCTCATGTCTCTTTGTCCTTCCTTTAAGTCCTAGGGTGATGTCAGGGAAATATATCACTTGTCATTTTGTTATTGCTGGATGTCTTCACCTTCCTTTCAAACAAGGAGACAATGCTCATGCCTCGTTCAGTCAGACATGTTGGTTCCAGTGTGCACCTCCTTGCCACACACTGTTGTTTTCAGACTCTGATGATGTAACATTGGTCCCTTTAATTCTTTTTGTTGGCACATCACAACTTCCATAGTTTGCTTAGCATGCAATAATCACACACCTGTGTCATTCAGAGCCCTGCTGTCCTCTATTAAATCTTGAATTCCAAATGTGTTCCTTAGTGCCAGAACCAGGATCCCGCCTCCGTGAATGACTAGGTATATAGTATGTGTGCGACTGTTTTAAGTCATTGTGGAACTAAACTAAATCACAGAGCATGGTGATCTCCAGCATTACTTAGAGTGGACCTGGTAAATGCCAGAAACAGGCTGTCTATACCATACAAATAGAAGGAGGGGGATATTTCTGCTCACCAGCTAGCTAATGGGGCCAAGACACTTGGCTTTAGGGTAAATACAATGTAAAAGCTTCCTGATCTGCCAGTTTAGAAGCGATTAGATTTCTGGTAAGAGTTTGAAGTTCTGAGAAGATTTGTGTTACTTCAAATTGTACTTAAGATGTGATTCCATTGAGAGATTTTTTGATATGCTACTTAAACTATGAGTAATTCAAATTCACATAAGGTACTATCATTATATAGTTAATGGGTGTGTCATTATTTAAATGGCTCAACAGGCTATATGGTGTATATAGCAATCCAAGAGTGATTTGAAGCAGGACTGGAGAAAGCAATAAGGACAATTTGTGTCTCCTCTATGGTCAGCTTTGTCCCTGCTGATGAATCTGCAGATACCCTGTGCATTGGAAATTCTTGGTCTGAGATTGTGGCCTGGTTAATGCATTTTGCTGCATTGTAGGAAAGCCTGGCCTTGCTCTCCCCTCTTATTTTGTAATTTTAGAGTCAGTTTCGGACCACCAGACCGAGCCAGTTCCATCCATGCCCTGTGTGCTGACATTCCTGAATGTGCTCTGCGCAGTGTGACCAAGATAGCATGGCAATTGCTGGCATATGGAATAACAATACTGTTTCCCCAGAAAAGGCAGCCTCCCTTTGTGGGCAGATAACTCATCTTGACATCCTATGAGTAACCTGAATCTCTCATTCCCCCTACCCCACCTTCTCCTTACTAACATTCCACTTAACAATGTGGCTTCAAGGAAGAGTTTCTGCAGTTAATTGTGGAATTTGAACAGCCTGAGCCTGTCAGCCAGGGAGGTCTGATTGCACTCCCACCTCTATTCTGGGAGAACCAAGTTCCTAGCTTAAGATGCTGGCTTAGGGTGTCACGTGGTGTGATCCACAGTGTCTGAAGGACCTTTTGTGATTATTAGCTACCACCAGGCTGGGATAGAGTTAAGTTTTTTCATCATATTTTTATATCTAGTCTGACTTCTCCAAAACTGGGATTTATCTGAAGGATGGTGGGTTTAACTTCAGTGGTAAAACTTTCTGATAGTTTTTATAAGAATAAAACCTAAGAAGTACTAGCAGAGTCCACCGATTTGAAAGTCATAGTGCAACTGGCATAGGTTCTTACATGGTTTAGTATTAATATTCTTTTATTCTCACCCCTTAAAATATCTGTTGTATTCATCTTTGTCACATATGATACTATTTCCTTCCTTTGTAAATAGTGAGTAGTGCTTCACTGGGTGTAGGTACTACATTTTGTTTACACACACACACACACACACGCACACTATTGTGAGCTGGGTGCCTGTGGTTCTTGCCTATCGGACTCAGGGGACTGAAACCTGAAGGACTGCAATTGGAAGCCAGCCAGGGCATAAAAGTTTGAGACTGCATCTCCAGTTAACCAGCAAAAAGCCTGGCTGGAGGCATGGTTCAAATGGCAGAGTGCAAGCTATGAACAAAGAAAGCTGAGAATATGGGGACCTAAATTTAAGTCCCAGCATCAGCGTGAACAAGTGTGCACACATGCATGTGATATCCACTGTGTTTTTCAACTAGTCTAGCGGTTCAAGTCATTTGGCATGCCCTCAGTTTACCCTCATGTCCTTTTCCTGTGGTAACCTGTCATCTTAACATAGCTACAAGCTTTGGGTAGTCAAGGTATTTTTAGCTACTAAATCCTAATGAAAAAGTCCTAATGTGAAATGTCTGTAAGAGGGTTTGGTGGTTTTCTCTCCCATTATGAGATGCTTAGCTTCCCCATCATGTTTAGCTTATGAAAAGCTTCTCCATCATGGGCCACGCTAGAGAAGGAGAGACTTCCCTTACTTTCATGTGATCGGCTATGTTTGTGCTCTCTTGGGATAGCCATGGACACACATGCTCAGTGAACACTTGAAATGTAGCCACTGGGGCATGGGCATTTCAATAGTTTTTGTTGTTGGGTTGTTTTGTTTTGTTTGGTGCCAGCCAGGACTTGAATTCATAGCCTTGTGCTCTTATTTGGCTTTTATGCCCAAGGCTGCTACTCTGTCGCTTGAACTGCAGGTCACTTCTGGTTTCTTGCTGGTTAACTAAGATTGTAGCCAGCACAGCATCTCATGTCTATAACCTAGCCATTTGAAAGGTGGAGATTGGTGGATCATAGTTCGAGACCAGACTAGGCATAAAAGTTTGGAAAACTCCATCTCAAACAGTAGGTAGACATGCCTGGCATATGCCTGTCCAGTGACACAGGGATACACAAGTAGGATCACAGCTTAGGCTAGCTTGAGCTTTAATAAAGCAAAACCTTTCACTGAAAATGACTAAGACACTGGATACTGGTGGCTCACCACTGTCATCCTAGCAACTCAGAAGATTGAGATTTGAGGATTGAAGTTTGAAGCAAGGCTAGGAAGAAAATCTGAAACTCTGCCTCTCATCAGCAAAAATATCAGACTGGAGATATAACTTAAGTGGTACAACATTAGCTAAGAGCAAGAAAGCCAAGTATGACTGAAAGACATGTATTCAAATCCTGGCACCAGCACAGAAATAAATAAACACAAAAATAACCAAGGAAGGGCTGGGGATATGGCCTAGTGGCAAGAGTGCCTGCCTCATATACATGAGGCCCTGGGTTTGATTCCCCAGCACCACATATTCAGAAAATGGCCAGAAGTGGCACTGTGGCTCAAGTGGCAGAGTGCTAGCCTTGAGCAAAAACGAAGCCAGGGACAGTGCTCAGGCCCTGAGTCCAAGCCCCAGGACTGGCCAAAAAATAAAAATAAATAAAAATAACCAAGGAAAAGGGTCTGGAGAAATAGCCTAAGTGACAAATCACCTGTTTAGCAAGTGTGAGAACCTGAGTTCAGTTCTCTATACTGCTAAAATAATGTAAAAAAGCAAGATCCTATAGAAAAATAACTAGAAGCTAAAAAGGATTGGGGATTGGATTCAAGTAGTAAAATACTGCCTAAGCACAAGGCCCTGAGCACAGACGCCTACCTGTTTTTAAAACTTAAAAATTATATATTCAAGGAAGAGTAGCCTTTATTATCTAAAAAATGGTTATTATGTGGCCATGACAAATTTTACAACACATGTATTTTTTTCATTTTGTACATGTATTGACCCTGTTAAGAATTTTTCTTCAGCTCATTAATGAAATTCTCCTTATAACCAATTTATAAATTCTACAACATTATTAGGCCTACTGTAATGTGGAATTAAATAGAAGGTCACTTTAATGTTATGAGATCCAAAAAATAAATATAAATGTAAGATCCTGCAAGCAAAGCTTTCTAGGCCCTTCTGGCCATGGGCTGATATCACTTGGTATACATTGTTCAGCTCCAAGGCAGCCCCACTTCCTAAGCACAAGAAGAGCTTGATGAAATGTTTAAGTGTTTAAATGCAGAGGAGAGCACTGAAGGGAAGTCAGACTTCGAGAGCTATGATGGGAACAGGAGGAGACCTGTGCCTGGGCTGTTCTTCCCCTCATAAAGCATAGGGATGGCTGGGTCCCACAAGCTGACCCTAATAGCTTCCTTCACTCTCGTGGAACTTGAACAAAGGAGAAACATAACATAAAATACCAAATACAGCCTCAGTAGAAACGATAATATTCATGTAATCAATGAAAAATCATTTTAAGATCAATTGAATATACAGTTGCTGGAATGAGGGAGGGAAGGAATGTACTACAAACCACTTCTAAAAATCAGTTGCAGGTGAATACAGCTCTAAATGTGAAAGGCAAAACAACTACATGATGTAAACCATGGGACGAGGGATATCTTCATGACATTTTCAGAGAGCAAATTTTTCTTAAAATGGATACATAGATACCAACTGTAAAAGAAATACTATATTCATTTTTAACATGACTATGTTAAAAAGTTTTTTTTTTAATTTAGGTTATCAAGACACTAAAAAAGCAGAACCCTAATGCAAAATGATGTTTGCAATGTGAGAAACAAAAAAGTATATCTAGAGAACTATGTGTAGATATAGATATCTAGATATGTATAGATACATAAAAATATATATCTTAAGAGTTCTTAGGAAATAAAGACAGATAATGCAGTATAAAAGTTGGCAGAATAAATTTAGGCAGGTAGTTCACAGAAGAAGATACGCTGATGGCTACAAAATGTATAAAAAAACAAACAAACATGGCTCACCAGTAAAAAGCAAATTAAAGCCACACAGAGAGGAACATTTTTGTTTCTGACTGAGATGGAGTCACAAGCACTACATTTTATTCTCCTGTCTGAGAGAAACAAGAACCTTGACAAAACTTACAGTACAGCAGTTTTCTAGACCTTGGCCATCCATCAGTGGAGGAAACTGGTTTATAGCCAAATAGGAACAGATAAGAGTGAGCTCTGAGGTTGTTTTCTCTAACTCAGGCATGCTGCCTGGAGAGAGTTTTCAGGCCATGATGACAAGTGAAGAGGAATTGGAGTAGAGGTGGCTGGAATTAGCAGAGCAGAACATGAAGAAGAAAGATCTCTGAAAACTTACAGAGAGGCTCCTTTAAATAGTTAACAGAATTTTTGGTTAGCACAGATCTTGGAGGAAACCACATTCCTCAGGAGAAAGTATATGAGAGGATCTGAGGTAAAGGGCCAGTATTCTCACAGGACTAGAAATATATTTGCCTGTGTCTGCCAGCTGTTCTGGACACCTTCATTATTTATGGGGAGAGTACTCAGAAGGTCTTGTTTGGAGTAGGGAATAATTATACTCAGCTTAATCCTGCCAAATATTTTCATTCTGTCTAGAAAATCTCAGTATCAAAATTCAAACACATCAAACAGCTTCCAAGTAATTTAACTTCATTTCATAACAAAACTTAAGAATATAGGAATGAGAATGTCTTCTTCACCATTGAGCAGGATAAAATTTGTTATATCTGGCATCTCCTAAGGATTGCTAGGCATGGGAAGAAAGAGGACTATCTAAATCATAAGAGAAGAGATAAGTTGATCAAAACTGAACCAGAACTGAGATTTTAGAAATGGCAGACAAGGAATTTTTAAGCTATTACATTTTTATTCCATACGTTGAAAAAGCCAAGTAGAGAGCTGGAAAATATAGGAAAGTTCCACATATGTAATTTGGCTTCCTAATGTAGTGGAAGGATTTTTTTTTTTTTTTTTGCACCAGTACTGGGCCTTGGACTCAGGGCCTGAGCACTGTCCCTGGCTTTTTTTTGCACAAGGCTAGCACTCTGCCACTGAGCCACAGCGCCACTTCTGGCCATTTTCTGTATATGTGGTGCATGGGAATTGAACCCAGGGCCTCATGTGTAGGAGGCAAGCACTCTTGCCACTAGGCCATATTCCCAGCCCCATCGGCTTCCTAATGTGGATGGCGTGAAGAGGGAACAGAAAAAATATTTACAAACATATAGCCATACATTTTCCAAAATGATGAAAAGTATACAAATTTAAGAAATTAAGAAAGCTCAAACATAGGGAATTTGGGGGAAAAAACTCCCTGCGGGGAAATTCATCAAATTAGTCAAGATCAACAATATAGAAGCAAATTAAATATTGTCCACAAAGGCATAGCATGTCATCTTTATGTTCTTTCATTCAACAGATTTCACATTGGAAATAATGCAAATGAATTGACAGTGGAACAAGGACTTTAATGTTCTATAAGAAAAAAAAAAATCACCTGTCAGCCTAAAAGGTTATTTATACCCTTCGATACTCTGTAGAAAGCAGATGTTGTAGAACGAGCAGAGTTATGAAATCATATGAGATTAAGTCTTCTCATCATATTTTAAGTACCATTCTAAAAGGTTAATGTGCCAAAATGTGTAAATAATTGGCACTGTCTCTGGCCTTTTGAGTGACCAGTAAAATAAACTGTATTAGGAATCAAGCCAAGTTCTTGACATTTAATATTGACAAACTGGCCGTAAATCCTTCATCTCCTGCTTCCATGTCCTTTTATCATGCAGTTTCCATCAGCTGGTAGAGCCTGCTTCCTCATTTGGGTTTCCATGTGCTTACTGTGGTCAATGCACCATTAGCAACAGCTTTTCAAGCTCTTGCACACGGAGGCATCCTTTCTTAATACTTTTTTGGGAAACACTTCTTACTGGGTGAAAAGCACAAACCAAAGTCACTAACTGGGCCACCATCACCTATATCAGAGAGCTCAGCTGGGGTTAGCTGCGGTAACCTGAAAAGCCCACACACAGAGATGAGAGAAGGGATGTGCCATAAAGGACGAAGATGTCCCAGAATACATGGAGTAGGGGGGTGTTGAAGCTCTACCTTGAGGAAATTTTCAAAGAAAAATTTAACATTAAAAGCTCAAAGAAGAAAATGTCAGTAGCTGGTCCAAATTGAAAAAGGAGGATGACACTTTGCCAAATCACAGGGAACATGCTAGTCCTTATCGTCAGATATAGAGGAAGGGGAGGTACTGTTCAAATTGTTCCTGAATAGTTTGCACAAAGAAAAATGTTGTAAATTGTAGTGGACTCAATTTTAGCTTTCAGGGTTTTTTTCCCCCATTTCCATATACATTTCTAACTCAAAGTGAGATTTAATGATACACACACACACACACACACACACACACACACAAACACACGTCTCTCTCACACACACACACACACATACATACACACAAACACACGTGCACTCATCTTTGTACTGTCCTGTTTCCCAAATTGATTATGTAGCTGGTGTGATTTTTGCTTGGGTGGTCATTTTTATGATTCCATATTGTGTGAAGTCAGGGCTGACTGTGGCATTAGCAGGTTAATATACCTCATTTACTCATATTGAGAGAACATTTCTGCCTTTGTTACTAACCTTTAAGAACCCTAATTAAAACATGAGGAAGTCTTGGCCCAAGCCAGGTGCAATGTCTCAAGCCTGTAATCCCAGCTACTTAAGAAGGAGAGATGGGAGATTATGGTGGGAGGTCAGCCTGGAACTGAGCATAAAAGTTCATAACACATCAAGCGGCAGAGTGCTAGCCTAGAGCAAAAAGAAGCCAGGGACAGTGCTCAGACCCTGAGTCCAAGCCCCAGGACTGCCCCCCCCCCAAAAAAAGTTCATAACACTCCATATCAATGGCTGGATGCCGTGTTGCACATCTGTCATCCCAGGTACTGGGGAAGCATAAGTAGGAAGGTTTGCTTGGGCATAACGTGAGACCCTGTCTCAAAAATAATCAGCACAAAAGGGACTGGAAGATCAAGTAATAAGGCAAGGTCATTTTTAAGCCAGGCACCAGTGGCTCATGCCTATAATCCTAGCAACTCAGAAGGCTGAGATCTGAGGATCGAAGCTTGATGCCAACCTGGGCAGGAAAGTCCATGAAACACTTATCTCCAATCAACTACTCAGAAAAGTCCAGAAATAGCACTGTGGCTCAAGTGGTCGACTGCTAGCCTTGAGCATGGGAAAGCTTGGGGATAATGCCCAAGCCCCAATTTAAGCCCCAGGACCAGCAAAAAAAAAAAAAAAAAAAAGGCATTTAAAAATTTTAGTAACAACATAAAGTATCTTTGCAAATAGCTAGGAAGAGGGCTGGGGATATAGCCTAGTGGCAAGAGTGCCTGCCTCGGATACACGAGGCCCTAGGTTCGATTCCCCAGCACCACATATACAGAAAACGGCCAGAAGCGGCGCTGTGGCTCAAGTGGCAGAGTGCTAGCCTTGAGCGGGAAGAAGCCAGGGACAGTGCGCAGGCCCTGAGTCCAAGGCCCAGGACTGGCCAAAAAAAAAAAATAGCTAGGAAGAAGGAATCTTAATTTGGGGTGAAATATGAAGATTGATGGTGTGCTTGGTGTGATTTACTAAAAATAGAATAAAACTTGAGGACAACATGATGCACATTCATTACCAAAATGTCTTATCCTCTCTGGAACAGTATAAAATCATCAGACTTCAACCATGCTAAGATGTAAGTATGGAGAAAAAGTGTAAGTTATAAAGTTTGCATTTCCTGGCCAATGACTGAGTGCTAGGGCCAGAAGTTGTTTTAAAATAATTTTCCCAGCAAAGCAATAACGTGTGATGGTGTTTGATGGCTGAGTCTCATTCATCTTGCAGCTTTTCAATTGAATATTATCTAGGCCCATTACCCAGTAGAAGTCATTCAACATCTGTGCGCTTCTGGCCACTTGGGCTGAGAGAATGGATTGTTAGATTATTGCAAACTTCCTGCATAGAGATGCCCTTTGGGTAATGTACAGGAATAAAGGACAATATGATAACCTAGGTAGTGATCAGTCGGCTACCACTCTCTCTACATCTGAAGTAAGCAAGAGTCTCAACAACTCATCTATTTTAAACTTGGAAGACTTCTTGATGTGGTTTTCTTCAATGCTAAAACTGCCCATACAGCAAAAATGTAAAGGTTAAAATCTTCAAAGATTAAATCAGCCTTAAGGAGTCTCTTTCTGATGTTGGCCTTATTGTGCAGCTAACTAGGCAGGTTGCTCTTGTTTCTAGAAGCTGTTATTGTATGCTTAGCTGGTCTGGTTAAACTGCATTTGAAGAAAAGCTCATCCCACAGACAAGAGTCTATATGCTGGGAAATGTTATATACATATCTTTCAGTTATAATTTGCTTACCAGAAGTGATTCTTTCTATTGAGGTAAAATTCTTATAAAATCAATGGTTTCAAAGTCTATAATTCCACATCACACATTTCTGTAAAGCCATCACTTCTTACTAGTTCTAACATCATTGGCACCCCCAAAGGAAAGGTTGTCCATAGTTGCTCTGTGTAGCTCCCTTTCCCTGGTTCCTATAAACCAATCTACTTTCTGTATTTATGGATCTTCCCAGTCTTGGTATTACAATTAAATGGGATCCTGTGGTATTTTATAGCTAGAAAACTGGATGTAGTTTGGGATTTTCACAATTCATCCATGTTGTCTTACATATATGTACTTCATTCCTTTTTATAGGAACATTGCATCCCACAACATTCCGTTGTATGATTACACAATTTATTCATCCATCCAATAATGTATGTCACCTTTTGGCTACTGTGAGCCATAGTATAAATACCTATTTGAGTACCAAGAGCTACCTTGGAGTGGTTGGTACTTTATTAATAATTCTATATTTAAATTATTGAGGAACCATGAAACTTGGTAGTTTCCATTTGTGCCATGTATAACAAATAGATATGTATCCCTACTCTTGATGCTTCTTGGCCCTTTCTCTGGACTTTATTCAGTATACCCTAAGAGAAATGACAGACTGATGTGCCCAAGAGTTAAGTGTGTCCTCCATTTTTTTCCTTCCCTTTGTGGATGGGAGTCTACTTACACAAAGTCTGTCTTCCTCTCCCTTCTTCTATGGCAAACTCAGTCATGGGTGGGAGGCCCTTCCTGATCTATGCTGCATGAATGACCAGGCCATTCCTCAGGGGTTGTGTTTGGAGATCAAGTCTTTTTTTTATCTTTCAAACTGGCCTCTAGTAAGACAGAAGCTGATAATTTCATTTTTCAATTTGATCTTTGTTTTAATTACCCAATTGTCCATAATCTGCACCAAACTCAATTTCCTTTGGAAAACTATAAACAGGATTCAAGAGATTATGGCAGTAGAGGATTTGACTTTTAATGATACAGCCTGCAATTGTAGGCTCAAAATTTCATTGCTGTTCATCTTTAGCAATGTCGACTTGGAGAATTTGCCTAATATTTCTGCTTCAATTTCCTTATTCAATGGAAATAGAAAGTGCTATTTGCCTTTCTTAGGTATCATAGATTTTGTGAGCTTTACTGAAGTATCAGGTAAATAAATGAGAATATTATATACAAAACAGAATAAGATATCCAATTTACATGTTTGTTCCAGATATTTTACCAGCTATTCTTTGCTTATTTTTATTATTGTTAGACACAAAGAGGTTTCAGTGCAGCATGTCAGTTTGTAAGTGTGGTGCATCTTGATGAATGTAACTACCAGCTTTTAAAATTAAATGGATTGATCATATAAATTCAAATTTAAAAATGTTTGACTATGAAAGTCCCAAAAGGTTGCTTATCTACAGGAGTAGTAAGTAGAGGCAAGGTGGAAGTTCCAGAGGCCTCCAATCTTTAGACAGAAAATAGGTTACTTTGCAAGGTGAGTGTTTGCTAGCCAGCTGGTAATGACGGGCACAGGCTGCCTGGCTGTTTCTTCAACAAGGTCACTTCAAGTGCTGGCAGTTGAAGTTAAACATTCCAGCATTTTGTGTTGGAATCTATTTTGAAGTAAAACATTTGGGACAACTCTAAAACTCTAGAAAGTCTTGTGATGTTATATTGCCAGACTATCTGAATATGTCTGTCAACATTTAGAAACACTTTTTTCTAATATTCTCATCTTAGGTAACACGCCATCTTGCCAAACTCTTCGACAGCATGACAGACTTGCAGTTCAGAGATAATCAGGATGACTCTGCACACCGAGCAGTTGGAATGTATAGCAAAGAAAAGGAGTATGTCCCATTCTCTGTGGAGTGTGATTGCACGGGCCATGTAAGATATGATTATGAAGTTTTGCATGTGAGGGGAATGTCCCCAGTATAATTTCAATTATCAGTTGATCAGGAAAAAAAAAACTTGTATCAAATCACACTTTGGTTGCATTTGTGCTAAAAGATTCCAATTTGTGGTGTCCACTATGGCAAAGGGCAACTCTCCCCTGCTGCTTCAGTTTCTACTCATTTCACTTCAGGGTGTCTGAGGTGCCAGGATTTGAACCATACCAAAGGTGATGGTCACAAATGAAATGAAGGCACCTCATAATAAATAGGAATTGCAGCCTTTTATTTAGCCTACTCTATGTTCACCATTACTCAGAGACTATAGGAAAGGGCCATGAAGTGCCTTATGATAAAATACGACTTTAAGGGGCTTGAACTTTAATGCTGTAAAAGGGTTTTTTGAGTCTACTAATCTGGCTTCACATGCTCTAATTATTATATGCACAGAGTTGGAATATCATGGCCAGGCACTGGTGGCTCATTCCTGCAATCCTAGCTACTCAGGAGACTGAGGATAGTGGCTCCTGCCAGCCAGGACAGGAAAGTTCCTGAGATTATCTCCTACTAACCAGCAAAAAGCCAGAAGTGGAGGTGTCCCTCAAGTGGTAGAGTAAAAACACCAACTAGGAGCTCTTAAGGCCTGAGTTCAAGTTCTTTCCAGTACCTGTACAACAGAAGAAAACAACAACAAAAAGTACCTTAAAAATACACTTGTCCTCAAGAATGACTTCTTATAATATATGGCAGAGCCCTCAGTTCATTCTGATGAATGAGGGGAACTGCATCTTTTTTTTTTCTGGTGTATGGGCAGCTTGGTTGGACCCATGAAGAAAGTAAATTAGCATCTATCAGTGAATCTTGGAATTGGGGCATGGGCTTCCTTCCTTAAAATTCTTTGCAGCAATTAGTTTGTAAGCTTGTTTTTACAAGGGTTCTCTTTACTCCTCTCTGTTACTTTTTTAATATTTACCAGAAAAGTCCTGCCAAATGAAGGGGAAGCAGATGGTAGAACACTTTGATTAAAATATATTTTTTGGTCTCTTGGGGTTTTTAGGATATTATTATAATGATTAGAAAAAGTCACCATAAACTATCTTGACAAAAGTGTGTTACTGTCTGCTCCCGACCCAGCAGGCTGTCATTTCCTGGCATGGTGCCCAGAGGGGGAGAGTCCAATTGATCAATGTGCTTGTCACTAGCAGGAGCCCTTGATATTGAAAGTTTTTATAGTGCTCTTACTCTGTATAAGAAACTGATGCTGAGACTTTGGAGCACATACTGCATTTGCTCTCTTTGTTTTTTGTTAAAGATGCTTTTTATTTTCTCTCTTTTAATATTTCCCACACTTTCTAATTTTTCTTTTCCACTTTAATTTGTTTATATCTTGTTGGGCAAGTGTTGATGGAATACTTACTATGCACCAGATGTTGCCTTAGGCTTTTAGGGACCAACCAAAGAATAAGACATAACCTTGGTCTTTGGCTCACTGAGGAAACATTTATATGCATAATTAGTAATAATGAGGGCAGTCATTTTAATCATAGATGGTTAGGCTGAATGTTACATAATATCCACAAGGATCCAGCGGACACCCCATCAGAGCTGAGTTGTCAAATCACACTGTGTTGTCTAAGCACACCGTGTTGTTGCTATTGTTGGCATGGTGATCCAAACATGAGCTGCTCTGTTGACTTAGCATGTGTTTCCTCTTTGTAAATGGATGGGACATTCTTCGGGACAGGTGGCTCTACTGAGGACATGCATTCCATATTTCATGGGAACTGCTTGATCAAGTTATGACTGACTTACTGACAGCTCATGCTCTCTTGTGGTACTTAAAAGCAGAGACAGAGGACCCCAGGGATTAGATTGGTTACCCTGAACTTGTGTGTGTTAATAAAGCCCAACTTTGAAGCAAGGGAAGATGACTCCTCAATTGCTACTGGGACATGCTCACTGCAGCACTTCCCTTTTCTCTCAAGGAGAAGGTGGCCAGTTCATGAAAAGTATGCCCCCCATTCCAATTGTCAAGAAAGTCTTAAAATCCATTGTAGCATCTTTAGTATCTCATATAGTCTTTGGTTTTTATTCAGTATGGTCTTTTTTTCCCCCAGTTTGAACTCAAGGCCTCAGTTCTTGATTGGCTCCTTATTCAAAGCAGGCACTGTACCACTTGAACCAAACCTACACCTCTGTGTTTTTGCTGGTTAATTGGAGATAAGAATATCATGGATTTGTCTTATTAGTCTAGCTTTCAGCCTCTATCCTTAGATCTCAGCCTCCTGAGTAGCAGGATTATAGGCGCGAGCTACTGGTACCTGGCTTTTAGTCTTTTTTTATTGCTAGGATAATTTTTGTTTTTGCAGATAATACATACTTTTTCAGTTGCGTGTTATCATCAAATGAAACCAGAGAGGTGGATTAATAGGGTAAAGCACATTCAAACAGGATAGAAAACCGGCTAAGAGATTTGTGCAAGCAAAATAAACTTTAATTTAAAAGATTATTTTCACAAGTCAGCAGTTGTCCTATTCTCTATATACTCTACCTGTCTAATTTCTGACAAGGGCAAAGATTATAACCAATAGGGAATATGATTAAGATTCTTTCTGAAAATATGTTGGCTTCAGAGTAAAATCTATGGAGATTTTAGAGAAGGATTTTTAGGATATTAAAAATAACCAGAAGGTATTTTTAAAATCAATTTTTAATTACATCAAAGCTCTAGAATATAACTCACCTCTGGAGGAGGCTGTGATACTGAATTTCTCAAAACACTATTATCAGAGGAGAGCCCTGGTGTAGAACCCTTTTGTTTTCACAGTTAAAAACTGAGTTACAGAAAGCACGTCCTCTATTTAAGCTATGAAGAGTTATTAGCCCACTAGTAGGTAAAGTAACATGAGCTGTACCCCTGGGAGAAGACAGGCTTGTGTAAAGAACATAGACTTTCTCCTTTGAATCATCCCTCTTGTAGTTTCCTCGAAGGGTTAGAGTAAGTCCATCTGTAATAGCACAGGTGTGAGGATGGATGATTATCTTCCATGGCTAAACCAGTGTTACTACATTTCAATTTGCTTCCCAAGGTGGAAATTTGGCTTCTACAACTTGAACAGACAATGCAAGAAACAGTGCGCCAGGCTATCACAGGAGCCATAGCAGCCTATGAAGAAAAACCTAGGGAGCTGTGGATTTTTGATTTCCCAGCCCAAGTTGCACTAACAGGCTCACAAATATGGTGGACAACCGATGTAGGAATTGCCTTTAGTCGGCTGGAAGAAGGCTATGAAACAGCCCTAAAGGATTTCCACAAAAAACAGGTATTTTTTATGGATTTATGATACTTTTTGATACTCTAAAGAGGTAACTTTCATCATTTACTATTTACTCTTAGAGAATATATTCTTGCTTTTCTATCTGCATGAGTGTGAGCATTGGTTGGTATTTGGTACACTTAACATTATAGGATTCAGTTGAAAGAAGTGCCTGAGATTTAGTAGTTACATTTTTTTTTACTTGAATTCACTATCTTAATATTTGGCAATGGCTTTGTTCTCTCTCTCCCCCTCCCTCTCCCTTTCTCTCTCTCTTGTGTTCTTTCCTTTCTCCTATTTCTTATTTCTGACTTTAATTCCTTTCTTTTCACAGTGGATCTTTTAGCACTTGTTAAATGATGAATAGAAAAATCTTTGGGTCCCTTGTCTTTATTTTAACTTCTTTTTGATAGTTTAGGTGTAGAATTTGGAGTTGAGTGTTAGAATTTAGAAATATATATTATATATAATATATATACACATAATATGTATATAATAAACGTGTGTGTGTGTGTGTGTATGTGTGTGTGTGTGTACTGGGGATCAAATGCAGGACATTGCACTTGCAAGGCAAGCACTTTGCCACTAAGCTCCATCCCAGCCCTAGAAAAATATATTTTTCCAATATCTTGTGACTTTCATTGTTGGTATAAAAACTTAGAACAGTCAAATTTCTTCTCCTTTGTAAAAGGAAAGTCTGGATTGGTTTTGGCTGCTTTTAAGATTTCTTTTTATGGTTTTGATATTTGATTATACTACACCTAGATGAAAGATTCTTCTACTCCCCTCTTAAATTTAGTCTGTTAAAGACTCAGCCCTTTGATCTTAATTTATATATCTTCTTCAATTTCAGAAAATTTCCTTCCCTTCTAACTTGATCAGTGCCTTTGCTTTTGCATCTATTTTTAAAGGGAGAACACTAAAAGGGTTTCAGCTTAGATGTATGGCATTCTTCATGTCCCATATTTTCTACCTTTTCATGCTGTAATTTAGGTAATTTCTTAAATCTACTTTTGAGTTCACTTTCTTCCTTGTTGCATATGTTAAGAAAAGAAACAGACTAATTTGCATGTGCTCAAATCTCAGCTCCATCAGTTATTAATCAGTTCTATGGCTTTGGCAAGTGGCTTCCTTCCTTCCTTCCTTCCTTCCTTCCTTCCTTCCTTCCTTCCTTCCTTCCTTCCTTCCTTCCTTCCTTCTTTCCTTTCTTTTCTTATTGTTGGGTGTAGACTTGAACTCGGGCTGAACCTGAGTTTTTTCACTCAAGGTTAGCACTCTACCACTTTGAGTCTCAGCTCCACTTTCTGGGCAAGCGATTTTCATATGTCTTAGTTTCATCATCTGTACTACAAGGATAACCTGTGCACTGTACTCTAGAAAGGTTAACATATGTAAAATACAATAGTAAAGTGCTTGGCAAAACTGAAATATTATATGTTAGCCATTGCTATTGCTACTGTATGATGCTGATAGCAACAGTAATGTCAGTGGCGTTTGATGTGATATACAATTTAATAAAATTACTCCTAATTTATAAAATGTTTTAAACATATAGAAAAGTTGAGAGATTTGTATACTGACATCTAAATTTACCATCTTTATCCTATAATTAGTATCATGTATTTTATTCAGACTTCTAACCTAACTATTCATCCATAAATCTGTTTTGGGGTTGTTGTTTTTTTGGTGGCAGGTGGTGGTGGCACTGGGATTTGTACTTGACAGGCTGGTGGTGTTTTGACTGTTGAGCCATACTTCCAGGCCATCTATCCATCTTGTATTTATCATTTATTATCAAAGGAAGTTAGAGGTATAGGAGAAGCTAGCATTCTCACATTCCTAAAGCATGAAGAATACTATACATCTAGGCTGACACACCCTTTTACTGTTCTCCCTTTAAAAAATGGAACCAGCTATGTGCTGGATTATGTTTTTAATTAAAGTTAATCTCATTAATTCTGTGAGTCTTTGAAATGAACTTTGATACTTTAAAATAGCTTAATTTTAGAACAGGAGATCAATGTTGGCTATCATAGATAATCTACTTAAATGAGAAACTTCTTTTCCTTAGCTCTTGCTTTTGAACTTTGAGATAAATAAGCCAAGATGTTATTTTAAATTCTATTTTTCCCCTGAGACCTAGTATAATTTCATGATGGTATTAGGATTAAAAATGCCACATTTTGGATATATCCAACATATTAGGGTATAACCCTGCATATATTTGGATATAACCCTAGCTTGTTAGAATTTGTGAAAATAGGACAGATATAAAAATTTAATTATTTAGACTGGAAGTTTCCTTGGCAAAAGTATTTTGTTTTGGAGACGTTGGAGCTGTTATGATTTTTCTTCTCCTTTATTACTGAGCAGGGTAAAAATAATCAGAAGAGAGATGAATTTTGTACTTTTCATTAGTGACAAGCTGGGTGCCAGTGGCTCATACCTATATTCGTAGCTACTCAGGAGGCTGAGATCTGAGGATCAGGGTTTGAAGCTAGCTGGGGTAGAAACGTCTGTAAGACTCTTCAATAAACTACCCAGAAGCCAGCTGAAAGTGGTGATGTGGCTCAAGGAGTAGAGCATTAGCCTTGATCCCAACAAGGCTCAGAGACAGTGATAAGCTGAGAGCTTTTGATAAATAGTATAAAACGTCACCCATTAGACATCTATCCTTTACTGTTACAAAGACTCAGAATTACTGTATTATTAGAAAGGGCACTTTCATCTTACTGCTTAAAGGCCATCTCTACCCTTCCTTTTAATCACCACCAGAGAAATTGTTTCAAAAACAAATGGGAAAGGTGAGCAAGTGCAATTATTATATTCAGTGTACCTTACATTAAAAAATGAATTCCATAACTTAAGGTAAGGATAGGAGGGGGGGGGAAATGGGAGAGAACAATGGGGAAAGGGTAACATTGATAAAAAATACATTGTACTCATAACCTGACTTAGAGAATTTTTGTACAATGACTTTAACAAATAATAATTATTAATAATACATAAGTAAGCAGGAAAAAACCAAATTGAAGGCAAAATTGGTGGTTGTGTTAGTCAGTTTTTATTGCTGTGACCAACTAACTTAGGAGCACAACCAAAAAGAGAGCGGGTTTGCTTTGGCTGATACTTTCAAGGGTTTCAGGCTGTGGTCACATGGCTCCATTGAGTGTAGGCTGTGCTGGAGCAGAATCACCATGGTAGCACTTTGGTCTCTAGTGTGAGGCTTAAGGTTACTTTAAGTGTTCTTAAAAACATTCTTTTTTTTGTTAAGTGAACTGAACACCTCAGGGGGGGAAAGGGAAAGGGGGAGGGGGGGTATGAGGGACAAGGTAACAAACAGTACAAGAAATGTATCCAATGCCTAACGTATGAAACTGTAACCTTTCTGTATATCAATTTGATAATAAAAATTTGAAAAAAAACCACAAAAACATTCTTTGTTTATATATATATATATTTTATTATCAAACTGAATTACAGAGAGGTTACATTAGGCACTGGATACATTTCTTGTACTGTTTGTTACCTCCTCCCTCATTCCCCCTCCCCTCCCCTCCCCCCATGAGTTGTTCAGTTCATTTACACCAAACAGTTTTGTAAGTATTGCTTTTGTAGTTGTTTGTTTTTTAAAAAACAAAAATATTCTTTGTGTAGATATAACTTCATCTTCTGGGCAAATACCTAAAAGTAAAATTGCTTGAGGATAGGGATGGCGTATATTTAACCATTTAAGAGACAAAAAGTTGTTCATTCTTAAATTCCCATCAACAATGCAACAGAATTCCAATATACTTGCCCATAATTAGTGTTGTCATATAATTGTTATTGTAGCCATTCGGGTGGCGATAAGAGTATCTCAGTGCAATATTATTTTGCATTTCTCCCTAAGATGTTGAGCAACTTCTAAATTAGCATTCTATCTCCTATTCCAAAGTATCTGTTTAAATTTTTGGCTAATTTTTTTTTATTGGATGCCTTGCATTTTTATTATTGGTTGCAGAATTTCTTCATTTAGAGTAGATGGCCCAGTTCCTTCCATCTCTCCTTCCTTGAAGGAGGCTTGAACTCAGGGCTTCACATTCACTCAGCATTTTTGTTCACAGCTGATGCACTACCACTTGAGCTGCACTTCTAGCCCAGCTTTTTGCTGGTTAACTGGAGATGGAGTCTCACTGACTTTTCTGCTCAGGCTGACTTCTAACTAAGATCCTCAGATTTTAGACTGCCCAAATATAGGCAAAGAAAGTTGTAATTTGTTTTCCAACAAAGATTTTTATTTTTTTCTTATTTATTGTCAAAGTGATGTACAGAAAGGTTACAGTTTCATACGTTAGGCATTGGATACATTTCTTATATAATTTTGATGTACCAAGTTTCTTGCATCACTAGTATTTTTTTCCGACACATACAATACAGTCTTGCCTACCTAAAAGTCATGGCAGTTCCCTCCTGTTTTTCTCAAGGCGCTCCACAGTTTGAGGCTCCCACTAAATTCAATGGTTTTTACTACCTTTCCACACTAAATTTACTTGGCCATGCATCAATTGATTGTGCATATGTTGACCAATTTCCAAACCTTCTTGTTCCATTGGTATCTTTTTATGCCTTTATGCCATATCAATAGTCTTCATTGCCATACATTATAGTAACTCAAGATCATATTAATAGGGCTTCCAACTTTATTGTCCTATTCTCAATTGCTTGGATTATTCTAGATTTCTTTCTATCTACATTTTATTCACATTGTGTTCATTATTAAAATTGTAATTAATTTTTAGCCTAATTAAATTTTAACTTAGATATTGTATCCAAATGTAAATGTTAGAGGAGAATATAGATGCCTCAATAATGATGGTTCTCAATCATCAAGATATTCCTATATATCTGGGGCTGGGGATATAGCCTAGTGGCAAGAGTGCCTGCCTCGGATACACGAGGCCCTAGGTTCGATTCCCCAGCACCACATATACAGAAAACGGCCAGAAGTGGCGCTGTGGCTCAAGTGGCAGAGTGCTAGCCTTGAGCGGGAAGAAGCCAGGGACAGTGCTCAGGCCCTGAGTCCAAGGCCCAGGACTGGCCAAAAAAAAAAAAAGATATTCCTATATCATTCTATATAGGACATCTTTAATTTCTCTCAACAATGTCTTCTGTAGATTTCAGTTGAAAAGTCTTACACATTTCTCACAATATAGTTTATATGTGTAATGAGATTCTGTATAGTAATTAATTTGAAATGTTTATTTTCACTGTTTATGACTAAATACTATACTGATCTCTTAATATATATTCTGTATCTTAGTACTCTGTCAGTTTTGATGAACCAAATATCCCTTTCATAGCTAGTGCTTTTGGGATCATATCCAAAAAATTCTTGCCAATCTAAAAGTTACCATATTTCTCCTAAGGTGCTTTGCAGTGATGGTTCTTTACCAAGTTTGCTTACTATATTATGATGTTCATTCTCGATTGTTATATTGATTGGATGAAGATGTGACTGGGTGATTAGTAAAGCACCCCTTTGTGTGTATGTCAGTAACAGTTTCTGAAGAGGGTTTAGCCAGGGGATGGAATGGTGGCACCTTCATTAGACTGAGATGGGATTAAAGGTCAAAAAGAAGCAAGTCTATAACACAAGCAGTCTCTCTTCCATTCAATCTCTTGTTCCCTCTCTTCCTCTCTGTGCTTCTTGGCCATCATGATATGAGCTGCTTCACTCTGCCATCCCCTTTCACCAGACTGACAGACTGAAACTGGGCTGTGATGCTCCTACTTCATTTCTCATTGTACGTGGAATGACAGGCACGTGCCCACTTTTTGTGTTGAGTTCCAGGCCTAGGCTGCCCTGGAACTGTCTCCCAGTCTTCCAGGTATCAAAGACAACAAGCTTATAGCACCATACCTGGATAATAGGTATCTTTTTTTTCTTGTACTAAGTTTCTTGGGGTTTGGGGAAAGCAGGGAATTGGACTTGGAGCTTCCTTTGTGCTAAGGGTGACCCTCACCACTAAAGCAACACCCACAACCATGTGAAATTTTAAATGAGCCAAATTTGCATTTCTGAATTTAAAAAACCTCAAGTTTATTATTAATCCAGTTAGTCAGAACTGTCCTTTATACATGTTTGCATACTTTGCTGCAGTGTATGTGCTCATTTTATTTTTTGTCACAGATATTTATAAATGGTTCCTTAGGATATCTTTGAGCGGCTTGGGATATACTCAAAAGGGGACTGGCTAGTGCTCCATCCTACTTAGTGAAAGAGCTGATTATATTATAGACATAAGATACTGCTATTAGGGCCTGGAGTGTTCTTTGTAGATCACTCCTTATCATCAATTGATTGCTTTAGTACACAGGTTGCTGTTGAGCTTTTTGAGGTTCCTTTGGTTTGGGATATTTGTTGGGGTTGGCAAATTGTAGTTTTCTGTCTGACTCGTTCCCAGGGTACTTTGTCTGAGCCTGCCTGCATGTCACAGTGACAAAATGGAGTAGAAGTGAGGGAGTTGTGACTCCACAGAACTGAACAGTCAGCGTCTGGCCCTTTGTAGAGAAAATGTATCTAAGCATTATAGTTTATACTATTATTCCATTGTGCATAGAACATCTCAGAAATCTGGCCTGGTGGCCGCCTGTCTTCCCCGTGCTACTAATTTTGTTTTGTTCTTTTTCCTTAATCAGCCTTTCTTGGTGCTGACCAATTTTACTTCTGTTTTCAAAGAATTAACATTTGACTCTGTTAAGTTTCTCTTTTGTTCACTTTATGGTTCACTAATTTCCATTCTTATGTTGATTGTTTCCTTTTTGGAATTTCTTTTGAAGTTAATTTCTTCAACTTTTCAAGTTTCTTAAGGTAGGATCTTAAGTTATTGCCTTTACATCTTATATTTTTCAAATATAAGAATTTGAAGGAACCTTTAGAAGTTGATGAAAAGTATCTACCAGAAACCTGCAGAGAAAACCATACTTAATGGAGAAACATTTGAGTCACTTCCATTAGTGTCAAGAATGAGGGATTTATGTGCCCTGTCTGTGACACTTGTTTAATATTGTGCTGTGGGTTAGCAATTCACATTCCTGAGAAGCAGGAAGTGTGTGCTGCAGAGAAAGGCATCAAACTGAGGATCTACAGCGTATGCCATCATGCTTTCAAAGAGTGGGAAGGATTTGTTCCCTTTTACAATTTCCTTTATACTGGTTGCTGGGAATGAAAATCTATTGTTTCTGATATTAATGAAGATGAAACATTGATGGGTTTCAGGACTGGAAATATAGCTTCAGTGTTATGTACAGAGATGGGTCAAGAGTTCTAGCAGTCAGGGGCCAGTGGTTCACGTCTCTAATCCTAGCTATTCAGGAGGATGAGATCTGAGGATCACAGTTCAAGCCAGCTGGGGCAGACAAATCCATGAGACAAGATAAGAATCTCCAACTAACCAGCAAAAGAAAAAATAGAAGTCGGAATTGTTTAAGTAGTAGAGCACCAGCCTTGAGTGAAAAAGTCATAGAAGAGTGTAAGTCCCTGAATTCAATCCTCAGTACTGGCAAACACACACACACACACACACATACACTCTCTCTCTCTCTCTCTCTCTCTCTCTCTCTCTCTCTCTCTCTCTCTCTCTCTTTCTCTGCACTGTTTAGGGATACAGTTCTTTATGTGGCTTCTTCTATCCATCTTGACATAGGAGAGGGGCCAGAGCAAAATCATGGCTCAGCCATCACAATATCAGCAGAACTACGAGTTCTCTCTGACTCTTAACTTTTGTGCCTGACACCAGAAAGTGAGACCACTGTCATTTCAGTAGGCCGACCAGGCCTCTTTGGGAACACTAGTCCCATAGACATGAAGATCATGTCAATTGAAGGGATAGTCAGACATTTGTGCCTTCCTTAAAAAGCCTCTCTAAGCTGGGTATTGGCTGCTCACGCCTGTAATCCTAGCTACTCAGGAGGCTGAGATCTGAGGATCACAGTTCCAAGCCAGCCTGGGCAGCAAAGTCCATGATACTCTTTTCTCCTCTAAACTACCAAGAAAGCCAGAAGTGGTACTGTGGCTCAAATGGTAGAGCGCTAACCTTGTGCTGAAAAGCTCCAGGACAATGCCCAGGCACAGAGCTCAAGCCCCAGGACTCCCACCTCCATCCAAAGTGTCTCTCTTATTTACCTACAAAAGAGAATTCCCAGAAGAGGGGTCTGAGTTACTTCTCCTCACTCACCACCATCACTAGTGTCCCATGCACTTCCCGCCCATGCCCGACAAGGTTCAGTGGTAACATGATCCACATGAAAAGAATTCATATTTGTGAAATATAGTAAAACCTTAGACCTATGTACTCAACCCTGGATGTGAGATCTTGGGCAAATAACCTTGTGTTCTCATATATGCAGTTGGAATAATAATTATACTCACAGTTATAACCATTAAAATACACACACAGTATATTCTGGGGCTAGTGGTTCCTCCCAGGGTAAATGTTCAGCTTCAAGCCTTCCCACAGGCTGCTTCCTGTGGCTCAAACACTCAGTGGTCATACCCTAAATCCTGTACATCCTGAATCCTGCTATTCCTTATGTTTTAGCATAAGTACCCTTTCCTTCCAAACAAGTCCCAGATTAGGTAAGGCTCTATTGATATGTGCTACCAGAATGCTTTGTTCTTGGCCTAGCCACTGATAATTATCTGCATTCTTCAATGGCCTATAAGCTCTGGAAATGCTAAACATTTTGGGTCATATTGTATGAATGAATAGATGGAAGAATAGAATGTACTGATGTGTGCAATGGCTTCCTTCACTCCCTCATTTCTTCATTCTTTCATACGGTATTTACTTGGGTACATCTTTCTGCCAGCTACTGTTCTAAGAGGAGAATTACAGTACAGAATGAGGCAGATGCAGGTTTTGATCTTTTAGGACCTAAAGTAGGAGAGACAAGCAGTTGACAAGGAAATACATACATAGTGAAAGACAGGAAACTGGTAATTACCCTAAGAAAAATAATTTGGATCATTAAAAATGAACCAGTTGAGTAGGAGGTCTTAGTAAGTGGTGGCTGGCAAGGGCAACTTGAGGAGGTAAATTTGAAGTAAGATTTGATAAGATTTGATGATAAGAAGAAAATAGCCATACAAAGATCACAGAGAAGTGAAAGTGAGCAGCATGGTGCCTAAATTGAGGTCATTTTTATTCTTTCTTTTGTAGATAAGCTTTGAGTAAGACAGGAACGTGTATCCTTGTGTGCAAGTGTGGAGGTGCTGCTACTGGGCTTGAACTCAGGGCCTGGGAATTCTTGCTTGGCTTTTCCACTGAGGACTGGAATTTTGCTACTTGGGCTTTTTGCTGGTTAATTCGAGATAAAGAGCCTCATGGATTTTTCTTCCTGGGTTGGGACTGCCTTTGAACCTTGATCTTCAGATCTGAGCTTCCTGAGTAGCTAAGATTATAGGCATGTGCTACTAGTACCTGGATTGCAGGAAGCTTTCTGTATAAATAATCTTGCTAACAGAACAATTGCCTAAGAGATTATCTTTCAGACCTTTCTGACTATGATTTACCATATGAAATACTTCATTTCAGGTCAAGTTCCCTTATATATGTATATAGTCAAACAAGAAATGGCTTTACAAAAGAATACGTACTCTTACTGTCTATAATGCAATATTTTCTATTTTATTCAACTCAGAAAAATGGATTGTCATTTATATTATTCTGTGTTCATTCTTCCCATTCTAATAGGAAAGACCAGCACTTCAAATAATATTTGAGAAATCAATGGATTTAAAACAATAGGAATGTAAATAAGAAAAATGATCTCAATATTGTCTTTAGCTATAAATATTTTCTCAGTAATCATACTATCTTGTATCCAAAAACAGCAAAAAGCACTACACATGAATTGTACAATGAATCTTTCTGAAGAAGAAAATGACTTGTTATATAAAGTTACACTGTTGCTTTTGGCACATCAACCTGATCTTCCCTTTTGGATTTTGTAGTCATTTCCATTTCAGTGACATCATGAACTACATTGTCATTAGGATGGGAGTCAGTTCTGTGCCTCCAGGAAACCTGCTGCATCCCCTAATTTTGTCATTTCTCAGTTTCCCATCTTTCCTCTTGGCCTGACTCCTTCCAATGAAATGAGGGGGAAGTAATACTTGTCTCTTCGCAGGGTGGTTTAAGGATCAACAACAACCACAAATTTGAAATTGTTTGTAAACTAAACCACTCTACAGATGTGGTGATTATTAGGCTGCTACCAGTTTCCATAGTTATAACCCTTCTCTTCCTTATAAAAACAAATTCCTTCTAGATTTCTCAGTTGAACACACTGATAACACTTTTGCTTGGAGAACTTCCACCTGGAGACAGGCAGAAGGTTATGACGATCTGCACCATAGATGTCCATGCCAGAGATGTTGTAGCAAAACTTATTGCTCAGAAGGCAAGTTTTTTTTTGTTTTTTTGTTTTTGTTTTCAGAAGGCAAGTTTTCTGCAGAAATTTTTATTTATTGTTGTATCTTGAAAGAGCTGTTTATTGTCAGAGTAGTTCCAAGAAAGTCATTGTTGTTATTGTTTAATTAGACTTGAGATATTGTCATTTGGGATACATTTGATTTTGGATCGCTAACCTAACTTTTGCCACGTTAGGAGACTCAGATCATTCAGACATTAGTCCAGGGGAAGAACCATGAGAAATCATTGTTTGTCTCTGTCTTTGGGGTTTGATGCAGAACCATTATGAGGCATTTGCCTGTTCCTTTCATCTCTGTTTTACACAGCTCATAGCAATAATAATGGTATGTAATATAACCATCTCTCTATGGGGTTGATCTGTTTCCCCTGAAGAAATCAGGATTGGTCATCATTCCAGGTGGTTTAGGTCATCCAGGTTTTCCTGTTTTCTAATAATTTCTAAATAATTTGTCCCTTTTTGAGGGGTGGAAGGATAAAACTTTCCCAATTTCAATACATGTGTTGTGAAATTTTTTGTTTCTCTACTTGTTTTCCCAGTTCTTTAAATCCAAGTAAGTTTAATTCAGAAACCACAGACATTGACATCACTTTGCCCAATTTACCATGTGTTCTCATTTCAATATTAAACTGTTTGTAGCAGCTTTCTGACTATGACTTCATAACTTCTTATGTAGGTGATTTGTTTTTCATAAGATAAATTATGATTAAAAGGTCTTTATTTTTTAATAGAGGAGATATTTTGTCAAATTCTCAATCATCTAAAAATACATGTATTGGATTCAACATTATATTTTTGATCATCAGTTAGTGGGCAAGCATTTTGGTAACTTTAAGTGACTTCCAAGAAACTGTAGGCTCATATGTTCAGAAGGAATGTTGTTTTCAGAGTGAGAGAGGAAGTGATAGGATAGACTAAAGAATGAATGGTAATCAAAAATTATTTCTATTAGGATGAAAAATGAAGTTGAAAGTGTCTATACTAAAAGCAGACTGGTTATAGGATGAACATGGTTGAAAAATGCAGTGTATACCCAACATGCAGAAATTATGGATTATGTGTCATTTTAATATAGAACATGTAATTTTCCATTGGATTTCAATGATATAAAGAGACAGTTATTTAATATACTGCGGTGACTCATAAAGCAAGAAAAAGCATTGAATAAATTAATATTGTTTTACATAAGAGTCAGTTTAAAATGAAGACTGCTGTTGCACATACATTTCTAAGTAGTCAACTATCTATATGCAATTACAACTGAAGAGTAGCGTATAAGAAATTCTTCTCTATGAGATTTTAGAAGTAAGGTGTGAGTCAGAAAAGCTGGTTAATTAATTAGTTTAATTTATTAGTTAGCCTCAAAACTATCAGGGTCTGATATAATGATTGTGGGATGGTTTCAGGTTTGCAGTCCCCAAGCTTTTGCTTGGCTGTCCCAACTTCGTCACCAGTGGGAGGACTCCCAGAAACACTGTGTTGTTAATATTTGTGATGCCCGGTTCCAGTACTTCTACGAATACTTAGGAAACAGTCCCCGACTGGTGATCACTCCTCTAACAGACAGGTAACAAATCTAGGTTGTGAATCAGAAGGGAAAATCAAGCCAAACAGTCCCTTAGCACAGGTGGGAAGGTGTGAGAATGAATGGAAAGAAAGAGAATGAACTGAAATGATGAACATTGTGCTAAAGTGAAAATGGTGTATAAATTATGTGAATTTTGATTTTAGAGACAAGTTAAAACAAACAATTACAGTAACAAACTGTACAAGAAATGTATCCAATGCCTAACGTATGAAACTGTAACCTCTTTGTACATCAGTTTGATAATAAAAATTTGAAAAAAAACCCAAACAATTACAGAAGCTATACAGTATACAAAGGAGAATATCATGAGTGGATTAATATGGCTCAAGGCTGCACTTTTGGTCCCCAAGTTCATTTTGCCCACCGCCAGGATGTCACCATCTTCTCTTATATCCGCTTACTGGAAGCGTAAGAATAACTAGGAAATCCCTGTATTTCAATGCGTTTTTGAAGAACTGCAATGCAGTAAAAGGAAGAGAAGAAAGATATCACAAAGTTCACTGAGTGATTCAAGAATTAAGACTGGGGGCTGGGATGTAGCTCCGCGGGAAAGCACTTGCCTAGCAAGTGCAACCTCCTGGGTTTGATCCCCAGTACCAAAGCAGAAAAGACAAAAAAAAAAAAAAAAATTAAGACTGATGGCGGCACTAGTGGCTCACCCTTATAATCCTAGCTACTAAGGAGATCATAGTTTGAAGCTAGCCCAGGCTGGAAAGTCTGTGACACTCTTACTTCCAGTTAACCTCCAGAAAACCAGAAATGGCACTGTAGCTCAAAGTGGTAAGAGTGCTAGCCTTCAGCCAAGAATCTTAGAGACAGCAGCACCCAGGTTCTGAGTTCAAACACCATGACAAAAAAGAAGGGCGGTGGGGCGGGGGGACTGGGAATATGGCTTGGCTGTAGAGTGTTTGCCTTGCATGCATGAAGTCCCGTGTTCAATTCCTCAGCACAACATAAGCAGAAAAAGCCAGAAGGAACACTGTTGCTCAAGTGGTAGAGTGTTAGCCTTGAGCAAAAAAGAAGCCAGGGACAGTGTTCAGGCCCTGAGTCCAAGCCCCTAGACTGGCAAAAAAAAAAAAAGTCTGAAGTTCCAAGCTGGTTATTGTTCCATCATTGAGCCAGCAGGATCCTTGGTTTTGCAAGTGTTCTTTTCTAGTAGAGTGTAGTATGTTTTGCAGTTGAATGTGGTATGTGAGTGGGTAGGAATGAAGAGGAGCAATAAATAAGATTATTTTAGGTGATAACATACACTGACAAAAATAATAGAGTAATATTAAAACTATGGCAGTACATGAAGCATTCAGAAAGAACTAAAGTTAAATACTAAGGAATGTACCTTAAAGAGTTGACTTCAGGACTGGGAATGTGGCTTAGTGGCAGAGTGCTTGCCTAGCATGCATGAAGCACTGGGTTCAATTCCTCAGCACCACTTAAACAGAAAAAGCTGTAACTAAGCCTGGCTCCCATATTTATTTTAGCCAGTGGTAAAAGGAGCCCAGGTCCAGTGTCTCTAAGAGGCATCCTAGGAGCACATAGATGGAGTTTGGTCATTGGTCATACCTGCTGAGATGGCCATGGGAAATGGAGATGTGGATGGTCATATATTTATGCTGAATTTGGATCCACCAGAACAGACGATGAGGTGATAGTCCCTTCTATGAAAAGTCCTCTGGTACCCAGACTTGGAGTCTTTCCATTTCAATGCGAGATGCAGTTAAACATACGGTTGATAGAAAACATGGGAACATTTCCATTTTCATGAGCAAATACAATCCAAAGTCTATTTGCATAGTACTTTAAATTCTTCAAGCCATTTACCACTGGCTTTTTTCTTACATCTTAGAGTAAACCTCATTTTCTAGAGGAGACTGACATGTGGATATCAAAAGATAAGATTAACATGTGATGACTGGGGAAGTATTTGTTCTTGGTCATCTGACTGCCATCCACAGGTCTGCCCATTAGACCCATCTGTGCTAATCAGAAACAATTGATTAACCCCAAATAAAAGCTGCCAGCTGAGGTCCTTGCCATTTATTAAATTCTGTCTTTTCTTGCTTTTCCTCAATCCTAGAACTTCTGAGTCTTTTCTGCAAAAAATGAGTTTGGTACCCTGCAGTCAGACCCTCATAACAACCAAAACAAGGAATCTAAATGTTACAACACCATCGAGATTAATTTGTAAAATAAGTCTTAATCATGTCATTGTGCATTTGTGTTTATACATCGCATTATCTTCTTGAAATAGATATATATTTATAGAAGTTTTCAGGTCTCATCTTTTAACATATTCACTAAATAAGAATTTAATGCATTCTATACTTCACTCATCACCCAAGATTTTTCTTCTCTCTTTTATAACAATAGTTTGAGGTGCTGTCTGGCATATTTATAGTATCTTTACCTAAAAATATCAAAAGTACAATTGCTTGTTTATTATTTATTTAATTGTCATGGGGCTTGAACTCAGGGCCTAGGCACTATCCCTGAGCTCTTTTGCTCAAGGCTAGCGTTCTACCACTTTGAGCCACAACACTACTTCCAATTTTCTGGTGGTTAATTGGAGTTAGAGTCTCATGGACTTTCCTGCCCAGGCTAGCTTTGAACTGCTGATCCTCAGATCTCAACCTCTTGAGTAGCCAGGATTGGAACATGAGCCATCAGCACTTGGCTTGCATTGTAGCTGTTGTGAAATGAGGCCAATATTGTTTCCTTCTTTTCTGTCTTATCCTACCTTCTCTCCCTCTTTTTTCCTTAATGCCTTCTTCCCTCCCTTCCTCCTCCAGTATTTTCTTGTTTGGTATAAAGGTTTGAACTCAGACCCTTGAGCTTTTCACTTAACTTTCTTGCCCATGGATGTACTCTACCATCTGAGCTGTGTCTCCAGCCTGGATTTTTGCTAGCTAATTGAAAATGAAGTCTTGCAGACTTTTCTGCCCAGTCTGCCCTCAAACTGCAATCCTCCAGATCTCAGGCTCCTGAATAGCTAGGATTCCACATAAGAGCCAATAGTGCTGTTTCCCTAGCAGTTTCAAATAGTGAACTAAAAAGTACATTTGATATGAAATCTCCCAACTCACTATTGCCATGAATACAATAGAAATGTATTAATCTTTTGTGTTGTTATTGTATTCTAGGCCTTGGATTTTTTGTTGTTGTTCCTTAAATGTGACTTTATTTTCATTTCTTTATTGTCAAACTGATGTACAGAGGGGTTACAGTTTTATATGTAAGGCAATGAGTATATTTATTATCCAACTTGTTACCTCCTCTCTCCTCTTTCTCCCTAGCCCCCATTTCCCTCCCCTACCATGAGTTGTACAGTTGGTTTATACTATATAGTTTTATAAGTATTGTTGTTGCATTGGTTTGTCCTTTTTAGGCCTTGGCTTTTTAAGCTTGTTTTAAAGCAAATAATTGCCTCTAATATTGCATAGAAATCACATACTAGACTGTAATATTTGTGTTTTCTATGTGTAAAGGTGTTATATAACTTTAACTCAATCACTGCATCTGACTATGAGTGGAGCTCCTGCAGGCCCCGCTGGTACTGGGAAGACAGAAACCACCAAAGATCTTGGACGAGCCCTTGGTATGATGGTTTACGTGTTCAACTGTTCTGAGCAAATGGACTACAAGGTCAGTTATTAAATGATGCATAAAGTGATATATTCTGGTAATGTTTTTTTCTGTTTGAGGCAAACCAAACTACAAGGCTTCATTCTATAATACATAGGGTAAGAAGTGTTTCTGATTTCAGGTTAGTTTGGATTTTGAAATGCTTTTCATACATGTAATGAGATACGTTGGGGATGTGACCCAAGTGTAACACAGACCTCCTCTATAGTTCTTACATACTTTTTGCACTTAGAGAAAGTGAAATGTACACAATAGCACTAGCCATTTTGAGCATGAGACAAAGTTTCATGGTAAGGAATTTTCCACGTGTGGCATCATGATGCTTAAAACATTTAGGATTCTGAGGCATTTTGGATTTTAGATTTTCTGACCAGGAGGTACTCCACCTGTAAACTGCAAACTTGCTTTTGCTGGGCTCTGAGTGTTTCACTCTATCCTATAGTCTATAGGAAATATCTACAAGGGGTTGGTGCAGACTGGAGCATGGGGCTGCTTCGATGAATTCAATCGCATTGCCGTGGAGGTTCTGTCTGTGGTTGCCGTCCAAGTGAAAATGATTCACGACGCCATCAGAAACAGGAAAGAGGAGTGAGTGCCATGTGGTTTTTCTATTTTGAGCCAATTGCCATGGAGTAATGCAGACCATCTCACCTTCACAGCCTATTGCTCCCTCCCTGTCTCTCATGAGCCAGCTGAAATAAGAGAATAGTAAATACTGAAGGATTCAGATATCTATCTATTTTCATTAGTGGTTTTTAAAAAGTAAGTATTGAGTGCATTTTATGTGACATGAATCATTCAAAGGATTTCTAAGTCCAGAGATCAATTCTAGGCCTCATCTTCTTGGTCTTCTACCAGTTGGTGGCAGGGCATACTGCAGTAGGCATAGAGCTATGCTGGCTACTGTATTTAAATTATTTATTTATTTTTACTACTTTACTATTTTTATTTTCTGAGCTATTAGTATTAGATGCCAGGTTTTTGAACTTCTTTGTTTCCGTTTTCCTCCTTTGCGATGTCATCCAGTGCCCTGAGCTTCAGAAGGTGAGGCCCCAATAGCTGTCCCCATTTCTAGACTTCTGGAAACAGCTGCCTGTTGGGATACCTGGTGATTCTCCTTAAGGTCTTTAAACCTTCATGCCTTATATGTCCAAAACCCAAATTCTAGCCTTTCTACTAAGACCTGCTTTCTTGGTTGTCCTATCACAAGAAGTCATACCTCCATATTCTATTTATCTACTTATTTATTGTACCAATACTAGAGCTTGAACTTCAGGCTTCCAGCTCTTGTGTAGCTTTTTCTTTCTTTCTTTTTTTGCTCAAAGCTGGCTCTGTACTACTTGAACCACAGCTCCACTTCTGGGTTTTGGCTGTTAATTAAAGATGAATCTCTTGGACTTGTCTGCTCAAGACAGCTTCAAACCTTCATCTTCAGATCTCAGTCTCCCGAGTAGCTAGGATTACAGGCATGAGCCACTGGTTCCTAGACAGTACCTTCATATCTCTCAGTACCTCGAGGTAAAACCTTTCCAAATGTATCTGAACTCTTAACCACTTCATAACGTGATGTCACACTCCACAAGGCAAAACAAACAGCACTGAGGGTTGGATGACTCAGTCTGACAAATATAATGCATAGCACAATTCTAGTTCTGTTTGTAACTTTTTTTTTACCAGTCCTGGGGCTTGAACTCAGGGCCTGGGCACTGTCCCTGAGCTGCTTTTGCTCAAGGCTAGCACAACTCTTGAGCCACAATTCCACTTCCTGCCTTTTCTGTTTATGTGCTACTGAGGAATTGAACCCAGGGCTTCATTTCATGCATGCTAGGCAAGCACTCTACCCCCAAGCCACATTCTCAGCCTTCTTTGTAACATTTTCTGATGGGCAGAAGCATCCTTATTTATCTTGCCTATGTATTCCTCTCATTTTTAGAGCATTTTTCTCAAGTAGCTAGCTATCTTGTGCACAGAAACATTTTCCATCTATCTCCTCACTGGCAAAGGATTGTCTTCTTTCCTGGAACTCTGAACCTGTTCTAGAAGCTTCCAGTCTTTGGGGTATCATCTGGATATTTACATTGTCTAGAAAACTATTCAGTCTCTTTACTCTTGGTTCTGAGAAAACGTTTTCCCACATCTACATAGCCGTTGTCTCAAATGTCATGTTAGGGAAGTTTTGTTCTTTTCTCTTTGACTCTCCAGCCATATTTGATTTATCTTTGAATTAAAACTGTATTACTTGATGAAACCCAGATGCTATTTGAGGCCATCCTTCATTTTGGAGGTTTCTATAACTAATCCATGCAATGCATTTTTAAAATTCCCAGGCATAGTTCTTGTTGATCTTCTCTGATGTCTGAGTCATCACTCTTCATCCTCAGGCTAGTTCCTCAGGCAGTTCCTTCATGATTTCATGCATTGACTCAATTCCCTTTAGATTCAAGCATTTAAGAGATGGTATCAGCCCTCAACCACAGTGCCTTCTAGCAGCTTGCTCACTCTGCTCACAGGAGCACCATGCCTTTGACTGGTGGCTGTGCCCCCTATGTATGATGAGAGATGAGAGAGTGATCAGATGCCTCTAGGCAGGAGCCTCCTATTCTGTGTGAGCAGCCTTACCAGGCCTGTCTACCTTTCCTCACCTGACACTTTCCCCTTGACTAGACCATATCCACCTGCTCTCAGTTACCTAATATGTAAGATGTTCAGAATCTGAAACCTTCCTTTCTTTGCCCGCTGTGTTCTGAGATACGGCCTGACTCCTCAACTACTCCAGCCCTTTGTTTCTCAGCCAGAGATCTTGTTGTCCAGACCAGCCTTATGTTTTGTCCCATTTACCTCACCTGAAAATTTCCTTCTGCTTTTCACGCAATTTGGCTCCTACATTCCCTTCTCATTCTATAGCCAGCACCATCAATACCCTAATTAGGCCCTGGGGGAATTTTTCTGAATATCTTTGCTTCTCCCTGCTTTCAAATGAAAATGATAGCAATCGTCAGAGCTGGCATCTGTTGAGGACTGACCAGATCCTAGGCCTTGTGCTCTCAGACATTTAGATTTATAATCTTTCTTAAATCCTCCTACAATCCAATAAGGCAGGTAATATTGTCCTTGTTTATTCAATGAGGGAATTAGAGTTAACATGCCCGAAGTGACAGAGGTAGGCTTGAGCACTTAGTTGCCTCCAGAGCTGCCTGTTTGAATGACCAGAATTGCTCTCAGAATTGCTCAGGAGGGAGGGAGGATGGAAAGAGAGGGAAAAGAGAGAGGGAAGGAGGATGGGAAGGTAAGCAAACAGACCATGTAAAGAGAACAGGGCATCCCTTTCTCCTTAATGCCCATTCTCATGGATGTTCTTGATGTAGTAATCTTTTCAGGAATTGTAGCCACAGTAAAGGCAGAAATGCAATCACCTTTCATTACATACTCAAGTCCTCATTTTTGTGTCTTAGATACTACAGCTCTGCACAATTAAAAAAGATACTTCCCACATTTGTAATGCTGGTGGACAGGATGGTATTCTTTTTTAGTAAACATGCTTGAAAACATATTTTAAATGTGTATGCTTATGAATCCTAAAGAAAATTACTCTGAATCAGTAAGTAGCTTGCTAATAATCATTTGCCTTTTTCAGTGGCTGGCATTCGCCAGTGCGTATTCGTATTCAGCGAGCACGTTTAATTCCATCAACGTTCTTTTTATGGTAGATTTGTGTTCCTTGGAGAAACAATCAGGCTGAAGCCATCAGTTGGAATATTTATTACCATGAACCCAGGATATGCTGGTCGAACGGAATTACCAGAGAACCTCAAAGCTCTTTTCAGGCAAGTGTGGTGTGTGGCAGCTTAGCACTGGGGCGCTCACGCCACCTAATGTTCCGTTTTCACGGGTGAGCAATTGGATTTTGTTGGAGAACTCCTCTGGCAAACTTGATATTGCTCTGGGAGCCTTTTATAGCGAGTATGCTCCTCATGATAAATCAGCCCTTGTGAATTATAAAATTAGGACTTGAAATCAGTAAATTTGGATATTTAGGATTAACTCCACGTTCTGATGTTTTTAGTACAGGTAATTTTCATGAATTATGAAATATTTGGGAAATACAGAAAGGACTGTACTAAGAATACAGAATCACTATCCATAAATAATGACCATTTTTTCTAGTTTATTTTATAATATGTGTATATGTACATGCATATACATATTATTTGTGTAGAGGGCTTGAACTCAGGACCTGGGCACTGTCCCTTAGCTTTTTCACTCATGGCTAGCTGTCTACGACTTGAGCCAGAGCCCTACTTTCAACTTTTTGCTGATTAGTTGGAGATAAGCATCTCACTGGACTTTACTTCTTGGGCTAGCTTTGAACCATAATCCTCAGATCTTAAGATCTTGAGCAACTAAGATTATAGGCATGAACCACCAACAAACACCCAGCTATAGTTTATATTTTTGTGGAGTTGAAATGCTAGCATGGGTATAATTTTTCTTTATTACTGATCACTTAATATGTTTGAGTTTTTTTTGTTTTTTTTTTCAAATTTTTATTATCAAACTGATGTACAGAGAGGTTACAGTTTCATACATTAGGCAATGGATACATTTCTTGTACTGTTTGTTACCTTGTCCCTCATAACCCCCTCCCTCCTCCCCCTTTCCCTTCACCACCCCAACCCCCCCCCCCAGAGATGTTCAGTTCACTTAAACCAAACAGTTTTGCAAGTATTGCTTTTGTAGTTGTTTGTCTTTTTTTACCCTGTGTCTCTCAAATTTGGTATTCCCTTTCAATTTGCTACTTCCAATACCAGTATACACGGTTTCCAATATACTCAGGTAACATTACAGAGATAGTGTAGATACAACCACAGAAAGGTGATACAAGAACATCATCAATAATAGAAGCTACAGATACACATGGGATGTTGAAAGTAGTTACAACTGTGATATAACAATTGTTTCTATAACATGGAATTCATTTCACTTATCATCATCTTATGTGTTCATAAGGGTATAGCTATTGGGCCTTGTGATGCTCTGCTATGACTTGCCTAAACCTGTACTAATTATTCCCAATAAGGGAGACCATTGAGTCCATGTTTCTTTGGGTCTGGCTCACTTCACTTAGTATAATTTTTTCCAAGTCCTTCCATTTCCTTACAAATGGGACAATGTCATTCTTTCTGATAGAAGCATAAAATTCCATTGTGTATATGTACCACATTTTCCTGATCCATTTGTCTACTGAGGGGCATCAGGGTTGGTTCCAGATTCTCGCTATGACAAATTGTGCTGCAATGAACATTGTTGTGCTGGTGGCATTACTGTGATATTGTTTGTGGTCTTTTGGATAGATACCCAAAAGTGGGGCTTCTGGGTCATAGGGGAGTTCTATATTTAGCCTTCTGAGGAATCTCCATACTGCTTGCCAGAGTGGCTGAACCAGTTTACATTCCCACCAACAATGAAGTAGGGTTCCCTTTTGGCCACATCCCCTCCAACAATTGTTATTGTTAGTTTTCTTGATATATGACATTCGTACTGGGGTGAGATGGAATCTCAATGTTGTTTTGATTTGCATTTCTTTTATGGCCAGTGATGTAGAGCACTTTTTCATATGACTCTTGGCCATTCTCATTTCCTCATCAGAGAATTCTCTTTGTAAGTCTTTAGCCCACTTGATGAGGGGGCTATTGGTTCTTTGCGGTTTTGTTTTGGAGGAAGGTAATTTTTTTAGTTCTGCATATATTTTAGAGATGAGGCCTTTGTCTGTTGAATGTCCGGTAAAGATCTTCTCCCAGTCTGTGGGCTTTCTGTTTATCTTGCGAGCTATGTCCTTTGCCATGCAGAAGGTCTGCAGTTTGATGCAGTCCCATTTGTCCAACCTTTCTTTGATTTGTAGCCTTTCTGGGTCTTTGTTAAGGAAGTTCTGTCCTGTGCCAAGGAGCCCAAGTGTTTCTCCTACTCCTTCCTTCAGTGTTTTCAGGGTGTCTGTTTTGATTTCAAGGTCTTTAATACATTTGGAATTGATTTTGGTGCAGGGCGATATATAAGGATCTAGTTTTAGTTTGTTGCAAGTGTTGAGCCAGTTTTTCCAGCACCACTTGTTAAAGAGGCTATCTTTCTTCCATACTATTGTTTTAGCTCCTTGATCAAAGATTAAGTAGGCGTAGTTCTGTGGGTTCATTTCTGGGTCTTCAATTCTGTTCCATTGGTCTTCAGGCCTGTTCCGGTGCCAATACCAAGCTGTTTTTATTACTATAGCTTTATAATACAGCTTGAAGTTGGGTATTGTAATTCCTCCTGCACTGTTCTTCCTGCTTAGGAGTGTTTTTGCTATTCTAGGTCTTTTATTTTCCATATGATTTCTGGATTGCTTCCTCTATTTCATTAAAGAATGGTGTTGGGATATTAATGGGTATTGCATTGAATTTGTAGATAGCCTTTGGCAATATTGCCATTTTGATTATATTAATCCTCCCAATCCAGGAGCATGGGAGGTTTTTCCATTTCCTTTTGTTCTGACTTAATTTCATTTTTCAAGCTTTTAAAGTTCTCATCAAAGAGGTCTTTCACTTCTTTGGTTAAGGTTATTCCTAGGTATTTTATGTTTTGGGGGGCTATTGCAAAAGGAGTTGCTTTTCTGATTTCAGCCTCGGTCTTCGGGTTGTTAGCATAGAGAAAGGCCGTTGATTTTTGAAGGTTTATTTTATATCCTGCAACTTTGCCAAAGTTTTGGATCAGCTCTAGTAGCTTGGGGGTAGAGTCTATGGGATTCTTTAGGTATAGGATCATATCATCTGCGAAGAGAGAACGTTTAACTTCATCTTTTCCTATTTGGATCCCCTTTATATTTTCTCCTTGCCTAATTGCTATAGCTAGGAATTCTAGTACTATGTTGAAGAGCAGGAGAGAGAGCGGACATCCCTGCCTTGTTCCTGATTTTAAAGGGAATGGCTTTAGTTTTTCACCCTTTAGAGTTATGCTTGCTGTTGGTTTGTCATAAACTGCCTTGATTATATTCAGGAATGTTCCCTGGAATCCCAGTTTTTCCAGGGCTTTTAGCATAAATGGGTGCTGGATTTTATCGAACGCTTTTACCGCATCCAGAGATAAAACCATGTGGTTCTTTACCTTGCTCCAGTTGATGTGGTGGATTACATTAATTGACTTGCGTATATTAAACCAGCTTTGCATCCCTGGGATGAATCCAGTTTGATCGTGGTGTATGATTTTTTTGATGACCTGTTGAAGTCGATTGGCCAGAATTTTGTTGAGAATTTTTGCATCTATGTTCATCAGGGAGATTGGTCTGTAGTCCTCTTTCCATGATGAGTCCCTGCCTGGTTTTGGGATGAGGGTTATACTGGCTTCATAGAATGAGTCTGGTAGTGAACGTTCTCTTTCAATTTCATTGAAGGGTTTGAGAAATATTGGTGTAAGTTCTGTTTTGAAGGCCTTGTAGAATTCTGCAGTGAATCCGTCTGGACCTGGGCTTTTCTTGGATGGGATATCATTTATTGCCGTATCTATTTCAATACTGGATATGGGTCTGTTTAGAAGGTTTAAATCTTCATGGTTGAGTTTGGGGATATCAATTTTTTTCTAGGAAATCATCAATTTCTTTCCAGTTCTCGAATTTGTTGGCATAAAGGTTTGCAAAATAGTCCCTTATTATTTTCTGAATTTCGGTTATTTCTGTGGTGATGTTACCTGTTTCATCTCTTATCTTGTTTATTTGAGTGTGCTGCCTTCGTTTTTTGGTCAGGTTTGCCAGGGGTCTGTCTATCTTGTTGATTTTTTCAAAGAACCAACTCTTTGTTTTGTTTATTCTTTCGATGGTTTTTTTCATCTCTAATTGATTTAATTTTAATTATTTGCTTCCGTCTATTGACTTGGGGTTTGGCTTGCTGTTCTCTCTCCAGAAAATTAAGGTGCTTCCTTAAATTACTGAGTTGCTGTTTCTCCAGTTTGTTGATGTATGTACTCAGAGATATAAATTTTCCTCTGAGTACTGCCTTTGCTGTGTCCCAAAGGAGCTGGTACTTTGTGTCCTCAACTTGGTTGAATTCCATAAACATTTGAATTTCCGTTTTAATTTCTTCAATGACCCACTGATGGTTCAGCAGTGTGTTGTTTAGTCTCCATGAATTGTAGCATTTTCTGTGGTGGCTGTTTGAGTTGAGCTCTAATTTTATTCCATTGTGGTCTGAGAGAATGCAGGGAATGGTTTTGATACTTCTGAATTTGTACAGATTTTCTTTGTGCCCTAAGATGTGATCTATTTTAGAGAATGTTCCATGTGCTGTGGAGAAGAATGTGTATTCTGTTGTTGCTGCGTGGAATATTCTGTAGATGTCGATTAAGTCTAGTTGGTCTATGCAGTTATTTAGTTCTGTGGTTTCTTTGTTCAGTTTTTGGCGTGTTGATCTGTCCAGAGGTGATAGTGGAGTGTTAAAGTCCCCAACTATCAATGTGTTTGGTTCTATGAGTGTTTTTAGAGCCAGTAGTGTTTGTTTGATGAAGTTGGGTGCTCCTGCATTTGGGGTGTAGATATTTAGAATGGTTATTTTTTCCTGTAGGAGAGATCCTTTTACTAGTATGTAGTAACCTTCTTTGTCTCTTCTTACCTTTTTTAATTTGAAGTCAATTTTGTCTGATACTAGGATTTCAACTCCAGCCTGCTTATGGGGGCCATTTGCTTGATAGATTTGATTCCAGCCTTTCACTTTTAGAAGATGTTTACTTTTTCTGGATAGATGTGTCTCTTGGAGGCAGCAGAAAGATGGATCTTGATTTTTGATCCAACTTATGAGCCTATGTCGTTTGATTGGAGAATTAAGTCCATTAATGTTGAGAGTTAGGATTGAGAGATGATCGTTTGTTCCTTTCATTATCACTATCTTGTTTAAAGCTGTGTCTTCCCATTTCTTGATCTGATGTTTACTAATTAGGGTTCATTTCTCTGTCTGTATTGGGATCTTGGTTATTTTCCCTGTATAGTACATCTTTAAGGATTTTGTGTAAAGCTGGTTTGGTGGAGATATATTGTTTCAGTTTTTCTTTATTGTGTGGAAGACTTTTATTTGACCTTGGGCTATGAAGGAGAGTTTGGCTGGGTACAGAATTCTTGGTTGGTAGTTATTTTTATTTAGTGTTTGGTATACTTCATTCCAGGCTCTCCTTGCTTTCATGGTCTCTGCTGAGAAGTCTGGGGTAATTCTGATTGCTTTTCCTTTATATGTGATTGTTTTCTTTGCCCTAACAGCTTTGAGTATTTTTTCCTTGCACTCTGCTGAAGCTGTTTTGATCACAATGTGTCGGTGGGATGTCCTATTCTGGTCTGGTCGATTTGGGGTTCTAAATGCTTCTTGTATCTGTATAGGCCTTTCCTTCTGGATATTTGCGAAGTTCTCAGCTAATATTCTGTTAAATAGGCTGCCTATCCCATTAACCTCTTTCTCCAAGTTTTCCTCAATACCTATTATCCTTAAATTGGGCTTCCTGATTGTGTCTTGAATCTTCTGTAGCGATCTGTTGTGTTGATTGTACTGGATTTGTATTGATTTTTGATCTTTCTCCATAGAATCTAAGGAATCTTCAGCTCCTGAAATTCGATCCTCTGCTTCAGTTAGTTGGGACTGTAGGCTAGTTACTTGATTTCGAATCTCTTTTGCTTCTGACTGGTCTTTCCTGATAATTTCCATGTCATTTCTTAGGTCTTGTATGGACTTCTTTACTTCATTAACTTCATTACTTTGGTTTTGAGTGTTGTCTCTCAAATCTTTAAGCTGGTTAGCTATCTTTTCATTTGACTCTTGAAGTTCATTTATCTTTCTATTTGTGGAGGCCATGAAATTCTCCATTAATTTTTGCTTTGCCTCCTCACGCTCTAGAATAATTGACTGAAGAGATTCAAACTTTTCATTTATCATGTTTATCAGTAGACTTTGTAGAGTATTTTGAGGGTTTTCTTCTATGTCTTTGATTGAGTGCTCTCCTTCCTGCTTGTTTTGAGTGGGGGATAAGACTTCATTGTTTGCCATCTTTCTTGTGTTTCTTCTGCCCATTTGAATTGGGGATGCCAGTCTACCAGCACGCTTTCTCTGCGATTTCAGGTCGTCTGTGCTCAGCCGCCGCCTGGTCTCCGCTTTGTGCTTTACCTCTGTGGAGTGCGGGTTGCTGTGATGGGCACTGTGCCGGTGCCGCCGACACTGTCGTGGTGGTGGGATACCGCCCAGAGCTCGAATCTGTGTTTTCAGAAGTGCAAAGTTGATTTTTCCTTCCTGGCCAGAAACCCTGTACTGTTACAACTTACGCTGGTTGTATTTCTAGTGGTACAAGTTTCTATGGGGTGAGAAAACTGCGGTGCTGGAGGGAGCTGAGCTAGTGCACTCATGTTTGAGTTTTTAAAAAGGACTTATTTAACTAATTAAATACAAATGTTTTGACCAAGGGAGGAGGTGTGGGGAGGTATCTCATTGAATATTTTGTTTTGTTTTGTTTTATTTTGGGGCCAGTCCTGGGCTTGGACTCAAGGCCTGAGCACTGTCCCTGGCTTCTTCCCGCTCAAGGCTAGCACCTTGCCACTTGAGCCACAGCGCCACTTCTGGCCATTTTCTATATATGTGGTGCTGGGGAATCGAACCCAGGACCTCATGTATACGAGACAAGCACTCTTGCCACTAGGCCATATCCCCAGCCCCTCATTGAATATTTTGAAATACAAACTTTATCATACTTTTGGAATTAGCATTTTCTGTAGCTACTAATTCATCTCTCTTGTGGCTCATCCATTACATCGTGATTACCTCTTCTTGTCTGACAGAGTCCTCTGTATTTTTATGATTATAAAATAGACTAAAATGAGTACTGGTGGCTTATACCTCTTCTCTTAGCTACTGGGGACCTAGAGCTACTGAGACCTAGAGGATCACAGCACAAAGCCAGCCTAGGCAGAAAAGCCTGAGAGACTCAGTCTCCAATTAACCACAAAACACTGAGCTGGAGGCCCACTGGACCCATGGAGCAAGCAACCTTAAACCCACCCTAGTACTACCAAATTAATTAACAGCTATTCATATGAGAGATTATTTTTATTTCTTAGTATTGCTTACTAAATGTACATAATGATGAAAATAGAGTCCGCTTTCTGCCAAATTTACAGCCATCAGTAAGAAGAGGTACTCAATGGCTACTGGTACTAGTTCTGAGGAATTTACCACTATAGTATATATTACTTCATTCATATGTAATTTAGTGCAACAACACAGCAATTACAATACAGAAGATAGTGCCAGGACTCTCAGCATTCTCTCATGCCTCTTTGAAGTTAATGGGTCCTGCACTAGGTCTACTCTCACAGATCAGTGATTAAATAATCTTTCTTAAAGTTTATGCAAATAAACCCAGACTGTATGCACCCATTTGTGTATGGCATTATTCTTCAAACATTATTGTTTTGAGATTCATCCAAGTTGTGTAATCAGAAGTTTGTTGCCTTTAATTGCCGATTAGTACTCTATTATATAGACATGCTGTAGATTAGACATTTACCAGTTGAGAGATATTTGCATTGTTTTCCAGTAAGGGCTATTATGAATAAAGCTGTAACCAGGAACAGTGGCTCACACCTCTCATCCCTACTACTCAGGAGAGGGAGATCCGGACCGTTGCCATTCAAGGGCAGTTTTTAGAAAAGTATGACACCCATCTCAACCAACCAGCTGAGTGTGGTGGTACATGCCTGTCATCTCAGATATGTAAGAAGTCTAGGTAGGAGGATAGCTGTCAAAGACTGTTCCCAATAAAAAATGTGAGACTATATGAATAATAATTAAAACAAAAAAGTTTGAAACCAAATACCAGTGGCAATAGCTACTCAGGAGGTTGAGATCCCGAAAAGCCAGCTTGAGTAGAAAGGTGTGGAAGACTCCATCTCCAAAACAACAAACAAAATAGTGGGTTAGAGATGTGGCTCAAGTGGTAGAGTACAACTGAGAAAGCATAGATCCCCGAGTTCAAGCTATGGTACTGCCAAAAACAAAAAGAATTTGGACTCTGGATAAAGTGGTAGAACATCAGCCTGCCAAACAAGCATGAATCCAGAGCTCAAACCTTAGTACCATAAAGTAAATCTTAACATGAGCAAGTAAAGCCCATGAGCACATGGGATAATTGAAGTAATTATCTAAGAATGGAATTGCTGAATCGTATAGCAGGTGTGTGTATGTGCATGTGCGTGCAGGCGTGTGAGTGTGTTTTTTCAGTCATGGGGATTGAATTTAGGGCCTTAAGCTTTTCTTCTTAAGGCTAGCATTCTGCCTTTTTGTGCCACAGCTCTACTTTTGGTTTTCTGGTGGTCAGGACTTTCCTGCCTGGGCTGGCTTCTAACCACAGTCCTGAGATCTCAGCCTCCTGAGTAGCTAGGATTACAGGTGTGAGCCACCAGTACCCAACAGCTGATGTGTATTTTACCTACAAGAATGTGCAGTCTTGGCTGAGCATGGTAGCTCATGCCTATAATGCTATTATTCAGCAGCGAGAGGAAGAGATTAGGGATCATGGTTCAAAGCCAGCCTGAGCAAGAAGTTAGTGTCATTCCATCTTAACCAGTGAGCTAGATTCAGTTATCTATGTCTGTGATTCCCATTTGTTCATGAGGTTGTAGATAACAGGATCTTATCTTGGGGCTAGCCATGGACCAAAACCACTAGATCCTACCAGACGTAAGAATTGAAGCAAAATGGGTTGGGGATATAGCTCAAGTGGTAAATGCAATCTCCTTGCAAATATGATTGTATTATTTTGCACCCATCTATTAGTGTATTGAAATTCCAGTTGCTTTACATTCTTGCCAAAACCTGTTACTGTCAATATTTTTACTCTTGGTTCATAAATATAGACTGATATAATAGATTTGCAGGAGTATGCCCTTGTGGGTTTGCTTTGCATTTCCCAGGGTACTAATAATGTGGAGAATTCTTCCTTCATTTACTGGCTATTCCTGTACAATCACTTATAAAGTACATATACACACATATACATATATATGTTTGGTATTCTGCATACAATTCCTTTAGTAGATACAGATATTGCAAGGTTCCATCTTGTGACTGGCTTTTCATTGTGCCAATGGTGCATATCAAAGACAGAGTTTTAAATAGCATGAAATCAAATTGATCAGTTTAGGGTTTTTCTCTCTTACATAAGACCACTTGGATGATCTAAACTTGCAAAAAATTTTCAGCTGTTTTCCTTCTATGCCTTATAGTTGTCATGGATTTTTTCCCTTTATTCTGTTAATGTGTTGAACTATCCCAATAGCTTTTGAAATGGCAGCAGCAGTTCTTCGATATAGACTTGAAATACCCATTTGGCCATTTCTTTTAATCTATCAGGCATATTGGTTTGTAGTATCCTTTATTATTTCTATCTTGGTCTTTTTTTTTTCTTTTTTAGTCTGAGTAATGCTGACCTCATGAATGCAGATGGAAGGCATTCTGCTTCAGTAAAACTTTGTGTATAGGATTATTATCCTTTTTTTAAAATGAGAATCTATTTTTAATATATATGGGGTGATTAAATATTTGAGGTTTTCTTCTCTTTTTTGCAGTATTAGAGTTTCAAATCAAGGCCTGTGCTTGCTGGTAGGCAGTTTACCACGTGAGCCACATCTTCTTGCTTTAGTTATTTTTTAAATAGAGTTTTTGTATAGAGTTTTGTCCAGGCCAACTTCCATCTTGATCCTCCTATGCCTCCCATATAGGTAAGATGACATGTATACACCACATTCACAGCTTTATTGATTGAGATGGGGACTCACTTTTTGCCTGGGCTGGCTTAGAACCACAATTTCCCTAATGTTTTCTTCCTACGTAACTGGGATTACAGTCATATGTCACCGTGCCCAATATAGATTTAAATTTTTTTTCTTGAATTGGTTTTCATCTTTTAAAGAATTTATCCATGTTTTCTAGTGTGTTGGCTTATATTTGTTCATAGCGCTAGTTTATTATCTGCAGTGATCGCCTAAGCCACATGTCACCATTTATACAAGCCTCTGTAGTTTAGTTTTGTTTTGGGTTGTAGGGCTTGAACTCAGGGCTATATTCCTGAGTCACCATTTATACAAGCCTCTGTAGTTTAGTTTTTTTTTTGGTTGTAGGGCTTGAACTCAGGGCAATATTCCTGAGCACTTTTGCTCAAGGCTAGCATTCTACCACTTTGATCCATAACTCTCCTTTGGATTTTTCAGGTGGTTAATTGAACTTTTGCTTGGTAAAACTGGCACTTTACCACCTGAGCCACACCTCCTCTTTTGGCTTTTTTTTGCTGGTTAATTGGAGGTAAATGTATCACAGTCTTTCATGCCCAGGCTGGTGTTAAAACTGGATCCTCAGATCTTGGCCTCATGAGTATCTAGGATTACAGGTGTGAGCCACCAGTACCCAGCCTCTATAGTTTTTGGTGTGATTTCTTCCTCTTCTTCCTTCCTCTCCTCCTCCTTTCTCCTCCTCCTCTTTTCTCCTCCTCCTCCTCCTCCCCCTCCTTTCTCCTCCTCCTCCTCCTCCTCCTCCTCCTCCTCCTCCTCCTCCTCCTCCTCCTCCTCCTCCTCCTCCTCCTCCTCTTCTTTCTCTTCCTCTTCTTTTCTTCTTCATCATTGTCATTGTCATCATCCTAGGGCTTGAGCTCCAGGCCTGGGAGCAGGCTGCTCCTAGGAGTGCTGTGTTGGTGATGATGATAAGCTTTTTTGGTTGTTGTTGTTTTAATACTTGAAGTCAGGCTCAGCTCTTGCTTCGCATTTTCTCTCAAGACTGGTGCTCTACCACTTGAACTACAGCTCCACTCTGGCTTCTTGCTGGTTAGTTGGAGATAAGAGTCTCATACTTATCTACCCAAGCTGGCTTTGAACCACAATCCTTGCTTTCAGCTTGCTGAGTAGCTAAGATGACAGGTGTGAGCCACTGCCCCTGACTGAGAACTTTAAACTTTTCACAGGCTAAATGTTCAGGGATTTTTAATTGGTTAAGTATACCCTTCAGTCAAACCAAATTATATCAACATTTTATGAATTGTATTATAACCAACTGAATACTTAAAACTCAGAACTCCATCCTTATTTCTTTTACTTGTATTTATTGCATAGTTGTCTACAGCCCTAGATGGTAGGGACCTACTGTTCACTCCTCCTGGGTCTATCTTTAGTAATGGGTTGATAGTTTGAGCCTAGTTAGGAGGTAGGATTTAGTCCATGGAAATCACTAAACGCTGTTTGATGGACAGCTGGGAGTTCAACTTCTATGGGGAGACCACTAGCCACAGTAAAGGCTGGCCATGAGTGCAGAACCTCACTGCCCCTAGCCTGGTGGCAGTTGGCTGTCACCTGTGATCCTAGCTACTCAGGAGGTCAAGATCTGAGGATGGCAGTTTGAAGCCAGCCCAGGTAAAAAAGTCCATAAGGCTCTTATCTCCAGATAAACCACAAAAGGTGAAAGTGGAGGTATAGCTCAGATGGTAAACTGCCAGCCTTGAGTGAAAAACATAAGCGGAGTGCAAGGCCCTGACTTCAAGCCCCAGTACTGGCATAATAAACAACATCAAAAACCTCACTGTTTCTCTCTTTTGCAGTCACAACTTACATACGAGAAGTTTAGCATGTGAAACCCAGTAGTAGAACACATGCTTAGCATGCTTGAGATCCTAGGTTCAATCCCAAGTACCAGAAAGCACAAGCAACCAGCCAAATAAAAGCCCAGATAAGCCAGGTACCAGTGGCTCACACCTGTAATCCTTAGCTACTCAGGAGCCTAAGATCTGAGGATGGTAGTTTGAAGCCAACCCAAACAAGGAAAGTCCATAAGACTCTTATCTCCAATTAATCACACAAAAAGCCAGAAGTAGAGCTATGGCTCAAGTGGTAGAGTGCTAGCCTTGAGTAAAAGGAGCTAAAGGACAGTGTCCAGGCCCAGAATTCAAGCCCTAGGACCAGCAAACACACACACACACACACACACACACATACACACACCAGTTAACAAATTGACCTCTGGCTTTTCCTAAAATCTTTCCATTCAGACTTCTACCTTTTCTGTCTTTTCCTATGTGGCTAATCACTAGTGGACATGTTGTAGTTGAACTGACAGGTTTTGCTAAACTGTGACTGACAGAGGTAATTATGACCTGCTTGGAGTGGTAAGAATGTTAGTACAGATTTAATCACTGATTTAAGTAATGTGTGCGTATGACCTTCTCACATTTTAAAATGAAATTTCCTATTTTTGTTGTAGACCCTGTGCTATGGTAGCGCCCGACACTGAGCTGATCTGTGAAATCATGTTAGTGGCTGAAGGTTTTGTGGACGCGCGCTCATTAGCCCGAAAGTTCATTTCATTGTACACTCTCTGCAAGGAGCTCTTGTCTAAGCAGGTGGGGCTCTTTTGTTACTTTCCCTTGGTTTTTACATCCCATTAAAACAGCTTCTGAGATATGGATGCTGGGTAATTTAACATTCACATTACATCTAGGCATTCAGATGAATTATATTTTCCATCCATACTTTATGAGGCTTCATTCTTTTTCTGAAATTTGAGACATTTTAAGAGTTCTTATGTCTTATTGGTCCTTGGGCAGTTTGGTTTTTTAATCAGTGGACTATTATTTTAAATCCTTCTTAAAAGAACATTCTTTTATAATTATGAAAAGAGTGTGTTTTTCTTGTCTTTGATTTTGAGCCAATACTAGGCCTTGAACTTGGGGCCTCACTCTCTTTGTTTTTTTATACAAGGCTAGAGCTCTAACATTTGAGCCATAGCTCCACTTCCAGCTTTTTCTGGTTAATTGTTTCATGGACTGTTCTTCAGATCTCAGCCTTCTCAGTTACAAACCTAAACACCCCCCACCCCCTGCTCCCACACCCAGCATGAAGGGAGTTTTATGTTCCCTCTGACACTTGCTGAGAAAACTATTCTTTGGATGGAGATGGCATGAGAGTTCACAAGAGTGAACTCTGAAGAACAACTTGGGAGATGCTTGAGTTTGTCTCCTGTGTTAGTAAACTTTTCCTTCAAGGTAGGCTTAACTTGGTTTTTGTCATTTAAATCTTGTTGTACAATTCCCTCATCTCTGATTCAAACTTACATAGCCCCTCTGCACAGTCATATAATTCATGTTCATTGAAATTGTTTGTGTACAACAGAAATGATATACATGTCAACAGCAGTATTTTAAGTTTGTAGTCCCTTGACCTTTGGTTTTTCATGACCTTTCATTAATTCCTGATGACATGAGCCAGCATCTGGGGCAGAGTGAGGTATTAAAGGCCTGGTTGCAACCACACAATCATCTGGGCTGCCAGGCACATGCATTTTAAGTTGCCTATTGGGAAGGCAAGAGACAGAATTCGAGAAAGCTATGTTGTCTGTTAATAGTTGTAAGTTTACATTTTGGGGAGATAATTAACATTTAACGATATTCAAAAGTATTATACAGTGCTCGCTTCGGCAGCACATATACTAAAATTGGAACGATACAGAGAAGATTAGCACAGCCCCTGCGCAAGGATGACACACAAATTCGTGAAGCGTTCCATATTTTTTCACAGTTGTAACTACTTTCAACGTGCCATGTGTAACTGTAGCTTCTATTATTGATGGTCTTCTTGTATCACCCTCCTGTGGTTGTACCTACACTATCTCTGTATCTTAACTGAGTATATTGGAAACTGTGTATACTGGTATTAGAACTAGGAAATTGAAAGAGAATACCAAAATCGAGAGACACAGGGTAAAAAAAGACAAACAACTACAAAAGCAATACTTGCAAAACTGTTGCAAAACTTGCAAAACTGTAAATGAACTGAACAACTCATGGGGGGAAAAGGGAAAAGGGGAGGAAGGGGAGTGAGGGACGAGGTAACAGTACAAGAAATGTATCCAATGCCTAATGTATGAAGCTATAACCTCCCTGCAATTCAGTTTGATAATAAATACAAAATAAAACAACAAATAAACACTTGAAAAAAAAGTATTATACAACATTGTTATGTGTAGAAGCAGCAGGCCAAATGGTAGGTGTGATCTCTCCTTTGTATGCATTTTTTGTATTTATTGTATTTTCTGTGTGATATAACTAGAAAAAAAGCGTCATGGTATTTAACACTTGTCTATGGGTAGTAGATTATTGGTATGCTTCCTTTTGTATTCGTGAAATCTGAGTTTGAAAGGCTCTTTTAGATTTTATAATGGAAGCAAATTTGGAAGAAAAAGTTTAATAGTACTGAGAGGAAATGGAGTTGAAACCATGTCCATCGCAGTTCATGCAATGCAAACATTTTGTGGCTATCTACTGTGTCCACAGTGGACATAATAGGTATGAATGCAAAGATAGATTTGAGAGATGAATCACTGAACATTTTTAGAGCAGAGGATTTGTGTTACAGAAGAGTGTGGATGATTTCAGTGGTTGTTTTCAATACCTCCATGTTTAGTAGTCACCCAGTACTCTTAAACTTGTGTCCAGAATTTCTTCTGTGTCCTTTTGGGAGAACGTTGGTATCATATGGATGAGAGATGGGGCAGGGGAGGAAAAGGAGTGAAGGCTAGGTGCATGAAATCAATCATTTTGGAATTAAGTTCCTTCAATGCTTATTTCCTGAGCACCTGCCAGCCCTGTGCTGGAGCCTACAAAACCAAAGTGAGTTAGGACAATACATCTCCATCCTCCCAGAGCCTCTGAGAGAAATCTCCACTAGGGATGATGTGGACATCTTAAAGAGGTACTGGTTATAATAGAACTTTAGGTAGGAATTTTATTACATTTAGTGCCAGGATTGGGGCAAGGCTAAGTGATGAGCAGGTAGTAGGCTGAGTCAATAAGGAAAGTTTGAAGAGGGAGGAGTCCATAGTCCTTGGTGCTACCTGGAGACTTGTGCTGATGGCTGGAAGTAAACTCATGGAATAGGTGGACTTAGCAAGTTGAGAGTGGAGAGCTAGGAGGTAGATGGAGTCCTGAGCACAAGAAGCAAATAGATGCTAGGGGGAAAAGGAGATCTGCTGCCCACAGTAGAAACATGGGCCAAGAAAACAGGTCCTGTCACCTGCCTTTCTGAGGTGGGTGATTTTCACAATTTTAAATATGGAAAATGTTATTTTGGATAATGAAACTGTCCATCTGCATTCATTTAATTTTCAGCTGTCAATTTTGAAATGAGAATCTCATATAATTATTTGGAAAATACACCTCTCCTTTGATTTTAGGATCATTACGATTGGGGACTTCGTGCTATTAAGTCTGTCTTGGTGGTAGCTGGATCCCTGAAGCGAGGAGATAAAAATAGACCTGAGGATCAGGTATTGGAATGCTAACATGATGTTGTTAAGTGAGTAGCTACCTTCAGACAAAGGTATATTCCTGGGAAATGAAGTCCTCTTTGAAACGTTACATCTGTTCTTTAATTTTTCTTCTTTATTTTTATAATAGGATTTATGGCAATATTTTTGCTTATAATATGTATTGATTATATTCACCCCTCCATTACTCTTTCTCAGTCCTCTCTGCATTTTACAGTTTTTTTTGTTTTGTTTTGTTTTTTGCTAGTCCTGGGGCTTGAACTCTGGGCCTAGCACTGTCCCTGGCTTTTTTTTTGCTCAAGGCTAGCACTCTACCACTTGAGCCACAGCACTACTTCTGGCTTTTTCTATATATGTGGTGCTGAGGAATCGAACCCAGGGCTTCATGTGTATGAGGCAAGGACTCTTCCACTAGGCCACATTCCCAGCCCCTACAGTTTTTTATGAATTTCATTTTTCAATTTTTATTTTTATGGAGTTGTACAAAGGGGTTTCAATTCAAGATGTCAGCTTATGAGTACAGTGCCTCTTGATCAATATCACTCCTTCCATCATTCTCCCCCATCTCTCTTCAACCCTACCCATCCCCTTAAGTTACCTGTTTCCATTCATTGAAAGCAGCTGGGCACTGATGGCTCACACCTGTCGTTGAGCATCATGGCTGAACTCTTCCTCCCTTCTTCTTTCCATTCATCTGTCTACCATGTCCCCATTTTCTACCCACTCCCCGCAACCAACAACACATGTTTCAGCTTTCTGGTAATCATTTTGTTAAACTATAGAGTTACTTGTTCAAAGGAGTTGCACCATTGAAATCCCCCCATGTATATACAGTACCATACTTGAGTTAACAACCACATCTGTTCTTAATGCAGGATGCTTTAAGGCCTAGCATGTCTTACAATAGGTTACAAGTGAACTTGAATATGGTGATGTGAATCAGGAAAGGAATGGACAATATAGTATAAGTGCTTTTGAGACATCAGTTCCAAAAGGTATTGAAAGAACCAGGTAATTCAGTAATCCCTGCTTTCCTTTGAGGAGCACTTAGGAAATCCAATTAAGTGGATTAATTAGGATATTCTGAAAGGTGAGAGTATAGGCAAGCAAATGGGCAAGAATATATCGCTTCCCAGGATATGCAACTGACAGGAAAAGGGAAGCAGGAAGAATACTTACTTGAATGTTTAGACTTGCTAGGGAAATGCTCTCTCCTTCCACTGGAAAAATGAAAAGGGCAGATTGCTCATTTCTTCCCTATTTAATAAGTCAAAAGAACTATGTGTGTAACTTGGGTGTGTGCAGGATGGAGTGGGAGGGAAGCAATCTAGATTCATTCTGGAAGTAAGGGATGTGTACTGTGGTTGTACAATTTGCCAACATTTCTCTCCATTCTTGGTCATAACTCATGTTTAGGCCACTTGTTTCATTCCTTTGTTCTCCAGCTACATAGTTTACAGTAGATGGACTGCTTAGCTCTTCCTGGCAAAGGTACCCTGCTGTTGAGTAATTCGAAGTCCCTCTTTGGCTTTTGAGCCAATATAGAACAAAAAGACAAAACAAAAAATAGTTTAAAAAAAACAACCAATGTTTGTAATTATGGTTTGAACAAGATGATCTAACAAGCGTGATTAACTTGTGACCTGAGATTGAGCTTGAGGGTTCTCAGAGCCATTCTGAAGCTCCAAGACCAGGTCTAGCAGAAAAGCAGAAATATACTCCCTGCCAGTCTTATTCTGAGATCTGTCCACTGTACGTGTGCTGTTGTCATTTCACCTTCCTGCAGACAGAATGAGATCCCAACTGAGAAAAGATCCAGCATCTCATGTTTTCTTTTTTTTCTTTTTTGCCAGTCCTGGGGCTAGGACTCAGGCTCTTTTTGCTCAAGGCTAACGCTTTACCACTTGAGACACAGCACCACTTCTGGCCTTTTCTGTTTGTGTGGTGCTGAGGAATTGAACCCAGGCTTCATGCATGCAAGGCAAGCACTCTACTGCTAAGCCATATTCCCAGCCCCCAGCATCCCATGCTTTGTAGAAGAGGATTGAAAACAGCACAACTGTCATCTTACCTACACAGGAGGCCAGGATGTGAGAATCTCAGTTTGAAACCAGGGCTGGCAGAAAAGTATATGTGACTCCTTTATCCAGTTAAACAGCCAGAAAACACCACTGGGCTGGAGGCTCAGCAACCAAGTAAGAGCACAAAAACATAAGGCCCTAAGTTCAGGTCCCAGCAAAATAAATAAATAAATAAATAAAAAGGCAAAATTGGACTTTGTATTGCCTTTGCTTAAAGTAAAATTACCTTTTAATTGGCATATAAAATAAAAAACTATACATATAACTAGGATAGCCTATAGTGTTCATCCATACTTGTACTGTAAAATGTTTAAATCAGGTTACACATCTACTTGCTCAAACATTTATTTATGGTTTTAAAAAAAGAAACATTCCAAACCCTTTCTTCTAGTTTGTTGGAGGTAGTGGCCTTTGATGAAATGTTTTCTAATCTTTTTCCTAGGTCCTCATGCGAGCATTAAGGGACTTCAATATGCCCAAGATAGTGACGGATGATGTCCCAGTGTTTCTGGGCCTGGTGGCTGACCTGTTCCCAGCCCTGGAGGTGCCCAGACAGAGGAAGCCACACTTTGAACAGATGGTCAGGCAATCCACCCTGGAGCTCCGCCTGCAGCCGGAGGAGAGCTTTGTCCTCAAAGTAAGAGTACTTCCTTCTTGTGGCAGGCCTGGGGTTTATAGTGCAAGTAACTGCTTAAGAGATACTTCGCCAAAACATTTGCTTCTATTGCACTGCCCTGAATATGATCATAATAAATTATCTCAAACATTGACTATGGTAGTCTTAGAGTAAATTTTCATTAGTATTTTAATAGTATTGTCCAGTGAGAAAGTAAAAACATAGAAAGTATTAAGCCTTGATTCTAAATATAAACACATTCTCAGCTACTTTGTAAAACCCACTCCGTTTGGCACTAGTGGCTTTCATCTATAAGCCTAGCTATTCAAGAGGCTAAGATCCAGAGGATAGTGGTTCAAAGCCAGCTTGGATAGAAAAGTCCATAAGACTTTATCTCTAAAATAACCAGCAAAAAGCCAGGCTGGAGGTGTGGTGTACATGGTAGAATAACAGCCAAGTAAGTGTAAAACCCTGAGTTCAAATCTCAGTGCTGGCAAAAAGAAATATTATTGGTAATACACACCAAAATTTTTCTTCATTTTATAGAAAATTGTAAATAAAGTCATTGATTTATTCTAGAAATTTGGGGGGAAGAATGACAGCACTCGTCAAGAATGACAGTAAATATGACAAGAAATGTACTTCCTTCCTTACGTATGTAACTGTACATCACCTTGACAATAAAACTTTTAAGAAAAGAGTGACTTATCAAAGTCATTTATGTAGGCATGCTTAATTTAAGGTCAGTAAACACAGACACAGCAATGTATACATAAGACTCCATTTTAAGTATTTTGTGGGCTTATAAGTCATTCATTACTCAGTCAGAGATGTTGATTAGCTATATATTGTTTATGTCCAAAACTTTGTGAAAGTGAAGTGCCAGTTTTTCATGTCTGTAATCTTAGCTACTCAAGGCTGGGCTCTGAAGATCAATATTCAAAGCCATCCCAGGCAGACAAATCCTTGAGAGCTTTATCTCCAATTAACCAACAGAAAGCTTGAAGTGGAGATATGGCTCAAGTGGTAGAGCACTAGCCTTTAGCACAAAAGCTAGGCAAAGTGCAAGGCCCTGCATTCAAGCCCCAATACAGGCACAAAACAACAACAAAAACACCTTTGTAAAGAGTGACTGATGATTTTTAAGTAATTATCCTTGCCTTGTGCCACATACTACTTGAAAGTCATGGTTTTTCTTCACCCTGACTTTGGCATGCCATGTGGATGAGTCAGGTGAAACTGTACTTGGAACTTAGGATCAGTTTCAACTTTCTTTAAATGTAATGCCTGCCGTGGGAGCTGACTTGGGTTGAAAGGATAGAAGGGGCAAAAATGGGTAGGTTGTCTTTTTGTCAGTCGTTGACGGGCTCTTCGGTGTACAGGTTGTCCAGCTTGACGAACTGTTGGCCGTTCGACACTCTGTCTTTGTGGTTGGAAATGCAGGCACGGGGAAAAGTAAGGTACAGTAAATTACTTGGGACCTCACCTACTTTTGACGATTTTCAGTGCTACTAAAGTTCCTTCGGTGAACTACATGGTGTGGTGGGGTTCAAACTTGAGACACCAGTGTCACTGTTTGGTTGATGGTGTTGGCTTCCAATTGGATGGGAGAACCTGAGCATTGCATTCACTTGAAGAAAGGAGATCATGATGGAGATGAACTGGCCTCAGAGCTGCCCAAGTGTAAGTGCCGGCCTACTCACTGCCCTTCCCAATAACCTGTGGTCTTCCATCAAAGGTGAAAATATTGAGTGAAATATTGAGTGACAGGAATGAACTACTCTCTGGTTGGAAAGCTTTTATGGGTACTACCCACATTGACCAAAATTATTTTGTCTTTTCCAAGTCATCCTAGTCTCTCCTTCCCATATCATTAAGAAAAACAAACACAAATATTTGCCTTCAGTACTCCCTCAGAAACATAGCTCTCCATCGGGCCCAAATAAAACATGAAAAGGAGGTGGTAAGCCCCCATTTTTTGAGGTCCCTATTATCTGCTGTGCCATGTGCGTTGTATGTGGTTTTCCCTGCACAATGATGATGTGCCATGGGTGTTATTATGCCTCATTTTTAGTTCCCTGCTTGGTTTTGTTTGGCTTTTCTGACAGTGCTGGCAACATACTTATTTTCTTGGTTGGCAGATGGTAGATGCAGAACTGCATGCATTTCAATTCGGGATTCTTGGGTATAAACATGCTTCATAGCCAACAACTAAAAATACTCTGAATGGGTGTAGAATGGGTGTCTGAGTTTAGAACATGCCAGGCTTCAGTGCCGAACTAAAGGAGACCTATGGCCAAGAGAGGACTTTCTGGTGAAAAATGTAATAACTGAAATATTAAAGTTGATAACTGATAGACCTATAATTATTTTGTTAGAGAAAGTTTCAGATGTAGGCCATGGTTCATGGAAGGATAAAATTAAATTCTATAATTTCTAGGAGATGAATGGTTTCTAAAAATATAAGCTAATATTCCTAAGGCATTTAATTCCTTCATCTCCTCTTTACCTAATCTGTTCTGTTCAATATGAATTTTTAAGCTGATGAAACCAGGATCATGTTATTTATCAACTTGTTTTCATTTAGAAGGACTTGGCAGTCTCTCATCCTTCAAAACCTTGCTGATTGGGCAGGATGATAACTATTTCAAACAAAAGCCATGACTCAGGTAGTGCATGCCTATAATCCCAAACATAAGTAGGAGGATCATGGTCTGAGGCTAGCTTGCCAGAAGACTCTATTTGACCCTATTTAAAAAATGACATTCTGGGCTGGGTGATGTTATAGAGAACTGTCTGAAGCAGTGTGGCTGATGTCCACCCACTAGAAGCTCCTCTTTCCCCAAATCAGGACCATCTCCTGTTACAAAACATGGCACAAATTCTCTGGAGCCCAAAGCTTGGGCCAGTGGATATCATTGGCATAGCATTGGCACCACTTGTGATCTGTTGTAGAATGCACACCTCCAGACTCACCCCCACACACACACCAAATCTGAAGTTCCAGGCAAGTCTGCTGGACCAGTGGAGGAATAACTGATGTGAACACTTCAGGCAGGGAGGCTTTACAAACAGACACAGTGTCTAGTTACATAATAGCCTTTACCTTGTTAATCTGGAGTAGAAAGTGACTTTCTCCTGTCTCAGTGGCACAGAGTTGGGTGAGTTGATTCTGCTTATCACTAGTTTTTAGGTCTCAGCTTTTCAAGATGACAATGGGAATCCCATGTTCCTTTTGGTCCATTCTTGACCTTGCCACTCAGCTATACCTCATCCTTTAGTAAATATGGAAAACCCTTTGGAAGTCTTTCCCTTCGCTTTTGGTGTGTGTTCACATTAATTTTCTTGGCTTGCTCTTTGCGTTCCCCAGATTCTACGAACACTCAGCAGAACCTATGTGAACATGAAGCAGAAGCCAGTTTGGAATGACTTAAACCCCAAAGCTGTGACTGCTGACGAACTCTTTGGGGTTATACATCATGCCACCCGAGAATGGAAAGATGGCAAGTCATAGCTCTTCTTCTGATAAGCCAAAACTTCCTTCTTGTTCTCTCCAGAAAGCCTTTTTTTTTTTTTAATATAAGCTAGTTTTCATCATCCTCACAGACAGACTGCTTGTGTGTTGGCATCGTTAGAAATGGAGCAGATCACAGCAGTGTAGACCACGATATGTATTCAAGCAAGGTTTCAGAAAGTAACTTGATTTGCATTGAGCAGATCTGGCCTCCCAGCTGTGTGTTTTACCCACATTGGTTACAGCAGGGGAGCTCAAAAACAAGGGGAGAAGTCGATGGGAACATTTCTAAAGTATCTGGCAGAACACCCATGAGGTTCACGCAAGCATCATTCTCCATATCAGGGACTGAAGACAGAAGGGTATGTTTTCCTGCCATGAAGGTCTAGGCTGGACACTCAATTCAGAAATCTGAAATGCTCTAAAATCAGAATGATTTTGATTATAGGTATTGGATTTCAAAACATTCCAAATTACTGACATTTTTGGATTAGAGATGTCTGGTAAGAGTCTATGCAGATATTCCCAAATCCTTTGAAGCCTAAAAAAAAAAACCATAAAAAGAAAAAAATCAGAAGCCCTTCTGGTCCCAAGGATTTGGGGCATAGGCATATTCAACCTTTACTTACAGATAATCAGGCACCTATGTTGAAATCACCATGACTCTACATTGCGATAAACTCTCTCATCTTGGCATTGTCCTGGGACCCACCCCTTCTAACACCCTGCCCCAACCTCACACACATGCTGTAAGCTTTATCATCAAGATAAATACTGAATTCCAATATGTATCCTATCCCTTGCCCCGTGGAGGCCACCATGCCTCTGGCCTCCCTGCATCTCACCTTCCATAAAGAAGTATGAACATGGTCCACAGCCCCCTGCCATGTTCTCCAGTACACTGCCCATGAGACAAAAGGCAGCAAAGGCAGGGGCCAGTGGCTCACACCTGTAATCCTAGCTATTCAGGAGGCTGAGCTCTGAGAATCACAGTTCCAAGCCAGCCTAAGCAGGAAAGTCCATGAAACTCTTATCTCAAAAAAAAACAACTACCAAAAAAAGTAAAAAATGGAGCTGTGTCTCAAGTGGTAGAGCGCTAGATTTGAGCAAAAGAAGCTCAGGAACAGCACCTAGGCCTCAGTTTAAGCCCCAGGACAGGCAAAAAAAAAAAAAAGGCAACAAAACTTCTTTTATTTAGTTAATCAGTGAAATTGTTTTATTTAGTTAATAAAAGATCTGTCAGGAGAAAGAATGCAAGTTGATTTTACAGGTACACAGCACTCAACGCCAGCATGGTGCACTCTTTACTTTGTAGGTCTCTTTTCCTTCATCCTGCGAGAGCAAGCGAATCTCCTGCATGATGGGCCCAAGTGGATAGTTCTGGATGGAGACATTGACCCTATGTGGATTGAGTCTCTGAACACTGTCATGGATGATAACAAGGTGAGTCAAGCTGCAGGGCTGGACCTCACACCCCGTCTTGGCTCTGTATCAGCCTGGAGTTCTTTCTGTCATCACTACTTTAACCAATGCCATTCTCCTGATGCTTCTCCTAATTTCATAGTTAAGGAATTGAAGGGCTTACATTCTCCTTCTGTCTGGGAATTTAACCACCTTCAGTAAGAGTGAGCAGAATGTTTAGTTTGCACATCTGACCATTTTCTAAGAGCTAGGAACAAATGACACCTTCTATGGTTTTTCATTAAATGTAGATTAGACAATACAAAGACCTCGGCTGTATGATAATCACTGAGATTTATATATGGAGTTAAGTCGTTTCTAAAGCTACAAGTAGTGTTGAGATGTGTTCTGGAGAATTCCACTTTAGTTGATCTGGTATTTCTAGAAAAAAAAGATGATAACAGAAGAGCATAAGATACTTGATAAGCAACATGAGGTTCCTGGGAGACAGGAGAGAAGAATGGGAAATGGGGACCCCTCCCACACAGAATCACCAACCACACAATTTAGCAGTAATCAGTGTTATGCACACAAGGTTATTGTTCAATAGCAAAAAGAGGTCTGGATCTACAAACGCCCCTGAGGTTCCCGCACTGCAGCTGATAACCCATGGTCTCTGATCCTGAAGGAAGTCTCCTTCCCATGGTACTCATGCCACATCTTGTAATCCACGTGTATTTGGGCAAGCATTGCCACAGATATTTAAAGGTCGCCCTTCACAAGTCCACTTAGGGGATTTCACTCTTGAAGCTGTGTCAAGCCACCTCAGGGGTGAAGTCAGACCCTGCTTCAGAGCCTCTGGCTCTCCGAGGGGGTGGGGAGTTCCCCAGAGTTCTTCCGGCTCTCGATGGTGGTGACCACCATGCCGCCCCATCTAGGTGCTGACCCTGGCCAGCAATGAGCGCGTGGCCCTCACGCCTTCCATGCGGCTGCTGTTTGAGATCCACCATCTGCGGACTGCCACCCCGGCCACCGTCTCCAGAGCGGGGATTCTCTACGTGAACCCACAAGATCTGGGCTGGAATCCGTGAGTATTTCTCTTTGGCTTATGAAGTTGGAAAGAGAAATGTACATAAAATTCACCATTTAATCATTTTTCAACTGTCCTTGGGTTCAGAATACACTGACGTTGTATAGATATCTTCCCTCTCCAGCCACAGTACCTTTTTAACTTTCTAAGCTAGAAAGTGTTACCTATGAGGTCGCAAAAGCCTATTCCTCCCTCTTTTGAGGCTCTGGAAACCTTTTTTTCTGAAGCTGATGGCTCTAGGTATGCTGGATAAATAGAATCATAGGGCACTTGTCCTTTTGTGATGAACTTTATTCAGTTTGTGCACCATTATCAACATTTATGTTGTAGCACATGTCACAATCCCCTCCCTTTTCCAGGATGAATAATATTCCATTGTATTTATATACCACATTTGATTTGCCCATTCATCAGTAGCTGAAAGAGAGATGTGATCAGCACACTACTGTCCTCCATCACTGACCCAGAGATGCCCTCTCATCTTCTCTCATGCGAGTAGAGACTAGACTGTCTCTGAAAACCATTCTCTTTGGACTTGAAAATTTGTATAGTCATTTACAAACCTAACCACAGTATATTATACCTATTTAAATAAACCTACGATGCACTCCTATGAAGAGAGCTTTTTTCTATAAAAAAATCATCTTCCATTAACTTCTTCTGATAATTAAAATACAAAATCTGATTTGCTTAATGCGCAGTATAGTCCCAGTGTGGTGGCTATTTAGAGAAAGTACATATCCAAGGGCAGCCCAGCCAAAAGTTAATGAGACACCATCATCTCAATGAATAAGCTAGAAATGGTGCTCTTTGCCTGTAATCCCACTTATTCAGGAAGACATAGGAAGATTGTAGATTGAGGTTAGCCCTGAACTGAACAAAAATATGAGACCAAATCAATAAAACAATTTAAATGCAAAAAATCTCTAGGGGTGTGGCTAAAGCAGGACAAGACTCCAGTAATATCAAGAACAGATGAGACCCAACATAGCTAAAACTGCTTCATGCTGCCTTACTCCTGTGCAAGCTGCTAAGTGTATTGAATATCAGTGCTTCCTACTTAAACAGGATTGGATTATTTTTCATTTAGCTCTGTGTTATTGGTAAGTAGCTCACCAGTATGTTAGTTGGGATGTCAAATTAATGTTGTAGAAGCTTCTGACTTATGTAGACAAATCTATCTGGGCACAGGACACCATTGCAGAGATCTTGGTTGCAAATGTTATCAGCGATCACACTGGTGTTGTCCAGAGTCCAGGTGAGGAGGACATTCCAGATGGTCTCTGTGGGGTTCTCACCTCTGTATTTGTCACTGCTTTCTCAATCCTGAATAATGGATGCCATGATGAATCAAGATAAATGTCAAGCTACTTCTGTAATGAAGGTCTCCCCCGGCAAAATGATCCAGTCCTTAGGAGCACTGCTAGCACTCAGAGATGGCCTCATACTCTACTCTCTGCTAAGCCTGCCTTCTAAGCACTAGCGAGAATTCCTTTTGCCTTTTTATTAAGGGAAAATATAACCATGAAGATGGGTTTTTCAAAGGACCATTTAAAATATTTGCTGCTTGTGCTACAGTTAACCAAGAAAAGGCCAGAAGTAAGCTGTGGCTCAAGTGGAAGAGTGCCAGCCTTGAGGGGGGAAAAAAAAAAGCAAAGTTTGAGTTTGAGTTCTAGTATTGGCACAAAAGAAAAAAATAAAAATATTTGCTGCTTGAAAAGTTGGGTGAACCCATGGCCCAAGACACTGCAAGCTATTTAGCATAAGCTGTGGAGACAGCAAAGTTCCACTTTTCAAGCCCATGTTCTGTAAAATAGTCTCTCTGTTGCTTTTTAGGTATGTGGCCAGCTGGATAGACAGGAGGCGGCACCAGTCAGAAAAGGCCAACTTAACCATTCTTTTTGATAAATACATCCCTGCATGCTTGGATAAGCTGAGAAGCAGCTTCAAGGCCATCACCGCAGTTCCAGAGAGCAGCCTGCTGCAGGTGCATCTTCTCATACTACTCTAGGTGCTAGTCCTGGTGGAGCTTGACCACAGGTTCACTTGCTGAAAGAGGCTGGGCAGGCTGTCTCATACCTGTAACCCTAGCTTCTCAGCAGGTAAAGATTGGAAGACTAGAGGCTCAAGGTCAGTCTGGGCAAAAAAAAATCCGACTCCCATCTCAATAAAGAGGTGGTCCATGTCTATGATCTCAGCCATGTAGGGAATTAGCTTGGGTTGGTGAGGCAAGTGAAATCTTCTCCAAAAAATTATCTAAAGCAAAGAGGGCTGGAGACATAGTTTTCTATTGGTAGAATATCTCTCTACAAAGCATGAGGCTATGAGTTCAAACCCCAGTACTGTCACAAAGGAAAGAGGAGAGGAGGAGGGGAGAGGTAGGGACAGGGGACAGGGAAGGGAGAAGCAAGAGGGGAATGGGGAGGAAATTGAGGAGAGGGGGAGGGGGAAATTGTTAATTCTTTCCAACCCTCCTATCTCAGCCCTCCTATTCCTTGAACTCTTGCAAACTCCAAGCACACTATCAGACTGTGTGGTCATTTGGGTTCTGTGAATTGTTTCTTTCTCTTAGGATTGTGAACTAAAAGATGAAAGCCATATTGTATTCATTTTTCTGTCCGCCAAGGATTTATGTTGTTCTGAGCCTTCAGCAGGTACCAATTAGGTGTTTGAGGAATCATTGTGTCCTTTCCAGTATTCTGGAAATAGAATGAGAACAAAATTACTAAAGTCATTTCTTTTTCCAGCTCCTTTGGAACTTGCTCAGCAAGAGTACTCTGTGTGTTTATGAGTGAAAAAAAATCTGTGCAATTAGATGCTGGCCCAGTTGTAAGGAAACATCTCTGCATTCTGCCACAGGGCCCCTCCCCACCCACAAGCTCCCCTATTCTATGTAGCCCCCAAGGCATGCCTCTGTGTGTGAAGAATTCAGCAAAGTCCACTGCTCATTCTTTCTTGTCTCCCCATGAGGAAGAGTGAAGGTTATGTGATTCGTTGTCATAGAAGCGAATGAAAATAATTGAGAAAACACAGAAAGGAAATGGGAAATCACAATGGCAGCATGAAGAAAAGAAACTGACCTCAACCCTTCCACTTCTCCAACTTTACAAAGATTTACCCTCTGAAACCCTTCCTTGCTTTTTCCTGTAGGAGCAAAATTGGCTTCTATGTACTTTGTTACCATTAAGTAACTATGTGACCAAATTTGTTGGAAGTGAAATTAGAAAGAGTCAAGTATAATAGGAAAGGAAAGTTCAGGTTTTGGGGGAGGGGGGTAATTCACACACCAATTAAGTAAACGATAGTATTCAGCAGTAATTATCTGAGGTATAATTTATTTCTGAAAGCAGGTCTGAATTTATTCATAATGAATTAATTATGGCGTTAGCCTAATTAGACTTCCTCTGGTGTAAGACTTGCAAACGCCTGCTCAAGTTCTTCCCCGAGTTGTCTTGTGTATTTGTGTGATTCTTTGAGGGGGTGTGAACTTTTTCATTCAAGAATAGTGTGAAAATAGGTCAGTAGGAATTAATATGACTTTTGCTCTCCCTAGTAGTCGGAAAAAGCATTTAATTTTGAGCTCCTTTCAAGCTGCTGTTTTGTAAAGGTAGTCTGTTGCCTGTATTTCCTTGTTAAGTACAGGAATTTGAGGCCAAGATGATTGTAAAAAGGAATAATTTACAATAACTACCTTAAGAATGAATGAACGAACTAGTCCTCTGTATGGGAAACTTCTTTTCTTGAAGTTTGTAAAGTATAGGAACTCATTTAGAATTTAACTGTGGCTTTAGTTGTTGTTGACTCAGATCTCAAAATGCTTTTTAAGTACAGGGGGAGAAAAGAGAATTGTAAAGTTTATTGGAGTATTTATCTCCTAATATCCCATTGAGATCCATTGGTCTTTTGAGATTTTATTTTTTTTTATTGATTCTTTTTTTTGTCTGTCAGGGAAGGGGGAGGGGGTGGAACCTGGCGCCTGAGAGCTATCCCTGAGCTCTTCTGCTCAAGGCTAGTGCTCTACACTTTGAGCCACAGCTCTGGTTTTCTGGTGGTTAATTGGAGATAGGAGATAAGAATTTCTCATGGACTTACCTGCCCAGCTGCCTCTGAACTGAGATCTTCAGATCTCAGCCCCATGAGTAGCTAGGCACAAGATACCACCAGCACCTGGCTTTGAACTTTTATTTTAAATATTCCTCAGAACAACATAGTTTATCCTTGACAAAGAGAAAATTTATCTTCAGGGCTTTGCACTATTTTCTTGTGTGTGTGCATGTGTATGTGTGTGTGTGCTGGTACTAGGGCATAAACTTGGGGTCTCATGCTTTTGCTCAGCTCTTGCTCAGGGCTAAAGCTCTACCATTTGGCTTTTTTGCTGGTTAATTGGACATGAGCCTCATGAAGGTCTAGTAGATTGTATATATAAGAAAACACTCTATATTTGTCTTTTCAAGTCTGGCCCAGGACATGGAGGTGTGGCTTAAGTGATAGAGCACTGGCTACACTAAAAAATGCCAATTAAGACCACGAGGTCCTGAATTCAAGCCCCAGTATCACACACACACACACACACACACACACACACACACACACACACACACACACACACACACATCTAGCTTAATATGATGATCTCCAATTCCATCTATTTCCCAAATAGCATAATTTCATTCTTCTTTATGGCTGAATAATATTCCATTGTATCTAAATACTATATTTTCTTTAATCATCCATCAGTTGATGGGCACTTAGGCTAACTATAAAGGTGGATGTTATACTGCAATAAACACAGGTTAAAAAAAAAAGTAAGACTGTCATGGACTTTTCTGCTTGGATTGGCTTCAAATTGCTCTCCTCAGATCCTAGCCTTCTGACAGCTAGGATTATAGGCATGAGCCTCCATTGCCCAGCCATGCAGTACTTTTCTTGATAACAAACTAGTGAGTTTTCCTAAAAGACTATATCAAATTACCACGCTGGCATCATATAAGATAACAGAAATAAAGAGAGAATATAAAAGTTGCTTCATTATTGCTGACTTTCTTGGCTAGAAAAGAAAGGCCTACACACAGTTCAGTGGGACAGTATGGAAATCTAGAGTCTCCTCCAGGGCAAGAGATTTTCTTATATATTTACATCTGTGACAGTGGTAATTAAGGAAAAATGATTCTGTGTTTATTACTAGTTGAGATACCCTATGGTAGGAACCCAACCACAATCACACCTCAGGCCTGCCAAGATTGTCATGAGCATGAGCTGTTAGGACAAAGTGGGGCCATTTCTCCAGCAGGGGATGAGGGTTAGGTTCTTGACAAGCATTATCTCCAAGGTGAAATTTTGTCTGATGTTCAAATATGTCACAGCCTAGGAGGTGCCAGTCCAACTTTATAAATGCATAATAATATTTGGGGAAAAATGGCTGCTCCCATCCTGATGGAAGTGGATTGCCCTCTGGTGGATTGTTAGCTATGCTGAAGCTACTATGCTGAAGCACTCATGAGAAAAGGTCTTCAAGATGGCTTTAAGTAAGAAAGTGGATTGTAGAACATGGTGTTTACATTAATTTCTTGTTGACATAAAGTGAATAGGGATAAATATTATCGTGTGTGTATGTGTGTACACATGCACCAGTATTGGGGCTTTAACTCAGGGCCTGGTTGCTGTCCCTGAGTTATTTTGCTCAAGGCTAGCACCCTACCACATGAGCCTCCCTTATAAACTATCCTGTACTAGGTGGCTTCAAGTCGAGATCATCAGATCTCAGCCTCTTGAAGAGCTGGGATTATAGGCACAAGCCATTATTTTTTTTCTTTTGTATATTTCTAGTTTATCCAGTGATTGTCATGTCAATCATTTTTTTTTGGAAATATCTACAGAGTTTTTCTTTTGTTTGTTTGTTTTGCCAGTCCTGGGGCTTGAATGCAGGGCCTGGGTGTTACCCTGAGCTTGTTTTTGCTCAAGGCCTACACTTTACTGCTTGAGTCACAGCACCACTTCTGGCTTTTTCTGAGTAAATTATTGGAGATAAAAGTGTCATGGACTTTCCTGCTTGGGCTAGCTTCAAACTGTGATCCTCAGATCTTAGCCTACTGAGTAGCTAGGATTACAGGTATGAACCACTAGTGCCCAGCCTCTATGTAGTTTTCACTTGATGAGGTATGGCCTTTGTGGAAGTCATTTGCACATGATAGAAACAATTCTTTCATTTTCATTTAATTTTTTAAAAATTGTTACCAAGAAAGATGATACATACCTGTAATCCCAGCTACCTGGTAGGAGGATTGCAAATTCAAGGCCAGGCCTGGCTATATAGTATGAGCCTGTGTCTAGCAAACAGAAATTAACAAGTAAACAACCAAACAGATAGTTTGCTCATGGATTAAAAGTGATAGATTTTGGTACTACGGACTTTGATACCCAAAGCAATAGATTTTGTCTCTTCTAATTTAGCAAATTTGCAAAATTTTGAGAAGTTGTATAATCTTTTAAGGATAAAGTAAAGTTGACAAAAAGTCCTGTGATAGTAGAGCACGAATGGCTCACCCCTGTCATCTAGCTACTCAGGAGGCTGAGACCTGAAGATCAAGGTTTAAAGCCAGCCCAGGCAGGAAACTTCATGAGACACTTATCTCCAATTAACCAGCAAAAGCCCAGAAGTGGAGCTGTGGCTCAGGTGGTAGAGCACTAGCCTTGGGACAATGCCCAGACCCTAAATTCAAGCCCCACCACACACACACACACACACACACACACACACACACACACACACACACACACACGTGCTCACTTTGAATCTTCTACACTATTTTAAAAAGCTGTCATTATCCCACAATGATGTCATTTTCTGTTTGTTTGTAGACTATTTGTGCACTTTTGGAATGTCTATTGACTCCTGAAAATGTCCCTCCTGACAGCCCGAAGGAGGTATACGAAGCCTACTTTGTCTTCACCTGTGTCTGGGCATTCGGAGGTGTACTGCCCCAGGATCAGGTAGGCCCAGGACTGGCTTATCAACTGGTAGTGCTGGGTTGGGGCTTATAATATGTGATGAAATCTTACTTTTATGCAATGCTAAATGTCTGCTCTTTCTCCTGTTCTCTCCTGAGCCTGGGCATCATGCAGGAAGTTCCACATTGCCAATACTTGTCACCTTGGCTACCAGCTCTACATGCATTGCTGTCCATACCTTTCTGATAACTCCATCTCTCTCTGGAACATCACTTCTGATCTTTAAGGCCCATCCCAGTGCACCCAACATGCACTAGTTTCTCTGCCCCACACCCAACCTTTCCTTCCCTTATCCTGTCCTCTACCCCCGGGGCATATTCCTTCCTTCTGCTCTGGTTAAAATCCTGGGGCATTGTTTCTGCTTCCTTTTATACCCCACGATCTCAGTCACTTCTTTTTAAGTGAACATATATTTGTAACATAAGAAAGTTTCATTGTGACATGTCTATATATGCATGCAATGTTCTTTAAACAAACTCATTCACTTTACCATATTTCCATTGCTCCTACCCTTTTCAAACTGCATTGGGTGAATTTCATTATTATATATAATATTAATATGTAATATACATATTATATCATATATTATTATATATTAGTTTATAATAACATATACCATATATGTGCACACATACATACTTACATATGTACATGGGAGAATATTACCATACTACTCAGTCTTCCTCCATTTCCCTTCTCTCTTCCCACTGATCCCCTCCTATACAATCCCCGCTTTTACATGCATGTCCTGTTACCATTGTCACTATTTCCACTATCGGTCTTAGTTACAAAGTAGCTGTTGAGTTTGTCCTCTCATCATCCTGACAGTTTTAATTCAGAAGCAGAGCATCTTAGAGGCCCCGGGCTCCCACAATGTCTTAGTCTGCTCAGACAGTGATTCCAGATGCCACATATGAGGAGACTTCAACAACAGAAACGAGATTCTCATCATGCTGATACTGGAAGGCCAGGAGAGGGGGTGGGATGAGGTGCCAGTGAGTATGGGTTCTGGTGAGAACTGCCTTTTTGGCTTGCACATGGCCTCTTCCTCATTGTGCCTATGTGTAGAGAGAGAAACACAGCCCTCTCTGGTTTCTTCTCATAATGGTGCTCCATCTATCATGATGGCCCACCATCATAGTTTCTTCCAAACTCAGTCATCCCTCGGCCTCCATCTCCAGTGCTGTCCATCAGCGTGGAGCTTCCATGCATGAACTAGTGAGTTGAGAGCTGCTCTCCAGAGTGTATTGTTGTCTTCAAATGGCTGTCCCTGCCTCGAGCCACTGCTGCTCAAGTCTTCTCACAGACTGTTCCCAAGTGGTGACCTCCATCAACCCAGGTGGGGCTAGTGCTCTTTTCTATCTTTTTCTTTTTTTTTCTTTTTGGCTAGTCCTGGGGCTTAAACTCATGGCCTGGGCACTGTCCCTGAGCTTCTTTTCCTCAAGGCTAGTGCTCTACCACTTGAACAACAGTTCCACTTTCAGCCTTTTCTATGATTAACTGGAGATAAGAGTCTCATGAACTTTCCTGTCTGGGCTGGCTTTGAACCATGATCCTCAGATCTCAGCCTCCTGAGTAGCTAGGATTATAGGTGTGAGCCACTGGTGCCCAGTGGAGCCATTGCTTTTCATGGCTCTCTCCTTCAGCTTGCAGGGAGTTTTCCATGGCTTCTGATGTAGGAGAAACACATGAGAAAAAGCCTGCACATACTCAGATATACACAAAAGCACACATACTCACATACACATATATGCACACTCATCTTGGTCACACATGTGTACCCACAAATACACTCATACATATTATGTATTCACATACACATTCATATACATACCTATACATACATATGTACACACACTCATATTTGCTCTCATATACACACATACAATCATACATACACAGGCACACTCACATGCACACTTATACACATGTGGACATATACTCATGAACACATGCATACACATACATCTCACTTGTATATATACTCTTACACATTCACACATATACACTTAAATATACAGCACACATCCATGCATCCATGTATATATACATTAACATACATACTCACATGCATACCTACATTCTCACATGCATACACACATACACACAGACACTGAACAAGAAATGGATCCAGTTCTTACCATTCTCCTGGAGCTATAGATTTATCTCACGCAGTTCCTGTAATGATTTTTCCCCCTAAGTATCCTCATTGTGTGGATGACAACAAGCTCAGTGTGGCAGCAGAACTGTTCCCCTGGTGAGAAATAGGGCAGCAAAGTTACCATCCTTGTTTGTGCTCCAGAGACTTCTCCCCCATGTGACCTCAGTATCCCTTGTCACCACAGTGTCCCTGAGTGGCTGCTCTGTTATGTCAAGAACAAATAGCATATATTTTATACAGAGATCATAGCCCTCCAATACCTTTCCAGGTATAAATAAAGAATGTCCTCAGAAGGCATCACAGCCACGAGTGGCTCGTATTTCTGCTGGATCATTGCTCTGGAGTCTAAAATAAGTGGCTGATGCTGTCTGTAGGTCAGTTCTGCCTGTGGTCACTAGGTTATCCTAGCTCATATCTATAAATACACATGGCCGCCTCATGGATCTTATTTCAGCCCTTGTCAGAATCCAGATGACCTCCTATGATCTGCACAGATCTCCACAGAGCAGCCTCTGCTCCTGCTTGGAAGGAGCATCAAGTGTGAGTGGCTTCAGGGGCTTCTCCTGAAGGTACGGTTTATACAGATGTGGGTCTCTTCTTCACAGAGGTCAGATCCCCCTCCCCCCACATATATCACATCTTGGCTTTTCTTGCAGCATCATTTGCAAAGTACAAGCCTGAAAATCAGAAAAAATGTGGACAGCTGAGACTGTTCGATTCTTGATGTAATACCTCTCCTCCCTCCCAGTGTTTCCTAATCTTTCCAGTTCCCCACTTTCAGCAGCCCTACACTCAGTTACTTAAGCTTGGCAAAACCAGTCATCTTCCACTCCCATCTGCTCATTCTGCAATAATACTCAATGTTATCTGAGGGGTCAGGAACATGAATGGAAAAAGACTCAAGAAATGGCCTGTGGACTAACATTTAATTATTGTCACCCTTTCTTCATACTCCCCATCTCTCCCAACTCCATTCATCCCTTCAAGTTTTAGGGGTCCATTTTCACATATGTATATTGAGTAGTGTGACTCACCCATCAGCCTTTTTTTTGTTTTGGCTGGTCTTGGGCTTGAACTTGGCAAAGGTGCTGTCCCTGAGCTGCTTCTGCTCAAGGCTAGTGTTCAACCACTTGAGCCACAGCTGCACTTCCAGCCTTTTCTGAGTAATTTATTGGAGATAAGAGTCTCACAGACTTTCCTGCCCCAGCAGGCTTTGAAATGTGATCCTCTTCTCATCCTCCTGAATAGCTAGGATGACAGGCATGAGCCACCAGCACCCAAGTCTACCCACCACCCACTAGTTTTGATGTAAAGTAGAACTTACATTTTTTGTCAAGAATGGTGCCTGGTGAATGATAGTCTCTTAATCATTCAGACCACATCAGTCTGGTTTGCCTTAAAACCAAATTTTGTAGGGGGATAAAATATTCCAATGACCAGTCTAAAAGTAATTTCAATGAACCTAACCTCATGAGCCCATACATGATGACACATGATAGCCGAGCTGCCCAGTCTGCCTGCAGTGGTCCACCTGTCTACTTGTGAGTGCCCTAGACCAGCACTGAGAAAGGCCTGCAGTCCAAGGACAGAGGAGCAGCTATGTATTGGCAGTAGACACATACACATATTAGTTCTAGGGTTTACCAAAATCTCCTAGGCCAGGCCACCCTATGGCTGTGGGAGAGGCTGGGCCAGCTTATCCTATGGATGTAGGCATCATTAAGCCAGACCATTCAGTGGATATAGCCAAGGCCAGGCCATCTTGGATTTAGAGGGTTTTGATTAATACTGGTACCCAGAAGCTTTTTTCCTTCCTCTATTTTCCAGCATCCTAGTCTAGCAAGAGAGGGTTTGAATTGGCATTAGGTAAGGTCACGGACCTTCCAGCCCAGCAAGCCTGCGTGCTGCCTCTCTGTATGTTCTCTGTGGACAGGATTTGGTCTCTGTAGACTTTTCAGCCAAGCGTCTCAGCTTCATCCTGCTGGAAGCCAAGCCCTGCTATCTCCATCTCCTCCTCTGTGTGTGGATCTAGGTTTAGTATGTTTCCATGGTGATTTGTAGGAGGCCAAACCTCAGTGGTTCACACCTATAACCCTAGCTACTTAGGAGGCTGAGAGCTGAGGATGGAGGTTCAAAATCAGTTCAAATAGGAAAGTCTATGAGACTCTTATCTCCAATTAATCACCAAAAAGCCAGAATTGGATCTGTGGCTCAAGTGGTAGAGCACTAGCCTTAAGCAAAAACGCCTAGAGACTGCACCCAGGCCCTGAGTCAGTCTGTCTGTCTGTAGGTTGGTCTGTCTACCTGTCTACCTACCTACCTGTCTACCTACCTACCTGCCTTTCCATCCATCCATCCATCCATCCATCCATCCATCCATCCATCCATCCATCCATCTGTCTCTAAGAGTTCCTCAACTCACCAGACTTGTGGGTTTCATTTGTGATTTGGCTCTGCACATTGCAGAAATGATGTGATTTTGCAATTACTTTCTGTCTACAATAAGGGTTTCTCTTGGTCTCTTCAGCTCTTCAGTTGCCAAGCTGACTTCAGTCGATGGTGGCATAAAGAGATGAAAGCAGTAAAGTTTCCATCCCAGGGAACCATCTTTGATTACTATCTGGACCACAAGACCAAGAAATTCTTGCCTTGGGCTGACAAAGTTCCCCAGTTCTCTATGGATGTGGACGCACCTCTACAGGTGGGTGGGTGTGTAGAATCATGCTGATTTGAGCCTTTGTTTCAGAATGGTTGGCCTTCACCAGATGGAGAAATCTTTGTATTGATATGCATAGCATATAGCAAAAATACTTAATGAGCTGGCTTATATTTTTGCAACCTCTTCTTTCTCTCAATTCTGTGGTATTTATGAGTTTGGGGAAATTGGAGGCATAGTTAAGTTAATTCACTGATTCTTATTTCTAACCTTCTGTAAGTTTCTTAGCACTTTTCACATATAACATCCTTCTTTGATCCCAGCCCTAGATTTCCAAGGCAGTAATGGCAAACCTGCTTCTTTATTGTTTCTCTCCACAGACTGATTGTCCATCTACCTTTCTCTTATAGAGTGAATTATTCTTTGTCATCTTATTCTGCTATTATTTCCTGTTTATTATATTTATTTCTAAAAATCTTTTTTTGCCCACACCATAGCTTGAATTCAGGACCCCAAGCTCTCATCTAACTTATTTGCTCATGGCTGGCACTCTGCCACTGAAGTCATGCCTTCAGCTTGGCTTTTTGCTTGTGATGGATGGTTATAGACTCTATCTACCAAGTCTCAACTTCCTGAGTTTTGGAGTATAGGCATGAGCCACTAGCACTCAGCTGTTAACATCATTCTGGTTGATTTTTGAACTTGTTATTTAGAATAGAACTATGTGGACAGAGTGCAGATGATTTATCTACATCAGCAAACAGACAGCTAATATCAAATAACAGAAAACCCACAACATTTATTTCCTTGAGCTGGGACTAGAAACTCAAACTGGATACCACAAACAGGCATTTACTTACTCCCCATGAGTCTAGAATTCCAGGGTTTTACCAGCAATCTGGTGTTCTTGGCCTATCGTAGCCTGACTCCAATCTTCACCTAACATTTTCCCTATGTGTGTCACTGTATTCAAATCTGTCTCCTCTGCTTACATTGGTTTGCTAGAATTTCTTTGAGAAAGTATGACACACTGAGTGGCTGAAACAACAGAAAATTGTTCTGTCATAGTTCTGGGGGCTGCAAGTCCAGGACTGAGGTGTTGGCAGGCATCATTTTTCCTGAGGCCTCTCTACTTGGCTTACAAGAAGTGACGCCTCTCTCTGTGTCCCACATGGTTTTCTCTGTGTGTGACTCCTTGGATACTACCTCCTCCTGTGCCCCAATTTTCTCTTCTCACAAGGCTATCAGTTATATTGAATTAAGTCCAATCCTAGTGGCCTCATTTTAACTTGGGCACCTCTTAAAGGCCTGGTTTCCAAATACACACACCAGAGTACTAGGGGTTAGGGCTTCAGAATAGGAATTTTAGAACAGATAAAACTTAGCTCATAAACACTCTGCCCTCAGTATTTTCTAGATCCTCTGTCCTTCCAACATACCAAATCCATTCACTTGTTCTGCTGGCCAAAAGCCTTTCCCCATTCCAGCATCCACTCCAAGTTCTAAATCAATATATGCAAGTTGTTGTTTTTTTTGCCAGTCCTGGGCCTTGAACTCAGGGCCTGAGCACTGTCCCTGGCTTCTTTTTGCTCAAGGCTAGCACTCTGCCACTTGAGCCACAGCGCCACTTCTGGCCGTTTTCTGTATATGTGGTGCTGGGGAATCGAACCCAGGGCCTCATGTATACAAGGCAAGCACTCTTGCCACTAGGCCATATCCCCAGCCCCAATATATGCAAGTTTTGGTAACACTTGGTGTGGTGTTTGCTGAGACAAAATTCTTTCCCAGTCTTAAAACCAGATAAGTTATCTCTTGCAAAAACATATTGTGGGGGGGGGGGAGAGAAATATGATAGACTTTTTATTTTACACAGGAGAAAGAAGAAAATGGCCACTGGGCCACAAATTTCAAAGTCGAACAGAGAAAATTCGGTTACATGGTTCCAACTTGAGAATAATCCTCTTTGGCTTCTTACTCTTCTCTGGGTCCACTGATGTGGCAGTGTGGTCCCTTCAGTGCAGTGTTGACAACTTAAGTCAGTTGTCCCTGAGGTGGCAGCTGTACCCCATAGCCCCATACAGCAGTCCTGGCTCTGAGGCATGGGGTGGTAGCATCCTGACACACTGAGTTCACAGACATGTCTTACTGTCTGGAACTGAGGGAAGAACAGCCTCATCCTGTTTGTTGTGGGTCCATGATAGCATGGTAGCTCTTTTCACCTTTCAATTGCCTACGGAGTCATTTTTCTCTTAAATGATAACATGTTTGCAAATAGATGTATGACTTAATTGTCTTATTTTATAGAGTCCAAAAAGTCTTGCAGCCTTGCTTCATTCTGTCCTGCCTCTATTCTTTCTAATCAAACCTAAAAAACTGGGGTCCCTCAATCCCTTCCAAAGGCTAAGGATGAAGGTAGTACCCTAAGGACTTCCTTCTTAGTCCTGTCTCCTTATTCAAGGTTCTAGCACCTTCTAACACTGCCACATTAGGGACTAAACCTTTAACATAAGGCCCTTTGGAGGAGTCATTCATCTAAACTTCAGCAAGTGAACTGGGTTGAACAGTGGGGCGGGTGGGGGAGGGCTCTGTAAGAAAGGAAGAAGCAGAGATGTGGGGATAAGGAACCAGTGATGGCCATTACAGCTACTTTGTGTATTTTGAAATCTCTCCTCTTCTTCATCCTGCCTAACAATATTATCTTACTGGCTGAGAACTTGCACTTGAACAAAAAAGTCCCTAAGATATAAACACTGATACCATGCGCTGATTCACCATATTGGCTGTTCCAGATGTGGCCATTTGATTAACAATCTATTTACCATATTAGAAAAGAACCATGGGAGTTAATAAAATAATAATAGCAAGTAGTAGCATTTGATTATCATAAATTAGCCCCTTTTACAAATGGTCTGCATAGATTAATTTATGCTTTATAAGACCCCCGTATGGACTATTATTAGCCCATGTTTCCATGTGGGGAAACAAAGACAAGGTTAATGTGTCACAGTTCCACTGGTAGTAAGTATAAAATGACATAGTCCTAATTTATGCGGCTTTCCAGAACACTAGATTTTTGAATTTTTAAATACTGGAAAAAAAAACTAAGAAGAGTGGGTCACACTGGAAAAGAAGAGCAGACTTCAAACCATGGCAGTATGGCTCCAGAATCCATGCTCTGCAGAGTATCCTATATGGGAGGTGAAATGGAACTCTGGCCTCCGCCAGATCCAGGAACCATCACTGGCTAAGATTCTGGTCCAGTTACCTGTGCTTTCTAAGCTTTAGCATCATTGTCTCTGAAGTGGAAATCATAATAAGAACATCCTCATCTTATATGTTATAAATGCCTGAATCATATAGCATCACACATATCATGGACTTAGTGGAGTCTCACATACTTGGCCCTAAAAAGTGTTACTCTATTGGTATGATTATGTGATGAAAAGGCCTGATAGCCAAAGTCAAAAGCAGATGACAACTTAGTATGCTAGTAGCTCATGTCTATAATCCTAGCTAGTCAGTAGACTGAGATCTCAAAAACTGGTTCAAGCTAGGCACTGGTAGCTTACACAGGCAATCCTAGCTACTAAGGAGGCTGAGATGATCATGGTCCAAAGCCTGCCTGGGCAGGAAAGTTCATGTGACTCTTATCTCCAATTAACCACCAGAAAACCAGAAGTGGGGCTGTGGCTCAAAGTGGTAGAACACTAGCCTTGTGCAAAAAAAGCTCAGGGACAGTACTCAGGCCTTGATTTCAAGCCCCACATCTGACTAAATAATAAACAAACTGTGGCTCACAGCCTATCTAAGCACAAAAGACTGTGAGTCCTATCTTCAAAATAACCAGCAGAAAGCCAGACTGGAGGTGTGGTTCAAGTGTTTAGAGTACCAGTAAACAAGCAAGTTGAGTGAGAAAGTAAGGCCTTGAATTGAAGAACTGGCACCAGAAAAATAAGCATTGAAAAAAATCAGGACTAGAACTATTTTTGTGGCACAGAACAGACTACCTTTCAAGAGACCTGGAATATCATTGAGTTTAAAGGCAACTTTGATGTAAGTGTCCATACCACAAAGATGATCTATAAAATAAGCTGTGCTCAGCATAGGATAACCAGCTAGGGAAGAGTGTCATTTGCTTGTTTGTACTGCTTATGAACAATAGGATCCTAGAAATAGTTCCCCACCTCTCTTTAAGTTTGGTCACCAAGAAATGCACCCAAATGTCAACTGTCTATTAATTGTGTTAAATTTGATTTTCTGTGTCTACTGTCCTGATCCTAGATTTTAATCTGTGTTCCTTGGGTCTAAACTTCACTTATCCTTGTTCTTCATTATATTTTATTCTCTAAGCCATTTCAAATCCTTTGTGAAGCAATAATGCTATATGAATAAACAAATAACCAATTTTCAAGTATAAGATTTGAGCTTTAGAGCAACTGTAGAGTTTTGCTAAAAACTGTAGCCAGCCCTTTTTGCTTTTATTTTTTCAGCTAGGGTCCCCTGCTTTTGCTGGGGCTTGCTTAGTTTTGCCTTGAACTTTAAGGCAATGCTATGGAGTTCCAAATGTGCTTTCAATTTTGGTGAATATGCCACTGGATGGCCACTATTGCCCTCTAAACTGGTCTCTTTCCACTTAGGCATGGATTTCATTGCCCTGGGCCAAGGCATTGCTCCAAATCTCATTCAGTTATTAGGTCTGCTGCTGAAGAGTGAAGGATACTTGGTTGCATGTCACTGCATTCCTTGAGTACCTAAGTCCAGGTTGAGGAGAGGGTGTCATTCTATGATTGGGAGCACTGAGGCACATAAATTAGTTCCTTAGGCTGTGGCACTGGTGTGTCTCAATTGGTCCACTGAAGCTGTGTTGTCTGAACTTAGACAACTCAGAATCAAGTGGATTCTGTCTTCAAGTTAAAAACTCTTTGGATCTCAATTCTTAAGTGGGCCACATGTAAAATTTTGGTGTCTCTCTCCTCTCTCTCTCTCTTCATTATGCCTCCCCCCCCCCCCCAACCCGCAGACTGTTCTGGTTCACACAGCAGAGACAACTCGTCTTAGGTACTTCACCGAGTTGTTGCTTAAAAAAGGAAAACCGCTCATGCTAGTGGGAAATGCAGGAGTTGGAAAAACAGCATTTGTGAGTGACACTCTGGCAAGTCTCTCTGAGGATTACATAGTGTCCCGGGTGCCTTTCAACTACTACACGACATCCGCAGCCTTGCAGAGTAAGTGTGTCTCCTCTCCTATACCAGAAATGAGACCCGTAGGTGCCAAACCTGGGGCAAGCTTGCAGCCCAAAGAGAACATGGCTCCTCCTAGGTTCTCCACAGCTTGCTCAGTCCTCAGTAGAATTCTTACTTCTCATCATCCAAGGTAAATATACTTTAATAATTGCTATTGTGAATTTAGACTTCATATTTTGAGTATAATCATATTTGAGTTATTACTCTTTAGAACAGCAAGTATTTCCTTTTTTCTTTCTTTCTTTTTTTTTTTTTTTGCCAGTCCTGGGGGCTTGAACTCAAGGCACTGTCTGTGAGTTTTTTGCTCATGTGAATTACTCTACCACTCCTGGCTTTTCTTTTTTCTTAGTTAATTGGAGATAACAGTTTCACAGATGTTCATGCCCGTGAAAGATTTGAACTACAATCCTCCGATCTCAGCTTCCTGAGTAGCTAGGAGAATAGGCATGAGCCACTGGCACTGGCTTCCGTCCTCTACATTTTTATGTTAACCTCAAACCAGTTGGTTACTTTTAACTGATTTCATGGAGTCAAACACTGTATAGGAAGAGCTCAACAAAAGGACTGACTTAGGACAAATGCATTAAAACTGTATTGATGTTAACAATAGAACACAAGTTGTTAATTAAATCTCAAAATAAGTTTTAAGAATAATTTTCAGTGTTCAAATACATGTCAATGTTTTCAATAGGAAATCTGGTGCTTGCTCAGAATCAGGAAGGACATAGAAGTAAGCATGGGCTATAGAGAGAGCAATGTTGGCAGCCACAGGGTTAAGACTGAAAGAGAAGCAGCAAAACTCTAGTCTTGGTTGTTTGTTGAAACTTGAATTCAGTGAATATAGGTTCCTAGGAGAAGATGTATGTGGTGTGTGTGTGTGTGTGTGTGTGTGTGTGTGTGTGTGTGTGTGTGTTCTTACCTGTCTCAGTGGAGAATACCAAACTTTCTTACACATTTATATAATCTCAGCCAAAAGTGATTTTGCTGTCATTTTTCTTAAACAGTTTATTATTATCTTTGTGAGTAAAATAGCTAGAAGCAAAGCCAGCATTATTTCACTCATTACTTGAGCAAATACTATGTTTCTCAGGCCTTGTGCTTGAGTATATGCTTTTGTGGTCGTTGTGGTTGTTCTTGTTCACAGACATGAAGGGAAGAATCCATTTATGACTTGTAAATAAAGAATTAGGCTTTTGTCCAACAGCTGAACAGCTATGTAGCTACAATGTTAGTAGACCTAGTTCATTGGCAGCAGGGGTATAGACATAAATAAGTTTAGAGATAACTTGTTAAAATGAGGACAAGAAAGAGCTCAAGTTGTCAGTGTGCGTTCCCACTTTTGGATAGAAGTATCAGCTCAAACACATGTGGTAGAGAGGAAAATGGTGGGACATATTTAATGAGCTGACAGATGTGCAGCAATCAGGTTAAGAAATCATGGAAAGCTGGAGTGCCAAGTGAGTGTTCTACAGATAAAATGACCAGCTACCCAGCTTGTGAAAGGGTTTTCTGTCACATAGGACATTCGTGTTAAAATTGAGGCAGTTCTGGGCAACTCGGACTAACTAACCACCATGATTATAGAGAATCAGACAAAAACATAGGAGACAGTATTTCCCTTGGTAGGGAGTAAGGAACTGATCAGGCGGGAGTCTGAAGTAGGGAGAGCAGTCCTTTGATCAGTGTAGTAGGTGAATGTAATATGACCCTAGGCCAGAGTTACAGAAAGGGAAGTAACACGTTTGGAATGTAAGAAAATGATATGGGGTACCATTTACAGAATGTGTATGATCAGATAGGGGACTAGGAGAGAGTCCTATGAAATTCTGTATCTAGCCAAATGGGTGAGTGTTAAACTCCTAAGCAGATAAACACGGGATGCAAAAGGAAAGAGGTAGGTTGTGAGGGGGAAGTGATTACATTAAAATAGAAAGAGATAGGTGCCAGTGGAACTGATGTCCAGCCAGTATTTGAACATGTGAGGCTGTTGCTTGAAAAGGATGTTTCTCCATTATACATGTCTTTGTTTACTTCTTTCTTGATTTAACGAATAACTTGTTGTAGTCATCATCAGGAACACAGCCATTAACATGGCAGTTTCTTTGCCTGAGTTATTTTGTTTTTGGTATTTTGTGTTTTTGCTATTCCTGAGGCTTTAACTCGGGCCTGGGCACTGTCCCTGAGCCTCTTTGTGCTCAAAGCTAGTGCTCTACCACTTGAACCACAGCACCACTTCTGGCTTTTTCTGAGTAGTTTATTGGAGATAAGAGTCTTTTTTCTGCCTGGACTGGCTTTGAACCACAATCCTCAGATCTCCGCCTCCTGAGTAGCTAGGATTACAACAGGCATGAACCATGGGTGCCCAGTCCCAAGTTATTTGTAGTCTGAAAAGAGCACCATGTGATTAAATAGTAATCTAAAACATACTCTTTTTAGAATTTTCTATACCTGTGACTCTCTGACATGCATCAACACAAGTTCTATAGGCACATGTCAAAATGTGACTTTATACAAGAGTAGTACCACCCTCTTGGGCTTTGTGCTTCAGTGGACTGCAAAAAGAGTATGGGCACTTTACTTAGCTATTCCTAGACTGTCCTGCAGGAATTATGAAGAGACTGGGAGACCAGTCAGTAGCTGGGTCAGCAGAGAGCCATAGTTAGAGTGGGTGTGGGGGAAGAAAATGCACAGAACACCAGTGAGACTGTCTTCAGTGTGATGAAGATACTGTGATGTTACACACTGAGTTGAGCTCTCCAGAAATAAAAGCATTGGAGTGAGCTCTGACAATAGGCAGGAAGAAAACAAGGAAGCACGACATAGGAAGAGGTAGCCAGAGACACATCTCTGGTATTAAATAATGGACAAGTGATATTTGCTACCAGGGGACAAATGAATCAAGAGGAGAAGAATTTAAGGGCAGGGAGATTAAAGACAGAGATGTTACATTCTGCAAGTCATGGGTAGACAGAATGTCTATTTATTTCAGGAATCCTTGAGAAACCTCTAGAGAAAAAAGCTGGTCGGAATTATGGTCCAGCAGGGAAGAAAAAACTGATTTATTTCATTGATGACATGAACATGCCTGAAGTGGACTTCTATGGCACTGCCCAGCCTCACACTCTGATTCGACAGCACATTGATTATGGACACTGGTAGGCATCTCCCTCTATTTCCTTCTCTTCTGGAATCTGATCATTATAATAGATAAGCATTTCCCATAACACCTTTGGGACTTACTTTGTACCATTTTTGCATCATATTACATGTCAGAGTTTTGCTTCAGAGATTGAATAGGAAAGTAACCTAGAAACGTAACTATCCAGAAAACATGTCTTTTTTTTTTTTTTAAGAATGAACTCTCACTAAATTGCTAAAGTGAAGCTTAACCTTGTTGTGTAGAGTGTAAGCATTTGGTTGTATTGCACTTTGAAATCCATGACATGAAACACAGGACAAGCTCCACTGAGCCTTATGGGTACAGGATTTTTTCAAGAATCAATGAATCAGTAGTAGTTTCTATTGATTCAGCTTCAGCTCTTGATCCTGGCATCCAAGGAGCTCTGTCAGGTTTCTGGCCTGTTGTTATTGATTGGCCCCTAAACATAACTAACAAGGTTAACCTCAAGGTCAGACCAGTTGGTGATGAAATTCATTATAAACTGGCAGGTTGCATTGTGTTTGTGTCTCTTGTTTTGGATTTTAAGGCTGTCTTTTCTGTCCTTCAGGTATGATAGACAGAAGGTGATGCTTAAAGAAATCCACAACTGCCAGTATGTGGCCTGCATGAACCCCATGGTTGGCAGCTTCACAATCAACCCGAGGCTGCAGGTAGGGCCTTCAGTACTGCTCTCTGCCAAACCCCTCAGATGTCACACCTGAAATGGTATCTCTTGTTTCTTAAGGCTTTGGAGTATACAGTAGGATTTCTGCTGGACATTTAGATTGGCATATTAGATTTTCTTATTATTAATTTTTAGAGTAAATATAAGTTGTTAGCAAAATCATCTGAAAGAACAGTGTTCCTTGTAGTCTCTCATTCCCCTTCCCCCAAACAAACTTTATTCTGATAGCTTCTCACATTAGTTATAATTGCTGAGGCAATTGTGACTCTGTGTGTGTGTGTGTGTGTGTGTGTGTGTGTGTGTATGTGTGTGGTTACTGGCATAAGAACATGTTTGCTCCCCATCTTCTTTGGGGAAATGTTTGTTGCAACTACCTGCCCGTTTTTGAATTAAGATTGTGTTAAGGACTGGGAATATGGCCTAGTGGCAAGAGTGCTTGCCTCGTATACATGATAGAAAACAGCCAGAAGTGACGCTGTGGCTCAAGTAGCAGAATGTTAACCTGAGCAAAAAAGAAGCCAAGGACAGTGCTCAGGCCCTGAGTTCAAGGCCCAGGACTGGCAAAAAAAAAAGTGTGTTAAGTTTTAGGACTTCTCTGTATTCTGAGCATTAGTTTCTTAAGTGATGAACTTTTTACCATCTCCCTGATCTTACCATAATGGTTAAGAATGTTATTGCATTAGGATCATGTGGTGCAAAAACTGTTTTAGACTGGCTTCTTTCCTTAGCTTGGCATCTCATTAAATGGTTTCATCATTTATTTGTGTGTATAATGCTAATACTGGAGCTTGAACTCTGGGCTCCTCACACTTGCTTGAGCTTTTTCCACTCAAGTTTGGTGCTCTGTCACTGAGCCACACCTCTGTTTTCAGCTTTTTGCTGGTTAATTGGAGATAACAGTCTTCAGGAACTGTATATCTGAGCTGAATATGAATTATATTTCTCAGATCTCAGCCTCCTGAGTAGGTAGGATTAGAGGCAGGAGCCACCGCCACCTGTCAGATTATTTCTTTGAATCGTAGGATATGATTCATTGAATGTACACAGTGTATTCATTCCCCTATTGAAAACAGCCTGGTTACTTTCAAATTTTGGCAGGTAGGCATAAAGCTACTATAAAAATAAAGGCATAATATTTTTCTGTGTACAGATAGCTTTAGAATAGTGACACCAACCCGCCCACCCACCCCCAATGCACAAGTAACAACCCAGCAGTTACCTTCCCCCTGTCTTGAGTCAGCTGGGATGAGCTCCGTGGCTGCTGAGCTTGGCTCCCAGACGGATTGTTAGCTAATCTAGCATGGTGTTCACTGGAGTGATTGAGACAGTGCAGCTCTGCTTTTAGTGTATCTCCACCTTTATACACCTTTCAGAGCTCCTAGAAAGTTCAGAGGCTTAAGAAAACAGGTGCAGACTTGCATGACTGATGGTGACTGGCAGATTCAGTCACCTTGCCCCTCATTCCACAGCACAATCAAATCACCTAGTCCAAGTGGAAAAGTACTACAGAGTTCCATAGCTATGGGGCTGAATACTGGGAAGAGCCACTTTTTGCAATTTCCTGGTATAGTTTTCCATACTTGGTACTACTCCTTTGCTTTTCTTTTCAGAGACATTTCACAGTGTTTGCATTCAACTTTCCCTCTGGGGATGCGCTAACCACCATCTACAGCCACATCTTTAGCTTCCATTTGCAGCAGCAAGCGTTTGGTCCATCAGTTCTCAGAAGCGGCCCCTCTTTGGTCCAGGCAACAATAGCAATCCATCAGATGATGACAAAGAACTTTTTACCAACAGCCATTAAGTTCCACTACATCTTTAACCTAAGAGACCTGTCAAGCATCTTCCAGGTACTTTGACTGCTTTGCTCTGTGAAATACTTCTCAAGTAGAGGAGTCATTACAGAAAATGTTAATGGCATTCATTTGTAGAATTTATATGTGGGGTTTTATGCTTTCGTTTATACTTATAAAATTCTCTGGGAAGTAAATACCATCTGTTTATTTCTGTCCAAATGCAAAAGTGATGGAAGGGCACAAGAGGTAAACATTAGCACTTCTTGTAGGAGATCACCTGTAACCTCCTGACTTGGTTACTTCCAAATAGCTCCACCTGTTAATAAAAACACCACAGTGAAAACTAAGTTTCAGTACCTGAAATCCAGAGGCACTCAGATCATGCCAGAAAGGGATTTAGTAATAGAAGCAAAGGGAGAAATTGGAGCCCATTAGATTGAGTAAGTGCTTTTTATATTAAGTGCCAAATAAGATAAGCAATTGGTCATGCTTTTGCATAAAGCATTTGTGTGTGATTTTATGTACATATTAGGAGAAAACACAAAATTTTAATCATTTTGCTTTGATATTGAAAATTGCCCTGCTTACCTGGTGTGTTAGTCAGCTTTCTGTTAACTGTAAAATATTCCTGAGACAACAACTTATGAAGCAGAAAGGTTAATTTTGGCTTATGGTTTTGAAGGTTTTAGTCCATGGCTAGTTAGTTCCATTGATTTGGCCTGTAGTAGCACATTGTGTTTGGCAGGGGTGCATGGTAGACCAAACTGCTCACCTCGTGGTTGGAAGAGAGAAAGAGCAGACACAATAAAGATAAAAAAAATAACAAGAGAGAATGAGAGAGGAAGGAAGGAAGAGAGAGAAAGGGACCAGGTCCTTTCAAAGGCAGTCCCCCAATAACCTAAAGTCCTCCCGCTGGACCCCATGTCTTAAAGGTCCCACTACTACTTGGGGAGCAAGCCTTTACTATGGTGACCTTTGGGGAACATTCCAGACCCAAATTGCAGCTGGCAGAAAGAACAGCATTTATGTATTGAGTTATAAGAGAATTCTAAGTCTGGAACTCCTTGAAATGAGTGCAAAGTGATTACCATGTAGAGCGGATATAATTGGAGGGTTATTTCTTACAGTTTCTCTGTGAAGGAGATAAATGTGAAAGCTTCCCAGGACATCTTTGTGTCTGTAGAACTTTCCTCAAGATCACTCCAACACCTGCCTCAAAACCATAACATTAGACAATAGCTTGTTAATAACATGGCCCATTTCCTTTCAAGTCTCTATTTCTAGCACCTGCCAGAAAGACTGTGCTTAATGAAGTGTTGTCTAAAAGCAGAGTTTTATAATCGTAGACTATCAGAAGGTGAAGCTACTTTTATACACACACACACACACACACATACACAAATGCACATGTACAAACTCTTATTGTTTGTTTTTTGAGTCCACAACATTGGGTATATAAGTTAAACAAATGTTAAAGAGAAACTGATTGGGAATGTCATCATCTTTTGCACGAAAGTTGCATTTCCCATTTTTGCCTTATAGGGGATTCTGTTTGCATCTCCTGAGTGCTTAAAAGGTCCCAGCGACTTAGTGCACCTGTGGCTTCATGAGTGCTGCCGTGTTTATGGAGATAAATTGGTAGATACAAAGGATTGTGACTTGTTTCAGAAAAAAATGCTGGAAACTGCTTATAACTATTTTGAAGTAAGTGCATGGGTGTCGGAAGTCACCACTTGCTCTGGTACCAGCTGGCCTTGGAGATGAGGTTAGAGGAGACTGTGAATAAGTGGTGGGAGAGTTTCTTCCTACAAGAGCTGACATCCAGGACTGTATGGATGGACTTGGGACAGTCTCTCCTCTGTTCGAGGATCGATTGGTTGGTCTGCATGACTGAATCTGACCATTATCTCCCTTGTTCTGCAGGGGGTCAACTGCCAGGTGCTGCTTCAACAGCCCCTCATTTATTGCCACTTTGCTAACAGCGGGGACCACCCATGTTATATGCCAGTGAAGGACTGGGATGTGCTGAGAACAATTCTTACAGAAACATTGGACAACTACAATGAGTTAAATGCTGCCATGAATCTTGTCTTATTTGAAGATGCCATGCATCATGTGTGAGTTAAATGAGGATATTTTCCCCCAAAACAGGATGGCTAACAGTACATAATTTTTCTCCAGTTGATTATACTGACTTGATTCTTTCTTGATTTCTTGATTCTTGTCATAACACACTAAGCCTACATGTCACTATGATGTCACAATCTAAGTTTCTTCCTTAGAGGCCCACTTCTGAAGTACCATTACATCCACCCTAGATTTCATTTCATCATGACCTCAGCAAATAAGAATAGCAGGAAAAGGAAATAGGAGTAATTTATTCAAAATCACATGGTTCATAAATGGGAGAATCAGGAATGAAATTGTTTTTCACGGATTAAGCAGGTTTTGTGGAGTACCTACTGTAGGCCAGAGAGGATCACAGCCAGTTTCTTCAGTATCTGGGCAAATTAGAACATAAAAGGGGAGGGTATGTTTTCTTAGCAGAAAAATTAAAAGAAGGATGACTATCCTGGGGTACAGAATGACCCATAAGGCCCTTGCTCTCCCCAGATGCCTCATGCAGTGTGTGTGTATTACACACCACCACATCTTCCCTGGCACACCTTGTCCCCAGTGCTGTGCTACAGCAGTGAACCCCACCTCTCATCCTTTCTCTGATGGAGTTTATAGATTAGGACTAAAGATAGACATTTAAAGTAACACAAATAAAGAGGCAAGAAAAATACCAAAAAGTGATGTGTCAATCTGAGAAATAAATGGGTGATTCTGATGAACCAGAAAGTGTTGAGGTTTTGGAATTTGCGGGAGGGAGGGAAGGTTTGGAATCTATGCGTAGACATAGTGAAATGTTTGGGGAAAGTGAACTGAGTCTAATCACAAAAATCACTTCTTATTTGCCCATAATTTGGAGGCAGCTGTATGTAACATACATATCTTCATTCGGACTGTAACCTGTCTTATGAAGTCAGATGTAGCATTTTCTCAGTTTTTGATTTAGAGTATTTCAAATTTCAGAATTATGGATACAATATGTTAAACCTGTATTGGGATTCCTGAAGAGGGACTGGCTCTCCTTAAGAAGAGGTGATGTTTAAGCTAAGATGAAAGCAATAAAGCAAATGTGATGGAACTATCAGGGAGGACATTGCATATGGAAAGCAGGTTTCATGGGGGTACTGCCAGAAGCATTCTAGAACCAGAGGAAAGGGTCAGGAGGCTTTAGCACAGAGAAAACCCAGGGAGAGCAGGAATGGTCTTACTTATTCAGGGCACTCCTCTGTGAGATGAGAAGGAGTTTTGGTGGTATCCTAAGAGCAATGAGAAAGGATTGAGTGGATTTAGTATGGCTCATGTAAACAACTCACATTGATGCTGCTAAGTGCACAGCCAATAATATCACTCTATTCAACACAACTCTCCTAGTTCACATCGGCACCCTTAGTTCTCATCAGGCTTTCTAGTCAGTCACAATAGGCAATGATTTAAAAGGGAAGAGTCAGGTATCTCACACCTGTGATCCTAGCTACTAAGGAGGCTGAGATCTGAAGATCATGGTTGGAAGCTAGCCTGGGCAGGAAGGTCTCTGAGACTCTTATCTCTACTTAGCCACCAAAAAGCTAGAAGTGGAAGTTTGACTCAAGATAGAGCTCTGGCCTTGAACAAAAGAAAGCTTAGGAGCCCAGACCCCAAGTTCAAGCCCCAGGACTGACACAAAACAAAAAAGAAGAAAGAAGGGAGAAAAAGAAGCAATGGAAAAGAAAGAAAGGGAAAAAGAAAGAAGCCAATAAAAAGGAGGAGGGAAAAATAAAAGAAGGTAATCCAGAAAAAGATATGGAGGATTCCACTTTTAGAAGAATTGCTCTGAAATGTTCAGCTTAAGTTCAGAAGGAAGCCTTCAGAGGACTCCCCCTCCTCTGCTGAAAGCTTGCTAAGTAATGATGATGTGTTTGATTCCTTTGCAGTAAACCCCTGATTATGCAGATAAAGGGGATTTTAGCTAGACTCTGTCATGGGGTTATTAGCACTGAGTTGTAATTATCATGCACTGGTAACATGCATAGGTCATGGCTCAGGTGAAACAGGCATGAGGTAAAGGATTTTTCCATGCAGTCCTTTAGTCTTGGATTTCCGTGGCCAAAGGGGCCAGAGAAAGTGATCTAGAAGTTGGCTTCCTCACCATTAGAGATGATTGAGGAGCATGCCCCTTTGTGTCCTGAAGAGTATGCAGGCACTTAGCAAGCCTTATGTGGTAAAATCTCAATAAAAGGAAATGAAAACCTGCATTTGGAACCTGAGCCTTCCCTCATGTTTTCCCAATGTGGTTCTTTTGTGTGGTCACACAAAGTAAAATTTAATAGGATAAATGAGATTAAAAATAAAATGTCTTTTAAGTCAGGTTCCAGTGCCTTACACATGTAATCCTACCTATGTAGGAAGCTGAACTCTAAGGATTACGATTCAAAGCCAGCCTGGGCAGACAAGTCCAAGAGACTCTTACCTCCAGTTAGGCAGCAAAGAACTGGAACTGGAGAAGTGGCTCAAGTAGTAGAGCAGTAGTACAGCCTTGAGTTAAATAGCCAAGCAAGAGCCCTGAGAACTCTGAGTTCAAGTCCCAATACCAATAAAATAATAATAGTTATTGGATGCTTTTGAAAGTGTTCCCAAGTGCTGATTGTAGCATAAGTGGCCCTAATTTAATTTTTTTTCCAAAACACTTTCAAAAACAAATATCTAGGATCATTTGGGCCTGGATTTCAAAATAGCAACCTATAACAGCCATGCTGCAAACAGGTTTTATACTTGGGCATTTTATATGCTTATATTTTGTTTTTCTTAATACAACACAATTATGACTAATTTCTTCAAACCCACATGTCAGTAATGTTAAAATCAAGTTACTCATAACTGAAAAATGTTTCAGTGGTATCAGTAGCCTAAACTTTCAGATCTGTAGAACATTGTAGAACAAAAGATCTTTCTGGAAGTTTCACGTCCAGATACTGAAGGCGTCAGTAAATTATTGTAGCATGGCATAGGCATGACAACGTCTTTGCTATGATGGAAGGATGCATCCAATTAAGAGACAAGTATTTCATCTACTTAAGTGAACCACATGTAAGTGTCTTCTAGTCTGTGAACACATCTCCTGCCAAAGTCATTCTACAGCAAAGATTTCAGGAACAAAATGTTTTTGGACTGTAGTACTGATGTGCGATTAGTTTCTTTCTTGCCCATCAAAAATCTTTGAAGCTTAGACACAAGGCCTCGAGTTTATTTTCAAGTACAGTGGTAAGTCACAAAGCAGTAAGAGTCCAAATGTTCTCATTGGCATTGGTGGCTCATGCCTATAGCCCTAGTTATTCAGGAGGCTGTAATATGAGAATCATGGTTTGGAGCCAGGCTGGGCAGACAAAATCTGAGAAAATCTTTATTTCCAAAGAACTAGTAAAAATGCTGGAAGTGGAAGTGTGGCTCAAGTAGATGAATGTTAGCCTTGAGCGAAAATGCCAGGTGGGAGTACAAGGCTCTTAGTTCAAGCCCTAGTACCAGCATGCACTGGCCCACACATGTGTGTGAATGTACACACACACACACACACACACACACAGAGTTAGTAGCCTGGAAAAGTTTTCTAGCCAAATAATTCAAGGACAAGAAACATGAAAAAGACTAAAGTTTCCAGTAAAAACTGGAATTTAGTCTCTAAATATTGATCTTAAAAAAACAAAGCCAGAGCAAACCCTGTGTCTGATTATTACAGATTTTATGTTGTGATGTGTGTTCTCCATCCCCAGGTGTCGCGTCAGCCGCATTCTCCGGACCCCACAGGGTCACGCCCTTTTAATCGGAGTTGGGGGCAGCGGCAAGCAGAGCCTGTCTCGGCTGGCAGCTCACATCTGCGGCCTTGAGGTCTTTCAGATTGCTCTGACTGAAAGCTATGGAATCCAAGAGCTCCAGGTAAGGAAAGCTGGCTAGCAGGGAAGTGGCCCCTTGTTGCAGGGTTATGGTCAGAACCCCTTCTGTGGATGGCCAAGACCCTTAAAATGACAACATATTTGCATATGATATATTTGCATATGGCATATTTGCATATGACATATGCACTTCCCCTGCACACTTTAAACTTTTGCTTAAATAGGTAGACTTTGGGGCTAGGAATATGGCCTAGTGGTAGAGTCCTTGCCACATATACATGAAGCCCTGAGTTTGATTCCTCAGCACCACATACATAGAAAAAGCCAGAAGTGGTGCTGTGGCTCAAGTAGTAGAGTGCTAGCCTTGAGCAAAAAGAAGCCACAGACAATGCTCAGGCCCTGAGCTCTGGCCCTGGCAAAAAAAGAAGTAGACTTTCTTATTTTATAACATTATTCTGATCTCTTTAAGCCAACAAAACCTGTATGCCACTAATGTTAAAAGGCCATTTCTTTGAACAAAAATTAAAATACAAGCCAAGCATCGGTGGCTCAAGCCTGTAATCTTAACTACTCAGGAGGTTGAGATCTGAGGATTGAGGTTCAAAGCCAGTCTAGTCATAAAAGTCCTTGAGACTCTTATTTCCAGTAAACTACTGAGAAAAAGCCAGAAGTGGTACTGTGTCTTAAGTGATAGAGTGCTAGCCTTGAGCAAAAGAAGTTTTCAGGGATAGTTTCCAGGCTCTGAGTTCAAGCCGCAGGACTAACAGAAAAAAAAATTAAAATATCTAGCCAAGTGCTGGTGGTTTATGCCTGTAATAGTTACTCAGAAGGCTGAGATCTAGAGGATTGTGGTTCAGAGCCTTCCAGGGCAGAAAAGTCTAGGTGGAAACCCTGAGAGCATGAGGCCCTGACTTCAAACCCAGTATCAGTTCACTTATATTTACGTGCGCACGCTTGCATGCGCACACACACACACACACACACACACACACACACACACACACACACCCCACAAAGGAGTGAATACCATGTGAATGGTATGGAATGGTTGATATGCTGTCTTGTTTAGGAAGTGATGCCAAGAATCTGCATGTGTTCTACAGGCACCTCTCCCCCCCAGATATGTTCAGTCACTGTTGGCCACATCTGTGGCTATGAAGGGCTGACCCTCCGTCCAGCAGATGGAGAATAAGCTTTGTAGTTTGTGACAAGTGTTGTTTAAATTTTTTTTTTTTTGGCCAGTCCTGGGCCTTAGACTCAGGGCCTGAGCACTGTCCCTGGCTTCTTTTTGCTCAAGGCTAGCACTCTGCCACTTGAGCCACAGCACCACTTCTGGCCATTTTCTATATCTGTGGTGCTGGGGAATTGAACCCTGGGCTTCATGTATACGAGACAAGCACTCTTGCCACTAGGCCATATCCCCAGCCCGTTGTTTAAATTTTTTAAGCCTAGTCTGGGTAGGGTATATATGTGTCTGTAATCTCAGGTACTTGGGAAGCTGAGATAATCAGTTCCAGGAGAGTTCAGGCCAAAAAGTTAACAATACTTTATATCAGTCAATAAGTCAGGCATGGTGGGCCACACCCATGGTCTCATCTATGTAGAAGGCATATTATGGCCCAGAACTAGTTCCAAGGTGGGGAAAAATGAACCTATCTGAAAAACAAAACAAAACATGGCTGGGAACATGGTTCAAATAATAGAGTGATTGCCTAGCAAGCACGAGGTTCTGCATCAATCCACAGTCCTGCCCAAAAGGAAACAATTCATGATTTTCCTATGACTGACCAAAGGACCAAAAGCTACTTGGAAAGAAATACATGGTAGTTGCAGTCAGCAGTGTACTTGTATCCCCTGCATTGCTTGCCACGGGTACTACTGGGTTCATTTCACTGTAAGAAGAAAGTGGTGGCAGCATTTAGCATCGCCTGCTTTCATCCTCTTGCTGCATTCAGCTCACAGGATGCCCATCACTGGCATCAGAATGGAGGCAATGGGTGGCTGCCATCTCCTAGAATGGACGATGGGAAGGAAAGGCATGTTATTACAGAACTGCCATCTCCCCACATCGCATCAGCATCCTAACAATGTGAATGATGACCTTCTTTCCCTACAGGTAGATCTTGCCCATTTGTACATCAGAACCGGAGCCAAAAACATGCCCTGTGTGTTCCTGTTGACAGATGCCCACGTTCTACATGAGAGCTTCCTTGTGCTGATTAATGACTTGCTGGCATCAGGTGATTAAACCAACCCATTTCTTGAAAGATCTTCCCCCAATGACAAATTATCTGTAGTTTCAGTGAACTTTAAAGAGAGATAATTTGTCTTTGAGATGTTTGCTGGGGCAGTCTTTGGGGAGAAACCTATAAACCTAACTAATTTGAGGTATATTGCTTTCTAAGTCTGCTTGTGGATTTCAAGGCCTTAGAGAGGCCTGCAGGGAAGTCAATGTTATTCCTTCATGCCAGGGATAGTGGGTGTGTCTCATCACTCGCTCTCAAGGTGTTCTCTGCCTTGTCAATGAAGAAGCAAAAGAAAAATAGCCTTTCTCATGTCAAACTCTTTATCATGCAAGCTGACCTTTTGTCTTAAGAGAACATTTCAAGTGTTCCAAAATCCTATCAAATTTTTACATGGTGATGATTCTGGTGTAATTCTACTCCTTCTTTGGGGGCAGGAGAAATTTCAGATCTGTTCAGTGAAGAGGAAATGGAGAAGATAATTTCTGGAATCCGCAATGAAGTCCGTGGTCTGGGCTTGGTAGACTCCAGGGAGAATTGCTGGAAATTCTTTCTGACCAGGGTCCGACTACAGCTCAAAGTAAGATACACTGACTTTATGAGATGTTGTTTGAAAGCTGTTGTTTAAACTCAAATGTGACCTCTATCAGGGTGCATATTATGAGTGAATTTCAGTGACTGGTTTGGAAAAGACATACGTTTCTAGAGGCTGTGTCTGCAAGGTGCATCGCCAAGGTTTGCTGTGACACGGGAACTCACACAAGCCACAGACTGAGCAATGTATGCCATGTACATCTCTGTCCTCCATAATGCTCTGCCTGTTATAGGGCACAGATACCACAAATAGCTGTTCTATTGGACCAATGTAAATGGCCCCTGGGACTGCAGGGAACAGCGCCTTCCCAACTGGAATAATAGGGGCAGTGATGTGCACCTGTCAAGCAGACATGAGGGACTTTTGGAGAGAAGAAATAATATCTGTATAATGGTGAACTGTGAAAAAAGTATTTGGAGAAACCTAAGCTAGCTCTGAAAGACCATAGAGTTCTTGTAGGATGAACATAATGGATAAATCTGCAAAGCAAATTGGGATGAAGCAAGAGGTTATAAATCACTAAATGAACAATGGGAACATTTTTTTGGATCAAGGAAGTAACTTCAGAGAAATAACTCAGAAGTGTTGTTGAAATATTCAAAAGTTTAACAGAGTGCCTTCTCCCTGGACACTCTGCTGGAGCAGATCCTGTGAGGATGTAATATAACCAAGGAACAGTTTTAAGGTCAGCGAAGGTCAAGTGTTACAAGAAATCAAGAAGAGCATCCAAGCTTCTAACTAGAAGCCACTTTGAAAATACTGTCATTGAAAACTGTGACTTTAAAAATATCTTTTTAAATTGTTATTATAAAGGTGATGTTCAGTTACATAAATCAGGTAATGAGTACATTTCTTTTTGGACAATGTCACCCCTTCCCTTGCTGTCTCCCAGTTTTCCCTCCCATCCCCATCTCCAAGCTGTTTAGTTCAAAACAGAGACTTCTGGGCTGGGGATATGGCCTAGTGGCAAGAGCGCTTGCCTCATATACATGAGGCCCTGGGTTCAATTCCCCAGCACCACATATACAGAAAATGGCCAGAAGTGGCACTGTGGCTCAAGCGGCAGAGTGCTAGCCTTGAGCAAAAAGAAGCCTGGGACAGTGCTCAGGCCCTGAGTCCAAGCCCCAGGACTGGCCAAAAACAAACAAACCAAAAAAAAAAAAAAAACAGAGACTTCTTAGTACAGAAACTGTTAGTAACTTAACTCTACTACTTTGCAGCTGGGTGTGATGGTACATGCAGAGTCGGGATCTGATTTGAAGGCCAGCCCTGGGCGAAGGTAGTAAGACTTGGTCACAAAAAGAAAATACAGGGCTGGGGATATAGCCTAGTGGCAAGAGTGCCTGCCTCGGATACACGAGGCCCTAGGTTCGATTCCCCAGCACCACATATACAGAAAACGGCCAGAAGCGGCGCTGTGGCTCAAGTGGCAGAGCGCTAGCCTTGAGCGGGAAGAAGCCAGGGACAGTGCTCAGGCCCTGAGTCCAAGGCCCACGACTGGCCAAAAAAAAAAAAAAAAGAAAATACAAACAAAATGGCTTGTGGGTATGCAAGTGGTGGACTAGTTGCCTAACATGCACATGGATTCAACCTCCAACAGTACACACACACACACACACACACACACACACACACACACACACACACACACTGCTGTTTTGCTATTTCTTGTAATATTTCTATACCTTTCAAGTTAGTAATGGGCTCTGTGGGAGCTACAGAGCCTGCAAAATTAGAGGATAATGGCCAAGCATACCAACAACTAGGAATATACTTTTGCTTGTAGGTTGAGGAGCAGGATACTTGTTAAGTTTTTCCAGTATCCTCTGATTTCAAATTTCATTGAATGTTTGTGAGTAATTCTGGGCAGAGCTGAGTAAGTTGGGTCCTAGGGTTTAGTTGCCTGAAGAGTTATCTCCCCCTCTGAAGCATGACTAAGCAAGGGCTGGTGGTGTAGCTGGTGGTGGTAGAGTGCTTGCCCAGTACATGTGAGGATCCATGTTTGGACACTAGCATACATGTAACTCGCAATATGTTTGCCAGGTTGTAACAATTCCAAGGACCTCTCTTTGCTCCATTGTGGTGTGTTTGGATCACATTCTCTTAATGGAATGGGAAAACAGTGCAGTAATAGAATTTGAGGTTGTGATGTTATAGTGATTTGCAGAGTCTACTCCCAGAGCTACAGGGCCGACAGTACTTGAAACTGAAAAATACAAACTACTGAACATATGCACATTCTCCTGAATCAAAAACTCTGGGTAGGACCTAGCAGTCCAGATTTCAGTGACATTGCCACATGATTCAGAAGCATGATGGAACCTGAGAACTATTGTATAATTAATGGCAGAGTGAGCACCCTCTACATCTTTGCTGCTCAAGTCTGTGTACTTCTACAGGAAGAATTCCTTGCAGGGGAATTGCCTGGTGCAGTAGTTTTAACAGGTCATTTTATAACATGCCTGCAAATGCTTTGATGCTTTTTGACAGATGGGATTTAGCTCCTCTGCCCTAGAATCTGGACAAAAGTAGGACTGAAGTGATGCTAACATCACCCTGGACTTGCTCATGAAGGACCCACTTCTCTGAATTGTGCCTGTTGTTTAGGAGTCCTGCCATGTTTAGCAATCAGCCTTATGTATGTGTCTCAGATATGTTTTCCTCATTCTTTAGTGTGTCTTTTAAGAGAAATATGGTACATGTTTATTTCTTTGTAACTCTTGAGCTTACAAAAACAGTTTGCTGTGTGCCAATACATATCATCTGAATTACTCAGAAGGCTGAGATCTGAGGATTGGAGTTTGAAGCCAGACTGGGCAGACAAATCTGAGAAATCCTTATCTCCAGTTAACTAACAAAAGCCAGAAATGGAGGAGTGTTTGAAGTGGTAAGGCAGCAGCCTTGTTGAGTGAGAATGCAAGGCCCTAAGGCCATGTGCTAAGCCCCAGTACTGGTACATGGCGGGGGAAAAGGTGACAAAATAGCTGAAAAATATCAATGTATAAGAAAGATGTGTTACCACTTGGGCCCCATGGCAGGGCTGAATGTCATGGAGGGGGAAACAACTCATGTAATAGCAGCTAGAGATGAAGAGAAACAGGAAGGGGCCAAGTCCCCAGTATCTACTTTCAGGACACATCACCAGTCATGTCACTTCCTTCCACTAGACCTACCTCCAAGAAGTTCCACCACTTCCCAAAAGCACTCTAGGTGGATGGCTAAACCTTTATAGTATGTGACCCTTTGGGGAATATTTATGATGCAAATTATAACAAAATTTATGTATTGAATTAGTGTTTTCCTCAGTGGATTTGAGATGTCTTGTAACTTTGAGAATCTGTCACTGTCCACGATTATCTCCACTAGAAACAATTGGTTCTCATTTGGCCTGCAGATGAGGGGTCACCTGGCCAAGAGTTCCTTAAAGACTTACACAGGGAAGTCCAGACAGGCTCACCTAACACCCTAGGAACCCTTGATTATCTAGCTTTTTCCTTCTTCCATCTTTCACCCCAGTTCCTCCTGCCTCCTGAGTGCAGAATGGTACTGCAGGTTTAGATCTCTTTCAGGAAGAAAGAAGGAAAAGATGACCTTGGATTTCCTGTTTCAGAAAAACAGAGTTTCACCCATAAAACCCGCACAAGTGTATCCATGGTAACCAGGGAGCAATAGGGAAAGAACATTTTTATCTTGGCACACTGCCCTTATGCATAAGTTGGAAGTAGATCAAAAGTGGGTTCCCCTGAAGGTCCTCAACGGACAGACCAACTGTAGGTTGAAAACACATTTCCTACACCTGCTAGACTGTTGGAGATGAGAGTCCCATGGACTTTACTGCCTGAGCTGGCTTCTAACCTAGATACTCAGACCTCAGCCAACTGGGTAACTAGGATTACAAGCATGAGCTATCAAGGCCCAGCAAGATTTGATCTTTTCTGTTGTTCTGTTTATCTGATCACGTGCCTCATTGCTTGGCAAATGCTGCAGAACTACATTTAATAATAATGCTGATAGTGGACATTTTTAAATTGGAACTTAAGGAAGGATGTCTTCTGTTAGCTTTTGATTTTCAGGGTAGACATTTTTTCAACAAAATATCTATCTACTAAACTCTTTTTCAGCATCTATTGAGATAATTTGGATGTATTAATAGTCATCCAGTACATATTGATATGCAGCTGTTCTACATTTTTATATTTTTTACATCTGTCTTTATGTGTTCCCTTTGATTCTAGCATAGGCAGGCCTTACCAGCATGGGAACCAGTTTGATATTCATCTCTGTGGATGCCTAATCCTTTTTATCGTCTCATTTTTAGTGTTTAACCCAGCACAAGCTGAGATCTCTGTTGGGAAATGGAGGTAAATCTTCCTTCCTCCCCATTTTCAACAGACTATTAGCGGAATAACCTCTCACTTCCCTTGTAAACTGAGGAGACTTGTGGGGCTTTGTTGTTGCTTTTGTTTTGCTGGCCTTTTTGTTTGTTTTATGCTGGTACTGGGGCTTGAGCTCAGGTTTGTGGACTCTCTTTTAGCTTGTTTGCTCAAGGCTGACACAGCTCCACCTCTGGCTTTTTGGTGTCTAGTTAGAGATAAGAGTCTCAAGGTCTTTCCTGCCTTGGCTGACTTCAAACTCTGATCCTCAGATCTCAGCCTTCTGAGTAGCGAGGGTTACAGGTGTGAACTTTGTTTTGTTTTTAGTGCTATTGAGAAATGAGCTCTCTCCCCCTCAAAGAAAAAAGTTGTCTGTATTTGGATGTCATTTGTTTGTCTCTTTTAGTTTGATGCATCATGACAAAGGTCAATGGTCAGAAATGTGACCTCCTTCCCTGAGAAAAAACTCATGTGGAAAAAAAAAAACCTGATGAAATCACAGCTTTGTTCTTCAAAACCATGTACATGACCCCCCTAATATTTTTGAGATTTTAAAAATTCCAAACTGCTCCTTAGTTATAAGTGACATGCTATTTAGCAGCACAAACTAAAGACTTCCTGATGAGCTGGTATCTCCTTTGCCCATGCTCCAAACTGTGACATAAGGGTCCTGATCAACACCTGGCAGGCTATGCTCAGTAATGGGATCATTGCCAGCCCATTCTCCATGCTCACCCCAGAGCCAGCTCTCATTTGCAATACTGCTGGCAAGGAAAGAGTGAGTTTTGAACACCCTCCCACCCAACCCTCACAGGGCTGTTCCTATTAACAGGGATCAGATGGGTGTTTTGAGACTGCTGCAAATAAGCTAATAAGTGAGGGTTACCCACATTTTCTCCCTCACAGCTGTGTGTGAGCATCCTTTCTTATTCTCAGCTTGTTCTAGAGTTCAGCACTTTCTCCTGTGGCCCTTCCTTAAACCATCAAGGAGGTAGCTTCAGCCACCTGAAGCTACAGGGCAAAGGGCACTAGACTTATTTAGAAACTTGTAATTGCTCACCTGGATTGTACATAGCTGTCTATTTTATTTCATATACATGACTATATATAATACATGTAATATACATGTGTGTATGTATACATATATGTATACATATATGTAGAGGGTCCATGCTGACAACAAGAAATACATGTTGTAGAGAATTTAAAATAATGAAAAATATTAAAATTAAATTATTAAAATAATAAAGGAAATGAAACTATATTTAATTATTTTGTCTAGGAGTAACATACTGGCATCTTCTCTGTTTCTGACATACATCTAAACAAAAGGAATATATTCAGAAATATTTTCACTCATATCTCACAGAACTTTCTTTTTCTCTTTGCTTTTTGATTAGAAGTCTCACTCAAAAAATATTAAACAGTTCTAGAACTTGATGTGTGGAGTGAGCTATTTAACTCAGTGTGCTTTAGTCTACATAATCCCATGAATTAAACAAACTACCCTTTTGTACCCTTGGTTAGGGTTCTTGTCTGTGTTTTTTTATTGATTTGTAAGTGCACTTTTTACTTATATTCGTTTGTCCACATATTCTGTGCTATAGGCTGCCAGTCTTTCTTGTTTTTTTTTTTTTTTTTTTTTTTTTTTGGCCAGTCCTGGGCCTTGGACTCAGGGCCTGAGCACTGTCCCTGGCTTCTTCCCGCTCAAGGCTAGCACTCTGCCACTTGAGCCACGGCGCCGCTTCTGGCCGTTTTCTGTATATGTGGTGCTGGGGAATCGAACCTAGGGCCTCGTGTATCCGAGGCAGGCACTCTTGCCACTAGGCTATATCCCCAGCCCCCTGCCAGTCTTTCTTGAAACATTATAATTCAGCTGACTGTGTTTATTATGACCTCAGGTTTATGTTTATATGTGTCAAAAATTCAAATTTTTTTTATGGCTTTTGTACATTAGGGCTTTTTAGGAAGCATTTCTGTACTGCATGTTTAAAAAAGAAATCATCTTGAATTTACTTTAACCTGATTTATAATATCTTTAATAGAATTTGAGGTATAGTAGAAGGTAGCTCTCCTCAGTTTTCATCCCCATTGTCCTATTACCATTTGTTATATAAGCACTCCTTAACCAACTGTCTGGAGAGATTTCCTATTTCACATATTAAGTGACTAAATATATGGGATTCTATCTTGGGATTTCTGCTGTTTTATTAATCTGTTCATTTATGGGCTAGCTTGCCATTACTCTGACAAAATAGCCAAGAAAACAACTTATATTGACAAATATTATCCGGTTCAGCTTAAAGATTTAAAACCCTTTAGGGATGAGTCACCAGACATGTGTCCCTGCCTGCCCCACCAGTGTGTTTTACTTGTCCGGATCTCTTGTTTCTGTACTCAGGGCTTTCAGCTCCTGCTTCTCACGTCCTCCTCTTATCTGACATGAGTAGAATGAAAAGAACATTAGAGCCAGGCACCGTTGGTTCATGCCTGTAATCCTAGCTACTCAGAAGGCTGTGATATAGAGGATTGTGTTTTAAGGCCAGCCTAAGCAGAAAAATCTGTGAGACTCCATCTCCAATTAACCAGCAAAATGCCAGACTGGATACATGGCTTAAGTGGTATAGTACTAGACCCAAGCAAGAGGGCAAAACTCTGAGTTCAAACCCTGGTAGACACACATACACACACACACACACACACACACACACACACACACACACACACAGAGATACAAAAGATTTGCTCTGTATCTGAGGCGCACCATCTTCAATATTGCATAAAAACACAAGTTCCAAAATTATTAGTACACAAATAACATTTTATTTGCCCAAAGAGTTTTTCAAAGTAGCACCTATCTATGCCTTTATTTAAATACTTGTCACTCAGCAAGCTAGCATTTATTGAGTGCCTGTGATATACTCGGCCCTGGGGAAATGACAAGGACCAGGAGGCAGCCCCAGCTCCTGCCCACCTGGAGCCAGCTCATCACTAAGGCGCCAATAATTATAGGAACAAATATATGCTACAATTTATAAGATGTGAGTTGCATAAGGTAACAGAAACCTTAGCAGAAAAGATTACATTGAGGGAATGGTTAGTAAATGTCTTGAAGGTTAAATAAAAGTCTTCTCTATTATTTTATATTTTAAAAAACAAAATTAGAAAGTGGTGCCTTGGCTCAAAGTGGTTGAGTGCTAGCTAGCTTTGAGGGGAAAAAGCTCAGGGACAGTGCTCAGGCCCTGAGGTCAAGCCCCACAACTGACAAGAATAAAATCAGTAAATGAATGAATGAATAAATAAATAAATAAATAAATAAATAAATAAATAAAGTGGAAGTACTTGGATTTGAATTCAGTTTCATAATTGCCATGGATGTACTCTACTTGCACCATGCCTCCAGCCCTTTTGGTCTGATTGTTTGGGGCTTGTCCTGGGGCTTGAACTCAGGGATTAGACAGTGCTCCTGAGCTTCTTTTGCCCAGGGCTAGTGTTCTACCACTTGAGCCACAGCTCTGTTTCTGCTTTTTTTCTGATAATTTATTGAAGCTGCGTGTCTTATGAACTTTCCTGTCTTGAAAGGCTCCAAACTAGTCCTCATATCTCACCTTCCTGAGTAGCTAGGATTATAGGCATGAGCTCTGATTTTTTTTGACAGAGGCTTGCTTTTTGCCTGGGCTGGCCAAGACTGTGATGCTCATATTTATCCTTTCTGTCTTGGCTGGAATGACAAGTATGCAACTTCAAACCCAGTTTATTATTTGTAGATGGAGGCTTATGAACTTTTTGCCTATGATGCATTCTCCTGATCTCTACTTCTTGAGTACCTACGATTAGGATTATAAGCATGAGCCATTGGCACTCAGAATTTAAAAAAAAAAAATAGTACTAGCACTAGGAATAAAGGGCTAAGTCCTAGAAGAAAAGACATATCGGTATGTTTAATCAACTTTCCATTTTGCTCTCCCTTTGCAAACATTCAGATCTGGCTTGTGTCACCAGCATCTGGCTCCATGAGACTCTGATCTTTAACTACCCAAAAACCCAAAAATGGAGCTGTGGCTCCAATGATAGAGCACCAGTCTTGGGTGAAAATGGCATCCTGGCCCTGACTTCAAGCCCCAACACAGTCACCAAAAGAACTTTAAAAAGCATTGAAATTTACAGGTATTGGGGAAGCAACATAAATAGCTATAAGAATATGATAATGTAAGGCATTGAAATTAGAGAATATTGTCTATACTAAACCTCTATTCTTGGAAAAGTTCTTTCTGGAAGCCTCAGATCTTATTCTTCTTGAAGTATCCTGGAACTTTGGAAGATTACTGTAAACCTAAGTTATTGATAGAAGTTTCTAAAGTAAATATATGGGAATGTTACTTCTATCTGAGAATAAGCTATATCCACTGGGGGAAAATACAGAGTAACTGTAGCAATTCAAATTTCCATTACCAAATAAAATGGACCGAGTCCTGTTAGTAATACACACACACACACACACACACACACACACACATATGATGGGATTTATCTAAAAGAAATTGAAACATGTTACAAAGCACAGAGAACTGTGGGTTATTGCAAATGAGTCACAACACCTGGGTAGAAAGAAAGGCAAAAAAAGAAGAATAGTAAATTCTATGGTATGGTTTCCAAAAGCCAGTTCCTGACATCCAAATGTTAGAGCAGCAGGAAATACACGATGGTGATTTCAGGGTTTGCTTTTTTTATTTGTAAGAACTTGCTTTTAGAAAGGAGCACAGCTGCCTGCAGCATTTTAAGGTTTATTTATTTAGCTCACTTTCATCCTCCTTGTTGGAAGAATTTGGTCATTTACAATTGTCAGGAATTTGGGGGGTGATGGTGGTGAGGAGGCATGTATACTTCAGTAAATTCAGGTACTAAAAAATAGACAACAGCTCTTTAGTTAAAGGAAGGAACTCTTCTCCAATAACCCTCCTCTCCCCAAATTTTAACTGTGCTTCAAGGAAAGCAGTAGACTTGACTCTGCTCTCCAGATTGTATTCATTAGCAAGAAGACTCCCATCTAATGCCTTGTAACCTGTCCCCAACCATCTTCTTTTGGTGACCTGAATAGCTCTTAGTTGTTCCTATTGGTCCATGTGGCAATATCCTGAGATATGATCTGAATTGACTTTCTCATTGGAATCCTGTCAAAAAAAAACCCGGATACTTTCAATATGCTATTTACCACAGGACTGCTCAAAATTCTGTGTCTAAGGATTTAATTGCTGGAATATGTCAATATTTTGGTGTCTTCCTTCCTGGTTTGCTTGCTTTCTCTCTTTCTTTCTCTCTCTCTCTTTCTATTGGTGGGTTTAAACTCAGGGTCTCAGGCTCTTTCTTGGCTTGTTTTCTCCATCGTCACTCTGTCATTTCAGCCACACTCCCAGTGTAACTTTTTGCTGATTAATTGAAGATGGAGTCTCATTAACTAGTTTGCCTAGGCTGATTTTGAATCTTGATCCTCTGAATCTCATCCTCCTGAGTAGATAGAAATTAGAGATATGAGGCACCAGTGCCCAGCCCTTGTATGTTATTTCATTCAGGCATTGGTGGAGTGCTTGCATTCGTTTTGTTTTGCCTTAGCTATCCGTGGGAAGAACCATGTATAACATTCACTATGCTACCTAACCAAGCGTTTATTGACTATGAAGTTAGCTAAGAGCTCCTGGGAGCTGGATCTACAGTGTGGTCTTCTATGAGCATCTATAAATGCTGTTCAGCCTCACCCCAGCCTGCAAAGTACCTGTCAGTGAACTTTTCAAATTAATGAAGGAAATGGATATTCACATGTCCTCATAGCCTGAAGTAATTTGAACATAAATTATAGACAAAATAATACATCTTTCAAGCCTATGTCAGCCTCAGACCACAGTCCTCTTACCCTATATTCACGTAGTTGAGATGAAAGGCATGATCACCATGGCCAGCTTGGTTTTTTTTGTCCATATGCCTCAAATTGCAATCCTCATATTTCCCCCTCCCAAATAGGTGAGAAAACAGGTATGAGCCACTGTGCTCTTCCTGTGTAAACTAATTTAGACTAAATAGACTAACCAGTGATTTTATTCATTAGCAGGGCTTCTGAAAAAAATCTCACATAAGACTACTATCAGGGGAAGGTGGATGGCAGGAATGACTTGTACTCTTTCTAGCAAACCAGGAATTGTTGAGGAATATGTTTAAGTCACTCATTTTACACCCAGGGATACTATCCTTTCTCTTCTTAGCAGCTACTAAGAAATAAGCATAGAATTTCTATAATTTAATTTCCAGCTCTAGTTTTAATGATAGATTTTAGATGCTTTCATCTGTTTTAAATCACCTAAATCTTGATTTTTATGTGTACAGAGAGCTGGATTCCGTCAGCATCACACTAACTGCAAATATATCCCCATGTGAATATTTTATTTAAGTATAACATGGCAAATGACAATTAAACCACTATTGTGGGTTTCAAAGTCTTGGTTGGGGAGGGAAGGTTGAAAATATAGACAACTGAGTACTATCCCCATAGTTTCTGATTTCTTAGGTCTAGAGTAATTCCAAGAATTTATAGAAATACCTGTTGAGCTCCCAGACTATCCTTTGTGATTGATGTCCCTGATGAATGCCCTCCCACCATGACAGTGTGAAATCTAAGTAGATGAAGATCTTTGCTTAAGCATTAACAAATAAGATAGAAGAAAATGTCTTCAACTGTGAAAAAAGAAAAGTGATTCCTTGAATGACCTTGATGTATTATGTTTCAGTAATAATGAAGGCCTACCAGTATGGTACTGCAGGGAGAGCACTCTTAATCAGAGATTAAGAGATTGTGATCACAACCTCACAAGATTTGATACGATGACAAGTTCAATAGTTGAAATTGATTAAACGGAAAAGTAACAGAAATGGTGGGAATCTGAAATACAGAATGACTTTGTTTCCTCCGTAGTGCTATAATTATGTGTAAACCAAGTTTCTAAAATTGGCATGAATGAGAGATGAGTTGGGTGTAGAAAACTAACTTCTTGGAAAGAAAGGAGAAATAGTCAAATGTGGGAAAAAAGAGGCTGGCAAGAGAAACCTAACACGGGCTTAGCTGAAAATTATGCATTGTAACAGAGATTCCTTAACTTTAATGCAGGTCATGGTAGAAGGAATATTCAACTTGTAACTAGAATCTTGACTGAATAATTACCACTAATGTATCATTAGGATATTTGAGCATATGTAAAAAAAATGAAATGAAAAGCAAAAAGAAAAGAACTAAAAATCAACCCAAAATATATTAAACCTATGACCTAAAACTATAAAACTCCTAGAAGAAAACCCAGAGGGAAATGTTCCTGACATTGATCTTGACGATGATTTCTTGAATATGACTTGTTAAATGTACAGGAAACAAAAGCAAAAATAGACAAGTGGGATCCATTAAAATGAAAGCTTCTGCACAGCAAAAGATGCAGCAAATTGTGCTGGGTACCAGTGGCTCACATCTGCAATCCTGACTACTCAGGAGGCTGAGATCAGAGGATTGTGGTTTGAAGGCAGTCCAAGCAGGAAAGTCCATGAAACTTTTCTCCAATTAACCACCAAAAAGCTAGAAGTGGAGCTGTGATTCAAGTGGTAAAGTGTCAGCCTTGAGCAATGAAACTCGGACAGCACCCAGGCTCCAAGTTCACGCCTCAGGACTAAAAATAAGACAGCAAACAGTGAAAATTCACACTATAAAAATGGGAGAAAATACTTGAAACCATATACAGAATGAAGGGTTAATATCTACAATCTGGCAGAAACTCCTATGGCTTAATAGTGAGAAACAACCCAATTAAAAAGTGAATGAAAGAATTTCTCTGAAGAGATGAATATGGAAAAACATGCTCAGCATGGCTAGTTGTCAGGGAAATATACCACAAGGTCTCATACAGATGTGACTTCACATCTGTTAGGGTTGCCACTGTGGTGTTTTAATTTTTTAATTGTTATTATAAAGGTGATGTACAGCGGGGTTACTGTTATGTTAGTCCAGTAATGAGTGCATTTCTTTTTAGACAAAGTCACCACATCCTCCCTTGCTTGCTCCTAGTTTTTCTGTGTGTCTCCACCAGCAAGTGGTATAGTCTATTTTCAATATAGTGTCTAGTGAGTACCACTGCTGCATTTGTTCACCCTTTGTCCCTCCATTTCTGTATCTCCCCTCTCTTACCCTCCCAAAGATATATAAACAAAACAAAAGCAAAAGAAAACAAATCAGCAACAAAGCAAAAAGAAAAAAGTCTTGTTTACATTTCCTGGAATACATTTTGATAATCCAGTATGTGTTTTTTTTATGGAAAATAGCAACTGTTGGCAAGGACGTTGAGAGAAATTAGAACTCTTGTACACAATTGGAAAGAATGTGAAAGCATACAACAGCTATGAAAAAATTCTTCAAAAATATGTGGAAGCAACCTGAATTCTGTCCTCGTGCATAGCAAATGTAGTTGAGCCTGGGAAAGGAGGCCATCTTGTCACTTGCAATACCAGTGGATGAAACTTGACAGCATCATGCTAAGTGACATACACTCATTCCCTGGCAACCAATATTACATGATATGACTTGCATGGGATATCTACCATAGTTAAACTTACAGAAACAGACTAGCATAATGTTTTCCTGGGGACTGAGACAAGGAAGCAATGGAGAATGGCTGTTGCTATTAAAAGGTTCAGACCCAAGTGTCCAGTGGCCCATGCCTGTGATCCTACATTCTTTTTGTTGTTGTTGTTGTTGTTGCCAGTCCTGGGCCTTAAACTCAGGGCCTGAGCACTGTCCCTGGCTTCTTTTTGCTCAAGGTTAGCACTTGGCCACTTGAACCGCAGCACCACTTCTGGCCGTTTTCTATATATGTGGTGCGGGGGAATCAACCTGGGGCTTCATGTGTACGAGGCAAGCACTCTTGCCACTAGGCCATATTCCCAGCCCCATGCCTGTGATCCTAGCTGTACAGGAGGCTGTGATCTGGAAGAGCAGGTTCAAAGTGTAGGCAGAAAATTCCTAGAGACTCTCCAACAAGCCAGCTGAAAATCAGATGGGCTAAAGGCATGGCTCAAGTGCTAGAGCACCGACCGTGCAAGCAAACTAAAGCAACACTTACAAAAAACATTTGGTGTAAACCAACTGCACAACTCATAAGGGGGGAAGGGGGAAAGGGAGAGGGGAAGGGGGAGGGGGGAAGGTAGGGGAAAAATGAGGGAGGAGGTAGTAATAAGTTGAACAAGAAATGTACTCACTGCCTTACATGTGAAACTGTAACCCCTCTCTACTTCACTTTGACAATAAAGCGGGGGGGGGGGGGAAGGTATTGCACGCTTTTATAGAACCTGATGGATTACAGAATAGAAAGAAAAGGAAGATGAAAACCTTGCTATTACTGGTGAATTATCTTGATTTTTTATTGTTAATACTCCTGTTATGGACACAAGTACCACGTCTCACTGTCCCTCTTTTAGCTGTGCCTAAAAGCAGGGGGCAGCCACTTTGGGCAGGTTTGTAGTTTTCATAAACCACTTGTGGTGGTTCTTTACTGTGCATTGTGTGGGGAGAGTAAATGCCAGGGTCTCTCATCATCTACCTTGGCAGTGTCATTTCTGGCTCACACATCTCACACATTGCCCCCCTCTTTCTCCCCTGCCCTCCTCTTGTGTCTCCACAGGTCATTCTGTGCTTCTCTCCAGTGGGTCACACACTCAGAGCGAGAGCCAGAAAATTTCCAGCCCTTGTGAACTGCACGACTATTGACTGGTTTCACACATGGCCGAAGGAGGCTCTGATTTCAGTCAGCAGGAGGTTCATTGAAGAAATTGAAGGGATTGAGGTACATAGTGTCAGCCTACGTGTGTGTGTGTATGCATATGTGTATGTGTGTGTGCATGTGTGTGTGCATCTTTGTCTCACATATGCTTACACATGCTCGCACATGCATGCACACATGCATATATGCACAAAATGCATGCACACAAACATGTATGTGCATATATGTGTGCCTCTGTGTACACATGTAGATATATGTACACTGAAAGATACATGCAGACACACAGTCCTGAAAAGTCTTCACTGGCTGGTACTTTCCAAAATATGCATCCTTATTAAGATGATAAAATCACTTGCTGTTCCCATTGTTTGTAATACAATAGTTGACCTTCTTCTGGCCCACAACTCAGATTGTGCTGTCACTGCACACGCAGCACAGACATTTCCTATAAATCTGCTATGTCCACCACTGAAAACACAAACAGAAATGCCATGTTTAATTCCTAATGCAGTGAGGTGAGTAGTTCTGGTTTTATTAGTACACGGTTGATAGAAAAGTGAGTCCTAGCTGTTTCATAACGACTGTGAGGTGTTCTTGTTTACTTTGGGGGTTTTGTGGTAGTTGTTTGTGTCATTTGTTGTGATGTAAACTGGGCCTCATCCATGCTAGCCAGTGCTGGACCACCAGCTCTACCCCAACCACATTTTCTAAATTTATACATCATGGATTAAGTTTGTCAGTTCTTCTTGAAATTCATGCTTGCTGTTACATTTTTAAATGGTTGTATAAAACAAGAAACATCCATCATCTGATTGGAACAGAAGAGAAATGTGCTGTAAATGGGACTCTATCCATTACATTTTGCAGATATGAAGGTTCCATTGGGACAGGGCTTTTCTGGTGAGAGTTGAGAGCAGTAGGGATGGTAAACACTTCCCAGAGAGCTTTGTCCTCTCATGCCATTAAGTAGTAAGGTTGCGGATAGCTAGAATAAGTCCAACATTGCTGAAAGAGACTCCTGGAGCTGAAGAGAGAATCCAGGACAAGTAAGGGGTGACATGGGTGCCTAGGTGCTGGTTTATCTCTTTTACCCAGAAGCCACAGCTGCTACATCTTGTTGAATGAATGTCTTTAGATGTCTTCAAGGCTGGAAGTCCAGGTAGGCTTTTTAGTTGCATCATTTTTCCTTTGCCTCTACTAAAATCAAGCAAAAATGAAGCTAAATAAGTAAGCATACAGGCATACTTCTATCTATAAAATTTTGTAAAAGGAATCCCTCTTCTGTAGGCTGTCCCCAAATGCTGTACATCTCCATAAGCATTGGGTTGCCAGGAGGAAAAGTCTAGCAGCATCCACCATGGAAGATACAAGTAGAGACACACGATACACGGTGGTGGTAGGTGCTCCATGACCACCTTTCTTCTGAGAAGGAGGGTACTTAAAACACAAATAAATAGGAGACAAAACATCTCAAACACATATATGTACATAGACATAATATTATATATTGCATAATTATATTAGTAGGCTAGATAACCTATTATATTGTTATAAAATGTATTATATCTTACATGTGTATTATATATTGAATTATATATTCTACATACATTATATAAATACATAATATATAACTGTATAATTTCTTATATAGCTCTATCCACCTACCTACCTACACACACACACACACATATATATACATACATACATACATACATACATACAACCTTAAAAATCCAGAAAACCAGGACAGGCACTAGTAGCTCATACCTATAATCCTAGCTACTCAGAAGGCTGAGATATGAAGACCTCAGTTCCCAGCTGGCCCAGGAGGACAAATCTAAGAGACTCTTAGCTGTAATAAATCACCAAAAAGCTGAAAGTGGAGCTGTGGCTCAAGTGATACAGCACCAGTCTTGAACAAAATAGCCAAGAGGGTACATGAGGCCCTGAGTTCAAGCCCTAGTCTGATCACCGCCCCCCCCCCATTCAAAACCACTACATAGGACAAATGGCCATAAACATGAACGCATATTTCTAGCGCAATTTCTGGGCCCATTACATTCCCACAATACTGTCAGCACGATTGTCTTCAAATAGTTATGAGATCGGCTCACAATTCTGCGTCATCAGGAAATCTGTGTGGATCTTTTGAGAAGCAGCACCTGGATGTTTATTCAATTCTTTTGATCAGCCAGGGGGAAAAAATGAGGAGGTTACACGGACCCATGTACTCTGTTTGTGCAAATTTTCCTCTCAGATCCTAGGGTCAGGGCTAGTGGCTTGGCTTCAGCTTGAATCTGGCATAGAAATGTGTGAGTTCCTTGTCTGGGCTCTGCCGCCTTCCTCGTGGGGAGGAGACAGGGGCCGGGTAGAACCCAGCAGGGCCAAGCAGCTCAGATCTGCCAGTGACCATCGACATCTGCTGGCCGAAGCAGGATCTGCATGACTGAAGTCCAGCCGGCCCCCGGCATTCTGAAGATGGTATCAGAACGCCTCCTATAGGGTATATTGAATGCCAGGGAGGAATTTGAAAAGCCCTGTACCCTTTTTAGCAGGCAATAGTATACCTCGAAACAAATTAGCCAGATAATTTCATTTCAGTGCCAAGAGCTTATTTAACGTTCTTACCTTCCTAATTTGTTGCTCAGGTGCTGTAATTATAATTCAGAGTGCAAAGCTCAGTGTATCTGTGTTCTTGTAAAACAAAAAAACAGATGGGGTCTTTTTCTGGAGAGGTTAAAAAGGAAAGCTTTTACATCTTTTCTGAATGAGTACTAATTTGATCACTTGTTTAGTTTTCCTTTCTGTCCTTAAGACTAAGAGTTATCAGCATACTTTAGGCATTTCTTAATTATTGACTTCCCTGGATGAGTGTAAGATTTTTATCCAAGGTGACAACCCCCACCCCTTAGGCCCCAGAGAAAGGATTCATTAATGGCAAGTGGGCCTGTGTATGTTGACATATAATTTCTGTCAGTGTGCACACAGCCCCCAGGTGTGTGGGCTGGCTGCAACTAAATAAACATTCTTGCTATTTTTGTTACCTGATACTCAACTAAGTGACAGCTGACACCCCCCTCCCCCCAAAAAAAACATCAAAATACTTTGACACTTAGATGTGGCTGGGTATTGCTGCTCACAGGAGATTCGGAAATGGAGATGGGAGGAGGGTGAGGGGAGCAAGGAGAGGGAGGAGAGAGGGAGGGGCCTTTGCAGCCCTCTGCTATTGCCAGGGATGGGGTTATAGATGCTGATGGAAGATCTTTCTGATTAGTGTGTGGCTATCTGTTAGGAACATGCAAGGAAAAAAAAAAGTTGAGTATTGAACTCATGCCTATAATCCTAGCTACTCAGAAGTCTGAGATCTGAAGATCACAGTTCCAAGCCAACCCAAGAAAAAAAGCCCAGGAAACTCTTATCTTTAATTAATCACTAAAGTAGAAGTGTAGTTCAAGTAGTAGGGCCTCTGACATCGTGCCACTTTCAAGTGTAACCACCCACATAACCACTATTAGCTGAATTTTGAAAGAGAAGACTCTACCTCTTCAATCTAGAACTTGTATCAGGGTAGCTCAGGCATGGTAGACTTCGCTATCATTTTCCAAAACCATTCCCAAGACATGTCCACCCAAAGAAGCAAGTTATTTTATTGCTGTAGTTTAAGATTCATTTTCTCCAGTAGTCTATAGATTCTTTTTGAAAATATTGTGCCAACCAAAAGGAGGATTAACATTTTGTCAATGATAGCTGCTTTATGTTAGTAGTATTTTTTGCACAGTTCTTTGAAAGAAATATAAATTAGGATGACTTGACATGAATTTAAAAGCCAGAGAGAAAGAAGGAGAGAGAGAGAGAGAGAGAGAGAGAGAGAGAGAGAGAGAGAGAGAGAGAGAGAGAGAGCACACCTTGGGATGTAGGAATTCTATTTGAGGGGGAAAAAAAGTTGTTTTCTCTTTAAGACAAAGCCAAACCATTTTGAAATACCAAGGCTAAAGTAAAGGCAATCAAATTTATCTTAGATCTGCCTGAATCTCATCCAGGCTTACATGCATCTTCCAGTGGGTGAGGGGAGTTCAAAAGAAGTGGTGAACAACCTTTGCATTGCTCGGCCCTTTCTCACTCTGGGTTTGTTAATCAAAGTTAGAGTTGCAAGAAGAATGCTGTTTCCCAGGGTTTCTGCAGCTCTGTAAACTCTAGTGATCTCCTGTGAAAAGCAGGTTCATTGGCTGCCCAGGAAGCTGATTATACTGTTTAGCTGGACATTGAACTAACTCAACACCATTGCTGCTCTCAGGCTTGTGAAGCCATTGCTGCTCTTAAGCTTGTAATTCTGTGGAGCTTCTAGAGTGCTGGCCTCACCAACAGCAGCAACTATTCTACTACCCCATCCGCCAGCAATAGGGTTACTGGATTTCACCTAGCTCCCTCAGTCCTCAGTTAAAGTTTTTTCAATGCTGTATCAGAATTATGGAGCTACCTCTCTCATAACTAGAAACTCATCAGAGCCTGGGGGAAAAAAGAAAAAGCAATAAAGTTAGGCATGGTGGTACACACCTATTATCCCAGGTATATGCAAAGTAAGAAGACCATGGTCCAGAGCCACTTGAACAAAAACACAAGTCCCCATTGGAAAAGTAACTGAAGCCTAGAGGGCTCAAGTGGTAGAGACCCTACCTAGAGCAAGTGTGAGGTCATGAGTTTTTAAAAGCATCAGTATTTATTAGAACTAGGAAAGTGAAAGGGAATATCAAAATCGAGAGACAAAGGATAAAAAGACAAATGACTACAAAAGCAATACTTGCAAAACTGTTTGGTATAAACCAACTAAACAACTCATGGGGGAGACGGAAAGGGGGAGGGGGGAAGAATGAGGGAGGAGGCAACAAACAGTACAAGAAATGTACCCAAGGCCTAACGTATGAAACTGTAACCTCTCTGTACATCACTTCAGCAATAAATAAGATAAATAAATAAATACTTAATAAAAAATAACTTAAAAGCACCGATATTGGGAAATTTTAAAAAGTGATAATACAAATTGAAGGCGAAACACTTAGGGATTAGCACCAAACTGAATACCCTGCTACTTTAGATTTTACACCATCCAAAGGCCAGCAAAAGAGACCACACAGGTCTGTAGAATTAAATTTAGACTTGCAGGACAGGTAAGGCAAAAAAATAGGCTGCTCAATGAGCATTTCTTTCTTTTCTTCTTTTCTTTCTTTGCCTCCTCCTCCTCCTCCTCCTCCTCCTCCTCCTCCTCCTCCTCCTCCTCCTCCTCCTCCTCCTCCTCTTCCTCCTCCTCCTCCTCCTTCTCCTCCTTCTTCCTCTTCCTCCTTCTTCCTCTTCCTCCTTCTTCCTCCTCTTCTTCCTCCTCCTCCCTCCTCTTTCCTCCCTCTTCCTCCTCCTCCTCCCTCCTCCCACCTCCTCACTCCTCTTCCTCTTCCTCTTCAAATTGGGGCTTGAACTCAGGGCCTTGACCTTTAGTCCTTTAGTTTCCAGGACTTCGATCCTCCTGTTCGTGCTTTCTTTTGTCACTGGGATGTCATGGGCACCACTGCACCCAACCATTGTGCTTCCCCAGCAGCTTGCAGTGACAGGCATCTGCCACTGCTTGTCCAATATAAACCCAAGTCTAGTGAACTTTATTGAAGGCCCAGGCTGGCCTCCACCTGAAATCTCCCATTCCCACCTCCCATCACTAGGATTACAGGCTTGAGTCACTGTGTCCAGCAAACAGATTTTGTTTGTTTTAGTTAAATTTGAGAGGTTTGTCATTTAAAGTGTCATACACTTACAGTAAGCTTTGGAAGCTTTTCTCGAGAATTATTTCTGTGTCAACTTCTTTACAAACAACAAGCTGCGGCTCTATAAAATCTATTATAATTTCTCTCCTTTGGGGACTAGTAAAAGAGAGTTTGTTAACTAGCCCCTGGCAGTGGGGGGATCGTTTATGAAATAAAGACAACTGAATAAGATATAAATATGATCACTTTTGCATTTTAGCACTTTGCCTAAACTCCTCTGAGAAAAGGCCCTTGGGGAATATCTGAAACACCAAGTAAATCACCATATTTCTAATCCCACAAAATGACTTTAAGAAATTGTTTTAGTGGCACTGGGATTTTTGTTTGTTAATTTAGAGCCTTTCATTTGCTAAGCAGGCATTCTACCACTTTAGCCATGCATCCAACCTTTCTTGCTCTATCTTTTGGGTAAGGTCTCATGGATTTGGACCTACAAGTGCCTCATGTAAATGGATTCCTAGATGTGTACTGCTTATTGATTGTGGTAGGATCTTGCTTTTTGCCTGTGTTAGCCTTGAATTTCAGTCCTCCCTATGTCTGTCTCCCAAATAGCCACCTCACACAACTTTTCATTTTCAACAGCAAGAGACACTGGGCATGTGGTTGAAAAGCAGGAGGCCTGAGTATTCAATACAGTAGTAGCAACAGCAACTGCTGGAGAAAGCAGCAGTTGTGTTTACAACTCAGAGAATGGAAGTCAAATATTTGTTCTTCATCTGTGGAGAAAGTAGTTTTAGCTTCCCATTTAATTCTGCAATGGAGATGGCATTGTTTTTCCAAAGTGTTTTGTGGGAAAACAGTGGCTTGATAACCATTTCATACTGGCACTCTTTTTTTTTTTTTTTTTTTTTGGCCAGTCCTGGGCCTTGGACTCAGGGCCTGAGCACTGTCCCTGGCTTCTTCCCACTCAAGGCTAGCACTCTGCCACTTGAGCCACAGCGCCGCTTCTGGCCGTTTTCTGTATATGTGGTGCTGGGGAATCTAACCTAGGGCCTCATGTATCCGAGGCAGGCACTCTTGCCACTAGGCTATATCCCCAGCCCCAATACTGGCACTCTTGCTTTTTTTATTTTTTTAAACTTCACCACATTCACCACATTTGGCCACAGACATGACTGGCAAATGGTACCAACTGGTTTTCGTTGAAGGGGTAAAACTTGTGGGACTGATTCACTGCTCTCCAGACTCCCAAAGCAATGTGTGTGTGTGTGTGTGTGTGTGTGTGTATGTACACACACACACACACATACATCATTGGGGGCTGCCATCACCCCTCTCTGTGTTCTATCCCCAACCTCCAGAAGAAAACTAGAGATAAATGAATGGCAGAATAAATAATTTATGCTAATGAAATTACTGCAATTAGTAGTTCTACAATGACCCTTTTAAAAGCCACAGCTGTTAATGTCAGGAAGTGCTGTCACTACTGACCTTATCATAAGAGAAAGTGACAAATTGAGAACGCAGGGAAGACCAGTCATCAAAGAGGTCTGTTCTGGACCGATTAGAGTTTGGTGAAAAACAGTGTGAATTACAACCAGCTGCTCCCTGGCTCTGTGAGTGGCCCATGCTGGGCCATTTTGTTAAGCCCCATAACAATAGTTATTTTGCCCCATTGAGACAAGTTGTCTCCAGCTCCACTGGAAACTACCCTTCCCATTTAAGATTCTCAAATGTAACTTGTGTTAACCAGACCTTTCAGGGCTGCCCACTACCCCCCCTTCATAAGAATTATAGTTGGGTAGGGGCCAGGATATTTTTTTCCTCCGTAAGGAGGTTACATTTGGCAGAGGGAATATTTATCTGTAGTATGGAAAACTATGTGCACACTTTCAGTTCAAAGAAAACAAGACAGGACAGACAGGAGCAAATTTCTGCATGTTTATTCTGCAGCCAGCCTCCTTTAACAGTAAATGTTGCCAAGAGTAGATGAGTGATATGAAATTGATAGAAACTTGGTTGTAAATTTGATTTTTTTCTGAATACAATATTTGGGGGAATGTATGCATGTTGGATCTCTCCTCAATAAAACAAAATCTAGCTGGGTGCCTGGAGGCTCAAACCGGTAATCCTAGCTACTCAGGAGGCTGAGATCTAAGGTTCAAAGGCAGACCAGGCAGGAAAATCTGAGAGTCTTATCTCCCATTAACCACCAACAAAGCCAGAAGGGGAGATATGGCTGGAGTAGTAAGAGTGCCAGCCTTGAATGAAAGAGCTAGGAGACAGCCCTGAGTTCAACCCTAGTACTGGCACAGAGAGAACAAAAATAGTTCATCCTCTTAAGTTGATACATTGAATTGACACCCCCCCTTTTTTTTTTACAACTAAAGATAATAAAATTTGCATCCATAACTTTAATCTGTTGTCTTTTGCCTTAAAAGCACATTACTTCCAACAAAACAATTCAGCCACTGATGAGATAGTTTTAATGTCTGAAACAATGCAAGACTTGCAAATTTTATGCTAGCTCAGAGACTCGCAGCAAGGTGTTTAAGAGTCACAACAGTTGGCGTTTTTAGCAGCAGGAATGGGCCTGTCTGCTGCCGCTTTGATGGTGCAGGCTGGAATCACTTAACTGTATCATCAGGCACTTGTGAGCAATTTTCCCCAAGATGCCTTGAGCATTATTGACAACACTTTGGTAAATTATGTGTGACTTTCCAAAGAGTTGGTGTAGCTCATTTAATTCATATTAATTGATTTTTAGGCTTCCCTTGATTAATTGAACCTGGTTCATCTTGTACAGAATGCAATAAATAATCATTAAAATGAGGGAGATGTGACTCCACAGATTAAAAAGTTAACTACTCCAGAAGTCACGGAGGACGCTGAGGATGGAGGAGACTCCAGGACGCCTGCAGAAGATGTCCTGTCATATGGGATTTTTTTTTTTTTGTTTTCCTCCAAATGAGAAAAGAAATAGTATTGATTTTTTTTTCTCCCAGAGGCAATGATTTGATATTTAGCCACCCAGATTGTTTAATGTGGCTTCTCATTAAACGGTTGCTCCATTTTAGCTTTTCCATTTCCCTGACTTTGCATGGTTCTTGATGTTCTTTGTTTAAAGTTGACTTCAAAAAGCTACAGCTGAATTATGTATTCCTTAGAATATGGTGTTTCCATTTCGCTTTCACATAGTTGATAGATAAAAATCAAGATGTAAAAAGCTGTGTTGGTGTTGTAGGTTGGCTTTTGGCATTGGTATGTATGTGAAACACATAAGAATCCTTTGTCTTACTTGGTAAATTGACAGGCAAGAAAGCTGAATGCTCAATCTCTCTGTACATCAGTTTTATAATAAAAACTAAAAACAAAAAAAGCTGAATGCTCTATTGTCATTCTCTAATCTTCTTGCATATCTCTTAAGGATGAAGTAAGTTTTCTTACCTTCTGTAATTTGTTCTGACTTTTAGGCAACAAGTACTGTATAATTTGGCTGGGTTTCTTTTTTAATCTTGTGTTTTCTAAATTGCATTTTTAACTTAAGAGGATTTCATGAGAATTACAATACTTAACATTTCAGCCCCAGCACAAGGATTCCATTAGTGAATTCATGGCACACGTTCACACCAGTGTAAATGAAATGAGTGCCAGGTATTACCAGAATGAGAGAAGATACAACTACACCACCCCGAAGAGTTTCCTGGAGCAAATATCACTGTTTAAACACCTGTTAAAGAAGAAACAACAAGAAGTAACCCAGAAGAGAGAGCATCTGGCCAATGGCATCCAGAAACTAAAAACCACTGCCTTGCAGGTAGGACCAGAGAAATCACTGTTCTTCCATAGAAAAATGTGTTTCCTTTTGAAGCAGTGATGATCTTGTTTTGATCAGAAGTATACCACTAAAATGTCCAGGTTGTGAGTAAAAGAAACACCTAGTTACTGCTTCCTAATGTAGGGAACAGTTATGTTTTCTTGGCCAAGGACAGACTCCTCACCTGAACCTCTGAAGGGCAGTGTCAGGATCTTGAAGGGAGACATAGCTCATCACCCCCTTATGTCTCTTCCTCCTGCTCCTCCTCCTCTTCTTCCTGTGACTTCTGTAGGGCTTTGGGCTTCCAATCAGGAATCTCATCAGCCTATGATGGCACTAGGAGCTCTCGTGGTCTCTGACACTGAATCCCCTGTGAGGACATCGTACTTGGCACATGCATGGTGAGGTCCCCAAGTACAGTGGTTCTTCTGTTCGACCTTGATGTCTTCTCTGCTCCTTGTAGCTCCTGACTTTCTCAGATGTCATTTCCTCAGATATCAGGCTCCACCCCTGTTCAAAGGATCAGGTTTTTGGGGTTTGGGGTTTTTTTGGGGGGGGTGGTTGTGGGGCTTAAACTCAGGGCCTGGGTGCTACCTCTGAGCTTTTTCACTTAAAGTTAGCATTCTACTACTTTGAGTCACAGGACCACTTCCATTTTTTTTTTCTGGTGGTTAGTTGGAGATGAGTCTCACAGATATTTCTACCCAGGCTAGCTTCAAACCAAAATCCTCAGATCTCAGCCTCCTGAGTAGCTAGGATTATAGGAGTGAGGCACCAGCACCTGGCTTTTTGAAGGATCTTACCTCTAACTTCCTTTATGTCAGGAATTAGCATAAGGCATTAATCTCACTTGATTGTGAAAACCCAATCCAGAAGCAAAGTAGGTGTCTATACTGTAATTATATATACACAAGCCTTAGAGAGTTTATGGCCTGAGAGCCTATGAGCTTGAAGCTCAAAGCTAGATCTGTGTTATTCTACTGTCCATGTGCTATCTGTGGAGGAGGTCAGGAGGCCTTTCCTGGGCCTTGCTAAGTACCTAGTCCAGCCTTTCTCTGAGCCAACCAGGCCATAAATTAGAGTAAAAGGAATTCTCAGGTCCAGCTCTCATGGCTCACTGCTGTAATCCTAGCTACTCAGAAGGCTGAGATCTGGGGATCAAGGTTTGAAGCCATCCTGGGCAGGGAACTCTGGAAATGGAGCTGACTCAAAGTGGTAGAGAGCTAGCCTTAAGCAAAAATGCTCAGGGGCAATGTCCAGGCCACAAATTCAAACCCCAGGACCAGCACAAAAAATAATAATAAAAATTAAAAAAAATAACCAACCCATGCTAGTGGGCTTCTCAAAGTGTAGTCATGAGGTCCTGCTGGCCTGCTGGTTCTGCTGCCTTTAAGGAACTTTTTCTTTGGCCAGTTTTTTTCCCCAAGAGGTCTGGGTGATAATTAATGCCTAGGATAGAAGTAAGGTGAGGCTGGAGCATGCATTAGCACCTTTTCACTATGACAGGCCACCATCACTGGGAGCAGAAGAGCCGCCCCACTCTGTCCACTTCACTTTATAAGCCAGGACTAGATCTTAGCTGGAACACTGTGATCTGTACAGAGCAGCAGATGGTTATTGGGAAAGAGAGCCATAATGAGGGGGTTTTCAGCACAGTTGTGATGTACTGATTTAAGAACAGTTGCTGGAGCAGGGTGCTGGTAGCGGTTCACATCTGTAATCCTAGCTACTTAGGAGGCTGAGATCTGAGGATTGTGGTTCAAAGCCAGCCTGGGTAGGAAAATTTATGAGACTCTCAACTCCAATTAACCAGCAGAAAGCCAGAAGTACAGCTGTTGCTTAAGTGGTAGAGTGCCAGTCCTGGGCAAAAAAAAAGCTAAGGACAGTGTCTTGTCCTTTCTGTATGCATCTGATCTTGTGCTTCTTTTTCTTAGTTCTGCTCCCTTCTTTTCTGTTCCTCTTTCCTATCTCTGTTTGCTCTCACTTAAAGTCAAGACCCCTTTCCATAGCAATGATTGTTGGAGTCCTGCTGAGCTCCTAGGTACAGAACCAAGAGGATGAGAAAGGAGCTCAGCATCCATCACAGCTGGGATTTATAGTCCTTTGAATGGTGTCCCAAGATGAACCTGTTCACTCAGTTGTCATCCAAGCTGAGCTCTCTATACTGATGGGTAGGGCAGCCCTTGGCAAGGAAGGAAATATACCTTAGCCATACTTCAACAGTTGCTTTTCCCAAATGACTGAAAGGCAAGTGGCACCAGTCATCCCAGTGCTGGCAGCGTGCCAGTCTGTGGTATCCTTTTCCTCCCTCCTTTCCTCCCTCCCTCCCTTCCCTTCCCTTCCCCCCCCTCCTGATCCATCCTCTCTTGCTCCTTTCTTTCCCTCAACCCCTCTCCTCTCTGCCCTCTCCCTCTGCCCCCCTCTTTCCCTTCCACTCTCTCTTTCCTTCCTTTGTTCCTCCCTCCCTCCTTCCCATTCTTCCTCTCTCTCCCTCAACCCCTCCCTCCTCTTCCTCTTCATCCTCTTCCTCTCCTCTCCCTCTCCCTCTGTCCCCCTCTTCCTTCCCCCTCTCTCTCCCTTCCCCCTCTTTCCCGTCCTCTTCCTTCCTCCTTCCCTCCTTTCCTTTTTTCCTTCCTTCCTTCTTTCTCTCCCTCTCTCCTTCTCTTCCTCCTTCTCCTTCTCTTTCTCCTCCTCCTTCTCCTTCTCTTCCTCCTTCTCTTTCCCTCCCTCCTTGTTTCTCCCCTCCTTTTTGCTCTTTTGCACCTGAATAGGAGAGGCATGTACTAGGGTCTGAAGGCTGTCAGTTACATTTGTTTTTGCTCAAGGCTAGCACTCTGCCACTTAAGCCACAGCTCCAGTTTCAGCCTCTTGGTGGTTAATGGAAGATAGGAGTCTGACAGAGTCCTGCTTGGACTGGCTTCGAACCATGATCTTCATATATCTTTATCCTGAGTGAGTAGCTAGGGTGAACTCAGGGTAGCCTGAGCATCAGTCATCACAGATGGCTGTAGTGACCTTTCTCCCTAGACTCAGCTTTGCTTCCAGAGCTTCAGTCCCTGGATATTTCAGAGCTAACTGCTGCCTTAGAAACTGAAATTAGGGGTGAATGTTATCATTCCCCCTAGTCTCTTGGATGATTCTTTTGACTATGGCCTCACATAAAACTAGTTTTAATGGCTAAAGAGAACAGAGAAGCAAATGGCACTCTGAAAGGTTACCCTGAGTTCATAAAGAGGCTAGTCAGGCTTAGGTGAAAACCTAACACAAAAGTGGCCAACACAGCAGCTGTGTTAATCCATCTATGAACAGCTGTGTCTGTGGGACTTGCAGGCTCACTTAAATAGAGCACTGGGACAGAGCTTCGTGAGAGGAAACTCCTGCATTGTCTTTATTAAATAAGTCAAATAGCAAAGACTGCTTGTTGAATACATGATTTGGGGAGATATTTTTACTGTGGAAAAAATAAGCAGAAGGGAGAATTAATTGTCACAATCTTAAACATTTGGGGGAACTGAATTACAGTTTTTCTCTAGCATTTTACTTCTCTTTGGTTTATATGAGCCTCAAACTGTGGAATTCGGTGTTATCTAAGGAAATTAAAACTGAAAAATGGGTGGAATTGTTGTTGTTTTTCTTAGTTTGTTTTGCTAGGACTTGAACTTTAGGACCTGGGCACTCTGGCCTTTAGCTTTCTCCAACAAGGCTGGTGCTCTACCATTTGAGCCACACCTCCACTTATTTTTTGTAGTGGTAGTTAATTAGGAATATAAGTTTCATAGATTTTCCTTCTTGATCAGGCTTTGAACTGCAATCTTCATATCTTAGCCTCCTGAGTAGCTAGGATTACAGGCATTAGCTACCAATGCCTAGCTCAGAATAGATTTTAACCTAAGGCATTGTTGTTGCCTCCAGCGTTCTACAGAAGCAGAGTGAGGTTGCTTGGCGGTGGTCAAGAAGAGGAATGCACTTGTGTGTGTGCATGCTGAGCTTCTGGCCCTACTTCACTAATACATAGAGCACATTTAGTTTGTCCTTGGCAGGTGTTAAGTTCCATATTGGATTGTCTGCATGGGCCTCAAGTAAATGTGAGAGAAGGTGAGAAAAATCAAGAGAGCTGTTTCATGCTTGGTAGGAAGACATAGGACCTGGCAGTGGCTATTTCAATATACTACCAATTTTCCTGCAGATAGGTAAAGAGAGCACTTGTCTTTAGTTTATCTCAAGCACCTAGAAATTTTCTGTTAGGGAATACCAACCATAGCTCTTTCAGCTCACCAGCTAGCATGCTGTCTTGAGCTTGAGGGAGACAGATGGGGTGGTCTAATTTCTGTTGGTGTTTCTCTGAGTTCAAAGATTAAGTGGCAAACACACACTTCTGCTTACAGCTAACACAAACACAAAATGTTTCCTACAAAACCATCAGATAACATTGTTTATTATTCCTTCAGTAAAGGCCACAATAAAAGCAGGGTGAAAGCCAGGTACAGTGGCTGAGATCTGAGGATCATGGTTCAAAGCCAGCTTGGGCGGACAAAACCTAAAGACTCTTATCTCCGGTTAGCCACCACCAAAGGAAAAAAAAGCTGGAAGTGGAGATGTGGCTCAAGTGGTAGAGTGCTATCCTTGAGGAAAAAGCTACGGGCAGCTCCCAGACCATGAGGTCAAACTCCAGTACACACACATGCACATGCACTTGCACTTGCACACCAGGGTGAAAACAGTTTAACCATTAGGGATCCCAGAATCCATATAAGTAATAAGCTGCACCTGTGATTTGTTGTTCTCAATGCAAGTTATTCAAGAGTACTGACTCTTCCTGCAGGTGGCAGATCTGAAAGCCAGACTTGCCTCTCAAGAGGCTGAGTTGCAGCTGAAAAATCACGATGCTGAGGCTCTGATCGCCAAAATCGGTCTTCAGACAGAGAAAGTGAGCCGGGAAAAGGCCATCGCCGATGCCGAGGAGCGAAAGGTCAGGCTAATTCCACCATTTAGAGTGCTGAGCTATATTTAGCACAAAATAAACCTTTGTAGGTGAACAATTTTGAACAACTTCCTCTCCAGGGAGCATCAAGTCTAAAGAATGATTATAGTTACACATGTAACAGCATTTCACACCATGAGTACCACTTGACCTTTCTTTACATTATGCATTTTCCCAACCTTTTAGCTCTTTAATGCTATGAAAGAACAATAAATACTGAGCTCATTCAAGCATATAATGGATGTGGATCTTGAACATCAGGCCTATTTGTAATACAGTAAAGGTCAGGAAGTCGCCTCTGAGGTTTCTAAAGGTTTCTAGTTTTTAGGCAAATTGAACAACTCCATTGTTAACAAAGCCTATTCTGACACTTTTCAAGATGGTTTTCAAATTTTGCATTTTAATAACATAACTGGAGTTTATTATTAAGTCCTAAGCTAAATTTGTTCTTTTTGACTTGATTGAGGCCCTAAGCATTCTGCATTATGTTTTATTGTTGGAAACAATTACCTGTAAGATTTATATAGCTTTTGCTTTCTTTGGACTCAGGTTTCCAATAATTCTGAAATAAATACAACTTTTTTTTGACATCTTCTTTTACCAAAAACTTTAGTGAAAGTGAAAATATATTTTTTGTATCATATTCCTCCAAAGGAATCACATAGGAAACAGATAACTACTAAATAAAATTTTTAGTTAAATGATTATATATACTTAAGGTAACATTTTTTAATTATTTAAAAAATAGACTCTAAGTCATTAAAAATATGTAAATTACTGACACTCATCACCATTGAATCAGTAACTATTATGCCATAATCCCTGGATTTTAATAAACTAGAAAAATGTTTCTCCTGTAGTGTTGCCAGCCATTTATGTATACTCACATGGTGTTTCCCTTATGTGCCTCCACCATATTTTATTTTGCACAACTAATGCCTTGAACAGTGTGCTAAACATCAAAACTCCAAGTACTTTTTTTTAAAGCTCCATTTTATTTGAAGCCAAAGAAAATCAAGGCATATTTGGTAACAGCCAGCAAGTTGCTAACTGCTGATTTTAGGAATCAGTGTTTCTACTGTGTTTCAGACAAGTGCAGAAAGTGTAATATCATATTGAGCAGCTATGTGTCTCATGTGGTGTCATTTTCCTAAGCTGATTTCACCCAGGGGATGCATTGAGGTACTACACAAATGTGTAATGTTCTAGTAATTGTTTTATCATAACCTATCTCCACCTTTCAGAGATCTTGAAATTGAATAAGTATGCTAGATATACTTTCACGATTTTTTCCATAGGTGGAGTCCTAAAGTACAATTACCGTAGAGAAAAAGATTTTGGCAAATTAGAATTCATTTGCTGGTTGTTTTTAGAGCTGCTTCAAGCATAAAAAGGCACCAACTACTTTTCATACTTAATTATGAACCAAGAAGTAAAAAAACAATACTTACCATCTTGGTTATGCAGTTTATCGAATCATAAATACTGAGTGCAAAATTGTCTTTTGATTTATTTTTTGGGACCAGGTACTGTACCAGACTCTTAAGTATAGCAATGTGTATTTAGGTGGCTTATATTATTATTATGGAAAATCCTGACAGGACACAAGTAACACATTAAGCAATAAGATAACTTTGATCTAGTGATCGATACTCTGGTAAAACCAAATAGAGTGGAAGGAGCAATTTAATGTTGGGTGATGGTGCAAAGATGCTCTCTTAGTAATCAAACCATGTGAAATTGAGAAATTAGCACCAGATTACATGCTGTGATATGCATATGTCACACACGGTGTGCTAGATACAATAATATTACTAAAGGGAGGAAATCATAACCTCTTTCTGAGCTTGTAAAATTGGGCTCCCCAGGCATAAGAGGTGAGCAGTAATAAAAACTAATGCTGCATGCCTCACTGAGTACATTGCCATACTTAATGTGACTAAACGAATGTTGGATTTTAGATAGAGACTGTCTTGCTATGTCTCTTGACAGCCTGAGTAGAGAAGCAGGTTGAAATAGTTGCCTCCAATTGATAAAATCTTCTAGGGTCAAGTATTCCACTGTCATTGTCCTCAGTGACTTCAAGTCACACAAGCACCACAAAGCCTGTGAAAACTAGTTCCATCTTCAGTTTGTCTGTTCCAAGTTCTAAAGATTCTGAGAATCCTGTGGTCACTTTCCCAGTGATCTCTCCCCTTTGATGGGGCAAGAAGCAACTCCTCATCAACTGAAGTGCTAATGCAGTCTCTTCACCAGTTAGACCCCTTTGCTTTTGAGCCAATGTCCACTGTTGGCTTTTGAGTCTCTCTATTTTATAATTGTGGATGAGCCTGGGACTTTCATAAATCATCAAAATAGAGAAGAGTATGAACAGTATATGGGGTTTTTTTAGGGCCACTGTAATAAAATGTGGTAGATTAGGAGGCATTAAACAGATTGACTTTAACCCATGCCAGCAACACATACTTGTAATCCTAGCTACTCAGGGATCTGAGTAGCTAATTAGTAGCTAAATATACTGAGATCTGAAGACAGTAGTTTGAAGCCAGCCCAGACAGATAAATCCATGAGACTTTTATCTGTAATTAATCAGCAACAGACTAGAACTGGAGGTGTATCTCAAGTGGTAGAGCACCAACCGTGGAAGAGCCAAGTAAAAGTGTAAAGCCTGAGTTCAAGCTCCAGTAATAGCAGATATCCTCCTCCTCACCTGCACATTGATTTTTCTCCCAGTTCTGGAGGCTGAGGTCAAGGTCAAGATGTTAAGGGTTGGCTTTCCTGAGGCCTTCCTTGGCTTGCAGATGGCCTCTTTCTTGCAGTGAGTTCCCTGACCTTTCCTCTGTGAGCACACATCTCTGTTGTCTCTTGTGTTTCCAAACTATTACTTCCTCTAAGGACACTAGGCAGATGAGATGGTGACCTATCCACATAGTTTCTTTTACCTTCATTGTCCCTAAAAATCCCCTATCTCCAAAGAAAACAATATTCTGAGGAACTGGGAATTAAGGCTTGGACAGATGAACTGTGAGTAAATGCAACAAGTACTTTTGAGGACGTCGTTCCCTGTGATTATCACAACATGTTGGGAATGTTTGCATGGATTAATTAATAGATGGCAAATGATTTCCTGTGTGCCCAAGAATGGCAGCATCTCCAGCTCTGCTTCACCTTCCATGGTAGAAGAAAGCAGCAGTCTGAGCAGCTCTTCCTCTTCTGCAGGCTGAGCCCTGCTCGCTGCTCTCCTCAAGTTGGCTCTTGGAAGAAATCACATTCTTACCACATCGTTGAGATGCATAGTGTTTTCACTATTCCCGTTTTGTTGCTCCTTATGCGAAAGGTATTGGGAGTGAGGAATAAGCTGGCCAACCTAGAGTGTTTTCTAATTTAATATGTGAGGTTTTATTTAATCTTATAATTACTTTGTTTATAAAACTTATCCAAAGGGATGCTATTCCTTTCATAGTGAAGGGCTTCAAAGAAAAAAGAATAGAGGAAGATGACTATCTCCAAGCTCACAGTTATGGAATATGAAAGCAAAACAACTGCATACAGATTTGTAAATCGTAGCTATCTTGGTGGCTGAGATTAGAAGGTTCATGGTTGGAGACCAACTAATTTTCAAGAATCCCATCTCAACCCATAGATAACGATGGTGATGCAAGCCTATCACTCCAGCTACATAGGAGGCTGAGATGTAGAGGACAGCAGGTCAAGCCCAACTCAGGCAAAAAAAGTTCTTGAGACTTTATCTTAGGTGGCATGCACCTGTCATTCTAGCTCCCAGGACATAAGAAGATTAGGGTTTATGTTAGCCTGGGCAAAAAGTGAGACCTTATCTCAGAACAGCAGAAAGGGCTAGAGGCATGACTCAAGTAGTAGAGCACCTACCTAGCAAGTTCAAGGCCCTGAGTTGAATCCCCAGAACCATCACTACCGACAACAACAAAACTCCTGAGGGGTTCTCCTAATACTGAAAACCTATGATCCTAAGTGTGAAGTAAAACAATTTTTAAGTGGAGCCATCCAAAATGACAAGAAATAGCTTCCTCACGGAAGACAGATAAGACAAGGCAGTACCTCAGTCACTGGCACACACTTCCTTTCATCTCAAGCACACTGGAAATGTGTTCTTAGGATCTGCATGGTTCACGCCTGGCATCACTTAAGGGTTGTGGTTTTGGAGTGGATTTTGGTAAGCCCACAGGGTTTTCTTATTTATATTAACAGTAGCTAGGCCTGTGTTAGCAGGAGATCCTGTATCTACCCTGAACCAATTATGTTCATAAAAGGGGCAGTATACAGCAAAATAATGGTTAATCAGGAGAAGGGCAATTACTGCTAATAAAGCTGTACTAGACAACATAATTTGTTGTGAACAGTGTTTAATTTTATGGTATGGTTAAACCTGTTCATTCCAAATCTAGCTGAAGAAATGCACTTTTGTTCACACTTTACATTCCACAATTATCATCACCTCAGGAACCATCCCTGCAGTGGGACTGGATCCTGGTGCCCAGTGCCACAAGGTGAAAATTCGAACCTCTGCTGAGGACTGGCAATCCATTCTTGCGCCATTCACATGGTATAGGTATCCTAAGAGCAGGAGTGTAAAATTTGGTTTAAATGTGAATGTCCTGCATTCCAATAACAAGGCTTTATGCCAGGAGGCTCAGTAGGTGTCACTGCCATTGTTCCATGAGCCACAGACAGATCTGAAGTCGTGCAGCAATGGCTTCATAACATTGGAGAATCCCATAATTGATCTTCATAAAAATTCTGTCCTCATTATATGCAATCCATGACCACAGTTAGGCAAAAGAATTTCAGGTCTGTCTTTGTTATTGTTTTTGTCTATTATTGCTTTGCTTTCCTAGGTATTTGCCAGTTTTTGTTGGTTTGGTTGGTTTAGTTTTCACATCTGTTCTTAGTTAAGGCCCAAACCATACCACTCCTGAGCAAATGTTAACAAAAGCTAGATAGTTGTAGCAAGAATATTCCATGGTCAAGGTTACCAATCCAGCCTCGATTTCCTCTGATTAGTAGAAACAATGCCAAGGTAGGCCACTCTGAAGAAGAAAACCAAAGACAAGGGGGTGACTGCTCAATCTTATGTTGCTATTAGTGATACCTCAAAGTTAAATGAATCAAAATCATCCTTAGAGAGTTTTGGGATTTGAACCTTTTTGATTTACAATTTATCAATGTATATTGCGTGTGTTTATAAAGCTTTATGCATACTGTGCCTGAAAGAAAATTAGTCTTTACAACAATTCTTCACCGCTTCAAATACAAGCGAGTGAATGATTTCACAGTGCACCTGAGATCAATCTGCACTCTGTAGAGGAGATCTCTGATGGAATCTGTGTTTGTGGTTGTGTGTTTTTGCTCTCTCATTAGGTGACTGCCATTCAGATTGAAGTGTCCCAGAAACAGAGAGAATGCGAGGCTGACTTGCTCAAAGCAGAACCTGCGCTGGTGGCTGCCAAAGCTGCACTTAATACGCTTAACCGGGTAAAGACCATTTCTCCACTTGGGGGTCTCCTCAAAATGAGATTCGAAGGTTATTAGAGTTTCAGTTACTAAGTAGACAGTAGAGCCCATGAACTCAAAATGGTTTTGTTTGTTTGTTGTTGTTGTTGTTGTTTTGCACAAGGAAAGAAAAGCCCATAGATTATTGAAGTTGAACCAAAACTTTGAGGCCATCATCAGAGTTGAACTTTCCTTTCCATTCTGGAATATTCTGATGTGCCCAATAAGGAATACCATAGATTTTTTTAAAGGAGTGATATTGACCAAGACACATTGTATTCATAAATTGCCTTTTGAATGGTAACTCGTCTGTACCACAATAAAAATATTTTTAAAAGAAAAAAGAAGCAATACCTTGGGATGAGTTTACAATCTTACAAAAGATAATTCAATTGTTAGTATCTGGATTCGACTCCAATCCAGTTGTCCATAAAGCATAACATCACAAGTTAATGTAATGTTGTTAATAAGGTTTTTGCTTTACAGCAAAACAATAATAATCATAGCAATCACAACAATACCAAAATAGAAGAAAAAACAATTCCCACCATTTCTCCCATTGACCAGATGTAGAGTCTTATTAGAAAAGTTTTAAAGTATCATCATAAAACTTAAAAACATTTTAAATAATATAAATATATCATGATAGATCATTGCACATTTCAATATTCTATAGCTATAACATGCTGCTTTTAAATGCTAGCTAGCAACATGAAAAATCTTTATAACAATAAGTGAGAACAAAATGATTGTATAATAGGATTTATCATATGACTAATTTTTAGGGTAAGAACATTCATATAAGCAGGAGAAATTAGAAAATAATAGAGGAGTAATTTGTAACCTCTGATTTATGGAATGTTTTTCTTCATCTTTGTCTGAATTTGTAAATTTTCTCTGCATAGATTGCTCTTTCTTCAGATAAAATAAATTGGTGTCACTTAAAATACAAAACTGAGTGTATTTATAAGTGATTAAAGAGCCTTGTTCAGCCTCTTCTTAGCATTAGCATGTCTGTTCTTACTTTCATGCTCTTTCCATGTTTTATAATCATTCCCGCAATAGATCCTGGTAAGGGAACAGAATTAGATTCAGCATTTGATAAAATTTTGTAAGAAAGAGAAAACTATGTAGTATAAAAAATAGTTGGTTATTTGTTTTGGGTTTTAAAATCACATATCATGAACCTTCGTGTACTTTCTGTCTCAAAGTACTTGCCTTGGTTCTTACAATTTAGCCTTTAATTCCATTGCTGGGTAAATCAGTGTATGCACTGATGTTTTAAACATAGGAAATAAATTTGGGCGTACATGGACCCCTCACAGTTGATAGTCCTTTTAGTATAAAGGAAAAAGGTACTTCTTATAAAGAAAGAGGTCAAAAGTAAGAGACACAGAACTAAGGAATTATATTTATGGGAGGGCCTGCTTCAAATACAAGTAGATTACATCTCACTAGCATATGTGGCAACCTGTATATTGACACAGTTTCCTGACCTTGGTATACAGAGCTTATCAAATGGATAATTTGTATGTGTGTGTGTGCGTACACAGATACGCATGCATGCACCAGTCCTGGGGCTTGAACTCAGGGCCTGGGCACTGTCCCTAAGCTTTTATGCTCAAATCTGGTGCTATACATTTGAATCACAGCTGTACTTCCAACTTTTTTGGTAGTGAATTGGAAATAAAGAATCTCATGGACTTTCCTGCCTGGGATGACTTTGAACTGTGATTCTCAGATCTCAGCCCCCTAAGAAGCGATGATTACAGACTTGAGGGGGAAAAAATCTAAGAGGCAAAAAAGGGTAGTGATACTTCCAGAATACCAGAGAAGTATCGTGAAACAACTGAACCCCTCAAGGTCCCAGGGTAAAGTCCCCGGATGTCAAGGAATTGCCAAAGTGAGACTAGTGTGATGTTGAGAAGTGGGAGGGTGCTAGAGACAGACCAGGCAACCTACTGCTCTGCTAGAGCTCTTCTGACTCTGTGTATATGTACATGTGCATATATGTGCTCTTCTTCAGGTGAACCTCACTGAACTGAAAGCCTTCCCCAACCCTCCAAATGCAGTGACCAATGTCACTGCAGCTGTGATGGTCCTTCTGGCTCCCCGGGGCCGAGTGCCCAAAGACCGAAGTTGGAAAGCAGCTAAAATCTTCATGGGAAAGGTATCATATGGGCTGGCAAGATGTAGTGTGCATCCTAACCCCATCTGTGTCTATGCTTCATAGCAAAAGAGGTTATGTGTGAAGAAACCATCTCTGTAGCTGCTGACTGTAATCTACTATTGTGTGTTAGATTCACAGGGTTTTGCTAGGAAAATTGGAGGTGAGCTCAGGGTTATGGCCTGCCTAAGTCGTGGCCAGCAGCAGGTGGAAGATTGCTAATTCTTTGCAAAATTATGAAAGCATTTAAGTGTAGGAGGGAGAAAATTACATAGATTTCTTAGGTTGGAAAAAATGTTACTAATGTACAACAAGGTGAAGCAAAGGGTCTTTTCTTTTTGGTATGTATTTGCTTTTATTTTTTTTTCTTTTCTGCTTTTCTTTTCTTCAAAATGTGAATCCCTCCTGCGCTGGGACTGCATATTTTACCCTGGGATAGGAGAGGCTTTAAAAGTGTCCATTGCTAATTCTAACTTCATGCTCTAAAGACTGAAAAAGTCAAACAGTAGGATACGTGCAGCTTGCCAATTTTGCCTTTGTCCTGTGAGCCCTGAAAGCTGGTTTTCACTTTTGATCTTGGAATTTTCTCTGCAGCCCAAATGGGTTGGTGGCAATAAGTCTTTTTTTTTTTTTTTTTTTTTTTTTTTTTTTTTTTTTTGCTGTACAGGTCGACGATTTTTTGCAAGCTTTAATTAACTACGACAAAGAGCACATTCCAGAGAACTGTCTAAAAGTGGTGAATGAACAGTATTTGAAAGACCCGGAGTTCAACCCAAACCTGATTCGCAGCAAATCTTTCGCAGCAGCTGGTCTCTGTGCTTGGATCCTCAACACCGTTAAATTCTATGAGGTACCATCAGCCCTTAACCAATGCTTTGTCTCTGCTACCTGCACAGGGCCATGAAATACCAATTTCTAGGGCCACAAAAATTTTAAAATAATCAGACTTTTTTTTCCTAAAGGAAGGTAGATAGTTCTAGGAACATCAGACATGAACATGTCAGAGTTAACAAAATCCTAAACAAAATGAATATTTGAAATTTTTAACATTTTTAGGGTAAAGTGATTAGCTACTTTAGATCAAAGAGCACCAATTAATTTGATTTGGTTAGTTATTAAAATTTATTTGCCTATATGAAATATGTCTATTTACATGCTACTATCTAATTTATGTTGACTTGAAGAAAATCTACAAAGCAGAATTCATATTGAATTAAATGATTTCCAGCTCTCCAAGCCAAAAAAAAAAATTGTTTGGTCTTTATCACAGGTATAGGAAGATGAGGAAATTAGCACTTATTTGTGCTTTGGTATTTTGATGACATTAATTTTTGCTTGTAGATGTTTACTGAGCCAAATTTTTCACTTGAAGTGATTTAAATAGGTCATCTGCAGGGAGCCAGCACCTGTAATCCTAGCTACTCGGGAGGCTGAGATCTGAGGGTCTTGGTTCAAAGCCAGCCAGGACAGGAAAGTTCATGAGACTCTTATCTCCAATAAATTACTCTGAAAAAGCTCATAGATAGTGCTCAGGCTCCGAGTTCAAGCCCCAGGACATGCACATACACAAGAAAAGCAAAAGAAAGAAAAAGATAGATCATCATTTCATGTAAGCATTTATGTCTAAAATACTATCACTGGCCAACTGTGTCCTAAAGTCCTTTGCAGAATACTGGATATAAAGGGAAGCTATGTATGGACAATGACTCTAAACGAATGTCTCCTCATCTTGGAGAGTTGAATGTCATACTCCAATACAGACTTATGCAGAAAAAGCCAGTTACAGTGAGTGGCATTCCCTAAATGATTTCAAGGAATCAGATTAGGTTTTTTCCTAGAACCATCGGAGCAGAGCTTTTTTATCTTTCATCCTACAGTAGTACCTACAGCTTCACAGAGGAGACATGTGAGCAGATATCAGTGGATGCCTAGCCTCTTGCATCCTAAATGCCTGAGCACTGTTCTGTGTGTTCAGTGGATGGAAAAGAGCATAGAACTAGGCTGGAGTGGTGGTGGTGAATGTGTTATTTTGCTATCAGATAAAGGAAATTAAATTCTCTTTTCATCTCTCCCAGGAGGAAATCTGGTCCACCCAGATTCTCAAACCATCCATCCATCCAGGTTTAAGGTAGCCAGGAACCAAGAGAAGGAAGCAAATGTGGATCCTATTATGGGATGTCTCCTGAGTAGATGCCTCCACGTTTCCTTTCTGAGCTCACAGAATGTCTCCACACTTTCTGCCTCTAAGAGTAGACCTCATCTCATCTTTGGTTACACAGTTCCTGAACACTGCAATTTCTAGTGCTGAGGGTTATTGCCACATTTTATGATAAACAAATCTTAGTATTAGAGTGGTATTTGACTGTATAACATTTGATGCAATTACCTGTCATGCTAATATACAGAGTAAGTAAGTAATGAGGAGAGTAGCAGACAAGATCTAGAAGGCTATGTCTGCTCTGTTCCAGGTGGTGCCAGACCAAAGAAATGAACAGCACACTGATCTATGTATTAGAGATTTTTACCTATAGGATTGAGTGATTGCTTGGTCCCCTCTGCATCTGCTTTCTGAATTAATACCCACGTGGATTTTCAGGTCTACTGTGATGTGGAGCCCAAACGCCAGGCATTAGCCCAAACAAACTTAGAACTGGCTGCAGCCACAGAAAAACTAGAGGCCATCAGGCGGAAGCTTGTGGTAAGTGCAAACTGTAATGCTTTAGAGGGTCCCAAAGGGATGGCCCACATTTGCACCTTATAATCCTTCCCACCTTCAGGCAGAGCCCCTCAGAATCCTAAGAAACCGAAAGAACCTCCCTCTGTCATGACTGCATCTCCCTATGTGCAGGGTGTTCTTAGCTGTTACACACTAGTCCCTGAACTAGAAAAGTAGAGGCAGTCATAGGTTTCTGTACATTAGGCAGTGTCACAGTCTAGTACTAGAAGGAAGAAGGTAGCTCACCGTGGTTGAAATTGAGACTCCTGCAGCCAGACTTAGCTGTTCTGCATCCTGACTCTCTTGGTAATGTTTTACCCCATGCAAACAGTTAACCTCCTAGAATCTCTGTTTATTCACCTGTGAAATAGGTACAGGTTGAGCACCCCTAATTCAAATACAGAAAATCTGAAACACTTCAAAATCCAAAGCTTTTGTATTTTGGAACATTTTGGATTTCAGATTTTTGGATTAGGAGGAATGCTCAACCAGTAAAGTCTATAGAAATACCCCCAAATCGGAAAAACTCCAAAATCTGAAGCACTTCTGGCCCCAAGCATGTCAGGTAAGAGCCCTCCATCTGAATCATGATGGCTTCCCCTGCTCAGACAAAATTGAGGATTAAATGATTAAATGGTTTCGTTGGTTTTGTTGTTGTTGTTGTTGTTGTTGCCAGTCCTGGGGCTGTCCCCAGGCCCTGTCCCTGGCTTCTTTTTGCTCAAGGCTAGCAATCTGCCACTTGAGCCACAGTGTCACTTTCTGGCTTTTTCTATATATGTGGTGCTGAGGAATTGAACCCAGGGCTTCATGAATATGTGGCGAGCACTTTACCACTAGGCCATATTCCCAGCCCTTAAATGTTTTTTTATACATAGTATATACAAGAATTTACCATGGTGTCAGTCACATGCCAATTTACATTTAAACAGACCTGTCATCCTGGTCCAGTGCTCTAAGTATGTACTTGACTATATCTACTGTATACTTCCCGTCAGTTTAAGTTAGCTAGAGGAGTTTCTGTCATTCCTACTGTTAATCCTAATGAACTGAAGTGTTCAGTCCTTCCCTCAATGTAGCCTACAGGAGGTACTTCCTAAATCCTATCTCTATTCTCTTGCAAGAGACAACCCTCATAGTGTTCCAACAGGCAGAACAGAAGTTTGAAAGAGAAACATGGCTCAGGAACAGAGGTTGGGGATGGCTGATATGTAGATGATGTAGGTAGAGAGATTATCCAGTGAGTGTGTGAAAAGCAGTAGGGGCTGGGGTAATCTCAGGCAATTGCAGTAGTCCACACACTAGTATTCAGAGGGAGCCCCATACAAGATTTCATATGGAACAAGGCCTGCTTATATCTTAGATATCTGCTTATCAATTTGGCAAAAATGGAGTAGGCTTCTTCTAATAAAGAGTCACTCCAGGGGCTGGGGATATAGCCTAGTGGCAAGAGTGCCTGCCTCGGATACATGAGGCCCTAGGTTCGATTCCCCAGCACCACATATACAGAAAATGGCCAGAAGCGGCGCTGTGGCTCAAGTGGCAGAGTGCTAGCCTTGAGCGGGAAGAAGCCAGGGACAGTGCTCAGGCCCTGAGTCCAAGGCCCAGGACTGGCCAAAAAAAAAAAAGAGTCACTCCAAGCATTGAAACAGTGGAGTGGCATCAACTTTTCAGAGCAGAGCCCAAGGCCCTGACTCTTTGAATATTACCAGAAAGGGATTAAGCTGTGTCATCATTGTATTATACAATAATTTACAAAGTACTTTAATAACTCTTGAGGTAAGATGATAAGTACTCCCAACAGATTTCTCCTTATGGCATGGATAGTTTGAACATGTCTCATAGTAATTCATCCTTACCTTTTAGGCTACTTGTGCCATTAGTCCTTCCTGATCATCACTCCTCAACCAGGAGACATGACAACATGACCACAATCTCCTACTGTCCAGTCAATCATACTCCTAACACCACATCTGTGGTTCAATAAAACCTAGGAACTGGTGGGGAAAGTTTAGGGTAAACATAACTAACTTCATAAAAGAAAAAAGACCTCTAAGCAGTAGTCAAAACTGTCACTGTTAATTTGACCTTCGGGGAAATATTCTTGTCTACTAATGGCTTCATGTAAATACCAGAGTATTTTCATGTTCAAAGAAAAAGTGATGAGGACGTTGCAGAAGTCAAGACATTTTTGGCTATACATAATGAAAGGCCTTTCAGTATACCTGTAGCCAAAGAAGGGTAACTTGATGGTGGATGGCACCGACTACTCATCCGGAGAGTAGAGTTTCTCATCCAGATTTTATAACAGGACTGCTGATGTCTCATCCTGCTTCTCTTTGTATGAGCCTTTTCTGTGCCCTTGGCAGAACGTGGTCTCCCTCTAACTAGAGCCTCCATCCCTCATCCTCATCCTCCCTCGTCCTCATCCTCTCAATATAACAATAGGTGAATCTCCATCCCAAATTCCCTGAAGAAATTGCCATGTTGGCTTGGATTGCTGAGGTCTGAAGTGCCTCAAAAATGGAGACCTTTCTTCATTGCCTCAGTTTGGGTCCAAGTGAAGGAAGAACCTAGAGTTGTAACACGGGTTACCCCTGGCATTAGTGAGCTGGTGTTGGAGTATGAGGCTCAGGCACAAGAGCAGAAGGGCCCATACACCCATGATATCTTTGAGTCTTCAGAACATACCCCCTCACTTCAGTCCCAGGGGAGAACATCAGCAAGAAAATCACATGCTGAGCTAAGCTGCCACCTAGCCATGGTGGCCTCAGTGGGTTTGTCTCCACTGTCTTCTTCTTCTTCCCCTACATACATACGTGTGTGTGTGTGTGTGTGTGTGTGTGTGTGTGTGTGTATCAAGGGCAAAGGAGAACAGGAGGTTTGCTCCATTTTCCTTAAGCTAACAGATGTTTTACAATGACTGTAGTATTTCTGCTTTAATTAGAAATGACTCTAAAGGGTTCATTTCAACTCTTATTCAGGATCTGGATCAAAACCTGAGCAGACTCACAGTGTCATTTGAAAAAGCAACAGCTGAAAAAGTCCGGTGCCAAGAGGAGGTGAACCAAACCAATAAAACCATTGAACTAGCCAACAGACTTGTCAAGGAACTGGAGGTAAGCAGATCTTTTCCTCTAGAACTTCCACAGACATAGCCAGACAAGCTTGTTCAGGCTTTATTATCATTCATTCTGAAAAGTGACTAAATAAAAATGCAATCAACAGTCTAATGCCAGGTGCCCGGGGCTCAGCCTGTAGTTCTAGCTACTCAGGAAGCTAAGATCTGAGGATAGTAATTTGAAGCTAGCCCCCTACAGAAAAGTCCTGGAGACTCCATAACCACAATAATTATCAAAAAGCTAGGCTACAGGCATGGTTCAAGTGGTAGAGCACCAGCCAAGAGCAAATATGAGGCCCTGACAAAGGACCATATCACGTGTGGTAGGTTGTCTACTTACTTTTCTTCCTCCTTCCTTCAAAGCTCTGTCTAAATTAAATTCCCATTACCACAAATCAGTCTCTTAGCTCCATAGATGAGTGAACTTACCCTGTCATTCTGCACACAGGTATACACACATGTATGTAGCACACACATACCTAAGACCTTCTCAAGAACAAGAACTTCATCTGCTTTGTGCATCTTGACATTAGTAGATATTGGACAGATGGATAGATGGATGGATGGATGGATGAGGTTTTGGAGCCTCCTGTGTATTAAAAATAATTTGGAAACCCTTTGAAAACTCATTTTTTAGTTGAGCTAAGAAACTTCACCACTGTTAGTATTTAAATCTACCCCCACTTACCACAGTGAGATGTAAGTAGTTTAAGTGTTTACTATATTTGTGAGGTACCTGAGAAAAGGTCATATAACTAGACTGTTTAAGAAATAGAATGCCTGTTAGAATGTTACAAAAATCTAAAGTTTTATTGAGACAGAAGCAGACTTTACCATTTCCTCTAATATACACCACGATTCCCAAGGGCTTCACTTAACTCCTGCAGATTTGCACAATGAAAGGGGGGGAATACCCTTGTATGTTGTTAACTAGAAAAAAAATATTTTTGAAGGATTAATTGAAGGTGTCAGATCTTTTCCTTCAAGGATAAATTCTTTCTGACTAGAACAGGAGACAGTTAACTTCTGAAAAGCATCAAGACTGATGATTTTGTCTATATAGCATTGACCTGGAAGCTGAGCCATTCAGACTAATAAATCAGGCAATTTATATTTAATCATTAACTAACTCCTGAGCTGAACAGCTGTTCAAAATTAGAAATGGGTCACCCCAGCCAGGATGACATTACAGGCAATCTATAATGCATTAGAATAAAATTATAGTGATTTTTAACTGTCTAAAAATTTATTACAGGACATGTTCCAACTCTTAAACCCTTGTTAGCCAGTGTCAGTAATGATTTATGTTGTGTGGGTGGTATCATGAAATTATTGACGATTTCAATAGCCAATAAGTCTATGTTTAGTAAATCTTCAAATTTCAAAGCTATTTTGTAGAATGAGGTGGGTACCCTTTATTGTTTATCATTTACAAACAAACAACAAAGGTGGAAGATAGGCAAATGAGAGATTTTGCTTGGAAATTAATGGATATATTATCTGCGACTCAGGAAGGGGGTCATACATTCTAAGAAAGTGAAGCAGAGAGCTAGAGTTCCTCAAAGATTGATTATGTTGCTAACTTGAGCTGATCTTTAACAAAGAAAGCAAGGAGAAATGTCTCATGCTGATTTTATGATCTCAGTGTCCAGGATATTGTGATGGTTCACAAGCAGCCAACATTCTAATCTAGCGTGATACATCACTGATGTTTTCTGTGGCCTTTTAAAAAATTTTTCATGAGGAAAGAAAAATCCTGCAAGGCTCTCCTCTTATCCTACCAAATTACTGGTTTTTTAAGGCCCTACTAACTTTCACAATCTTAAAATGTAGTATTAGGGGATGGGAATGTGGCTTAGCAGTAGAGTGCTTGCTTAGCATGCATGAAGCCCTGGGTTTGATTCCTCAGCACCACATAAACAGAAAAGAGCTAGAAGTGGTACTGTGGCTCAAGTGATAGAGTGCTAATCTGGAGCAAAAGGAAGCCAGGGACAGCACTCAGGCCCTGAGTTCAAGCCCCAGGACTTGGAAAAGAAAAAAAAAAGGCAGTATTACTTTTTAGCATGCCTTGAAATAATTAGTAGACGTCATACAGTTCAGTCAATCCATACATATGTATTATAGTTTTATTCAAATCCAGTCTAAGGGTTCTGTATACTTAACCTGTAAATCAGATTTTGAATGACTATCCCATTAGATATGAAAACTTTGACAGGCATTGAATGTGCTGTCTTCAAGGCTAGTCTAGTCCTGATTTTTATCTTTTTACACAGCTCATAGCTTCTTCCACTGATTTAATGACTATATAAGAAAAATAAAATGAAGGTGTAAGATATCACAAGAAATGTATTCACTTTTTTATTATGTAACTGTACCCACTTTGCACAACACCTTATCAATAAAATTTAATTTAAAAAAAGATATATAGCATTCATAAACTGCTTTGTTGACTGGAACTCCTTTGTACAACTACTTAAACATAATAAAAATAAAACACATTGTATGAAAAAAAAATAGCCTCAGTCCATTCACTACCAGCATGATTATTTAATAGATTTGGGACAGATGATTCTCAGGTTTTACATTTCAATTAATTAACATGTGTGATGTTTGTCAATTTCCTTTGCCTGTAATCAGCCCATGGCCAATATGTGAAGAAAAATAACAATAACCTAGGGCAAACTAATGCCATTGTGGAAAAGGGTACAGCATGGAGAACAGCCAGGCTGACATAACAAATCCCAGTAGCTGAAGGCTAAGCAGGCTTGTGCCTATCGTCCCAGCTACTTGAGAGGCAGGGGTTAAAAGAATCACAGTCAGATGTTGACTTGGACAAAACAGTCACCATGATCCTATGCGAAAAGAAATTAGGGTAAAAGGGCATATCTTAAACAGCAGAGCACCTGCCTACCAAGCACAAGTCTCTGTGTTCAAACTCCAGTACTTCCAAAAAATAACAGTAGCCAATGTGGTATCCACCCCTGTAATCTAAGAACTAGGGAGGCTAAGGGAAGACAATGGTGAGTTGGAGGCCAGCCTAGAGTACAGAACACGACCACACATAATACACACACATGCATACATGCAGAACCACCACTCATTCTTGGCTAAAGCAGTTGGCCCTTTGTTCCCAGAGGGACAGAAGCGATAGATCTGCTTTCAAGTAAGGCCCTATCATGATTAAAGTTAGGGTACCCCCCTAAACGGGAATGTCAAAGAACTACTGCCATATCATACCAAACTCTACTGAGATGACTGGGAGAACTACTTAGTGATAGTGGGTTTGAACCTATGGTAGCCGAAAGCAGTCATACCAGTCAGGTTCCTTCTGGTCTTCCAGAAGGCCGCAGCCTGACTCTTTACTGTAAGGGAATGGCACTGAACCTTTGTGGAACAGATGTTTGCTCTGTAATCACATGTGGGTAATTTTGTCATGCAGTCAGAGAAGATTCGCTGGGGTCAGTCTATCAAGTCCTTTGAAACTCAAGAGAAGATGCTCTGTGGAGATGTTCTCCTTACAGCTGCATTTGTGTCGTACGTTGGGCCCTTCACAAAGCAGTATCGCCAGGAACTGGTAGATTTCAAGTGGATCCCGTTTCTTCAACAGACGGTAGGTTCAGTTTCTTGCCTTGTCAGTGTGTGGAAGCAACAACAGTGAAATGCCAAGAGCAACACCACAAATACGCCGGGCATCTTCATGTGTTTCATGTAGTTGCTATTTTTTCTTATGTTAACAATGATTTCAAGAGGCAGATTAAAAAATAATCACATAGACTTGTAGTTGGAAGGTACAAAGACAACAGGTAATAATAATGGTTACAAAGGTAACAGAAATTAATTTGAATTATTGCTATTCGATAGCACAAGACTTTGCTCTCATATTAATCTGGTGGTTTATTTGTAGAGGATTTTTCCAAAACTATTTTCAGATTAAATGTGTAGCCTTTGTGTATAGATATAAGATTAGCTTGTTCTAAATTGGAAAACTCAAACCCATAAGCAAAGTGAAAGCAAAGATTTGGAGTCTTTGAAACCATCTAGTTTAAGATCCTCCTTGAGCAACTGAGTTTTAATAGTTCCAGTCATAAGCAATAGGAGATCAGACCAGCTAATGTTAGGTCTGTTGTTATCTGTATGACATTGACATTCTGATTGGAGGAAATAAGTTCCAGCCTTTCTTTCTCATGTTTATCATGTGAATACTTAAAGATATTCTGCATCTCATATATGATGTTCCACATTTGGAAATTAGGGCTCAATTTTCACAATGGCTAATTTCATAACATACGTACATGTCCATGGAATGTTTGCTAATGAAATAAGTTTAAATGCTTTAGGGGAAAAACCATTACTAATGGTGTCTCATAATTATTTCATAAGAAATCATATTGTAACTAAATTAAAGTGTATGCAAAGCTGGGCACTGGTAGCTCTTGTTTGTAATCCTTAGCTATTCAGGAGGCTGAGATATGAGGATCATAGTTCAATGCCAGCTAGGGCAGGAAAGTCTATGAGACTCTTGCCTTCAATTAACCACCCGACAACCAAAAGTGGAGCTTTGGCTCAAAGTGGTAGAGCACTAGCCTTGAGTGAAAGAGCTCAGGGACAGCGCCAGGCCTTGAGTTCAAGCCCAACAACTAATATACCCACAAAAATAATGTATATATGGTTCTAAACCTCTGTGAGGGGCTAGGGAGAGGTCCAAAGGCTTGATCTTAGGGCTTGGCTGCTGTCCCTAAGCTGCTTTTGCTCAAAGCTACTGCTATACCACTTGAGACATAGTTGTACTTCTGGCTTTTTGGATAGTTAATTGGAGATAACAGTCTCATGGGATTTCATGCCCAGGCTGGCTTTGAACTGTGATCCTCAGATCTCAACCTCCTCAGTAGCTAGGATTATAACTGTGAACCACTGGCACCCAGCCCTAAACTTAACTCTTATTAGGATTCTTATTCTTATTCTTATTAAGAGTTCTTCCTTCTTACATTAAAGCTATTCTAGTAGCTATTTTCAAATATTTGATTGATTTAGTGTTTTAAATCTAAAATCATATTTTATGTTTTGTTTTGTACCAGTTCTGGGACTTGAACTCGAGGCCTAAGCACTATCTTTTAGCTTTGTTACTTAAGGCTGATGTACCACCACTTGAGCCACAACTCTACTTTCAGCTTTTTGTTGGTTAATTGGAAATAAGAGTCTCATGGATTTTTCTGATGACTTCAAACCTTGATCCTCAGATCTCAGTTTACTGGGTAGCTAGGATCGCAGAACAGGCATGAGCTACCAACACCTTGCTTATTTTGTGTTTTTAAATGATGAATATATATTAATGTGAAAGGATAAGGAATGCTACTGGATTTGTCCAATTTTTATTGCATTGTGAGATTCTAAAGTGTTGATTATTAAGGAAATTCACTTCTAACTTCATATTGTCAGCTTGTTAAAATTCTCACTTTGAAGAAAAGTTTGAAGTCATTTTACTTTGTTGGTGGTGGGGTTTTTTAACTAGAAATGTAGGGTTTTTTTTAATTGGTCTTTAATTGCTGGTATGACATGTGTTATACATGTATTTCTTCAAAGCTGCACATGAACTGATTTGTGTTTTCCTACTTACCATAAAAAATAACCTAGATTTTATGAAAATGTTATTTTGCTTGGAACAGATCATAAAATTAAAAATGATTTTTAAAAAAGAAGTGAGTCATAGCTGTAGGAACTTGTAGTTGGGTGGCTGTGGGAAGATGCTTAACAATGCTAATTGATACCCAGAGTGTCACACATTCTAAGCATGTGGCCAGAGCAAAATGGCAATTTTCTGATAATATATGCTAAATGTGTATTCAATTTAACCATGGGCTTCTGTTTTTACCATGGCCATGACTCTAGAAAACCCTTTGTCCTCAGAGACCTCTTTCCTTTTCAATAGACAACTACTAGTCAAATTGAGTAAGACCCTAAAACATAGCTTGCCTGTTTCTCCCACACCTCTAGTATTGCTGAACTAATGGAAGAAAATTACTTCCAATTGTAGATGTGAAATACCCCCAGCAGATGATTTTCTCTAACTAAGATGCCTGGCAGAAAGTGCTGCACAAACCATAACAAGTGCTGGTCCTTGTGAGATATGGGTTTCCCATTGCAGAGTTGCTTCTTTGCTGCTATTTCCAGATTGATTTGGGGTGACGTGGGAAGGAGGCATCCCATCCCAGTGAATGTGTAGTAAGTTGGCAGAGCTGAAGGTGCTGAAAAGTTTCCTAGTTTTGACTCATAAAAAGCCAACTGCTATTGTTTTCTTCCCAATAGATAATAGGGTGTGTTTTTTTGGAAGCCATCTTTGATGTGTGTTTGCTTTGTCCATAGGGTGTCCTACAGGTTCTAATTGTTTATAAACCACTTAGCAAATGACTGTGATCTGTGTGATTTATAAATCCGTAAACTAAGCATGTCATTTATTGATGACCTGTGGACATATTGAAGGTGACCTTGAAAGGAACTCTATTGGAAAACTCTTTAAGAGCCAACTATCTTTAATGTGTTCTCAGAAATACATAGATTCTAAATTATATACTGGGAGCTAGTTAAAAAAGAGATGGGGATTTATTGTTTATTAGATAAAGTTTCCATATGGGAAAATGGAAAGTTCTGGAGAGGGAAGGTGGTGATGATTGCACATTATGAGTGTATTTAATGGTATTGAACTATACACTTAAGAAGATCACCGTGACAGATTTTATCCTGTATAACTTACCACAGTAGAAAGAATCTATGAATAAAAAGGATGTAGAGTAATAGCCTAGGAGTCTTAAGGCTGTTAGAGTATTCCACATGAAAAAGATGAGAGAAGTACATGAAATTTTAGGCTATGGAACTGAAGATGTGGAGAGCTGGTCTTGAGAGAAAAAGCCAAGTGAGAGTACAAGACCTTGAGTTTAAGCCCCAGTGCCAGCACATACACAAAAAAGAAATAACTTGATATTATTATGAGGTCTAGAACATTATTACATATAATAGTATAAATAAAATAGCCTGAAATTTGTTCTAAAACTTTATTTTAAAATACTCCTAACATTGATGCTATTTTTTAGTATCAGTTACTAAATTTTATTCATGTTGAAATGGGCTTTATTTCCTAAGTTAGGTTCCACTGACCTGACAAAAGAAGGGTAGAGGTAGGTCATTTGTCTCTGATCCCCAATGCTCTACTCAAGTATTCAGGCAATTCAGGCTATTGAATTTGGGGAGATATCCTTTTAGCTTTAGAAGTCAAAGATATCCAAAGCTTCCAGTTATTTCAAGGTGTATTAAATAGAATTTGAAAATAAAAACCACTTATTCTTTGCTAACAAGAGGACACTTCTAAAAAATAAATGGCTTGTGTTGTTAAGGACAGTATATAAAAGCAGGTATCAGGGCTTGTTCATATAATTAGGAAACAGGTTTTCATTAGTTTGTCCATTTGTTTTTGGCATTTGGGAAATTGATCCCCAAATGTGTGTTTTCTTTAAAAGTCTATGTTTGTAAATAACCTTGCTCTTTAAGTTTATTTCTCTCCCATTTCTTGTTCTCTTTCTCCTGCATTTTTTTCTCTTTCATTATACATGTATTCTTCCTTCTTCCCCTCTACTTATCTATCTGTCTGTCTGTCTGTCTGCCTGCCTGGTACCTGCTAGCAAAGTGCTCTGCCTCTATGCCACACCTTGAGCCCTGATGGAGTTTTAAGATAGCTTCATAATGCTGGGTGCTGGTGTCTGACATTGGTAATCCTAGCTACTCAAGATGCTGAAATCCAATGATCTCAGTTCAAAGCCAGCCTGAGTAGAAAAGTCCATGTGACTCTTCAATTAGCAAAAATCTGGAAGTGAATGTATGGCTCATCTGGTAGAACACCAGCCCTGAGTGAAAAAGCTAAGTAATATTGACCTAGCTCTGAGTTCAAGCCCCTTCAGTACTGGTACCAAAATAAAAATGAAAAGCTTTGCCAGTAGAATATTGTTCTACTTAGTATTGATGTAGTCTTGTGTCCCAGCCTTGCTTTACCTTTCAGATAAAGCTGTGTGGCCAAAAAAGAATCTCCTACTGCGGCTACAGACTCCTATCCACCACTGGCCAGCCCTCTGTTGCCCTCTCTCAGATCCATGAGCTCCTCTAAACCACAGAGCTAGCTATTTATTCATCTTGATGATTTGGGCCTCTCTGACTGCATTTGCCCAGGCATTCAATAATCATTAGAGGACTGAGGACCAAGGGAGTCAACGAATAAATCCTTTGATAAATTCCTTCTGATAAACTTGTGTGTGTTTTTTTTGAAAGTCTATGTTTGTAAAGAATCTTTATTTCTCTTCCATTTCTTGTTCTCTTTCTCCTGCATTTTTTTCCTCTTTCCTCTTCCTTCTTCCCCTCTACTTGTCTATCTGTCTGTCTGCCTGCCTGCTTGCCTGCCTATCTGTTTGCCTGTCTGCCTGTCTGTCTACCTGTCTGCCAAAAACTCACGTTGCAATGCAGTCAAAGCCCAGGTGATTCCCTCTGAGAACAAAGGTCATGTTCTAAGTTCCTCAGCATAACTGAGAACCTAGTAAGGTTCCTGCAGATTGCATAGGTTTCATTACCCCACCTCAAGAAAACCATCCCTGTAGTGTTGGAAACAGAACATGCCTAAGCAACTTACTACATTTAGCATTGTTATGTAGAGTGATTGCTCTACCAGAAAAAAGTATCTGGGTCCTTGCCATTTTCCCAAGGACCTAAATTCCCTCTCACTTTGTTAAAATAACTAGAGATGTGTAGGACAAAGTCCCTTTCAGGTACAGACAAATTGATGGAGTTCATACACCAGATAGTGAATGCCACAGATGACATGATTCTAAACACTGGGTCAGATGGAAGTTGTACTTAACTTCTGAGAATCTGCAGGTATTTGGCATGCATTCTCCTAGAATCACTTCCTCTTGGCTTTGGTCTCATTTTCTTTTCTACCTTGCTGCATCTTCTTTCCCAGTTTATTTCATTCACCTTTTCAACTTTGATTTTGAAGGTGGCCATCCCAATCACAGAAGGCCTGGACTCGATTGCCATGTTGACCGATGACGCTACCATTGCTGCCTGGAATAACGCAGGGCTGCCCAGTGACAGAATGTCCACAGAAAATGCTGCCATCCTAACCCACTGCAAGCGCTGGCCCCTGATGATAGATCCTCAGCAACAGGGAATTAAGTGGATCAAGAATAAATATGGAACTGACCTGAAAGTCACTCATTTAGGACAGAAAGGGTATGTGAATTCCAAAAGGATTGGTTTGGTGTTAGGCTGTTAGGAAGTGGGTCTGATTTCTATAGTCTTGGCATTTGTTAGAGCTCTTTACCCCTTGGAAATTTGACTGTTTGGTGATATTTATGTACTTGCTAGCTCAGGTATCATACACTGTCTCAGTGTGTGATGAAAAGGCATTTCATGTTAGGCAACATCCAATGGGTGAAAAAATTCATACTGAAGATTTGCACAAACATATCTAAGAGGAAAGAGAGGTATATTTTCTAATGATAAGAGTGGAAATAGAGTACATTCCTTATCTAAAGTATTTGATAAAGTATTTTTGGTAAATGGTAACCTAAGTGGCTAACTGTATCTTCATTAAAGCTCACATTTCTGGCCTTGAATATATTCTGTGCCTATTGTAAAACCTCAGTATGGCTACATATCCCAACCCTGAATGCCTGACCTCATAGTCAAGTTTCATGCATCACTTTTTTTAAACTTCATTTATCTTTATTGTAAAGATGATGTACAGAGGGGTTGCCATAATATAAGTCCACTAAATGTGTATATTTCCTTTTGAACAATGTCACCCCTCCCTCTTTTTCTCCCAATTTTTCCCTCCTAATCACCTTGCCCCACAAGTTGTATAGTTCACATTCAATATAGTGTCTGGGGAGTACCACTGCTGCATTTGTTCACCATTTATCCCACCATTTATCTGCTCACCCTTACCCTCGCCAAATCAAATATACTTATATACAAGACAAAAAAAGGTACACAAATCAAAAACAGCCATGGGGAGAGAAAAAAAAAGAAAACAAAAGGCAAAATAACAAAAAAAATTCCTCTTGTTTCCATTTCTTGAGTTTATTTCAATAAACATCGCTTGGAAAACATTATCTTAAGTAAGCCAGACCCAAGGAAACATAGATTTCATGGTTTCCTTCATTTGTAGTCATTAGAATATGCCTATAAATCTACAATTAAACACAATGGAAGGTAAAAGTTAAACAGGGCTATAAACATTCACACAGTAAGACCAAAGGAAGACATTCTTAGGAAAGGGTCACAAAGGCTCAATAGCTCTGTGTATATGATCATCACTTTTGAGAACTGAGTCTACTCAGACTCTGTCACTGGATCCTCTGAGGAGTAAAAAGCTGTCCTATGCATAGTTGGGATCCATTTCATGCTGAGTAAACTAATTCTTGGGCCTACTTATATTTTTCTTGACTCCATCTCCTTTTCACACATAAAGCAAAATAAGGAGAGACTCCTTTTGGGGAGTAAGAATGAAATAAAATGATAATTCATGATTTCTTGTGTCCAATCTTAAAGACTGAGGAGTAAAAGACTGATAAATTACACAAAGCATTTAATTTGAAATGTAACTGAAAATACAGAGCACTTGCCTAAAAAAGAACAAGGAAGCCAGGTGCTGGTGGTTGATACCATAGAATACTAGCTACTTAAGAGGATGAGATATAAAAATTGCAGTTCGAAGCCAGCCCAGGCAGTAAAGTTTGTGAGACTTTTATCTCCAGCTAAATCACAGAAAAGGCTGGAAGTGGTGATGTGGCTCAAGTAGTAGAGTGCTAGCTTTGAGCAAAAGGAGCTCAGGGGACAGTGCTCAGGCCCTGAGTTCAAACCTCAGGATCAGGAAAAAAAAATAGAACAAGGGTATGACTTCAATCGCAAGCATTGCAAATAATAATAAAAAACAACAGCAATAAAATAATCAACCAGTTATGTAGTGTATACTTCTAATCCCAGCACACAAGACACTGGCAGAAAGATGTATGTGCGGCCTTGAGCTGCACAGACTCTATCTCATAAAGGGAGTAGGGCACTGAATACATCTGAATTTATTATATTGAGCTATTTACACTATTTCAACCATTGATTATTACTAAAACCAGTTAACACTCAGAAAATATGACAGCAAAGTTGACTTAAAATCTGTTCTCTCGTTTCTGTTTAAATTGTTAGAGAAAAATCTGACTTCTCAAGGTTTCTCTGATTTAAAATATCCACATTAAACAAAATTGAATCCTATAAATAATTCTGAACTATTTTCTCATGCTTATTTACATTTTATTATCTCATTTCTCTCTGAATTCGAAGGTTCTTGAATGCCATTGAAACAGCTTTGGCCTTTGGTGATGTCACCTTAATTGAAAACCTTGAGGAAACAATAGATCCAGTACTTGATCCACTGCTTGGCAGGAACACAATTAAAAAAGGAAAGTAAGTGCTCTTGAGTTTTTATGCTATGTTTCATGGGAAGTGAGTTTGGTCTTCAGCATCTGGTTTGCAGTCTCATTATTGAGCCATTCCACTAAAACTGAGTTTTCATTCCATAGTACCTGTACTCTAAGACCCATATAACCTCAACATGAGCCAGCCTCAATATAACTTGTGACCCATGACCCAGACTCTCAGCCTATTTGAATTTTGGACTTAGATTTTATGTTGTTCTTTTCTTTTCTTTGTCATTGATCTGAGAATAGTTGCCTCTTGTTTTATTATATTAGTATGTCTCCAACTTCCCAAAGTACCTTGAGCATATTAGCCTTATTTGCATATCACATACTTATTTACTAAAATTTTAAAGGTAGATTTTAAATTGTTACTAGTTCTCTTTGTCAGCATCTTCCTAATGGAAGCATCTATAATCATATGCCAGTTCTGTTTTTTCTAACATACTTGAAATATGTATGAGTATTAAAAGAGAAAGAGAGGGGCTGGGGATATGGCCTAGTGGCAAGACCCAGCACCACATATACAGAAAATGGCCAGAAGTGGCGCTGTGGCTCAAGTGGCAGAGTGCTAGCCTTGAGCAAGAAGAAGCCAGGGACAGTGCTCAGGCCCTGAGTCCAAGCCCCAGGACTGGCCAAAAAAAAAAAAAAAAAAAGAGAGAGAGAGAAAGAGAAAGGGAGATTAGTACTAGACCCTGAAATGATCTCCAAGCTAGCATAGTGAATGCTCAAAAACAGGGACATACACCATGCCTCAGCCACTGTGAGTTCCATGTGATTGCCCAAATGGGCCATTCCCCGGAGACACTACATTTTCCAGAGCATTGTTCCAGGGTCATTGAAGCCATTTCCAAGGAGTTATCAAGTCGTTTTTCTATGAATGTGTGATCAGATGCAGTTCTTCCATGTTTCATCAAGGCTGGGCAGACTGGCACTCCAAATGTTGCCTAGGCCTCTTCAGTCAAGAAATCAACAATAATTGAACTTACTTCACTCAGTTTACTACTCTTGTTTTGTTTCTCTTTTTATTTTCTTGTTTTCAATCTCCTAGGTATAAGTTTAAAACTTCCCCAAACTCTTCTTCCTTAACACCCACTCTGCCTCCAGGTAACTCCTTTGTCGTCATTAGATTATGCCTGTCAACGTTAAGTGGAAATGTCCCACTTAAGGGTGACTTGTTTCTAAGTCTCTAACCAATTACTGTAGTATTATACGACTCCCAAGTAAATCCATTTAGAGTGACTGACAACTTATAATTGTTTAATAAACCAAAATTTACCCAGACCTACATTTAGAACAATCTAATAAGCTGCTTGACAAACCACATCTCTTCACACAAATATAATTGTAGCTGTGTCTGATGTGTTAAAAATATAGTGTAAAATCTTGAATGTCACTAACGTGAAATCCTTGTTATTAAGGCTCTGACTCTTTCATAAAGACCTAAAGGTTTTTGTCAGGGAAATATGTATTCTCTGAGCTTTAACTTCAACTTTTCAACAGCCCAATTTATGCGAAGAAATTTAATGATTATTATATTTATTTGTATATTCTGAAAATTCCCCAAACTGATCAATTTGAGCCATGAGTTTTTTCCTCTGTGTGGATTTAGTTAAGTATCTTGAATTTCTAAAAAGTCTCTGATTTTAGAAACAATATTTACAGTGAACATCCAGTCTTATCAAGTATCAGTTCAGAATAACTTACTACAAAGGATTATTCGGTGAATATGTACTCTTAGGTTAAATCTTACAGCCCTAATCATATCATTTCAGCATTTTCTTACAAACCCAGGAAATTTAAGATGTTCTGCAAGAACATAACAAATTCTTTTTGTTACATGAAGTTATTATTATGATAATCCTGGCTACTTGACCTCAGGTGTAGGAAACACTTGTTTGAGGTGAATTTAACACTATCTCTCTGGTTTCCTTTACCTGATTTCCTTTTCTGTGCAAAATATTTTAATATATTTACCCCAATACTGTCAATGCTAAAGGAGTCCTGATGTATCTTGTCAGTCATTAACCAAACATCCCAGGGCTGCTGTGTGTCATACACTAAGCAGGATAAGGAACAGACACTGCACTCAAGGAACACTTCACTATAGTTCCTTGTTAGCGTCATAAACAGCAAGGGATTGTGATACGAGTGTATAGGAGAAAGAATTGTCATCTTCACAGTGGAGACTTGAAAAAAACTGTATGGAAGCAATTACATTTGTTTGTGTTTATAGTTAACTAGAGTCTCAAAAGAGCAGTGGGCAGCTGTGAGGTAGGCAGGGAGGAGAAGAGAATGCTAAACACAGAGCCCTTACACCAAATAGCAACATGCACAAAACACCCCTGCAGGACTGGAGAACTGGGATTCAAATCCAGCTGAATGAGGAGGAGTATGCAGGGTAGAAGGGATGAGACTGGAGCGGTAACCAGGACTTCTACGCCAACCCATAGTTGGCTTTTCCTCTAGATGGCTGATTCTTCTCCTGTCCCCACGCATGTTCATGGGCCAAATTTCTATCAGTTGTACTAGTTGACAAGAGCAATTGTTTTCATTAAAGAGCCACAGAATCCCCATACTTTCATTGAGAAACCTACGTAGGGAAGCTAGAGAAGATTCTTAAGCACAGAGAAGAAGGCCATCCCATTTGCGTTTGGGGAGAGTAACACTGTTAATAGTGGACAGTTTTGATAGAAGGAGCTTGGGCCCACAGCTAGCATCCACTTAGCCAGTGATTGCAGGTATGCAACTGATACATGATAGAGCCTATATGAAGACAGTGACAGGAAGATATAGGAGGACAAAGCATAAAAAGTTAATGTCATCAGATCATGGTTATTGATTAGATATTATTGGTAGGGAAAAGGGAAGGCTCAAGGGTAATCACCTAGTCTTCTACCAAGTAAATGCTGATGTGATTTATGGAAAAACATGAATAGTCTGGAAAGAGGTGATGATTTTCCTTGTTAGACAATGAAAGATGGAGGTATTTTTTAATACCCAATCCCCCAAAGAGTTTATACTTTGGAGTGTAATAGTAAGAAGGTAGAATATTTGCACCATCAGCTTTAAAGGTGAGGCTGAAAGCTTTTCTAAAATGTCTCTAAGTGGATTTTCTCATTGGTACTGCGTAAGTGTTGTACAGTCAGGGAAATGAGTTAAGAAACTTTTCAGCTAATTCTGGAATCCAAAGAGGTATCTGTATTCATACTGTGAGCCATCTCTTCCTGTGAGGAACCAGCCTTACCTCCTTGGTTTTTTTCTTCTACTATTTTTGAATGAAAATAAAAATGAGATACTTAATGTTCAAAACTATCTGAATTCATAAGTCTGAAGTATCTTGAATAAATTTTGATATAGAAGTGATTGTATAGGTTTTGTTTGAGATGATGTTAATTTAAGGCAAAAATAAATTTTTCCTGTTTATCTTGTTTTTAAAATGAGAACTTTAAGAAAAGTCATACATATATAAGTTGGTAGGGGATGTGGAAAAAATAAGACTAGCTCTGATAGAAATAGGGACTATGCACCAAATAAAAAAAATCAAGAGAAAATGCAAAAGAAAATTAATAGGGAAATGTTACTATGGTTTTATTTAGTGGCAATGCCCATTTACAATGTTTTAGCAGGATCAGAAAAAATGTTGGCTTTACCCTGGTCCCATCCCAAATGAATCCATGTTTGCAAGCTTCCCAATAGATCTCTCCTTTCTGGTCTTTAGCGCTGAACACTTTCCTAGATTTTCTGTCCTTGTTGAATGCTCTATAAAGTTAACTACAGGAGTTAAAGATCCATTTTCCTTCATGTCATAAAGATACGACAGTACTGAAAGGAAGAAAGGAGGGACAAATGTGTTCCCAAAGATTGTAAGCCTGTGGATTCTCCTAGAATTCCTTCATGGCATTCCTCGAAAACATGTGGACTATGCACTGTGATAGTCCTGCTCGAAACTCACGTCCCTGGGAAAGTTTTCAACTATTAACAGTGTTTTTGTTTATTTCAGGGGCCTTTTAAATAACCACTGTCTGTTTATTCTTCCTAATAATGAATGTCTGAGAAATGCTTGTGATAGATATCACATAGTCCAAAAGTTGAAGTTCATTAATAATTGGGATGTTTAGAATATGAGGTAATGAATACTAATTACTCCTTTCATATCTGACAGCTCCCTGAGGACCAATAGATCAGCCCAGACTTTAATTTGGTTCGAGTAATGGTTTCGTCAATAGTGCATTAAATCTGTGTTTGAGGAGATATACAGTTGAACCTGACCCACACAGTGGCTGCCTCTGTCATAAAATGGCCACAGGCCAATAACAGCTACATAATTACAAATAATTAAATTCACCAAACTCTAGACAATCCTAATTTTAAATAGAATATATCTTATATCCATCGACAGAAAACATATCATGGAAGATTTATCAACTTGCACTTTTTCCAAAACAATTACAGTAGCCTATATATTCAAGAAGTTGCTCATCTGAAAAGCATCTTTGTAAAATTATCTCTCTTCAGTCTTTCAAATCTCCCCCAAATATTATAGAAGTAATTTTTGAACTTTAATCTCAACTGGAGTGAATATAATGCATCATGAATTTTACTTGTTTCTCAGAATGTAAATATTCTGAAAGATGATTTCTACTTCATTGTGCATTTACCTCTCGTTTGGTTATTTCAGTAGTCTTCCTTAGTGCACCCTAAAAAGATACTTAAAGCTGGCTAGTAGAAATATTAGCCATTTGATATAAAATTTCATTTTTATAGAATTAATACAATAAAGGAGAGATGGCACTATAAAATACATGTTTTATAGTGACTAGGTTTCCTGAAAGTTGTGTAAAGATTAATAAGAATTGCTTTCAGTTAACAACCTTCCAGTTTATGAACTATTATTAGGTTGCTTTTCTTGGCATTGTGCCATTTGATTGTATCATGATTGACTGTAGATATCTGAATGGAGTCCATGGTGCACCTTAAGATAGACCATGCTCAATTATATCCCATAATGTGGTAGAATGGACACCCTTGACATAGAAACTTGATATCAAAGGAACCCCAGAAGTTTTCAGTCCTCTCATCATTCCTGTAGGTCAGATTCTTGAAGGTCATTTACCCTCTCATACCTGGAAGTCAGCATTCCAGTCTCTCCTTCTAAACTCAAAACTTTATAAACAGTTCCACTACCATCAGATGCAGTTCCCTATTTTCTTTAGTGAAGGGATATATAAGCTTTCTAATGGTGTCTTCAGAAATGTATAAAATGTAAATACTGATTTGGTTGGTCTTTAAGATGTGTTTAACTGTGAGGCTATTTAATAATGTGGATGTGATTTGTCATCCAGTATTAAGTTCTTAGTCATTGATTTTTGTGCTAAAAAATAATAGAAAAGAGGGAAACTGCAGCTTTCATTACAGACTCCTTGACTCCCTGTGGAGTTACCATAAACTCCTATTTTGCCTCTAGGTAGTGGGTTTCCAGCATTTCTCTCGGGCTTTAATTTGTTAAAGCTGAGCACATATGTAAAAAAAAAAAAAAAAAGAAAAAATAGATTATTTTAGGGGAGATGTAGGTGTAGAATTATTGCTTATGTCATTTCTTAAGCAGTTAATGCTATTAATGCTTAAAAGAAGGCTAGCATTGTTTGCACAAAAAGTTGGTGGTTCCCTCCCCCAAATAGTAATGAAATTACTTCTGTTGAGTAAACTTTTTATGTCATCTTATAATAAAAGCTGAAAAAACCCTTTGTTTCTATTTATAATAAAAAAATGCTTTTCTGTATGTACCCTTGATAACAGATTTTGAAGAAATCATGTAAGATGATAAAGCATTTGAATGGTACAGTAGATGTAAAAGAAATTCAGTTTAAAAGAACATTTGTTTTTACATTAAATGTTTATTTGAAATCAAATGATTTTGTACATAAAGCTCAATAATAAAAAAAACTTTATAAACAGAAAAACCTTCCAACAGCTTTTCTTTTTGTTTTTCTTATTTATTGTCAAAGTGATGTACAGAGAGGTTACAGTTTCATACATTAGGCCTTGGGTACATTTCTTGTACTGTTTGTTACCTCCTTCCAACAGCTTTTCTATTCCTAAATTCAATTCAGGTTTAAAAAACAACAACACAGTAACAGTGTCAGAGCTACTGCTTTCTCAACTTTACTATGGTCTTGGTAAGAATTGTTTGGCCTCATCTAAAAATAAATATCAAACCAGACCAAGGATAAAGTACCTTCAAATTCTTTCCTTTTCTTCAAAAACAAAAAGCAGGTCTTAACTGGACACTAGTAGCAAGTATGCCTAGCTAGATTGCAGTCCTTAGCCAGCATAGTTTACAAGACTCATGGTTAATTAACAACCAAAAAGGCAGAAATGGAAGTGTGACTCAAACAGTAGAGTTCCAGCTTTGAGCAGAAAAACTAAAGGACAGCATTTGGTCCCTGAGTTCAAACCCTAGTATTGTTACCAAAAGAGAGGGGCAGGGAGGGAGGGAAGGAGAGTAGGAAGGAGGGAAGGAAGAAAGAAGGGAAGGAAGGGAGGGAGGGTAGGAGGGAGGGAGGAAGGGAGGAAGGGAAGAAGGAAGGAAGGAAGGAAGGGAGGAAGGGAGGGAGGGAGGGAGGGAGGGAGGGAGGGAGGGAGGAAGGAAGGAAGGAAGGAAGGAAGGAAGGAAGGAAGGAAGGAAGGAAGGAAGGAAGGAAGGAAGGAAGGAAGGAAAGAAAAGGTTAATGGACTCAGAACTTCTTTGTGTTTGATATCATGCCATGGTATTTAAATGTACTGGAATGTATGTATGTGTTTGTATGTATGTGTGGAAAGGGAAAATGCCTGCTACAATTTTCTCTCTTAGCTCTATATTCTCTGTGCAGAGTTCTGAAACATCAACTTAAAACAGTTTTTAATCCTAATTGAAGTTTGCTTTTATCTTAGAAGGATATGTTGGTTATATTAACTGTATGAAGCAGTAAGACAATTAACTCATTTCCATTGAGGACCCCTTCCTTCCTTTCCCTGAACGTCTTGCCAGCTGTGCAGCTTTCAGCCAATCTTTCTTGACAAACCCCGTTTGACCAACTTGCACAGCCCTTCCTGCTGGGGTTGCTAAGTGACGGCTTCCCTCTTGCTGCTTGGCTCACCTGAGCTTTTTGGCTACATTCAACCATTGCTGTGGGAGCTCACAAGTCTAACCTAAAAGCTTTTAATTTTAAACAGCAGGACATGCTGTAAGGCTTTTAGATGTCCATTGAAAAGTTGATTTCTTCTCTGGAATGTGGTTCTCCTCCCCCCAGCTAGTGGGACTATATTATTTAGTTCCCTTAAAACCTACCTACTACCTCTGTACCTGATGAACTGGTGCTGAAGAGCCCCCACAGTGAGATCCCTTGTATTTCCAGAACATGTTAGCTACCTGAATTGTTTATATTAAGGTCAGAGTCTCTAATAGAATAATTGTACAGATCTTTAGATATCTCTCTAGATCTTAAATTTTACAAATCTTTTAAGAGTCCTATTGCCAACCATTCCTGGTAAAGAATTCCAAGTGTCCTAGTAAGACGCTGATCTCCTCCTGTGAGTCGGTCTTTATTGTAAATGGAGTATCTTGTCTTCCATGTTTGGCTTGGGGTGGCCATACAAATACTAATGGCCTTTGTTCTGGTACTCAGAGTAAATGGTTCTAATGACTTGAGAAATTCTCTTTAAGTTTTTATGATCCCAAACATGTTATTTTCAACAACAGTAACTGTACTCTCTGAAGAACATTTTTAGTAATAGTGAGAGAGCCTTCCTCAGTTTTCAGCTATGCATTCTAGAAGTCCAAATTAAACACATCTTTTCTTACCCAATACTTTTTGCCTATGTTTTGAATAAACTTTTGAAGTTTTTTTTACATTCTCAGTATAATTGATTTTTTAACAGAAATCTAGCATATAAAACTGAATTTTATAAATATTATATATGACATACTAGAAGGCAATCTAAATGATGAGTGCAATTTATACATATTTGATAAGCATCTTACAGACTGATTGTTACAGACTGATAGTTAAATATCAGTAAGGATTGGGAAAGATGGAGCAGGGCAGGTAAAGAGATTGACTAAAACATCTTGTAAAAATATGTAGAAAGGTCACAATAAAATTGTCCCCCTTTATAACTTAAAAAACCCTGAATTTCGTTTTTCTTCCTTCATTTTAAAGTTATCTTTTAGTTAGCTGTATGTAGGGGTTTCAGTTCAACATTTTATTTTTTGTATACAGTGAATCTTGATCAATGTCACCCCTTCAGCATTCACCATCATTTCTCCCATCCCCTCAAGTTAATTTGGTTCCATGATCACATATGAACATTGAGTATTATGACTGTATCCACCCATTCTATCCCTCTCCCTTCCTCCCCTGCTTCTGACAAAGCATATTTCAGTAACGACTGAATTGTAAAGGTTAATATGTACTTATAGATGACTGCCATTATTATAAAAATAATTCACTGTGCTAAATATTGTTTTCTATAGTTGAAAACCAGAAGCTTCGAACTTTGGTGTAAATTAAGTGACTTGTTTTTTATATTTTTAATTTATTAATATATTTATAGAATTTCGAGTTAATACTGAAGAATTCAATGTTAATCCATTTTTTTCTGAAGCCATAGGGAAATTTATATTGGAAATTTTCTAGACCTTACCAATTCTTGGAAGCATAACAAAGTATATATGATAAAGGTTAGTGCTGAACTAAACCACAGTTAGGGAGAATAGTGTGTTTCCTCCAATTGCACATATTCAAATAAAGAAAGATATCTAAAAAATATATAACTCAAATATAATTTTCTAGAATTTCCTATTTACTAAAATGCTAATGGCAGCCTACTAGTTAGATTCTAGACACTTCAATAATACCATTCCATAGAAAAATAGAGTCAAGGTTATATGGCTAGAACAATTGCTAAGAAAACCTTCAAAGTGATTGCCCATAGCAGAAATTTTCCATTATCTGCAAACCAAAAGACTTCCTCACAGAGGAATTTTTGTGAATACCTACATGTTCAGGTCTAATTTCATAAGTAGTTATAGGAAATACTTCAGATTCTTTCTTGATTTGGTGTCTTTCAGATAGTTTTGTGGTGTTTCAAGCACCTTCTTTTGAGTATTCATTACCATTATCCTTGTATCAGTCTTTTAGTCTAGTTTCTCCCACATTAACATTTAATGTTTTAAATTGTGTATTTTAATACTGAAATCTTGATGACAAACCTCTCTGGCAGTTCCTGGCCGTGTCTTCTTATGTCTTCTCATTGGATAGGCTCTCAGTTGTTTAATGCCGAGTCTGGGCAATTTTCTTTGGAGAGGTTGTCTTTTTCATAGCAATTCTCTAATAAGTTTGTTTCATTTCTGAGCAAGTCTGGCATTGTGGGTTTCCTCATCCTGTGATGCCTGTACTTTGTTTCCAGTATGTCCTTTGGTTGAAAGTGTGACTGGTTGTTGTTAAGTTGTTTGTCTGCTTCATCTGGAGTCGTTTACAAATGTTTAGGTATTGTTCTTTAGGGTCCATAGTTGGTCTTATATTTTGATGTTGACTCCTGTCTCCCTTCTATTTCACCATAATTTAAACACACACACACATACACATACACACACCTTCCTTTGATGGTTCATCAAGTTTCTCAATACATGTGAGTAAATACTCCATAAAAGATGTATGATTCCGGGGAAGGGAGGAATGAGGGACGAGGTAACAGTACAAGAAATGTATCCAATGCCTAATGCATGAAACTGTAACCTCTCTGTAATTCAGTTTGATAATAAAAATATATATATTAAAAAAAAGATGTTTGATTCCCTTAACTAACAAATTTTCAGGTAGTTGCTTCCTGTTTTCTTGCAGTTTTTCTTGATGGATTTGGATTTTTGTTTTCCAAATGTGTGTCTCTGCTGGTGCTTTGTGGGTGTCTTCCCTTTTAAGTTATCTTTAAATAGTTTTGGTAATTACTATATTTTGGATCAAACTTTATTTGGTTGCCTATATTTGGTGCCTATGGATGACATGTGGGTCAATCATGAAGTGTGTCCTTAGAATTCACACACTCACCTGAGTTTACCAGTTGATCACCCAAGCTGACTGCTAAGGCATGAGTGGCGTGAGGCATTGAGAAGGTGTTGGAGGTTTTCCCCTGGGGAATGAAAATGAGGGGTATTGGTAACAAGATTGGGCCTACACCATTGAAATGCTGAGTCTCCATTAGCCTTGGCAAACACTCTTACTGTGTTTGAGCCATCCCCATGTGGTTATTAAATTTGGATATCAAAGTACCTCTGGAAGCCAAAAGTCCAGTGGCTGGGCCCTCCGCTCCCAGGGGACTTGTGGTAATAGATAGAAAGATAGATAGATAGATTGATAGATCGATAGATAGATAGATAGATAGATAGATAGATAGATAGATAGATAGATAGATAGATAGATAGTTAGTGACCACTGAGGGCCTGTGAAGCTTAACATGTTGAGGTGAATTACTCCTAGATGCTAGGAGTCCAGTGGCCTGCTACTTTTGGTGAGGCTTACAATTTGATTTATAATCATGATGCTTGAGATGACCTTCATCTTAGTGTCCTCTGCTGTTGAGGTTCTAGTAGCCTGGATTTTTAACAGCTGTGCCCTCAATTAATTGAATACTTCCAGTTTCTTGCATGCTTTTAATGGGTAAGGTAGCCTTAAAGTATTTTTCTTCTTCAACTGAAGAATGAAACTTAGCTTTGAATTTAGAATAGCTGTCCTTGAGTGGGCAACTCTTTTTCTTTAGGCCCTTCTGTAGTGTTTAAGGTGGCCTGGCTCACTTTAGTGTCCTCTGCTGTTGACTTACTCCTGGCAACAGGAAGGGTCAGCATCTTTTTTGGTCTCAAGTAGAATTGTGCCATCTTAATGACTTCTGATTTTTTGGAGTCCACAGTCTTGTGACTTAGGCTTTTTGCGGAGCTCAAGCTGAATGGCACAGGCTTGGTAAGCTTTATGGACATCTGCCCTTACATGGTTTTATCTTTGGCTGCTGAACTTTCCTTGGCAGCCAGGTTTTCAATGGCCTGGCCTTCAACTACTGGGGCACTGGATATGTGGGGGACACTGTTCATAGTTGAAGCAGCTCTGTGTAAGTTAACTTCATCAAGCACAGATTTGGCCCCGGCAGACTAGAGTCCAACAGTTGGGCCCTCCATTCAGGGATTAGCTCCTAAAGCTAAAAGCCCAGGGGTTCATGTTAAATGTCCTCTCGTTGAGTGAGGTGGCTCTGCGGGGGTTTAATTTCCTCTGTTGCTGATTTATACTTGGCAGCTTCAAGTACAACAGCTTGGCCCGGTAGGATTTCAGGTTTTAAGTTGATTAAAAAAAAAGAGGTTGTTGGTCATTGAGGTGGCTCTGCCCACATTTCCCTCCTCCAAGGAAGAGATATGAACCCCAGTAGCTATCTGTTTGGGGGAATCCATCCTTGACTATATGAGGGCATAAAGTAGTTGGAATGTGATGCTGTTGGTCATCAAGGAAGGTCTATGGCAAAATAATGAGCTCCAATAGATGGTAGTCTTGGGACTCTGCCCTCCCCTTGGGGGCACACAGTACAGTACCCATGTACTTGCCGTGGCTGGTTACTTCAGAGGCCTAGTGCAGGTTCACTTCCTGAACTGAAACAGAAATTGCTACTGCAGATGGCTGACTAGTGACTTGGCCTTCTGCCCTCTGCCCGGTGGGTCCCATTGCCCTGGCTCCCCCTGGGGGCCAGGACTTTGTTCTTCTGAGCCCTCCTCTATAGGATGCCCTCTAATCAGTATCTCATTCAAAATATTTTTAACCACAAAAACAATTCAAAATTAGTAGTTTCTAGGTCCTAGGTGACAAGTTATAGCATGCATCATGGCTCTCTCTAGAAACAGAAGCAATGTGAATTCTTTGAAGTGAACTCTATGAAAAACCTCTAAGATACTGTGGACAAGGCTGGAAGTGATGGCAGCCCTGTGCTTCTTGGTAGTTTCCAATTGTTCCCTAGTGTGTCAGCTGGCAGAGTGACAGCTGAAGAAACCAGTGACACCTAAGGCATGAGCATGTAAACTATACAAAATAGGATGTCTATAGATGGCAGAAGGGACCAGAGAAACTGGAGGGTTGTCTGCCTTGGAGCAATTGGAGGATCTAAACTTTGGGAGTTTTATCATCAACCCTCCTTCCATTCTTCAGAATGCTTCAGGTCCTAGCCTGGGTCAGTTAGGGCTGTCTTCTACAGCAAACTACGGCTGAGTACCTTGAACTGCTGAGAGCTGTGTACATATCTCCAGGATGACTGGGTTCTTTGTTTGTTGCCGCTCGTTGGTCTCAAACTCAGGGCCTGGTGCTGTTCCTAAGTTTTGTCTGCTAAGGGCTGGTACTCTACCATTGAGCCACAGATCTACTTCCAGCTTTTTTGGTGGTTAATTGGAGATAAGACTCATGAACTTTTCCTGCCTATGCTTCTAACTGATCCTCAGATCTTAGCCTTGTGAGTAGCTAGGATTACAGGCATTAGCCACAGATGCCTGGTTCCAAGATGACTTTCAATTTTACTTGTCAGTCCAAAAAGAACATCCAGGTATCCAAACAAGAGAAGTAACCTTGATGAATAGGCTGATGAAATATGTAGTTCAAGAGCAGTGACAAAAAATGTCAGCACAGAGATTTGGGACTCAATTCTCCTTAGGTGAACACTCACCAAGAGCTGAAGAAGGCCAACTTCTCAATATAGCTCCCATTGAGCTCTTCTAGCCCACGCTTCACTGTGTGGGCATTGTTAACCCTGGGAGTTCTGCAGGAGGTAGAGAGGGTCTGCTGGACCACACATAGCAACTAGGCCTCAAATTCCATATATACAGAGTTCTTAGACATGAGTTCATTGGCTCCACACTGCCTGTGATCCTGTCCCAAGACCTAGTTCTAGCTACTGCCATTCATTGCTGCCATATTTCTGGCCCAAATGTCACTGCCAATGCATGCAGAATGGAAGATGGTAATGAGAAGGGGTGAGGTGATGCTAGCTGATGCTAGCTGACAGAGGAATCCAACTGAAGAGGGTGGGCCAGACACTTCAAGGCCACAGGACAGATATACTCACTCTCTGCATCGAGGATGGGGATAGGCTGATTCAACAATTTGGCTGCGCTAGTGCTCTGCAACAGGTTACTTAGTAAGTCACAACTTTCTCCTGAAGTTGGGGATGGTGGTGGGGGTGGCAGCAGTAATACTCTGCTTGTCCCAGTCTCTCAAAATACCTGTCAGGAGCCCATTCAGGTCTGCACCTGGTCTAGCTACAGTTTGTGCAGCTACTCCTTCCAAGCCACACTGAGGTCCTCACTGGGACAAGCTAGTTCTGAAGTGGTCATCAGCATGATCAACCCAAGGTGGCCTTACCACAGGGGTCTAGTTCAACTATAAAATGTTGAAATTGAGATCTGAGGACTATCTGGCTGTGACATCTGTCACCCCATTGATGGCCAGGGTTGATTCAGCTGATCTGGCTGGCTAGGCCGGTGTCGTCCCCCCCCCCCCCCCCCCGCACACACACACAGTTCTATGTGTGTCCCTCCCAAAGCTGTGCACTCCGTTGAAGAGAACAACAATCCCTGATAGAGGATGACTGACTGGTCCTCTGTCAAAGCTATACAAGTAACTGCACTCCCCTCCTAGAACCTCCAAAGAAGCTCTCAAAATGTTAAAATGTCTTAGTCTGGCAGCAGTTACTCTGATTCTGAAGATCCATCCCCTCTCATCTTGTGATAAGTCAAACAGCTTGATTCAGATATTACAGGTCTGCCAGAGCAGGTTAACCTGTCCAAAAATGAACTGAAATAAACCTCATTTGAGGGGCCTAGAGACCCAGATTCTAGTTCAAGCCCTGCCACTTCTGTGATGTGATCTTGGACAAGTCATAAATTCTTTGAGTCCATTAAAGGGAACCAGCTGAGCCATCTCTAGGGGCACTGAATGCCCTAAAGTTACAACTCCTCTAGGTGAGATGGGATGTTTTTAAATTACTAATGTCCTAGTCAATTAGAGCATAGTGTTTGTACTGGGAAACATAGTTTTTGTTTCAATTCCAAGGTCTCAGAATTCGGATATCACCTCTAAGTCAGCAAATCTCACCCAGAGAAGGGAAGAGGAGCTCACTCATGGGGGGGGAGGGGATATATAGGTCCAGTAACTGACACCCTCCCCCAAATTTAGAGATGTTGCCACCACTTGATGCTCATGGCAGGGGCCAAGGTGTCCCATTCTTGGTGGCAATGAGTCCAGCAGTAGCTTAAGAGCCCTATTTTAAGAAAGGAACTAAATTTCCCAGTCTTTGACTCCTCCTACTCTTGCTCCTGGTTTAAATTTTTTTTTGGGGGGGGGGGCAGTCCTGGGGCTTGGACTCGGCCTGAGCACTGTCCCTGGCTTCTTTTTGCTCAAGGCTAGCACTCTGCCACTTGAGCCAAAGCGCCACTTCTGGCCATTTTCTGCATATGTGGTGCTGAGGAATTGAACCCAGGGCCTCATGTATACGAGACAAGCACTCTTGCCACTAGGCCATATCCCCAGCCACTCCTGGTTTAATTTTGGGAGCTGGTGGCTGCTTTAGTACTTAGAAGTCTACATTTTCTATCTTGTATAGAGACATCAAAATAATTTTCTGCTTTCCCCACCCCTCTGGTTAACTGGTTAACTCTGTTGTTTTCCACATTCTTCAAATCATGAGAGAATACTAACAGTCTTGTTTCATTTTCCCAGATAGGAGATTAACAAAAAATTAACCTAAAAGCAATGATAAAACTCACTGAGTCTAATTTTTCCCAAGTTCTTCCATTTCCTTATGAATGGGGCAATGCCATTCTTTCTGATAGAGGCATAAAATTCCATTGTGTATATGTACCATATTTTCCTGGTCCATTCGTCTACTGAAGGGCATCTGGGTTGGTTCCATATTTTAGCTATGACAAATTGTGCTGTGATGAACATTGTTGTGCTGGTGGCTTTAGTGTGTTCTTGTTGGTAGTCGTTTGGGTAGATGCCCAAAAGTGGGGCTGCTGGGTCATAGGGGAGCTCTATAGCCTTCTGAGGACTCTCCATACCGCTTTTCAGAGTGGCTGAACTAGTATACATTCCCACCAACAATGAAGTAGGGTTCCCTTTTGGCCACAAAAATTATACTAAGTGAAATTATCCAGACCCAAAGAAACATGGACTCTGTGGTTTCCCCCATAGGGAATAATTAGCACAGGTTTAGGCTAGTCACAGCAGAGGATCACAAGAGTCCATTAGCTATGCCCTTATGAACACATAAGATGATGCTAAGTGAAATGAAGTCCATGTTATGGAAACGACTGTTATATCACTGCTGTAATCACTTTCAACATGCCATGTGAAACTGTAGCTTCTTTTCTTGATGATCCTTTTGTATCCCCTTCCTATGATTGTCTCCACACTATCACTATATCTCATCTGAGTACCCTGGATACTGTATATACTGATGTTAGAACTAGGGAAGTGAAAGGGAATATCAAAATCGAGAGACAAAGGATAAAAAGACAAACAACTCCAAAAGCAATACTTGCAAAACCATTTGGTGTAAACCAACTGAACAACTAATGGGGGAGAGGGAAAGAGGGAGTGGGGAGGGGGGAATGAGGGAGGAGGTAACAAGTAGTACAAGAAATGTACCCATGACCCAATGTATGAAACTGTAACCCCTCTGTACATCACTTTGACAATAAGTATTATTTTTAAAAAACTCACTGAGTCATATAATTTTTGCCTTTCGTAGATCATAAACACCCCCAATTGAGGATAATTTACTATATCCCTGGGAAATCTAAAGCTATTTCATAATGTCTCTAAGCAAAATATAAAACCCAATTTTATAAGCATTCCCCTCTTTGCCAGAGTAGAACTGTCTTCCACCCACCCCAGCCTCTCCTCTGGCCTCTTCAGCCTTTAACTCTGTCTCCTCACCAGAAATAAGACCCATCAAAGTAATGCATATGACTCTCAAACTTGGGTTTGCTAGAGTCTCCAGACATGTGTATGCATACAAGGGAGATACAGAGCTGGAATCACACCAGGGGGCTTACTGAGCTTGGCTGTAGCTCAGATTTTTGGCTAGTTATTTTACCAGTTCAAATCTTCACCCTACTCACATGGAATATTGTCAGAGCCCCAGGTGCCAAGTTGGGCTTGTTTGTATGGAGACAGGGGAGGTTTCCTTGAGAATTCAGAGAGGGGAAGATACTTTCCTGTAATGGTTGATTGGAAGGATTAGCTGATAATGCTTTGAGAAGGGATTACTCTAGAACCACCATCTTCAAGAGACATGCTAGTAGGAGTAAGAGTGAACAAATGCAGTCACTATATTCAATGTACTTTCTGTAATTTAAGGATCCAGATGGGATTGGAAAAGATGATGAGGGAGGAGGATGGAAGGGGTGTCACTGATCAAGATACGTTGTGCTCATAGTCTGACTTGTGACCATGAAACCCATTTGTTCAAGTACTTAAAATAAACAATAAAAATAAAAAATAAAAGAGATGCAGACAAATGACCTGCCATGGTAGGACCAATAGGCTAAGGGTGCTTTTTAAAGGATTGTACACAAGAAGGATAGATGACAAAGATAGCTGTGCCCCTGAAGCCTTAAATGTTTACTTTTGTCCTCTTATAACAGAAGTTTGCCCTCTCCTCTTAAAGGAATTCCACACTAAGCCCTGACATTCCTTACCAACTGAGTGAGTATCTTTTAGCTGAAATATTAGAAACAGAAGTGTTCCAGATTTTTGGAGTTTGGAGATTTTAAGATAGTTGATTATCTCTAAGGAGATATATTAAGGATGTAACCCACATGTCAAATATGAAATTTATTTATGTTTTTGTATGCCTCCTATACATAATCATTTTTATACAATATTTTTAGTGCACTTAACATTTGACTGTGACCCATCACATTGAGTCAGGGTAGAATTTTCCACTTTTGACACCACATTGATGCTTAAAAAGTTATAGATTTTCAATGAGTACTTTTCAAAAATATGTTACATTGCTGGTGATTACTTTTTATTCTTATGGCACAAAGGAACACATATAGCATGGACATACACACACCATGTTTATCTCAAAATTAACTTCTTACCCATAGTTCCCAATTATGTCACAAGTGCTGTCCCATAGCAATACAACAATCATGAAAATTCTCATCTAGTGTCCTTCATTTTAATGATTTTTCTTCTGGCCAGCATCAGAGTTTGAACTCAGGACCTTGCATTTACTCAGCTTGTTTGCTCACAACTGGCACTCTACTACTTCAGCCACACCGACATCCCAACTTTTTGCTAATTAATTGGAGATGGAGACTTGTGTACTTCTCTACCTAGGCTAGCTTTAAATTTCAATCCCCCAGATCTTGGCCTCCTACATAAGTAGGACGATCAGGGCTAAGCTTCAATTTAAAGTTTTAAAGCATAAAAATACTTAATTGTCTTAATCTGTGATTAGAACATGAAGTTTATGAAATGCAAAGTTAAATCTGGTGAAAATAAATCAGCCGTGAGGGAAAAGTCAAGTAACCTGATACCATGGAAGTTTTTGCCAGATGTTGCATCCTCTGAGAGTCTTCAGATGGAGTAACAACCAGAAATTTCACAAAATATACACAGGTGTGTGTGCTTGGCCCACTGTGGAGATGCCAACTTTTGGTGTCTCATTTAAATGTAAGACCCATGACATGGACAGTCTTGAAATTCATTTAAGGAAAAATTATGCAAATTGTGAGGATGACTAGAATAGTATAGTGTACGGTGCTAGCAAAGATTTTCTCAGAGCTACTTGTTGGAACGATTTTGGAAATCTGTTGAAAACTTGAGTGATGGAAGTTTTAATGGTTCTCTCCACTACAGAACTGGTGAGTATGTTGTCAATCAAAAAGAGGCCATGTCCCCCCACACACACACTTGAATGTGCACACACGCGTGCACACACACACATACACATACATGTATATGGCAGGCTAGTCAGGCACTGGTGGCTCACATCTATAATTCTTACTACTGAGGAGGCTGAGTTCTGAGGATCATGGCTCAGAACTATCCTAGGCAGGAGAGTCTATGTGACTCATATCTTCAATTAGCCACTAAGAAAAAGCTGGAAATAGAGCTGTGGTGCAAGTGGTACCATATCAGCTTTAAGCAAAAAGCTATGGGACAGTGCCCAGGTCCTGAGGTCAAGCCCTGGTATTGGCACCAAAATATTTTTTTAATGGCAGATTATCAGGAGATCAAGATTTAAGGATCAAAGTTCAAAGCTAGTCTGGGCAGATAAATCGACAAGATTCTTACCTCTAACCAGTAAAAATAGAAACTGAAGGCATAGCTCAAGTGGGAAGGGCCAATTATGAAAGAAAAGGCCAAGTGAAAGCATGATGCCAAGTTCAAATATCAGTACTCATGCCCATGTACACACACACACACACACACACACACACACACACAGAACAAGTGTCCTTGTCAGTGGGACCATGCTGTGGCACATCATTGTATTAAAAAAAATAAGCGAGAGTTTCTAAGAACTTTCAGTTCACGTGGTTACTTGACTAACCCAGGGCTAGAAACTCAAATGTTAATGATTTGACCTTCTGAATGGTTTTCTTTTCTTTTTGCAAGGTTCTTATTGATATATAACTCACATAACATCCAATCTATTTCAAGGGTACAATTAAAGCACATAGTTCATTAGTTTATAGTATATTCACAGAGTTGGATAGCCATCATTATAATCAGTTTCAGAATTAAAACCGTAAGTACCCACTAATCTACTTTCTGTCACTATTGATTCGCTCAGGCTGGACATCTCCGATAAGTGGAATGATACATTGTGTGGTGTTTTGTGACTGGGTTTTCTTACTTGGCCTACGGTTTTTCATATTCGTGCACATTATAGTACACAATGGGGAATCTGCACCCATGGGTATAGTAGACCGATTGAAGACATCTGAGCCTCCTTGGCTCTTTTGTCCACCTGTGGTCCTGGGAACAATCCCCTGGGGATACTGTTGAGTTTCATCAATCCTATGAGATTTTAAACTTTCATTTTCAGGTTAGTAAAGCTGTGGGGTTGGTTGTATTTAAGTGTTCGAGTGACATTACAAGGTGAGTGCTCTAACTGCCCCCATTTCACATATGAAGGTTCTGCGTCACAGCAGGGGTTTCACAGGTAAATTTTAAACCTGTATTTTAAGAACACTGAGAGCAGTGGAAACCTTAATCTCCTGTCTTTTGGCTGAGGTATATTCTCAGAATACAGGAATGGAATGATGCCTTTGTCTGTCCCAGAAACTCCTAACAGCCTTGTGTTATGTCCCCTATAGGTATATCAAGATTGGAGATAAAGAATGCGAATTTAACAAGAACTTCCGCCTGATCCTTCACACCAAACTGGCAAATCCTCACTATAAGCCAGAACTACAAGCGCAGACAACCCTCCTCAATTTCACAGTCACAGAAGATGGTCTCGAAGCCCAGCTGCTGGCAGAAGTAGTCAGTATTGAAAGGCCAGATTTGGAGAAACTTAAGGTAAAAATTATTAAATAATCTTCCAACACTTCTTCCTCACCCCCTTGGCACAGAATTATAGTTCAAGGCACAGGCATGTAAGGTAAGGTAGGATTCTTACCCTCCAGGATCTTGGAATCTAATTGGGAATAATAGCACTTTATACAGTGGTACTGGCCTTTGGATCATGTGTTGAATGTCATTGGTATAGAGGCAAGGAAGGCAAAGGTATGATGGCTCAAGAAGGAAGTGGTCTGTGGTCTCTGGGGACAAGTGGGAGCAGGGGTTCTCCTCATCCCTATCATTAGTGTTTTCTTTCATGAGCTGTTTCATTTCTGTTTGGACTTTTTCAAGGAATAATTCTTCCATAGAGGTGTGGACACTGATGGTGCACCCTGGTTTATCTTTGGGAACCTTGTACTTCTATATTGTCCAGCTTGGGTAGCTCAGTCCTTACAGCAGGCAACTCTGACACTCTGATTAGTGGCCAAGAAAAGGGGGTATTTGTATATTTGGGGCATGGACTGGGATGGTGCTGAGAGATAGAGATAAGAAAGAAGAGGATGGAAAGGGATTGAAATGGGAGAAGGGAACCGGGGGGATGATTAGAAGGGAGAAGGGAACGGGGGGGGGGTGATTAGAAGAGGAATGGGGGAAAAATGCTTTAGTGGGTTGTTTTCCTGGCCTTTCTGCCTTCCACTTGTATGTTGTTGACAACTCATTTAATGTTGTAGTGGTGCATGGCATATTTTCTATGATTTTCATTCTTTTAAACTTCCTAAAGTATGTTCAATGGCTCACTATCAGATCCATTTTGAGAAAATGTTCCATTGTGAGATTGAAAAAAGTATTCTACTGTTGTCATAAATTTTTGAAAATACATGTCATTAGATCTAGTCGATTAATGCAAGGTTTTAGATCCCCAATTATCATAGTAGGAAAGAATAATGGAAGGGCCAATGTGATCAAAGATAAGTATGTATGAAAATATCACAATGAAGCACTCTTGTACAATTAATATATATTAATAAAAGAGAAAACCATTGCTGAGTTTTGCAGAAATCATTCGTTGGGTCTTATAATTAATGTGCCCTGCCAGTCTCTGCCATTTTAAAAATTCATTTAAATAATTCACATTCTAAGAGATTATTCATATAGTTGGATTACTATCTACCATCTTTGTAGCTTTTTTGCTTCTTTATTTTGATTTGTTTGCATCCTTTTCTCTCTGCCTTCTCTGGTTTCAACTGAGGATTTTATATGATTCTAATATCTCTTCTCCCTTAGCATGGAAATTATACTTTAAAAAAATTCAGTGGTTGTAGCCTTAGTGTTTGTAAGATACAACCAATCTAGGTACATGTTCAAATATACTTAACTGCTTCAGAGGCAACTCGGTGACAATCATATGGTTTTTTTTTCTTCCCCACCCTTACAACATTACTGTCATTTAGGTCATTTACATAAATTCCATAGCATAAAGTAATTACTGGATATGTTGTTGCTATCATACTTTTGAGTCAACTGATCAATTAAAAGTAAGAAAAATAAAATATCTAGCACTTTGGTTTATTTTCTTTCCCTATGAAGAAATCATTTCAAACTTTTATGGTCAAACAGGTAAACTGCAGCAAAATTCTTCCATTTTGTTTAAGCAAACTTCTGTTTCTTTTTTATTTTAGAAGGATAATTTGACAGGAGATAAAAATCAAATATGGTTACTTCACATACATTTACACACAATATTTTAAATGTTTTACATTTTTCTTGGTTGCTAGATTTCTCTACAAGAATTCCCTGTTATTTTTATTAATGTTTATTCTCTCCATAGGTAAGGTGTTTCTCTACCACAATGGATTCTTTCAAGTATATTTTCTTTGCTTTTGGATTTCTGTGGTTTGAATATGAAGTGCTCAGATGTAGACTTCCTGGCATTTATCCACTTCTATAACCTTTCTAGATGTGTGGTGTCTATCATTAATTTTGAAAAATTTTAGCTGTGGTTACTCCCAGTATTTCTGTAATCTTTTTTTTCCTCATTTTAGTATTCCTGTTATGCGTATGTTACCTAATAGATTTGGGGTATTCTTTGCCACCTTAAGTTTTCTTTATTTTTTCTCTCCAGAGAAGAAGATTCTACTGGATATCATTCCTTGACGATGTCCAGCTTACCACTGATCCTATCAAAAGCATCCTTCATTTTTTTTATTTGTTTATTAATTGAACACAAATTTTTTTTACAAGGTGTTGTGCAAAAAGGGTACAGTTACATAGTAGGGCAGTGTGTACATTTCTTGTGATATCTTACGTCCTGTTTTTCTATCCCTTCTCTAGGTCAGGTAGACATATATACAATATACAATGTATCAAGAACATATATAGTATTCACAGACTTGGTCTCTATTGTCTCTCCGTCTCCCTTTGTTAACAGTCATATATCAGGGAGATCATGCCCCTTGGTTTTCTGTGTTCTAGGCTTGTCTCGCTCAACATTATTTGTTCGAGTTCTGACCATTTCCCTGCGAATAACAATATTTCACCATTCCTAATCGCTATGTAGTATTCCATTGTGTATAAGTACCATATTTTTTGGATCCATTCGTCTGTGGAGGGGCATCTGGGTTGTTTCCATATTTTGGCTATTGTGAATTGTGCCGCAATAAACATGGAAATACAAATATCTTTTTGATACCTTGGGTTTTGCTGTTTAGGATAGATGCCTAGGAGTGGTATGGCTGGGTCATAGGGTAGGTCTATATTGAGCTTTTTGAGAAACCTCCATACTGTTCTCCAAAGTGGTTGTACTAATTTGCACTCCCATCAACAATGGAGAAGGGTTCCTCTTTCCCCGCACCCCCTCCAGCATTTGTTGTTTCCTGAGTTCAGGGTATAGGCCATTCTAACTGGGGTGAGGTGGTATCTCAGGGTTGTTTTTATTTGCATTTCCTTTACTAGCCAGGGATGTTGAGCATTTCCTCATGTGTTTCTTTGCCATTTTTATTTCTTCTCTTGTGAAGTCTCTCTTTAGCTCTTTTGCCCATTTCCTAATAGGTTTATTGGGCTTGGAGGGGCTTAGTTTTTTGAGTTCTCTGTAGATGACAGATATCAGGCCTTTGTCTGTTGCTGTGCTAGTAAATATCCTTTCCCATATTATTGGCTGTCTTTCTATTTTGGTGGCTATGTCCTTAGCTGTGCAGAAACTTTTTAATTTGTAGTAGTCCCATTTGTCGAGTCTTCCCCTATTTGTTGTGCCCCTGGGACTCTATTCAGGAAGTTCCTTCCTGTGCCTGTAAGTTCTAGTGTCTTTCCTACTCTGTCCTTCAGTAGTTTTAAGGATTCAGGTCTGATATTGAGGTCCTTGATCCATTTTGAGTTGATCTTGGTGCATGGTGATAGGCTTGGGTCTACTTTGAGTTTTCTGCATATGGCTGCCCAGTTCTCCTAGCACCAGTAGTTGAAGAGGCTATGTTTATTCCATTGTATGTCTTTAGCTCCTTTGTCGAATATCAGCTGACTGTAAGAGTGCAGTTTTATTTCTGGATCTTCAATTCTAATCCATTGGTCTTCCGGTCTGTTTTTATACCAATACCATGCTGTTTTTGTTATGATGGCCCTGTAGTAGAGCTTGAAGTTTGGTATTGTGATACCTCCTGCACTGCTTTTTTTTTTGCCTAGAATTGCTTTGGCTATTCTAGGTCTTTTGTCGTTGCATATAAATTTATGGATTGGTTTCTCTATTTCAGTGAAGAATGTAACTGGGATTTTGATAGGGATTGCATTGAATTTGTAGAACAATTTGGGCAATATGGCCATTTTCACTATATTGATTCTGCCTACCCATGAGCATGGGAGGTCTTTCTATCTCCTTGTGTCTTCTTTGATTTCCCTTATTAGATTTTTATAGTTTTCATTAAATAGGTCCGTCACGTCCTTGGTTAAGTTGATCCCTAGATACTTTATTCTTTTTTTGGCTACTGTAAATGGAATTGTTTCCATAATTTCCTTTTCTGTATGTATATTGCTGGTGTACAGAAAAGCTGCTGACTTTTGTGGATTGATTTTGTATCCTGCTACTTTGCCAAATTGATTTATTAGGTGTAGGAGTTTGGGTACTGAGTGTTTTGGGTCCTTCAGATATAAGATCATGTCGTCTGCGAATAGGGATAACTTGATTTCTTCCTTGCCGATGTGGATCCCTTTGATGTCCTCCTCTTGCCTTATTGCTATGGCTAGGGATTCCAGCACTATGTTGAACAGAAGTGGGGAGAGTGGGCATCCTTGTCTTGTTCCTGAGTTTAGGGGGAATGATTTAAGTTTCTCTCCATTTAATATGATATTAGCAGTTGGTCTGTTGTATATTATTGTTTTGAGGAATGTTCTATCTATTCCTGTTCTCTCCAAAGCTTTTAATAGGTATGGATGTTGTATTTTGTCAAAGGCTTTTTGGGCATCGACTGAGATAACAATGTAATTCTTAATTTTAGATCTGTTTATGTGGTGAATTATGTTGATTGATTTACGGATGTTGAACCATCCTTGTGACTGTGGGATGAAGCCTACTTGGTCATGATGTATGATTTTCTTGATCAGTTTCTGGATCCTGTTAGCTAATATTTTATTGAGGAGCTTTGCATCTGTGTTCATTAGTGATACTGGTCTGTAGTTCTCTTTTTTTGTTGGGTCTTTGCCTGGTTTGGGAATGAGGATGATATTAGCTTTGTAGAATGAGTTTGGGATTTCTCCCTCTGTTTCTATTTCGCGGAAGAGTTTGAGGAGTATTGGTATTAGCTCCTCACTAAAGGTTTTGTAGAATTCGTTGGTGAATCCATCTGGGTCTGGGCTTTTCTTAGTAGGGAGGTTCTTGATTACCTCCTGTATCTCACTGTAAGTTATTGGTTTATTTAGTTGATTTATTTCTTCTTGGTTCAGTTTGGGCAGTTTGTACTTCTCTAAGAATTGATCCATTTCTGTAAAATTATTGTTTTTTGCTGAGTAGAGGTTTTGGAAATAGCTCCTTATGATTGTTTGAATGTCGTGTGTACTTGTTGTAATTTTTCCGATGTAGTCCTTGATTTTACGTATATGAGTCTCTTCTCTTCTTTTTTTTGTAAGTCTTGCAAGGGGTCTGTCAATTTTGTTTATTTTCTCAAAGAACCAGCTTTTAGTCTTATTTATTTGTTGAATTGTCTTTCTATTTTCAATCAGATTTATCTCTTCTTTAATCTTTGTGCTCTCTCCCCTCCTCGTCGTTTTAGATTCTGTCATTTCTTGTTTCTCCAGTTGTTTTAGTTTCATCGTGAGGTTATTCACCTGCTCTGCTTCCATTCTTTTAATGTGAGTGCTGAGGGCAATGATCTTGCCCCTCAGTACTGCCTTAGCTGTGTCCCATAGGTTTCTTTGTGATGTGTTTTCATTGTCATTGTGGCTTATGAATTCATTGATTTCATCTTTAATTTGGTCTGTGGCCCAAGTGTTGGATAGCAGTGTGTGGTTTAGCCTCTAAGAGTGTGTATAGCCTCTGTGGTATCCTTTGTTATTGAGGGTTACCTTTAATCCACTGTGATCAGATATAATACATGGGATGACATCAATACTTTTGTATTTGCTGAGGTTCTTTGTGTGGGCTATGACGTGGTTTATTTTGGAATATGATCCATGGGCTGCTGAAAAGAAGGTGTGTTGGATCTCTGTAGGGTGGAAGTTTCTATATAGGTCTGTTAGATCCATTTGGGAAATGGTGTTATTTAGGTCCTCAGCTCCCTTACTAATCCTCTGGTTGTTGGATCTGTCTCTTGGGGAGAGAGGGGCATTAAAGTCACCCACTATGATTGTGTTTGCATCTATCTTGTTCTGTAATTCTGTGAGAATTTGCTTGACATATATTGGGCCTCTTTTGTTCGGTGAGTATACATTTATCACTGTGATGTCTTGATTCTAGATTTTTCCTTGTATTAATATGTAGTTTCCTTGTTTGTCTTTTTGAGTTGACTTTAATGAGAAGTCCAGCTTGTCTGAGATCAGAATGGCTACACCTGCCGTTTGGGTGGGTGCATTTGCTTGGTATATCTTGCTCCATTCTTTCATTCGAAGCCTGTTTTTGTCCCTTGCTGTAAGGTGGGTCTCTTGTAGACAGCAGATGTCAACTTTTTGTTTGTGGATCCATTCTGCCAGTCTGCTCCTCTTTATCGGGGAGTTTAAACTATTTATATTTAAAGAGATCAAGGATAAGGGTGTTTTTCCTCCTTCCATTTTCTTGTTGGGCTGTTTCTTCCTCTTTTTTTTTTTTTCTTGTCTTTAGTGAGCTGTTCTTTCTGTTGGACTTTGGCTATTGAAGTTTCTTTCTGATTCTGTCTGTGTGTCTTTTACGATCTCTGTTGGGTGGGGCTCCCCTCTTAGAATTCGCTGTAGGGCTGGTTTTTTATTCACATACTCCTTTAGCTCTTCTTTGGTGTGGAAAGATCTGGTTTTGCCTTCGAATGTGAACTCCAATTTCGCTGGATATTTGATCCGAGGTTGCAAATTGTTAGCCTGAAGTACTTGGATGGTGTTCTTCCACTCACTTCGAGCTTGGTAAGTTTGTGTGGATAAGTCGGATGTTATTCGAATCCTCTTCCCATTGAAGAAAGTTTCCTTCTTCGCTTTGGCTGAATTCAGAATTTGCTCTTTAATCTTGAGGTCTGTAGTCTTGAATATTATGTGCCTTGGGGTGGCTTTCCTGGGGTCTGGCCTGCCAGGTGTCCTATAGGCTTCGGTTACCTGGATGGGGTCCCCTGTGAGATTGGGGAAGTTTTCTGCAATAACTTTATTGAGAACATGTTTAAGCCCTCTGCTCTGGTATTCGGCTCCTTCTTCTATTCCAATTATGCGCAGATTATATCTCTTGTCTTTGTCCATTAGTTCCTGGATTAGTTTGCCCTGAAGCTTCACCTTTTCTTGGAGTGTGGTCATTTTCTGGTTGTTGTCGGGTGCTTCATTGTCCAGGCGAGAGATTCTGGATTCCATATGGTCCACTCTTTGTGTTATGGTTTCAATTGCGAGTTTATGGATGTCAGAGAGCTATTTATGGTTGTCATATCAGCTCTGATCATGGAAATTTCTTCCTTTAAAGAGTTGTATTTTAGGGCTGGGGATATAGCCTAGTGGCAAGAGTGCCTGCCTCGGATACACGAGGCCCTAGGTTCGATTCCCCAGCACCACATATACAGAAAACGGCCAGAAGCAGCGCTGTGGCTCAAGTGGCAGAGTGCTAGCCTTGAGTGGGAAGAAGCCAGGGACAGTGCTCAGGCCCTGAGTCCAAGGCCCAGGACTGGCCAAAAAAAAAAGAGTTGTATTTTAAATCTATTTTTTCATGCATTTCAATTCTCAGGATGTGGAGATTTTCTTTAAAGAAGGCTTGCATTGTATCCATTTTTGCTTCCATTTCTTTAAAGCAGGCTTGCATTGTATCCATTTTTGCTTCCATTTCTTTCTTGGCTTCCTGGGTGTCCTTCAAGATTTCTGCTCTAAACTCCTGGAATTGTTTTCTGATTTCATTTCTGACGCTTTCCATCATTCCTGTTAACATGGCCTCATTTGCTTTTTTAGTCTCCATCTCCTCTTCAGTCGTGCTGCTTTTTGGAGCTGGCAAGTTGGCTTGCCCTTTGATGAACTGTGTTATGTTTCTTTTTGATTTGCGTATCTGGAGATCTGTGGATAGCTTCTCAGGTTTGGTTTGTAGCTCTTCCCTCCCTCTTGTGTAGGCGTGTCTACAGCAGCAGGTGCTGCCGCTGTGGCCCCACCCACCAGTACAGGGTATGCCTACCAGAGCGGGCGCTGTCGCCGGGGGCCCCGCCCTCCTGTGCGCTGTGCATCCACTACAACAGGCACTTTAGCGGGGTATGCCTCCCAGAGCGAGCCCCGGGTTGTTGGGTTGTGCTTGCGCCCTCCTGCGAGTCCGTTGGGGGGGCGGTATGTGTGGGGTCCAGTGGGATCGACTGTCCGGGTGTGGGTTAGCACCCTCAGACCTCGCCTCCGCTGCGAGTAGGGGACGTGATCAAGCCCAGGCGTCCCTGCTGTGCTGGTATTGCCCACCAGCGCCTGTGATTTTAGTTGTAAGAGTCCGCGAGGTCCAGGCGCCTAGGGTGGGGCTTGCACTGCCGGCCGTTCCCCCCACCCCGCCCCCGCTGGGAAGGGGACGGGGCCGGTTCTGCCAGTTCAGGAACCTGTGGGGCCTTGGGGCTGCTCCGCCCTTCCCCTGCTAAACTGACTTCCCAGCGCCCGAAGGGAGCTTCCCACCTGATTTGAGGGTTCTTTGTTCCCACGGGGTGGGGAGGGGGAGGGAGGGAGATCTAGCTTCTTTGTAGGGCTTGGGTCTCTGATAGCTGGTCTCCCGTTGGGGGAGGGGGTAATGGGGGACTCACTGATCCTGCATTGTGTGTGTGTCCCGCGCAGCCGTTGGTCCCTCAGGGGATGGCGAAGTGTCGTGGTGGCTTCCCCGATTCCCTCCTTCTGCCGCACTGGGTCCCCCTGTCCGAACCCGGTGTGGACCCGAACTTCTCGTCACTGCCGTTGTGTGTCTTGGTCCGCACCCTCCCGTGCAGACCCACCCTGACCGTGGGGTCTCCCGCTATCTGGATTCTGCACTCCTGGCAGCCTGTCTGCCGATCGCCGGGTTCCCCTTTCCCAGCCTGGCCCTGTTTGGGCCAGGGTCGGCTGGTGGGGGGAGGGTGCCCCGGAGATTCTCCAGCTCCGTGTAGGTTTTCGGCTCTTCTTTTTTGCTCCCTTTTGTTTCCTGGGTTTCTCCACTGCTTCTGGCTGCTGGTTTTGCTGGGTTCTTGATGGGGTGTTGGGTGTTGGAGTTCCCAGCTCGCTATTCAGTTGGAGCGAGTCGGGGTGCCTCCCTACTCTGTTGGCCCCATCTTTCTCTCTAATCAGCATCCTTCATTTTTGCTCTGGCATTTTTATTTCTAGTATTTTATTTTGGTTCACTAAGGTTCTCTCTGCTCATGTATTTCCCACATGCTCTTGTATGTTATCCATTTCTTCAGTAGAGCTCTTAGTATATGATACCTCATTATTTTTAATTTCCCTGACAACTCATACATCTGGCCATACTTGCATCTTGTTTTGTTTATTGTACCAGCACTGGAGCTTAAACTCAGGGCCTTGTGTTCTTGTTCAGCTTTTTTGCTCACAGCTGCCGTTCTTTTACTTGAGCCCTGTTTCTTCTTCTAGAGTTTGGCTGGTTAATTGTAGATAAGAGTCACAGGATTTGTCTGCCTTGGCTAGCTTAGACTCTGCATCCCCAAATCTCAGCCTCCTGAGTAGCTAAGCTTGCAGATGTGATGCCCTGCAACTTGTTCTGAGGTTTGCATTGTTTTTTCAAGACTGTGTCTTTTGCCTTTTAGCATGTTGTTTGTGTTTTTGTTGAAAGCCAGTCACATTATATTGGGTAGTTGGAACCTGGATAGTGTTATAGTGTTTCAGTGTGGAATTTTATGTTTAATGGCTGCTCTTTGCTGTGTTTAAATGGTTTCCATAGCTGTAGATAGCATAGCCTTCAGTGTCTCTAATATCCTTATTCTTAGCTCTCTGTTTGTTTTGAATTTTCCTAAAACTCCCTTCTTAAATAAAATCTGAGTCTTATAGCTTCTTTCTTACTATATATATATATATGCATATATATATGCATATATATATAGTAAGAAAGTATATATATGCATATCTATATATGCATATATATGCATATATATGCATATATATGCATATGCATATATATGCATATATATGTATATATATGCATATATATATGCATATATATATGCATATATATGCATATATATATATATATATGCATACCAGAGTCCATGACTATGGTTCTGGAAGTTTAGAATTCTATAATCTTGTAGATAATTCTCAGGTATTATTTTTAGTAAACTCAGGTTTCTATTCTTTGATCTTCAAAAGAGTTCCTCCGCCTTTTCTTCCCTTTCCTAGGTGAGGTAGGAAGTTGTGAGGTATCTGAGTTGTCTAATTGGCCTCCCCTAGGTCACAGCCTGGCAAAGTAGTTTCCCTGTGTGCAGGCTTTTGTTAGGGAAAACAGAAAACTCTGGGCCTACCTAAAATGATTACTTTTCCCCTGAGTTTATCATAAAATAATCCTTTACCCCCTGTTTAAGGCAGAAGTGTATTTTCTCCTGTCTTTACTGTGAGAACCCTGGTTGGGGCTGTTTCGACTATCTAGCTCTGCCTCTAGCCACTGGCTAGTTATGATGATGTGTGTTCCAGTAGTTTTAATCTATTTCACTTGTACAGTTTTCAGGATGGCAGCTGGCTTGTGATCTCAGTGCTGTAGTAGGATTATTGCTTAGCTTTTTTTTTATTGTGAGAACAAAGTGAATCGTCCACGTTTTCATATGTCAGAGGAGAAACTAGAAGTTTTTAAATCCTTCTTACACAAATTCTTTTTAGAGGTTCATGATATAAGCAGTTATGGCAAGTGTCCACTTTCTAGAGCCTGGTATTCTAAGCAGTTCTTGATATGCCTTTTAAATGTTTTAAAAGACTTTGTTAAGAATTATGATCCATATGGTTTCAGTGCCGTGCATTTTGTCATACCTATACTGACTTCGTGAAGTTCAGGATTAAAGACTCCACTTAACCATGTGTGTTTAATCACTGTGTCCCATGCATTTCTTGGTCCACATCAGCTGGTCCTGACAAAACACCAAAATGACTTTAAGATAGAGCTGAAGCTCTTAGAAGACGAGCTGCTGCTGCGCCTTTCTGCAGCAGAGGGGAGCTTCCTGGATGACACTGACCTGGTGGAGAGATTGGAAACCACCAAGGCCACTGCAGCAGAGATAGAGCGCCAGGTAGGAAAGGGTATGGGAAACACTAGCGGTTGCAGATCTTTTGAATGCCATGCTTGGGGGCAATCAGGGATTCAAAGGGAGCAATTCCTCTGAGAGGGCTGATGGGTTCTGAAGTTCAGGTCACTTAACAAATTGCCCTCAAAATTGGACAGTGTGGGATTTAGGATGGTGATAGGGGTGGTGGAGCTTGCTCTTCTAATGTCACAGAGATCTATCTGGTCAATCAAGGTAGACTCTGGCAGGCTCATATTATTCTTGAGTAACAAGACTCGAAGAAAGCTACCTGCTTTCCCTCCAGCCCCAGAGTTATACAAGTTGCCACGTGGATTAAGGTACAGACATCATATTGCTCCCTCTCTCGTGGGAGATATGGCCCCACTAATCAACCTCCTTATAAACCTTCAAAAAAAATAAAAAGACTTGAAGAAAATGTTAACTTACATCCAGAGCATCCATCTCAGAAGGCATTTAGTTCCTCATGGTTATATCCTATAGTTTTTCCTTGAAAGTTACCCATTCTGTTGGAGATAGGGGATTTGGGGTTTTGTTTGTTTTGTTCAGTCCTGGGGCTTGAACTCAGCACCTGGGCACTGTCCCTGAGCTCTTTTGCTCAAGGCTAGCACTCTACCACATGAGCCACAGTGCAACTTCTGTTTTTCTGGTGGCTAATTAGAGATAAGGAGTCTCACGGGGACTTTTCTGACTGGGCTGGCTTTGAACCCCAATCCTCAGATCTCAGCCTCCTGTGTAGCTAGAATTATAAGCTGGAGCCATTGGTGCCAGCTTCTGTTGGACATTTTAAAGAAGTTCTTAGAGGTGCAGTTTTATTTCAGGCCTGTTCATGGCAGGAATGAGGGGTCATCTTTTGCCATTCACAAATGTATTATTTAATCTAGGGAAAATGCTATTTCCTAAAAGAAAGTAAAGATCTTCATTAAGTAGAGGGGTGTGGATGTGCCAGGTGTGTGAGTGCACATGGAACTCTCACAAGTGGCCGCTTACTAATGTGCATTGTTTCAAAGTCAGAATTCGGGGGCTGGGAATATGGCCTAGTAGTAGAGTGCTTGCCTCATATCACACATAAACTACACATACAAAAGGTACGCAAGTGGATTTTCCATAGCCATAAACATACAAAGAATTTTGTTTGTGCTAACTTCTTTGCAAATTTTACAGAAAATACAGAAAAGATGTAAGCCTAACATTGAAAACATTTCTATGGGGCTGGCAATATGGCCTACTGGCAAGAGTGCTCACCTCATATACATGAAGCCCTGGGTTTGATTCCTCAGCACCACATATATGGAAAAAGCCAGAAGTGGCACTGTGGCTCAAGTGGTAGAGTGCTAGCCTTGAGCAAAAAGAAGCCAGGGACAGTGTTTAGACCTGGAGTTCAGTCCCCAGGACTGGCAAGAAAATAAAAAAACAAAAAAGTCAGAATTCGACCTCCCCTCGCCTTCTGGAATATCCTCATTACTAAGTAATCTATTAATTACCCAGCAGAAACCGTGTCACCATACATTCAATACATGTGTCTTAAATTAAGCCAGGAAATGGAATCCCAAATTGCACTACTTTTTTTCCCAGTAAGTGAATTCTGGATGGCTCCTCAGATAGTAAAGATTAGGGCAATTAAGTAAATTAAGTCTTAGCTTTAAAGTTAACTTCTAATTGTCTCTTAAAAGGTTGTTTCCTATCTTCTTTATATATAACCATGTATTGACTTCCCTCTTAGCTGCACATTTTCTTTTCTATACAAATAATCAAGTCTAGAGAAATTCTTGGGGGAAAATATTGTACCTTATAAAGCTATCAGCCCAGCAGTAAATAGTCCTAGATGAAAGAAACAGACTTTTTTTGACCTTTGAATAAAAATGAATTTGTTGGTTGATGATAATGGGTTTTCCCTTTAATTATCTCTGTGAGTGTGCCCAGAGGTTGGTACATAAAAACAAATGGAACTATGTGAGCATATGGATGATCTGGTACCATTAGAATAAGACAGTCATGAGAGTCTTCATATAAAGGCTTTTTAGTAAGCTTGGCAATTGGTTGTATTATTGTCCTTGGCTGCTTCTGCATTCCTTGTTGCCTAATAAATTTATTGGCATTGAATTGACCCAGTAGACTTTTTAAGAGCCATCCCTGGGAGGTGATAGAGCTGGGTTATTAAGCCCTGAAAGACAACCGGGAGGCAGAAAGGTGACATTCCTCAGAAACAAATACCGGAGAACCCCAAACCATTAGTTTTGCTTAAACCTATAGTCTTTAAGCAGCAAGAGTGATGTCCATTCTCACTGAAACTTAATTTGAAAGTATGAATCTAACTGTTGAAAAGAAAGAGGGAAGATTTAAGAAGAAAGTATCTCCAATAGTATGAATAGATCAAAGAACTTTATAGGTATATGGTAAATATGACAATAAATCCCCTTGTGCAATTAATTTTTAAAATATATAAATTTAAATACTGTCTTTTTCTGTCATGCATTGATGGCTTATGCCAATAATCCTAACTACTCAGGAAACTGAGATTAAAGATTGTAGTTCAAAACTAGAGTTGATGAAGCTTTGAGATTCTGATCTCCAGTTAACTAGCCAAGAGCTGGAAGGGGAGATGTGGCTCACATGGTGGAGTGCTAGCCGTGAGTGAAAAAGCTGAGTGATAGCATCAGGCCCTAAGTTCAAGCCCCACTACTGGCAAGTACACACACACACACACTTGTACTAATGCTTTCTCATTTCAAATATGTCCTTTCATTCCTAGGTTGAGTATGTAGAATCAGTTGCTCACCTTGTTTGGCCCCTCTATAGGTAATGGAAGCAAGAGAAAATGAAAGGAAAATCAACGAGGCCCGAGAAAGTTACAGACCTGTGGCAGCCAGAGCATCTCTGCTTTATTTTGTTATTAATGACCTCAGAAAAATCAACCCCATCTATCAGTTCTCTTTGAAGGTAATGCTAAATAAGTTAAAAAAAACAACAACAACCTGAAAACACCAGAATTTCCAACTTGTTCCTGGAAATGAGTTGGTTGCTGAGCAATGACTGTATCTACTAAGAAGTCTTAAGTGTCTGTCTACTCACAGCAGCTGCAACAAGGCAGCAGTCTCTGAGGGATTTTATTTCCCCTTTCAATGAGGCAGTAGGGTAGAGTGTCAATATTCTATCACCTTACATTTGTGTATTTGTTCTTAATGCTCTTAGAATTTGACAAGTAGAAGGGACTATTCTCTGAGGCCTCTGACTATGAGAATGTATTTCTCTTAGAAAAAGATTTTTCCTATTTCTTTGATGAAAAGAGAAAAAGGCAGAGAAAACCTGTTAAGTGACTTTAGGTCATTTTTTTTCAACCTTATTCCAATAAAGCCTATAATTTTCCTTTATTAAATGAACAGTTTCAGATTTTGAAGAAGTTTCCCTAGAGTTCATATTCTGATATATGCTACTATCTGTTTGAACCTTGAGACCATTATCTAATTGAAATAAGCCAATCACAAAAAGACAAATAGTACAGGACTCCATTCATGTAGGTCACACAGAGTAGTCATACTCCCAGACACAGAAAGGGCAATGATGGGTGCCAAAGGACAACAGGAAGAAAAAGAGTTTCAGTTTTTCACAATGAAAAGTTCTATAAATTGGTTGTAAAAAACAAGTATATTTAAAACACTATTAATAAACTATACACTTAAGGTAGTTTTGTGCTTGTATATTTTACTACAGTTCAAATGTTTAGAACTTTTTTTAGTACAAGTGTGGACAGAGAATAATCTCTTCTAGTTTCTAAGAAGGAAACGTGAGTAGATTTTGTAGAAAGCTATCAATAACAACCATCATGGCAGCAAGCTAGCAGTGAACATTTCCCCAGTGCCAGGAACTATTTTGAGAGATTTTGTAATCTTCATATGAACTCAACCTTCTTTCTTCTCCCACAGCAAGCTTTGTGTGTCTGAGGTTAGCTGGACATCCAAGTAAAAATTGTCACCCTTTTCTGATCACCTCCACTCCCCAGGCTTTCAACACATTGTTCCACAGAGCAATAGAGCAGGCTGACAAGGTGGAGGACTCACAGGGACGCATCTATGTCCTGATGGAGAACATCACCCATGCCACCTTCCTTTACACCAGCCAGGCACTATTTGAGAAGGACAAGCTCACCTTTTTGTCCCAGATGACTTTCCAGGTAAGGAGATCAGTCCCTTAGAAGCATCTCAGAGGCAGATGCCTTTGTTCATCACATACTTTGCGTCTGCCAAAGCAAAGACACCTCTTTAGAAGCCTTGGTGATGTGAGGAGAACATGAACTTGAGCATATGCCAGCCTTTGCCTACATCATATGTTCTGGTCTAGATGGGTACTCATATTAAGTGATCACTACAGTCATCTCCCAAAGAAATGACTTACATTCTTCTCAGTTCTTCTAAAGAGTCTTCCAGATCCTACTAAAAAGGTTCTCTGAGTTCAAGGTTATAAGTCCAGATCTGAATGATCCTAATCAATTTCTCAGAGACCTTCTTTTAAAAAAACAACAAAAAACAAAACAATGAATGACTTTATCCATGTTGTGGCTAATGAGAGAATTTCTTTCTTATTAAAGGCTGTATAAAATTCAATTGCACACAGTTAATAATAATGTAGAAACTGGTGACTCATTGAAGTTAAAACCAGACAGACCACTACAGTCTGTGACATTCCATCTCCAATAACTGACAAGATGCTGGGCTGAAGACATGGTTCAAGTGGTAGAACACCAGCCACAAGGAGCTGGGCAAGGGCAAGGCCCTAAATATAAGCCCCAGTACTTCAAAAATATACATTTCAAATTGCTAATAGATTACAAATGTTCTCAATGCCCTCCCCAAATGATTAGTATATAAGGTGATATATAGGTTAATTATCTTGAGTTGACCATTCTACAGTGTAAGCACATATCAAAGCATCACATTTTACTCTATACACATTTACCAATTAAAAATAAAATAACCTAGTTACAAATCCATGAATGGGTAAGGAGAACTCCATTGGGCCTCCATGTACATGTCTTCAGTGTGAGCTGCTGTCCTTTTATTCTTTTTTATATGAACTTGTACACGAGATTTGTTTAAATAAAGGTTCTAACTAGGCATTGGTGGCTCACACCTGTAATCCTAGCTACTTAAGAGGCTGAGATCTGAGGATCACAGTTCAAAGCCAAATTGGGCAAGAAAGTCTGTGAGACTCTTATTTTCAATTAACCACCAGAAAATCATACATGGTGCTGAGGCTCAAAGTGGTAGAATGCTAGCCTTGAGTAAAAAGAGCTCAGGGACAGTGCGCAGACCCTGAGTTCAAACCCTTGACTGATTGACTGGCTAAACAAATAAAGGTTCTGTGATAAAAAAAAAAATCATATTTGGATGAAATATGCATGTTGTCTTTTATTAGCTAGCTTACTATGTGTCTTTTTCTACTATTCCAAGCCTGGAGGAAAAGGGTGGGTCTTACATACCTTGGGCCTTCCAAAAGGCTTTGCCCAAGATGAATATCTTGTGAATACTAGTTGTATATAACAGTATGCTACAACTTCTCTTTTAATGTTTTTGATATTTACAGATTCCATTAGGTTCTCAAAGAGTATATGAGTGTAAGTATCCTAGAATGTGTGATAAACAGGAGTGAGGCATTACAAAATGAAATACTTGTCTTTCTGCATATTACTCCTAACAGGAAAAAGCCAAGCATGGTAACTCATGACATGCACATTATTTAAAGCTTCCCTTGGAACCCACAGAGAATTTGCATTCTATCTCACATCTAATTATCTATGTAAATGAAATCTTCAGATCTATATGTACGGTTACTTATTTGCTGAAATTAAATTTAATTAAGATGAATTAGCCAGTAAAACAAAGCACTACTAATTGCACATTACCACTGATAATCTGGAATTTTTAGATAACTTATAACTCAAAAAATGTCACTATTTGACTTACACAATATTCTAGTGTGTATGTAGAAATTAAGAATATTTCTTTGTGCCCTCCAAATGTACTGTGGACTTACTATCGGTTCTGTAATCACACTGTCTTACATTTATTCCAGTTAATGATGCATTTGCTTAGCCAGGCCTATTAGGAAATTTCTGATTGCAATTCATTTGCTATAATACCTGCATTAGAATCATGATTCTGGTCCTGCCCTCTGTATAGTAATTCAGCCCACTGTCACCAAAGACTTTGCTCTGTGTGTGTGTTAGTGAACGCGCCCCTGTATGAGTACATGGGTACATGCCCATACCCACACTACATACACCAGTACTGGAACTTTAACTCAGGGTCTGGGTATTGTCCCTTAGCTTTTTCACTCAAGGCTGGCACTCTACCACTTGAGACATATCTCCACTTCCAGCTCTTTGATTGTTAACTGGAGATAAGATTCACATTGACTTCCCTGCCCAGGCCTAAATGGTGATCCTTGGATCTCAGCCTCCTGAATAGCTGAGTGCCCAGCAACTTTTGTCTTCTGTATCACAAGATTTAAGGAAAAATTTATCTGTTTACAAAAGATTAAACATGGAGCCCCATCCAAATAATCTACATATAGCCATAGGTGTTATAAATGGAATGAAGTTGCCTTTCCTGTTATATTTCTCATCATGGTTTTCAGATCAAGGTCATGCTATAAGGTTCTCTATTTCAGCTGTAGAATGGATATCTGCCAGAATTCTCAGCATACTTAGCTCTGCCTGTTTGATCATGTTTGTTCAGTAATGACTGCTTCCTGTGTTGTGATTTTTATGTAAACTAAACGATCCTTTTCAATTTTGGGTACTCTCAAGATTTTGTTGAGGAAGAAAGAGATTGACCCCCTTGAACTGGATTTCCTGCTTCGATTCCCAGTTGAACACACTTTCGCAAGTCCTGTTGACTTCTTAACTACTCAGTCATGGAGTGCTATCAAGGTACAGTAGGGACTTCTCAATTTCTAACTGTTGGGTTTTGTTTTTTGCAATTGTAGGGCTTGAACTCAGGGCCTGGGCACTGTCCTTGGGCCCTTTTGCTTTGAGCCACAGAGCTACTGATTTTCTAGTGGTTAATTGAAGATATGAGTCTCACACACTTTTCTGCCTGGGCTGGCTTCAAACAGCGACCCACAGATCTCAACCTCCTGAGTAGCTAGGATCATAAGCATGAGCCACCAGCCCCTGGCTTCAAAAGGTTTTTACAATGTTACATTTCTTTGGCATAGAAAGATAATTTAAATAATACAAGTGATATACACCATTATAGTTATAGAAATATACTATATAATGTTATATTCTTTTACTAATCTTTGTATATTGAACTGGTTAATTTCCTGTTGGGAGAAGGAGTTTTAACCAGTGTATGGATAGAGAAATCATTAATCAATAGGAACAGTATCAGAACCTTTGATAACAATCAATTTAAATAAAATTTTTCCATTTATTTCAAATATCATTTGTCCTGTTTTATTTTACATATTTCTCTACTTTTCCTAAATGGTGTTGAAAATTAAGCAGTACAGTAGTTTACTCTCCCTGTAAATACCTAAGCAAAATGGAATACTGTGGAGAGAAAATGAAGTCATGTTTCAATCCTTATTTCATTTTTCTGTCAGAAGATCCAGTTGCTAGGAGTTTATTCTTCCAGGCTCTTGACTTCCTTAGAGATGCCTAGCAAAGATTTGCCCTGATTCTTTGTTCTAAGAAGAAAACATGTCCATGCACTGAACAGATTTGTTGCATCTTATTTTTATAGTACATTTAGATTGTTTTAATTTTTTTTTTTACTTAGACTATCACTTTAGACTCACGAATTCCATTTCAACTGTGTTACCTGTCAGGGCCCCATAAGAAAACAGATGGCATGTTCAAAGGCGGGGTGGGGGTGGGGGGTTGGTCCAGGGACTACTGAGAAGTGAGGCTATAGGAAGGAACAAGCCTATAGAAGCTGTGGCCTATGGCTGAAAAACAGACACTACCAAAGCACACCCCTGCTGTAAGGAACTAGGGAAGAAATACCCCACCTTCCTCCTTTACCCACTCCAGACTAGTCTCTTACCAGTGCTTTCCAAATGGCAAAAAACCAACCAGGCCAGAGAACTAAAGATCATAGCCCTCAACTCCCTTAGAGATCTGAGCAGGCCAGGAAAGACTGCAAGGTAAATCCAGGGAAGAAAAGGAAGACTATGTAGCACAGTTTGCCTTCCTAGGATTCGATCTCTCACACATAAGCTGTAAACAAACTACTGCTCATCCTGTTTCCCTCCTCTGTTACAGGCAGTGGCCCTTAGGGAAGAATTTCGGGGCCTAGACCGTGATGTGGAAGGATCTGCCAAGCAATGGAGGAAGTGGGTGGAATCTGAATGTCCAGAAAAAGAAAAGTTACCACAAGAATGGAAGAAGAAAAGTTTAATACAGAAGCTGATGATTTTGAGGGCAGTACGCCCTGACAGGATGACCTATGCTCTCAGGTGGGCTGGGGACACATTGGGAAATCCAAGTTAACATGAAAGAAACTTGGTTTGGGGAGAGGGGAGGTTAGAGTCTAGTGGAGGCCTCTATCCCCACTGATGAGTTATTCAGCAATATAGTCACCACCACTGTTTAAATGTACCCAGTACAAGACTCAGAATATTCTTCCTGAAAAGCTTCGATTCTGAAATGGTGGAAATATTTTTGGAAGAGAGATGAGTGTATGCAGAGTTTAGAGACAGAAACATTTATTGTCCAAATATGCTTTCCATCATTTGTAGCACCTTGGCCTGAAGGTTGTGCATGTCAAACAAGAAAATTCCTGTAACTACAACTAATGCAGTCCCAGAGCAGAAATCACTATCTACATTTTGGTCCTCATGTCCTTTTTCTTTGCCCTCTTGGCTTCCAAACAGTAATAAGCAGCTTAATTCACACCAATCTTGTTCTCATTTGAATGCACCAACCAAAGAGTTCTTGACTTCCTTCCCTATTGTGTTTCGCTTCCTTCAATAACACTCATGTGCCTCTGGTTTTTCCTTTTGCTTTGTCTAGTTCACTCAATTTCCCCTTTCCTGAGGCCTCTGCCGAACCCTACTTTACAAGTTAATTCTGCTCAGTGGTACTTACTTTCTGCTAAATCTGATGCTGCTGGAGAATAATCCCTGCTTAATTGAGCTTCCTTGCGTTAGAAACACCCAAAAAAGCATTTGTATATTCATGAGAAGCCCAGCAGGCTGGAAAATTGCACTGTGGCAAATCTAATGAACTGTTAATAAGTAATGGGGAGAATCTGGCAGGGAATTTGGGGGACGCAAAGCCATACAGCTGATGGCACTCTGAAGGGAGGGGAATCTCAGTAACCCCCTAAAATGGAATATAGTCTTCTAATCAGAAGACTATATCACTGACTATGTCAGTTAAGTAGAGAGAGATTTCATTGATACACTTGCTGCCTAAATTCAGTTGGGTTCATTTTATTCTAAAAAGACAGCCATATGATAAATTTGGTTTATTTAACCACAGCTGTTTCCCAGTGCTTGTTCAGGTGTTGAGACTTTTCAAGGTCAAAAATCCACGATCTTCTTGTTGTGTGTGTGTCTGCATATTCTTTTTTTTAATAGAAATTTTGTGGAGGAAAAACTGGGTGCCAGGTATGTGGAGAGGACAAGATTGGACTTAGGAAAAGCATTTGAAGAAAGCAACACAGACATCCCCATATTCTTCATCCTGTCCCCAGGGGTAGATGCTCTTAAAGAGCTAGAGACACTTGGTGAGTAGCCAGGAGGCCTACTAGCCTGCTCTTCCTCCCTTTCACCTGCCACTATTTAGCCTTCACTCTGATCATAGCTGTCTTTTTGTTTGTTTGTTATTATTATTTGTTGAAAGTTGGATGTGTGGAAAATGTGAGACTAATAACACTGTAGTTTGAAGAAATGCTCTAAAGAAACATTCATCTAGTTGGCATAATTCACATTTCCTTTGTTACTGTTTTCTACCTTTTGACAGTATTAGGGGCAGAGGGCAATTTTCTCCATGATCATGTAATCTTGTGCCCCCTGTGACTAAATAATGGTCTTTAGAGCAAGTCTATTTGATTGTGCAAGGCCCTATTGCTTTGTGCTCTGGATTACTATTCCCCACGGCCTACACCAGGAGTACCAAGTTAAAGTAGCCCCAACCTGAATGTGCTCCATATAAATGCAGCTTTGCAAGGTGAGAGCTTGTGCGTTTACCCAGCGAACTGATCCGTTCAAGAAATGATGCAATGGCTACCACCTGTTGCTCCTTTTTATGCAGGCAGTACTTTGCTACTCCTGCAGGAGTTTAGAAAGCTCCCCAACAATGCTGCCATCTATCAAAATGTCAAAAGCCTTATTATAAAAGCAAGGGAAGTGCCTTCTGCAGGCTGTGCTGAAGCTTGCAAGGAAGAAGTGGCTCAAAATGCTGCTTACAGAAACCGCTACAGCTTACTTTGGCTTCTCCAGGCAAGTGACCTAGAAGACAGCAGCTGTGAGCACAGAGGAACCTTACAAAACACTCTACCCTTCCTCTTGGTTGACCTTTGCTTTTCCCTGGTTGTGCTTCCTTACAGGCAAAAGACTTGGGTTTACGATTGAGTCGGGAAAATTCCACAATGTGTCTCTAGGACAGGGTCAGGAGATGGTGGCAGAAACAGCTCTGGAGAAAGCTTCCAAAGGAGGGCACTGGGTCCTCCTCCAGGTGAGTGCTATGTTCTCACGGGACCGACAACACTGAGCATGAAGACAGTGGGTGGGAGTTGCTGAGCGGCCCTCTGTGGGGTTTTCCCTAGTTGTACACAGCACACCATGACCTGCCTGCCGACCCTAACCTGCTCTTAACATTCACCAGGCCAAGGTGAAAGTGACTGCCTAATAGGTTTGAATTTTGAAATATCAGAAAGAATCCCAGTGTTCTCCTGTCTTACAGATATGTAGAACTCTGTAATATTACTTGAGGACACAGCAGCTTATAGCAAGGCCACATTCTTAGAGTCATATTGAAGTTGCATGTTGTTTTAAAATTAGCAAAGCCAAGGTGGGTGCTGGCGGCTCACACCTATAAATCTTAAGTACTCAGGATGCTGAGATTTGAAGGTCAAGGTTCAAAGCCAATTCATACAGTAAAGTCTTGAGACTCTTAACTCCAATTAAATATTAAAAAGCCAGAAATGGAGGTGTGGCTTAAGTGGGTAGAGTACCAGCCTTGAGCAAAAATGTCAAGCCAGAACATAAAGCCCTGCATTCAAGCCCCAAATACTGGCAGGAATGAATGAGTGAATGGATGACCACAATTAATTCCATTTTGATCTATATCTGTATATGTCATTGGTCTACCTCTCTGTCTGTGTAGATAGATAGCATCTTATACAACTCTTAACTCTTCCCCTGAGCAATTGTATAGCATTGTTTGGTTATAAACTAAGGACATTAAGCTAGGTGCTGGTAGCTCACACCTGTAATCCTAGCTACTCAGGAGGCTGAGATCGGAGGATCACAGTTCCAAGCCACAGGGGTAGAAAAATCTGTGAGACTTTAATCTCCAATGAACTACTCCAAAAAATCTGGAAGTGGTGCTATGGCTCAAGTAGTAGAGTGCTAGCATTGAGAAAAAGAATGTCAGGGACAGTGCCCAGGCCCTGAGTTCATCCCCTAGGATTGGCACACACACACAAAAAGGACAGTAGAATAGACAACTTTATCCCTACCAGGGCTGAAAATACACAGACCCCATGATTCTACAGTCTGATGTCTTCTGGGACAGCCTCTCTAGTGGAGGATTCTAGCCAGAGGCCAGGGGTATGAGGATATGGAGGCACAAGGAAGCTGTAGTGACTCATATAGTAAGCTCCACTAGCTGTCAGCAGGCCTAGTCATGGCCATTTGATTTGTGACACTGTTAGCCCAAAGGTTCTTTTGAGGAGATAATTCCTAGGTTATCCAGTCTCAAGTTTCTCATGATTACAGTGAAGCTTTAAGGTTGCCATTCATCATATGAAGGGGAGAAAAAATGAGCCCTGGAATGTTCTCCATCCCACAGAACTGCTGGGTGTGGCTGAGCTGCTCCTTAGTTCCAGCTCTCTTGAGAAGCAAGGACTTATTACCCTGGCTCATGCCACGACCCTATGCAGAGGTACAACATGGCCTGTGGTGGTATGCCCTGCATTCAGGCTATTATACCTTGTGTTTATACACAGGCTTATGTCTCCAGAACCTAAGTTTAAAGCATCTTGTGGTTCTGCTTGAAATAAAACTGGAGTCATGCAGAAGCTGCTGGGTGTTGAGGCAGGCTCTGTCCCTATAACACCACCCTTGGTGATGAGGGCCCACTGCTTAGATAAGTTCTCAGTAGAAACACCCTTCCTTCAGAACTTCGGGCAGTGAGTCCCCATTTGAGGCTTACAATCAGTCAATAGCAGAGAACATAAGGTTGACCAACACTATGTTAACACCAAGGTCTCCCCCTAAAAAGGAAAGAGTTTGTTGAAAGTTCTCATGTGCCCCCTAGGTCAGACTAGAGAGAGCACTGGAAGGAATATAGAACCCATCTCCAAAGAATCCATTATTCAAAGAACAATCTTGCTTTTATTTATGTGATGACCCCCCCACACACAATTCAAGTTATAGCATTAAAAAAAAGCAAAACATCTCAAAAGACCTTTACATGACAAGCACTTGATTTATGGTGTTTATTCTAGACCTTTGACTTTTGTTCTTGCTGGTAAACCTGGAATGGAACTGCTTAGCTGTCCTCTTCCCTCCTCCCCTTCCTCTAATCACAAACAGTAATTGGAGGAGGAAAGCTATCTCAGGCCTTCAGCTATCCCACACACTTCCAGTATCCTTTCAGTAGGTAAAAGACAAGACTTTGGCGAGAGTACACCAACATGACAGGAATTCATCATATTGTTTGTAATTTTTATTGCATAGGGAGAGGGTGGGTATAAATATGTCAGTTCGTTTATATCGAAACCCTAGGATGGCCAATTTCAGTTAGGAGACAACATCTCTAGGAGTGTTTAGCTTGCATTTTACTAAAGTTCACACACATAGATATAAAGGAGATAGACTGGCAAGTTAGCTCCATATGCAAAGAAGAGTTTGTGAGTGAACCTAACAAACATTAAAGAATCAATTTTCATGGGCTTAATGGGTGGTTTGTTTTTTTTCAAGATATGTGGACTACTTAAAAATGTACAAGCTTGGGCTGGGGATATGGCCTAGTGGCAAGAGTGCCTGCCTTGTATACATGAGGCTCTGGGTTCAATTCCCCAGCACCACATATACAGAAAAAAACGGCCAGAAGTGGCGCTGTAGCTCAAGGGGCAGAGTGCTATCCTTGAGCCAAAAAAAAAAAAAAAAAAAGCCAGGGACAGTGCTCAGGCCCTGAGTCCAAGGCCCAGGACTGGCCAAAAAAAAAAAAAAAAAAAAAAAAGTACAAGCTTCTATGTCCTTGGAAAAATAAACAAAAGGATCTAGTCATTCCCAAAGCTAGTACCTTCAGAGTAGTACCCAGAGGCTGGTACTACTGGCCTAGTGGCAAGAGTGCTTGCCTCGTATACATGAAGCCCTGGGTTCGATTCCTCAGCACCACATATATAGAAGTGGCTCAAGTGGTAGAGTGTTTGCCTTGCATGCATGAAGTCCTGTGTTTGATTCCTCAGCACAACATAAGCAGAAAAAGCCAGAAGGAGCACTGTGGTTCAAGTGGTAGAGTGTTAGCCTTGAGCAAAAGAGAAGCCAAGGACAGTGGTCAGGCCCTGAGTCCAAGGCCCAGGACTGGCAAAAAAGAAAAGAAAAGAAACCTTCACGTTGTAAAATCCCAGTGTTTAGAGCTTCGGTATGTTTTGGAGGGACTGGAGTCAGCCCATGACTTCTACCCATGGTCAGAATTAGCTGCTGCAATAAAAGCTTGATAATATCAATAGAATGGGCATAGATATTTTGCAGCATAAATTTCAAAGAATATATTACCAGTTCCTTCCTTATTTGGCTTCTTCTTCTGTGTTTTTGTTGGTGTTAACATTTTAACTTTTTTTTGGATATAATTATATTTCTCATAAACATTGTGAGAATGTGTGTGTATGTGTGTGCATGTGTGTTTGCACACATTCATGTGTACGCATGTGCCAGTACTGAAGCTTGAACTCAGAGCCTCAAGATCTCACTGAGCTTTGGCACTCTATCACTTCAGCCATGCTGCCACTTTAATAATTACGTTTCTCTAATGCTGTAATCATTATATCCAGATAGGTTATCTATATATTTATACATGATATGTATATACAATTATATCCAGATATATATCCAAAGCTAGAAAGTATGTGAGCCACATCCTTTATCCCTTTCTCCCAGAATCACTGACAAAACTCTACCTTGTAGATATTTAGTGTTGGAGGAGCAAAGAGCAATAGTGGTGACAGTTTTGTGTGTGTGTGTGTGCACGTGCGCACACACGCACACACGCACACACTTGTATGGGGGAGGGCTTTGACATCTCTAGGATTTAAGGAAATGAAATGTTAGAAATTCACAGAGCATCTCAACAGTATGTGATCATTCTTTCCAGCTGGCCTTTCTTCCCTTATACCCCTTTGCGTCCCTGTGCTCATGAATATGAGTTTGAGGAGAGGAGATTCCCATTAGAAACAATGAAGTAGAGACCCCAGTATATTTCTGTCTCTTAAATTTTATAGTTTGTTAAACTAATCCATTAATGTTTCAGTAATGAACTATAACCAAGGTAAATATTTAGACCAGTCCATCACAGAAGTGACTGGTAGGTGAAGTAGGCATGTGCATTGGGAGGTGTGGAGTATGTGATCTATTCATGGTCCATTCTGGTTTGGATTTTTCCCCTTTTTCTGGTTGTTCATAAAGGAAAACTCAAGACATGGTTCTTTGGGGTTTCAACACATCTATATATAGGGAAGTATTCTAGTACTGTAACTGGCTGTATACTAAGATTTTATAAGAATCATAAGCCATGCTTGTCTTGTAGAATGTCCATTTGGTAGCCAAGTGGCTGGGAACCTTGGAGAAACTCCTTGAAAAATTCAGCCAAGGAAGCCACAGGGATTACAGGGTGTTCATGAGTGCCGAGCCTGCCCCTGCAACGAACGAGCACATCATCCCTCAAGGACTCCTGGAAAATTCCATTAAGATCACCAATGAACCCCCCACAGGAATGCTGGCCAACTTGCATGCTGCTCTGGACAACTTCGACCAGGTAAGAAAGCAGAGCAGCCTGAACTGACAGTAATAGAACTCTTGTCACAAGACTGTGGAGACCATCATCAACTTATGTATCTTACTTAAATAGGTGACATGTTGGGGTGTGTACATGTACAGGTGTGCTTGTATTTCAGTCAGTTGCCTGTTGTCATTTTACAAACCAAATGAGGAGCAGATCAATGTCAAAAAAATATACAACAAACTCTAGGAATAGTGAACAGGCTAGAATTCAAGGCCTGGGCCCTGTCCCTGAGCCCTTTTACTCAAGGATAGCACTCTAACACTTTGAGCCACTGTGCCACTTTCGGTTTTCTGGTGGAAATAAGAGTCTCACGGACTTTCCTGCCTAGGCTGACTTTGAACCTGATCCTCAGATCTCAGTCTCCTAAGTAGCTAGGATTATAGGTGTGAGCCACTGGCGCTGGCTATGGGCTATTTTCATACTAAGTGAGCCATCATTTTTTTAAGAATAAAAATGCAGGTTTTTCTGTGAAACTTGCAGACAGAAAGACCTGATTGGTAATAGTGTATTGGAGGCTGTATACATGCACACTTGCATATGTGGCAGCCTGTTGACTATTCTTCTTCTTCTTTTTTTTTTTTTTTTGCCAGTCCTGGGCCTTGGACTCAGGGCCTGAGCACTGTCCCTGGCTTCTTTTTGCTCAAGGCTAGTACTCTCTTCCTATTGAGCCACAGCACTTCTGGCCATTTTCTTTTTCTTTTTCTTTTTTTCAAATTTTTATTATCAGGTTACAGTTTCATACGTTAGGCATTGGATACATTCCTTGTACTGTTTGTTACCTTGTCCCTTATTCCCCCCCTCCCGCCTCCCCCTTTCCCTTTCCCCCCATGAGGTGTTCAGCTCACTTACACCAAACAGTTTTGCAAGTATTGCTTTTGTAGTTGTTTGTCTTTTTTTACCCTGTGTCTCTCGATTTTGGTATTCCCTTTCAATTTCCTAGTTCTAATACCAGTATAGACGGTTTCCAATATACTCAGATAAGATTACAGAGATAGTGTAGATACAACCACAGGAAGATGATACAAGAACATCATCAATAGTAGAAGCTACAGATACACATGGGACGTTGAAAGTAGTTACAACTGTGATATAACAATCATTTCCATAACATGGAGTTCATTTCACTTAGCATCATCTTATGTGATCATAAGGGTATAGCTATTGGGCTCTTGTGATCCTCTGCTGTGACTTGCCTAAACCTGTGCTAATTATTCCCAATAAGGGAGACCATAGAGTCCATGTTTCTTTGGGTCTGGCTCACTTCACTTAGTATAATTTTTTCCAAGTCCTTCCATTTCCTTACAAATGGGGCAATGCCATTCTTTCTGATAGAGGCATAAAATTCCATTGTGTATATGTACCACATTTTCCTGATCCACTCATCTACTGAGGGGCATCTGGGTTGGTTCCAGATTCTAGCTATGACAAATTGCGCTGCGATGAACATTGTTGTGCTGGTGGCTTTATTGTGATTTTGTTTGTAGTTTTTTGGATACCCAAAAGTGGGGTTGCTGGGTCACAGGGGAGTTCTATATTTAGCCTTCTGAGGAATCTATTTCTGGCCATTTTCTATATGTATGGTGCTGAGGAATCAAACCCAGGGCTTCATATATGAGGCAAGCACTCTTACCACTATGCCATATTCTTAAAGTTCTTTTTTATATTTTCTGATATTAATCTGCTGCTCATTTGGTTTTTAAAACAACAGTCCTACAATATGAAATGGTAAGCAGACTTAAAAAATAATGGTAAGCAGACTTAACCCTTTTTTGCTTAAAAAGCCTGATTCACATTCTCTTCCTACAGAATTTATGTAGTCAGAGTGCAATGAAATGGACATTAGTTAGTTGTTGTTTTTTTAGGATAAAGCTGAGTAAGTGACATATAGTGGCAGATTGAATTAATATTTAGTTATTGTAGTACCTGGGTTTTTATGTGAGCCATCTATAATTCAGGTAATTGTTACATGTCTCCTTGAATCATAATTCTGATATGAAATTTCAAATATGATAGCTGAATCCCCTAGAATTTTTATACATTTGAAAGTAATACCTTTTTTACACCCTTTAAAGTTAATTCCAATTCTGTGTTCCTCTTCTTCCATGAGCTTGCCTTTTATTGGATGTTTAGTTATGAAAGTTATTTTTTATGATTATACATTTCCAAACCATGTAAGTTGCCTAAAGTGACCTACAGAATTCAAGTGACCTGGTGACATTGTTGGGTCTAGAGTGTGTTGGTTCCAGAGCGACAGAAGCCCTAGCTTTGCAGAAAGAAACTGGGCGATGGCCCGTGCCAAACCTAATCTTGGTATAATACTGAAAGTCTCCTGGGAGTCCAGATATTCACTCTTCCACCTAGAGGTTCTAAATATAGTCTGTGGCCCCCATTGATAGATCCATTTTAAATGTGAGCTGGCTGTAGCTTAACCATGATGAAGGAGAAGACAAGAAAAGGCAGATCTAGGCCTCCTCAACCTGACCTCCTTCCCCTTGTTAGTGCTGCCAAATCTGAGGATGGAAAAGTATATTAAACCATAGATTGGATCACTGTTTACCACATTCTTACTTTACAGGTATTGGTACCCTAACTGTATCCATGTAGCATGTCAGGATTCAACTTTCTCCCTCACTTTTCAAAATAATCCCACAGGTCTAGTGCATAGGGCAAGTGTTTCCATTCAGTCCTCTGAGCAATGAGTTTTACTCTTAGCTCACTGCAAGACCATGTGTCATGGAGATTGTATCCATACAGGATATCTTGCTGTAATTAAAAAGAAACCACCAAGATTTGAACAAAACAACAGTCTGTGCAATCACACACATCTGGCAGGTCTGTCCCATGAGCTCACTCACATGCCCATGCTGACAGGTGACTGTGATGCCGGACTCAAGGTTGCCGGGACTGTCCAATTCTCATCATTTCCTGCCCACAATAACAAAGCAGTCAACAACCACCAGGATGAGCCATTTCCTTTATAGCAAATGATATGGATGTTAAAACATCACTTCTGCCCAGGTCCTGTTAACAAAACCATGTCCATATGGGTATGGCATCGCTGGAGACTGGGGAAATCTTGAATGGTGACCATGTGCACAGATGATCTTTTACTGTGGAGCAAGAGAATGATGACACTAGCAGCATGACCTTTGATCATCTAGACCTTACAAGGGAAACTTTGCAAGTGAAAATTCTATCAAGCAGTGTATTAGCATGGTTAGGATTATCTGCTTCATTTTCTAGTGTACTTATAAACATTAAAAATAACAAATGTGGCCAGGTGCTGGTGGCAAATGGCATCCTAGCTACTCAGGAGGCTGACATCTGAGGACCACAGTTCAAAGCCAGCTGATCAAGAAAATCAGTGAGACTCATCCCCAATTAACCACCAGAAAACTGGAACTGTGCCTCAAGTGGTAGAGTGCTATCCTTGAGCACAAAAGCTAAGAAAGTGCCTAGGCTCTGGGTTCAAGCCCTACAACTGACAAAAAAAAAAAAAAAAAGGAATAACAAATGCTAAAGCATAGTGATGTATAACCGGTAACCCTAGCACTCAGGAGTGAGGAAGATGACAAGTTTGATGTCAGCCTAGTCTACACAGCAGCTGTGTCCAAAACAGATCAAAAAAGCTAAATGAAAGTATTCCTTTTACATCACCTGACTGACAAATGCCAACTAGACAGTTCTATCATCTTATCGGATAGACAGCTCTTCTTAAAACCACAGTTCCCTCAAGTACTTTCTAAGATTGGAAAATTCAGACCCTCAGCCCTGAGAACCATCCAGATGCATAACCAAAGCTTTCTTTTCTCCCAGGATACACTTGAGATGTGTTCCAAGGAACAGGAATTTAAAAGCATCCTCTTTTCTCTGTGCTACTTCCATGCCTGTGTTGCGGGGAGGCTGAGGTTTGGTCCCCAGGGCTGGAGCCGAAGCTATCCTTTCAATACTGGGGACCTTTCCATCTGTGTCAATGTCCTGTACAACTACTTAGAGGCAAACCCCAGTGTAAGTACAAGTAGTTGGAGAACCCCTTGCAAGGGGCATAATGAATATGTCGGTGTTTGGGTGCTATCAAGATGGACCAGAATTTTTCAGTGGAAGCTGTTGTTCAAAATAGCTGACACCCCTCCACACACATCTTCTGCCAAGTGTGCAAATAAACTAGATCAAAGATTTGTCAGCAGTGGATGGGTGAACTTCATCAGCTAGGTCAAACCAGTCCTACATCAACAGCTTAGTGCAAAAAAATAATAATAATGTCCTTCATTATGTTAACAAAACAGTGGTTTACATGTGCATATATGCCAGATTCATTAGGCAGGTAATGAAGCATTTGCACAAATGTAATTACATACAGCAATCCTGACAGTTCATAACACTGCATTAATAATCACTACAATTAGTTCTGATGATGGAAGCAATTTACAGTGCGTCACACATATAAATAATGGTGCACTTCCTGCATATGTCATTATTATGTATTAAGGATGCCACCTTGTTGTGACTTTCTCGGTAATGTCCTCCCTGATTTGACGTTAAAAGGAGATGAATGATTTTCTGTCATAGCTAAAATGTGTTTTACAGATGGGGATAGGAATGCCTCATCAAGACCAGTTGGGTAAACTCCTATCAACCCAATGACTGAATTTCAGAAAGAAAGAACCATTGGTTCCTAAGGATTTTCTAGCGTAATCTTCACAGTCCTCCATCGAGTTAACTCTGAGATACATTTGTCCAAAACAACTAAGTATTGAGCTGTAGGCCACACTTTCTATAGAGGGCCTTTAATATCCCAGATCCATGTTTTTAAGGAAATGTGGTTGTTTGATGTTTTGTTGGTAGCTATTCCAGTGTTTCTCATCAGAATATGTTTTCGTGATGTGCAATAGCAATATGGTCTTCCAAAGAATAAATAAGTTATTTCCAAAACAAATGACTTTATGATTATCAATATCCTCTATAATTTTTAATATACAAATTAAAACTCCACACACTTGGAGCATGTTTTAGTAACTCTAACAACGTTGTTGTATTGATTACAGCACGTTTTGTTTGAAGTTCTGAACATAATCTTATTCTAATAGTTCTACATAGAAAAAGAAATAGATTTAATAGTTACTTTCAAGTCTTTTGTAACTGGTTCCCTAAGGCTGAGCCCAAGAATATAATCCTATTCCAGCCGAGTCCTGCACACACTTAAGGTAAAAATGGAGAAAGGGAGAAGTTGACATATGTGTTAAATCGTGATGGGTCCTGCTGCTTAGAAAATATCTGTACAAGACCAAGAGCAGGATTAGGAGAAAGAGAAATGATTACTGAAAGGAAGGCTACTACCTGATCATAATATTGAGGGAAATTCATGTTTGATTCTAAAATCCAAAGCAGATGTTAATTCAATGCAATCAGAAGAGAAAAGAGAATATAGAGAAGTCTGTTTCCCAGCCCATGTGGAGTGCTTGAGGAAAGCATGTTGCAGTCTAGTTACTTCTCTTTTAGATTTGAGGTTTGTTTATTCAAACTCCGACTTGCAGCAAGTACTTTTGAATGATTGAAGAAGCAATTTTACTTGTTCTGTCACATCAAACCTTGAGTGAAGGCTATAATTACATTCTTACTTGAGCTATTGGGAAGCAATAGGCTGCCCCAAGGGTGTGACGATTCCTGGAAAGCTTTATCACAAAATGGCATGTTTGGCAAACTGAGAGGAAGCTAAAGGGTAGCTAAAGGGGACTCCAAACTCTGCTAAGGTGATTTTAGAAAATGGCGATGCAGTGAGGTCTTGAGTTAAACAAGATGCATTAGCAATAGCACCTAGAACAGTCATTTGACCAATCAGACCAATAAAACCGAGTTCTTGCTCAGCCAGCATGCTTGTCCAAACTTTGGAAAGCAATAGAATTTGAAATCCATCTCAAATTTAAATTGCCTGGCCACTATTATCTGTTCCTGAGTCACATAATGAAAGCTCATATGAACTTAATACTAAAAATAGGGAGTACTTCAAAGGCCTCATGAGTCAACATTTTCTCAGGGCATTGAATGAGAGTTCCCAGCTTACCCTGTTCCAGAATTTACTCCTTTTCCTTTAAAATAAGTATGAAAAGTTCCACAGTGGTGAACTTTCATTGAATATATTAGGACCCACTGAAATTAATCCTCCTAGGATATTCTACATAGGAACTTCTCACACAATGTCTACATCTCTCTTGAGTGCCCCTGCAGACAAGGAAGGACTTTAGGTGTTGTTAGAGGTGTGTGTGTGTGTGTGTGTGTGTGTGTGTGTGTGTGTGTGTGTGTGTGTCTGGCCAAAGGGAGGCAGATGCTTTGGGCCTAAAAGTGAAGTTTTGCTTGCATTTCCCCCCAGGTGCCATGGGAGGACCTCCGCTACCTCTTTGGTGAGATCATGTATGGTGGCCATATCACAGATGCCTGGGATCGAAAACTGTGCCGGGTATATTTAGAAGAATTCATGAATCCATCTTTGGTGAGCCATTATAAAAACTAATCCCATTGAGAAAATTGTGGTAGGAACATTTAGAATTAGTTTCACTGTACAATTTTTAAATGTTAATGCCCCCTGCAAAAAAAAAAAAGTGCCTTCTAGTGCATCTTTATAGACCTTTGGTAACCTGTTAGAAATGCAGATTCTCAGGCCCTTTCTGAGATAGAGAATCAGAATTTGTACTTTCATTAGCTTCTTCCAGAAGATTTCTGCACATGCCATGTGACAAGGTATAGCCACTCTCTTGTGAACTGACTCACTCAAGGTGGATGATGTCTCTGTGAGCTATGCAGAACACATATTGTTCTCCATAGAGCAGAGTGAAACACAGAGGCCTGCTGATGGGCCTTAGGCTACTTGGTGTGTATGGGCAGTTCATGTTGTGATTGAAAGGCTCATTTCATTATAGTGCTCCTCTTTTCTTTTTTTTCCTTTAGTGATTTTTTTTTTTTTTGCCTGTTACAGAAGTCCTAAAATAGTTTAAATTTCGTACAGTAACACTGAGACACTAGGTCCCAAAATAATGCTCAAGAGGACATGATAGAAGTACTGAGATGGTGTGGACTTTTTAGCTTGAGTAAATCAGTCTACTATATGAACGTGTCAGAACATCACCGAACCCGATCCCCAACTGTGGGTGTATGTCTGTGTGTATGCACTCACACATGGGTATATGTACTGGTATTGGGGATTGAGCTCAGGGCCGGAGTGCTATCCCTTAGCATTTTCTCTCAAAACCAGCACTCTATCACTTGGGCCACAGCTCCACTTCAGGCTTTTTGCTTTTTAGATGGAGATAGTATCACAGATTTTCCTGCCCAGATTGATTTTGAACAAGGCTCTTCACATCTCAGCCTCCTGAGTAGCTAAGATTATAGGTGTGAGCTGCTGGTATCCAGCATGGATGGTTTTACTTTTAAGAACATTTTTATTCTCTAAGATTTGGGTTTTCCTCCATCTGTGAGGAGGGAATGTAAATTTTATCATTGCACTTTTCCCATTTCTTGTTGAATTTTCCCATTGTCTATAGAAACCATTTGCATTCTGGGCTATTTCTAATAAAATTAACTTAGATCTTATTTCTCATACCGAAGTAGCTCAGAGCGATGGCCAGCTCTTCCTCATGCTCACTAACCCACACGTGATGTTTAGATTCATGGCTACTTCTTGATTATTTTTTAGAAACCCTTTTAGACTCACTGTATAGATTTGACCACGTACTCTCCTCCCTTTTGAGAAATAATCATGTATTAGAAGACAGTGAAGAAGCAAAATAGACTTTCTTGCTCTGTGACCATTTTTTAGGCATTTCTTGTGATTCTGAGTGTCCTAATGTTCCTCAGTACTAATGAGCAGGACTTCATGTGTCAGAAAGCTACTTCCAACTTAACACAATAGAAAGTTACCCCTCAGAAGAGATCTAGGAGCAAGTTACCATGGAGATGGAAAAGATACACAGTCTGTGGATGATGGTAGAGGTCAGGGGGCAAAGTGGGAAGCTCTTGCAGATGTTATCGCCCCACCCCCACCCCCGGCTCCGACCTATGACTGTTGGGAGAAATACTGATGTCAATTCAGACACTCCATTAACCTTCACAAGTCTGAACTCCCATTCTAATAATTGTAAAATAAATATAGGTGGCGAAACCTGAGGGGCTTCACTGGTGTGTGTGAGCCCGTTAGAAAGGTAAGTACCTGACCTTCTATACAGATCAGGTGAGATTTTTCAGGATCAAAATGCTTTATTTGCAATCTGGCATCCTTATCTGACTAAGGGAAACTAATAGACTGACTTCATGTCAGAAGCTACAGATCTACTTATTTTATTCTCTGGCAAATGCTTGTGATTGTCGATATTATAACAAAGTGATCTAACAATTCAGCATGTCCAAGAAATATTTTTGCCCCATCTTCTGTTGTTAGTGTCTTTGCAAATTATTATTGGCTGCCCTGGACTTGATCAAAAGACAACTGATTAGTTGGCAAAGTTGTGTTCTTATTTTTAAAAAATCTTTCCAGTAATATTAAGATTGTTTTGTGGGTGGATTTTTGTGTATGTGTGCTAATATTGGGGCTTGAGCTCAGAGCCTGAACACTAACCCTCAGCTTTTTTGCCCAAGGATGGTGCTCAACCACTTGAACCATAGTCCCACTTCCAGCTTTTGCTGGTTAACTGGAGCCTCACAGATTTTACTGCCCGGGCTGACTTTAAACCATGATCCTCAAATCTCAGCTTCCTGAGTAGCTAGGATTGCAAGTGTGAGCCATCAGCACCCAGTTGAGTAATATCTTTTTATAAGGAAAAAAGGATAAGCTGCTTTGAGTTTGCACTCAAAAAGAGTTCTACAATGGCAATGTGCCTTAAAGAGTCTTTGAACAAAGGTAAAGACATAAGCATTTTCTCACCTGACACATGTACTTGGAAATGCTAAATAAGTAATACCTTAAAAATTACTTTCAGAAAACAAGGTATCAGGTGATCTTATTTCCCAAAAAGTGTCACATAGTCATCATATACTAGCAACTATTTTGGTGACAGGGTATCTCTAGAGCACAAGTCTCTATTTCCAAACTTCAGTTGTTTGACATTAAAGTAGGAATTTACAGTAAGACATTTCCCAGGTTTTGTTCTCCCTTCCAGAAAAACAAGATGTGCTTAAAATAACCACACCTGCCCCCCCAGGCCAGGAGATCCAAATTAATATGTGTAAAAACCTGCTTGGAACCTAGTTGTTTGCAGTCAGAAGCTCTGCTGATGAAAAGTTGTTTCATTTAATTAATTTTTGGTTTTGGAGAGGCAACTAGAAGTCTGGGACTTTTTGGCCACAACCTCTGCAGTAGCCTCATGAATTGCCTTCTGGGACACACATAGAACCCCCTACCCTTTGAGATTTGGAGATCATAAGCCAAAATGGCCCAAGGTTCAAATAGGACAGGAAACGTCCTGCACTTGAGAGTTCTTCCTAAGGGGGCAGGCAGGTTAGATAGACTATCTGGCAGCTATGTGTGCTGGACAGGAAAGACTCCTACTGCTTTATGTCATTCACAAGTCCGTGATGACAGCTTAGTGATTGTCCTCCAACTGCCCACATGCTCCAACACTTTAAGCTGAGTCTCAAGACAAAGAATGCTCATCATGGGCAGGATGCTGCTTATTCAGCTCTAGAAGGCCCATGCAGACCTATTTGACTTTTATGGAGCCTATGGCTCTGACAAGCAGCCACCATGAAATGGCAGGGATGCATATATCTGTGTATGTGTGTGTGCATGCAGAAAACTTTAAGTTATTTCTTAAAGTCATAAAATCACTAAGAATGGGAAGTGAACCAGATCTGCCTACCTGTTAAGTCTTAGACCCAATGTGAGTTTGCTGCTTTCCTTTATGTGGCTCATCACTCAACACATAGAAGCCCACTTCACATTTGTAAACAGACTGCTTACTTTCTTTCCAAAGGGTACAAGACCATTTCAGTCTCATCAGCATTACCAAGGATGCCCTCAGCCAGCCAGTGGCATTTTAATGTTTCCAAGTGGTTCATGTTTTCAATAGTTTTTTCCTTTGTCTCTTTCATTTGCAGGGCCCATTAGCTGCAGTGTGTGTGTGTGTGTGTGTGTGTGTGTGTGTGTGTGTGTGTGTGTGCATGCACACGCGCACATGCATGCACTTTTTTGCACAAGGCTAGTGTTCTACTACTTGAGTCATAGCTCCACTTCTGGTTTGGGGGATAGTTATTTGGAGATGAGTCTCAGACTTTCTTGCCTAGTCTGGCTCTGAACCACGATCCTCAGATCTCAGCCTACTCAGTAGTTTAGATTACAAGCATGAGCCACCAGCACCCAGCTAGTTGCAGCTTTTACAAGTTGTTTCACCTACTTACTGAGCACCAACAGAGAAGGACAAGTTCTTAAGAGAACGAAGTTCTATTGGGATATGCTTATTGCAATTATGAATTTTGCTATTCACATTTTTGCTCGTTTTTTTATTTTGGCTAATTTATCTTCCAGAGGCTAATAATGGTGAGTTTAATTCTCCCATACAGCTCTGTTTTGGCCATCTGGCCCCTGTGTTGGTAGGAGAGACATCACAAGCAGGATTCACATAGGTCTGTGAATGGGTTGAAATCTTTACTGTTTTCTTAAGAGGGGGATGCAAGTGTCCGTATCAACCAATTTTTTTCAAATGTTAATTGTTTGACATAGAAGTAGGATATTTTTTAGTCCACTGACACTGAAATATTGATAACTTTATAAAGTGATCAGCATGTGAATAATGAATAGAACTAAGCTCAAGGATATTGGTGGTAGGAAAGTTGCATTAGGTCCTTCCAAATTCATTGGGTCAAGACTTGTTTCTGGCAATATGAAGGATTAGAACCTTTGAAACTTGGAAATAACCCTGCTGTAAAAGTAGAAATGCTAACTCAAATATCAATAATGTTCTTTGAAATTCATGGACAGCCACTGAGTAGCTATGTTAAATCAAAGGGTTGCAAGGCAATCCTATTATAGACTGCATGTTTAAGAAAGAGGGAACCGCCACGTGGTGACTCAAACCTGTACTTAGAAGGCTATGCTTGCTACTCAGAAGGCTGAGACTTGACAGTTGTGGTTTGAAGTTAGACAGGCAGGAAAGTACATGAGACTCTTATCTCCAATAACTTACAAAAAAAAAAAAAAAGCCAGAAGTTGAGCTGTGTGGTGGAGTGGCTTAAGTGGTAGAGTGCTAGCCTTGAGTGAGAAAAGCTCAGGGACAGAACCCAGGCTTGTTCAAGCCCCTAGACTGGCAAAAAAAAAAAAAAAAAAAAAAAGAGGGAACCACCATGACTGAACCACGTGGCTGAGTATGTGGAAAACACACTTATTTTATCGCCTTTGCTCTGAGTTGCCTAAGAACTAGGTCCTAAGAAGCTTCCAAGGGGTGTTGTGGCATGCCAGAGATCAGTACATATTGAGCAGAGAAAACTCAGTCCCCAGGTGAGTGATGAGATATGGTACACCATGTACAGTAAAAAGCAAATCTCACTTCCTTAAAACTTAGAAAACCTAGGAAGAAAAGAGCTATACTACAAGATAAGTAAAAAAATAACATTCCCTTGTGCAGAGCTTGTGGTGACTGGGAAAATGAATTTCCTGGGAACTGAGACCAATGGGAGCAGGGAGGGGAATCTGAAACTATACCGTTGATTAGAAACTTGTAAGCATTTGAACCTGTTTACGGCAGAGATTCAAGTCCATGAATTCTTTGGTTATATGTTGAAAATTTATCTTCTAATGTTTAGAAGATTTGATATTGGAGCTCATACTGCCTTTAAGTGTCCCTTTATGGAGTACCTACCCTCTCTCCTTCAGCCTTAATGAAGTACATGGGTACAGTAAAGCTCACAGGCAACTGACCAGTGAACTAACTGACATTTCCTTGTGGCTGAAGATTGAAGATGAACTCATGCTGGCACCAGGATTTGCAGCCCCACCCTACCTAGACTACTCAGGCTACCACCAGTACATAGAAGAGATGCTGCCTCCTGAAAGTCCTGCACTGTACGGCCTCCATCCCAATGCTGAAATAGAGTTCCTGACGGTCACCTCCACCACGCTCTTCAGAACTCTGCTGGAGATGCAACCCAGGAATGCAGTCAGCAGTGATGACCTGGGGCAGTCTACAGAAGAAAAGGTACCTAGCGTCTTTCTGTTTCTAACCTGAGGTCTAAATCATACATGTAAAAGTGAACTAATTTTAACTGAGCAACTCAATGAATTTTTACATAAACAGTCATATAACCAACACCTTGGTCAAATTAAGAACATTTTTAGTAGTCCAAAAGGATATGCATGCTCATTACCAGCACGCATCTCCCTGTTCCTCAGAGGTAATGTTTACCTCCAACTACACAGAATAGTGCTTGTCCTAGTGTCAGCTTCATGTACCAGTGGTTTGTTTTGGTATCTATATGACCATGTAAGTCTTACTTTAAAAAAAAAAAAAAAAACTTTTTCTAAGATTCTCAGCCATATTGTCCTTCACCAACAAATGTCAACTCCTAAAGGCTCCAAGACTCATTTTTCTAAACACTGAAGTGGGATTGGCAGCTCACTGGGTGTCAACAGGACTGCCCAACTTCCTCAAGTAGCTTTATGTATTCCACTCCCACTAACAACATAAGTCTATTGTGCTCTACTTCCTTGAGGTTTCCTTAGAGCTAATGAGATTTCTTAACAGTTTTAAGTCTGCAGCCCTCTGCTGCGGAAATAGTATTGACATCTTTCACTTGTGCATGGAACTGGATGTTCTCACTGGTTACTTTTCACTCGGGTATACCAAGGCTTGAACTCAGGGCCTCATACTGTCACTTGGCTTTCTTGCTCCTGGCTGGTGCTCTACCACTTCAGTCATATTCCAGTCTGGCACATTACTGGCAAATTAGATGGAATCTTGAGAACTTTTCTACTTAGGACAGCTTTGAACCAGTCCTCTGAGTTGGCCTTTTAAGTAAGATTACAGGCATGAGCCACTGGTGCCTTGCCTGCTTGCTCTACTTTTAATTGAGTTGTCAGTCTTTTTCTTATGGATTTGTAACAACATTCAAGGTATGCATCCTTGGTTAGATAAATGAATTGCAAATATGTGGCCTGGCGTTCCAGCTCCTCAAATGGTTTTGTTTCTGCCATTTCATTGTGGTGCCTTTTGTATGTTACCTTGGGAGATTGGCATTTCTTTTTTTGAAGATTTTTAGTCTTGAATGATGGGAATGAAAAATGTTTTTTTTTATCTTTAGACTAAAATCTTGTTTCTTGGTAATTAAGTCTGAATGGCTGATTTTCTCCAAATAAATCAGCCTTATTGCACTCAAAATTATTAATCAGGATTTGATTGGCAAAGATTCAGGTTGTTCAAATCGAGCTTACTAAACATTAGATCTAATTATACTGCAGTCCCGGAGCTAGCCAAATTATTTCCTGTAGTTTTCTAATGATTTCTTGAAATAGAAGCAGAGAGGTGGATGGTGGACACCTCAGTCTGGTTTTGCACTTCTGTCTTTACAATAATAAGCAAGTAGACCATTGAGCAAAAAAAGGCAGAAAAAAATAAAGCAAAGATGCCTACCCCGAGAGCCAGGTAGATTATAAGTAACCAAGGCAACAGATGTTAACTACACATGAGGCAATAGGACTTTACAGAAGTCTCCAAGCCTGGAGTTGTACCAGGATCTGTTTCAGAGGTAATCTTAGGTGACTTGCCAAGGCCAGACAGCTAGAAAAGATCAATGAAGGAAAACAAATCCTGGCCAACTCCAAAGTGTTACCCAACTACTGCACTGTGTTTCACATTGTGTACCACTATTATAGATGGGACTAAGGTTTCAAGACCTGAAAATTTCCCCACCAGAATGCTGGTTTACAAACATCATGTCAGGATTACTAGCAGTAATTGGATAAAACAAAAAGAGGGAAAGCAGGCACATGTGGCTAGACTACTTTTTAATTTTTTTTTTTTTTGGTGGGGGGGCAGGGGTAGGTAGGAAATGGCTGGCATTCATACCTTTTAAGAACAGCAGGTGGGGCTGGGGATATAGCCTAGTGGCAAGAGTGCCTGCCTCGGATACACAAGGCCCTAGGTTCGATTCCCCAGCACCACATATACAGAAAACGGCCAGAAGCGGCGCTGTGGCTCAAGTGGCAGAGTGCTAGCCTTGAGCGGGAAGAAGCCAGGGACAGTGCTCAGGCCCCGAGTCCAAGGCCCAGGACTGGCCAAAAAAAAAAAAATAAATAACAGCAGGTGTCTTTCCAATGCATTAACAGGCATCTTTGAGTGTTGCAATTTATATAATTTCAAAAAGTATGGTATACAGTCATTTTGAGCAAAAACTAAAGAGAAATCTGTGTGTGCGTTAATGATTTTAAGGTTAAGAATATTTTGGATGACATTTTGGAGAAAATTCCAGAAGAATTCAACATGGCAGACATAATGCAAAAAAACTGCAACAGAAGCCCGTATGTTCTTGTTTGCTTCCAAGAATGTGAAAGGATGAATATTCTCATTCGTGAAATTCGTGTGTCACTTCAACAGTTAGACCTTGGCTTGAAGGTACATTTAGAATGGAACTAGAGGGGGCATCACCAACATTAAAAGGTACTAAAAGATCTTTTCTTCTCTATGCAAGGGGGAGCTGACATTATCTCCTGATGTGGAAGCCCAGCAGGCTGCATTGAGTTACAACAGGGTTCCAGACACTTGGAGCAAACTGGCTTACCCATCTACCTATGGCCTCGCACAGTGGTGAGCTACCCATCTTTGCTGCCACCACCATTATTAACATCAGTGCAGTTAGCCACTTTATTGGGTCTTCTAAAAGCCCCAAAGATCTGTCCAGCCCATAACTGGGCAAACCCTACTACCAATTTCATTTCAGTTTCCCAGGTACGTTGCCTCCCAGGGGTAAAAAAAAATCAGTTCAGAGCAAGATTCAAATCATGCCTATTATTTGCTCTTGGAATTATACCTCCATACACCAATTTCATTTGAGTTTCCCTCCCTGGTAGGTTGCTTCCGAAGGAGGTGGGGGAAATCAGTTCAAAGTTAGGAACAGAGAAGAATCTGCTTCTCCATTATTTGCTACTAGAAATAATACAGCCACAGTACTTTTTGTTTATAGTCAATAATTTTGCTTTAAGAGTGTATCACCTTCTTTGCTCGGCCTTGCTTTGCACATTTTGTTCTGGGCTTTCATCTCACCATAATATATACTATATATCAGAGCCAAAAGAGGCAGGCAACCTTCCCCTGCAGCGTCCTTCCAGATACACACATGTATACTCAGCCTACTGCTAGCGCCTATATGGGATTCAGAGACTTAGGACTGATTTCCCCCAGGCTGTCTGGTGCTCCAATTCTAGACTCCCAACACTGTTCTGAAATGTACCTATCATTTCTTCCCAAGTTTCTTTATAGCCTTGTTCTTGGAGTCTACTACTGTACATGTGTGTATTCCTTCAGAGGTATATCCCACTTGGACTTACGTGATGTTACAGATGTGAGGATCCATCTCAAAGCATATTGCTCTGAATACAGCCTCTCCCTGTGTTGTTGGGTCTGTTCATCTGTCTGAATTCTTAGTTTCTGCCTCCCGATTTTCTTCCTTGATTTTTTTCCCTGCCCAAGATTCATTTTTTTCTTCATGTCCCAAGTTAGAAAGCTGTTCATTGGATTTGCTGGTAGTGTTTTATGTCATATAGTCTGCCATCTTTACACCTGAACACTGGCTGGTTATAAAAGCAAATTCACATGGCTGGACTCCATCAGCATCACTCCACGCTGTCTCCAATTTGCATGCTTTCCTCCCTTTATAAATGGGTTGTTTTCCCTGGCCATCAAGGGCAGTTACCCTTACAAGTCTATGTTACAAGACATATTGTAATAGTTATTCTGTGATATGTCCCCTGGTTATACAGATTCAGATTTGACTTTGGAAAATCAGCTATTTGAAAGAATATAATGCTAGCCAGAGTACAGGCCTATATTGTTAGTAGAAACTTTCGCTGTGGTGCCCCAATCTTGAAGGTGAATTATTTTCATCTAGCTTTTTTCATAGCCTTGGCTAAAACACCTTAGGTAGCCATCTCTGACATTGGATGAGAGGTTCCTCATTCACCTAATTCCCTTGCAACTGAACCAAAGGTCTCAGAAAACCTCAGCAGTAGCCTAATGCCAGCTGTTATCTAACCATTTGATCCCTATCCCTGTCCTTTTAGCAGCTCTTAAATTACACTTCAAGGTGTCTATTTGCACATTTTACCGGAGTTGCCTCTTTTCCTTGGCCTCCAGGAGCCAGCTTCCTTGTAACTTATGGTATGTTATTCTCTACTCAATAATGAGAACTAGATGACAATGTGTACAAACACTAGTTTCTCAAAGCCCACCATGGATAGCAGAGGACTCTTAGTACCTTTTCCCTTCCCCCTTTGAGTGATTATCACAAGATCGCTACCAGACTATGTTCCCTCTACCTGGTCTCTCAAGGACCATCACAGCTTCCTTTCCACATCCTCAAGGATGTTCACAGCATCCGGACCACAAGGGGGCCCTTTTTGGACCAATTCATATGAAGATGACCTATACACTTATCACACAGCACCAGGAGGATGGAAATAGCTGGGTAGTTTTTCCTCTATATCCCCAGGGTGTCCTGTCCAGGTGGTTAACAGCTGTAAGCACTGCAGGTACAAAATATCAGCAGGGAACAAACTAGTTCTTTAAAGGGACAATGCCCAGTAAATCAACTGATGAAATGCTTATCTGGTATCAGGGCTGTGCCTCCTAACAGACCCAACCCTTCCCTACCTTTTCTGGGATCTTATTGGAAGACACCCATTTCACTAAAAAGCATGTTTATTGTTTCCCATCTTCTGTTAACCAGGTTTAATGACCTCCTCTTGCGCTGCCGAGAACTTGACACTTGGACACAAGACCTTGCCCTCCCAGCTGTAGTGTGGCTTTCTGGCTTCTTCAACCCTCAGTCCTTCTTAACAGGTGAAGTTGAAGCCTGAATCCTGGCAGAGCCACACCCTGATGCGAGTCCTGCCTTTCTTTTCCTTGGATGCTTTTGCATTTCTCTGCCCTGCTTGCCATTCTTAGGCAACTACTGGGAGGGAAGCAGAAATGGTGGGGGCAACAAGACAGAATATAGTGCAGGGGTGAGGTTCATCGAAGGGAGGGCCCAATAGTCTCTCATTTTTCCACTCTGCTAAGGTACTTGCAAGAGCAACTACAGACAAGTAGCTACAACTGTTGCAGTATACCTGGAGTGAAAGCTCAGGTTCTGCAGGCCTTAGTTTATAGTCCTGACATATATGTAGCTTTGTCAGTCATCTTCATTTCCCTCCCAAAGCGATCATGCAAACCATGGCTCGAAAAAATGAGTGGCCCCTGGACAGAATGTGCCTAACTGTTGATGTGACCAAAAAAACGAAGGAAGATTACGGCCACCCCCCAAGGGAAGGCGCATACCTCCACGGGCTCTTCATGGAAGGTGAGACATCCTAGGGTACACAGGTGACACCTCTGGGGGTGATGCTTGTTCCCCAGGATCCACTCACCTGATGCTGCCTACTTACTGCTTCTCGTTTCCTCCTCTTTAAGCCACTTACACGCCGAGATGTGGGTTCATGTGAGCCAGATTCTGAGGTATTTGTGTTGATTCTTCACATACTACAGATTGAGAATCTGTTAATGCCCTAGGATACCTCAAGACCTACATTGATTTCCCAATGAATCCAAGATTTTCTCTCTAAAAAACTATCAGTACATTTGCTCTAATATTTTCCACCAAACTTCTCCAATTGAAGATAGAGAAGACTGTTCTTGTTTGTATGGTCTCAGGGGACTGGAATGCAAAATATTCCAAATTTGACTATGCATTGATTCTTTAGGACACCTTGTCTTTGCCAAGATATATGCTTTGTACTTTAAAGTCTGTGCAAGAGATAATACTCTAATAAGAAAGTATTGGAGAACTCGCTTTCCTGTGTGCTAGGGCTGGAAGTCAGTGCTTCAAACTATTTTTCACCCATGGCTGGCAGTCTCCCTTAAGTCACACCTCTACTTCCATCTGGTTAATTGGAAATAAGAGTCTCAGGTATTAGTCTGCCCAGAGAGCCCTTGGCCTTCTGGTTTTTCTTTTTTTAAAAAAGGAGAATAGTGGGCTGGGAATATGGCCTAGTGGTAAAGTGCTCACCTCGTATACATGAAGCCCTGGGTTCAATTCCTCAGCACCACATATATAGAAAAAGCCAGAAGTGGTGCTGTGGCTCAAGTGGTAGAGTGATTTTTGCTTGAGCAAAAAGAAGCCAGGGACAGTGCTCAGGCCCTAAGCTCAAGGCCCAGGACTGGCAAAAAAAAAAAAAAAACAAGGGCTGGGGAAATGGCCTAGTGGCGAGAGAGCTTGCCTCGTATACATGAGGCCCTGGGTTCAATTCCCCAGCACCACATATACAGAAAACGGCCAGAAGTGGCGCTGTGGCTCAAGTGGCAGAGTGCTAGCCTTGAGCAAAAAGGAAGCCAGGGACAGTGCTCAGGCCCTGAGTCCAAGGCCCAGGACTGGCCATAAAAATAAATAAAAATAAATAAAATTTATTTTTTAAAAAAAACAAAACAAAAAAGGAGAATAGTGTTTGAATTTGTATAGCATCTTTTCATCAAAGTGTTTTTAGCCAAGGAGCAATGTCTATGCATAGAAGCAGCAAGTTAATCTCTCTCCAACCTCAATCACGTTCAGCTAGGTCAAGATACCACTGCCAAGTAAAGACATGACAAAACTGGTACATTTATTGCATCCAACAATTAGAACATCAGTACCAACATGCCTTGCAATTTCACTCAGGTGCCAGATGGGACACCCAGGCAGGAACCATCGTTGAAGCCCGCCTCAAGGAGTTAAGGTCTACGATGCCAGTCATCTTTGCCAAAGCCATACCCATGGAGAGACAAGAAACCAGACATACCTACGAATGCCCTGTGTACAAAACCAAAATGAGAGGCTCCACCTACATCTGGACTTTCAGACTGAAGAGCAAAGAGAAAGCTGCTAAATGGGTACTGGCAGGCGTGGCTCTGTTGCTTGAAGCGTGAGATGGCTCTGGTTGCTGGACTTGTATTCCTCCAGCCTCAGCTAGACCACAGTAAGAATGGTGCATTGTGGGGCCGCACTGCTCCCACAAACCTCAGTCTATTCTACTGAAAGGTATAAAAATTCCAGCTTCTGTAACTTTAACAATTTACATGTGCATTCTTTTTTTTCTTTGACATCATCCTTACAAAGTTGAAAGAGTAGCAAATATAGAGAAAACGCTTAGAAACCTGGCTGTATTTGTACTCATTCTTAGCTTTCCCTAATACTTCTCTGACATGCTATGATTCAAAGTAGTACAGTGTCTCACATTTCTACCAAAGTTACACTGGACATACTCATAACCTCAAGAGCAATACAACTTCGGGGGTGGGGGAAGAGAATTAGTTCTTATAGACACCCATCTTTTTAAATTAACCCTTACAATCTTTTAAAAGCAGCAGGCACTCTGAATCCTCCAGTGTCTGTAACGTGACAGTCCACTTCTGGTAAGTCTTAACAGTAACTCTCACATTCTGTGGTTAATTGCACTTTGTAATTTAGGGGAACATTCAGGATACATTTCCAAGGGTCCACAGCAGGATAAACTGTGGTCTGCGCTTTGTCATTCAAAATAAGGCAAACTGAAAGTAATGCAATTTGTTGAAATGGCTGGGAGAACAGGTGAATTACACAGTATCAAAGGTAAGAACTGCTTATACAGATTTCCTCTGTAACTTACCTGAACTTTTAACTCCACCCCATTTAAATTGTGCTTTTGAGTCACTGACAGATATGGCAACACAGTTCTGTACATATATGTATATATATAATAGATTCCTCTTCTATTTTCCTGAGAAATCTTTTTAAGCATATAACCTTTTTTTTTAAAGATAGTATTTAGAAACAGTAAAATATCTAAAATAACCTTCTGTATAAAAAAAGTGTAAGAAATCTTAGCCATCAACAGTTTGTATTCTTGGAGTACTCTGGTGAGTTGACTGGTTCTTTTTTCCTCTCACTTGTCTTCTACCAGCTGCTTTTGTAAGCTGGGGAAAAGATGAAAAGTGTTTTTAGGAAGTAATCACACAGAGGCAAACACAAAGCAGCATTCTCTAAGCTAGGGAACTTTGAGAACCTAATCTTCAGAATGTATACCCCTATCTCCTGATTCTGGATGCTTTTCAAAACCACCAAGCCTGCCCTCAGACCTTCTTCTCCACTCTGCCCTGTAGTGCGGTTGCAAATCCAAGTACAAAGACCATGGCAGCACTTCTCCCAGGCATCATTCACTCACTCCCTGACTTCAGGATTTATTATAGAAGTGACTTGCTGCCCATTCTCTGCTCATTATTGTTGTAGCTGCCTGCATTGCTTACAGTCTTAGCCTGCACTGTCTATTCTTTCCAGTTCTGTTTTTACCATAAAGAGGAAGTTGAAGTTTGTAGCAAATGAGGGCATTTTCTCCTAGGGAAATGAATAGGCCTGAGCTTCTCCAATGCAAACAGATACAGAATGGATGAACTCAAGGAGGTTTCCATAAACCAAGTACTACAGTAAGTGTCCCCACCCTGGACTTCGAGGGTCACAACCCCTAGTTTTAAGATGTTATAGATTTACCTCTCCAGATACTCTTTAACATTATTATAACCATAGAACTTAGCCAGGTGAATGAGGATTCCCGTGGCACAGCGGCCGTCGCGCCTCCGACAGTAACTGCAATTGCAGATCCCACGGCAGGGAGGGCACATCCAATCCTACACAAGAAAACAAGGGTGCACGTGTCTCCCACAGGCTCTCGGCCAGACCATGGATTCCAATCAAACCTGGCTTCACCTCTCCTCCAGTTTTCGTTATATAGCCCCTTCCGACCCATGCCACAGGGGACCCATAGCCTACGAGGTGACCTTCCTTCTCAAATGTGAAGCTGACATCCCCGCGTTATACAAGAAAACAGAAGTGTCCTTTTTAGACACAGCCATCAGCTGTATAGGATTAGTTCCAAAGCCTCTGTTACAAAACTATGGAGACTGTCAGGAGTTTTTAGACATTGGCAGTACCCCCTCTACGGCTTTGGAAGCTCAAGATTTGCTAATGATTGAAGTGTAAATTCCAGTACTGCTACCTGTGTGCACTGTTACATCACTGACAGTGGATCAGATTCTGTAAACTGGAGACAGTACCTGGACCTGTCCTACGGCTACTGCAGGAAAGGTTGAGAGCCCAGAGCCTGGAGCACTCTGTACTGCTGTACTCTCTTGGCCAACCCCTGGCCAAGAAAAAAAGCAATGGTAAACCCAAACTTTTCTCCCACCCTGTCTATCACTGAGCATGTTCTCTTCCAGAAAGAAAGTGCCATTTGTTACTTCTCTCAGAGTGGAAGATAGAGAAAGGGAAAGTGTGGCTGTCACTCTGCAGTACGGGTTACCCCCAACCCCTTATCCCCTTCATCAACTCACTATACCCAGAGCAAACACTATTCCTACCGGGTCCAGCAGTGCTTCCCGCACATCCTCCCCATAGCGGTTGCGCAGGCACGGCCCACAGAACTGTCCTCGCACGCCACAACAGTCCCGGTTCCGACACACTGTCTTGGTGTCAATGGTCTTCTGCCGGCACTGATGACACGTGTTACCCTGGGGCACAGGGGCCTGCCGTTACTATATTACCAAGTGCACAATGCAACCTACCTCCCTTACCCAGAACCACCTGCAGCCTAGGACAAAAGAGGGTGCCCTCCACTGGCAGCCCTTTAGTTCTAGGCTAGGGAAGTACATTTGGGGCAGATGAGGCTGAGCAGGAAGCTCAAAAGGAATGAAACCTCCAGGCTGATGGAGTGACCAGTACAAAGTCCAGGGCAGTGATGGCAGAACTCCATTCAGGTGTCAAGGAGGGGACAAGCCCTGGGCACCATCCATTCCAGACTGATGCTGGAGCCTTCAATGGAAATCCTCCTGGCAATTCAACTATAAACATTTTAATACTACTTTGAGCTGCTCATTATTTTTCCAAAAGAAAAGAGAAGCACAAAGCCGTCCTCTAAACCACCATTTAGAAGAAATCTTAACTCATTTCCTACTAAGTCTCCTTTTTCATGGCTATTCTTACCCCTCCAGTAACTCTTTCACTATTTATGATGCAATAATAACAATTGTATACAAGCATGTTCCTCTAAACACTCCTGTACCTGCCTTCCCCCAGCCTATAGGCATGCTCAGAGAGCCCCAACACAGTTTAAAGACAATGCAGGCTTTCAATACCAATGTCTTGGACTGTCACTGGAGTCACAATCATGCAAAGTATTCATAAGGTATCTTTCTTACCAGAACTTTATCATAGACTTTATCTCGAACAGTTATGGCAACATTTTCCAAGTCCTCTTCAGTGATATCTTCCACAGGACGATAAGAAGACAGGCGACGGCGTTGTCGGTACTTCTGGCATTTTCCCTGCAAAATGAACGGAACTTGGAATTAGATCAATGGAGGGCTGTTTAAAATAGTGCATAATTAACACTACTTCTCTCCTTAGTATTGATAGAGGCACTTATTAGGCATTTGTCCTACATAAATCTTTCTTTCATGGAAGTGACACAGATATAAAGGAGGAACTTGGGCTCTGGGGTTCTGTTAATTCTATGGAGACCAGAAGCAAACCACACAACAGGCCAAGCCTACAGTGTGGAGGTGCCACGATATCTCACTGATGACTGATGGCTCATGAAATGCCCATTACTAAAGCCAAGGAGCCAGGGGAAATCCTCTACTTCCTCTCCTGCAGAATGTCAAAGCCGGCTGGAGCTATTAACAGGCCTCTAGCTTTGTTTGTACAAGGCTATGGAATCAAACCCAGGGTTTCCTGCATGCTTGAGCAGATCCTTCAGCTTAGCCCAGGGATTGTCTTAAATGTACTACCTAGGACATTACAGTCACACTTGAGAACCTGCTGGACGTGCAAGCTCTCAATGCTACCCTGCACCTATAGCCAGCACGCCTATCTCCATTTGAGAACCACTGTACACGGGCCAAGGATAATATATTTCGGTGAGAAAATACCCCACTAATAGTCTTCCTTCTTCTGAATGTGTAAAATTCTTCTGCAAATTTGGTAGTGGAGAGAGTGAATTTTTCTAGTGCAAACTTCTCTGGGGGCCGGGCACTCCGGGTTGGGTTCATGCGCCGTGTGATCTGTCCCTCTGAGAAGGCCCGCCGCACTGTTTTCTTCTTCTAAAACCAAGAACACAGACTAAAAGGGTCTGGTGACCATTCAGTTAAGTATCTGGATATGTCTGAGTTAATTAGAGGGAGTTCTACTTACAGAAGCTGAGGCCGGGGTTCGCACTGGAAACAAATCTGGCATTGAGTTCAATTCTGCCAACAACTGAGCAAGCTGGGGATGGAGGGAAAGAAAGGATCTCCCATCAATCATTGGCTATCAGGTCTACACGCTCAACCCCTGCCACAAGCCTTCTGTTTTCCTACTCAAGTACTCTCCATAAACCTTAACAGTCCTCACAGGAAAAGATTTTCTCTCCCACAGTGAGAAAGCTGGTGTCATTCATATGAGCCAAATTTATGTTTATCCCTGATCCACAGAAACAACATGACACAGTAAAGACAATTCTAGAATGTCCAATGCCAACCTCATGAGGTTCAGACTCCTGACTCAGCCACCAAATTTAGCGGTGTGACCCACAAACAAATTTACATACTTGGGTCTCAAATGTTCAGCCATTTCTAAAAAAACAAAAGGCTTAACTAGATGATTCTAATTAATGGTTAGAACTCTAAAAATCTGACTCCTGATAAAAAAATAATTCAAAATAATTTCTGAAGATGTTTTGAAATGAGCACCTAGTCATGCCAAGCTGAAAATATTAGGATTCTTTTCTAATTACGTGTTAGATTTATATAAATATATGGCTAGCACACACAAAAAAAAGTCCTAAGAAAGGATATAGATGGATATAGTTCCTATAATCCTAGATACTCCAGAGGCTGAAATCAGAGAACCAATGTTTGGAGTCAGCCTGGGCAGACAAGTCTAAGTTAGCTAGCAAAAGACCAGACTGGAGGTGTGGCCCAAGTGATAAGGAGTACCAGCTGTGAGCAAGTCTCAGTACTGGCACACACACACACACACAAAAAAATTTTTAGTCAACCACATATTGATAAAGATTATCCCAAAGTAGACATTTGATTTATCCTAAGTAACTCATTAGATACCTGACCTCAAGTATAATAACACATTATATTTTCTTAAAAGGAAAATATTAAAGAAAAAAATACTCTAAAATGAAGAAAGTGATTAGGTGGTAGAATTGTTTAAAAGTCTTAAGTTATTGACTACTTACAGAAAGAGACAAAAACAGTTGACGATTTTGCCTTCTTGCATTTTTTTCTAATAAAAGTGTTTTGGTTTTTTTGCTATTGTTTTGTTTTATTTATCTTTGTCTTAATCAAGCAGGCTCTGGCTTTTGAATATTCCTGAAAGTGACCTTATTTTTTTTGTTGTTAAATTTTTATTGTCAAACTGAGGTACAGAGAGGTCACACTTTCATATGTTAGGCATTGGATACATTTCTTGTACTGTTTGTTACCTCCTCCCTCATTCCCCCCTCCCCCCTACCCCTTTTTCCCTTCCCCCTCATGAGTTGTTCAGTTCATTTATACCAAACAGTTTTGTAAGTATTGCTTTTGTAGTCGTTTGTCTTTTTTTACCCTGTGTCTCTCGATTTTGGTATTCACTTTCTATTTCCTAGTTCTAATACCAGTACACACGGTTTCCAATGTTCTAAGATAAGATACACAGATAGTACAGGTACAACCATAGGAAGGGGATACAAGTGAATTAAAGAGATTGTTTTAATTCCTGAACCTTTCCCCATCCTTCAGATGGTGTCGTCACAGGAAAGCAGTTTCCAGACAAAAGCCACATTCCTGCTTTGCCCTTGGCGACTAGGCTTATGGTCAGCCAAGAGAGAATTTCCTCTTTGCTACTTTCTGCCTGAAGAACGCCCCTCTCCTCCCCAGTACCATGGCTGATTGCCAGTTTAACCTGACATACAGTAATTCTGTTTGGTTCCTGTCTCCTGGTAAGTGGCTTGAAACATTCCTAGAGTCTATTCCCAAACCAGAGCTAATCGTGTAATAACTGCCTTGGGTTCTAGAAAAGGCAAATGGGACCTCCAAAGGAGAGCTTCCTGAGAACAGCTTTGGGACAGGGATGCTCAGTGGCCTCTGAGCTGCACAACCCACCCAGGCCTTACCATGGCCTTGTTCTCCTTGATGTTCATGGTCCTCTTCTGCAGGGCATCCGAGCTCTCCTGGCTCTCATCCCTCATGTCATCCTCAGACTCAGAGACGGAATCGTCCCTTTCCTGTGCCGTTCTACAGTTTCTGTTTCTTCCAAGAATATTTTTACTGTCCTGTAAATGTGAGCTTGGAAAGGATAGCTCAGAAGAACCATTTTTGTCAGACTTTTTTGCCAACTTCTTGGTGGGAAACTGGAAGGCCACTCTAAGACCCAGGCTACTTCTTTGAGACCTTCTTCTTGTAGGGATGGCTTCATCCTCTTCCCCTCTTGCTTGAGATGCTTTCTCCCCCTCACTCGAATCTGATGCCATGAGCTAACAAAGGGAGAGGAAAAACATGAGGTCTATAACTGACAGAAAGGGAAAACAAAATTAACCAAACAAACAAAACACCTACAACCAAAATCAACATGCTTTCAAAACTATTATGAAGGCTGGGAGAATGTAGAGCACAGTGGTGTGCTGTGGTATCTACAAACAAAACAAAAGCATATTTTAGTTTTGTTTGGAAGAACAGAGAGTGAAAAGCTTCTGCTTGCTGTGTATTACTAGTTACCCCTGAGAAGATTTCTATTTAAACCCACAAAGCATGCTAATAAATCAATTCAAAGCTCAGGCGATCCAGCACTGAACCAGACGCCGTTCCTGCCCACTGACATGCTGCGGTGGGTGCGAGCGATATACTGACTACACCAGGCTCCTCCACAGTGGGCATGCTTCTGGTACATCGAAGCCTGATGGAAAGAGAGAAGCCAAGGGAGTGTGAGAATGAGAGAGAGAGAGAGAGATCTCCAGACAAGCCAGGGACAAGGAGAGCATCCCAGCACATCAGCTCAACCAGCAGAAACACAGCTCAGGGAAGGAGAGCCATCTTCCCCCAGTGACCATGGAGTAGGCAGAGAACCTGCCAAGGAGGTCAGTGAGAGATATCCTCAGGCCCAATGTGCCCTCAGTTTGGAACGGCTCCCTGGCTACCCAGACAGTGCTCCAGGTTGCTGCAGAGTACCAGTCAGACAAGACTGCACAAAAAAGCCTCACCTCACAATTTTGTATCTGTGTGTGTATGCCATGCCAGTCTTGGAACTTGAACTCAGGGCCTGGGCACATTCCCTGGGCTTTTTTTTTTTTTCAGCTTATGGCTAATATTTTACCACTTGAGACATAGCTCCACTTCTGGCTTTTTGGTGGTTAATTGGAGATAAAAGTCTCAAGGACTTCCCCACCCAGGCTAGATTTGAACTACAATCCTCATATCTCAGTCTCCGGAGTAGCTAGGATTATAGATGTGAACCACAGCACCCAGCTAACCCACATTTTTTTAAACTACACATAGTACAGGTCTCAATGAGAAAGCCTTGGTTTTACAAGTGGGTGCTGTGGCAGGGTGCTATCATCCAGGTGACAGAGGTGATTGAGATTCAACAGAGACTCTGAGAAACTAAGACAGGCTTCAGTATCTCCCATTAAGGATACATCTCCTGGCATCCTTCATGGAACACAGGTGAGAAAACTAACCCTGGGAACCACTGCTCAGAATGCTGAACACAGGCAGACACGAGTAGAACAGCAACAGGCTGGACTCAGCTACAGACTGGTAAGTGGCTAGAAACATTCCTAGAGTCTATTCCCAAACCAGAGCTAATCGTGTAATAACTAATTTTGGTGTAGCCACCAAAATTCTAGTTGGACTCATTGTGAGGGAGGGGGGAAAAAGGCAGCTGACTGCCAGCTCCAATGTGCCTACACCTTACCAAGTAGAGAAATAAGAATGTACTGGAGGGCTGGAAATATGGCCTAGTGGCAAGAGTGCTTGCTTTGTATACATGAAGCCCTGGGTTCAATTCACTAGCACCACATGTATAGAAAACGGCCAGAAGTGGCGCTGTGGCTCAAGTGGTAGAGTGCTAGCCTTGAGCAAAAAGAAGCCAGGGGCAGTGCTCAAGCCCTGAGTCCAAGGCTCAGGACTGGCAAAAAAAATTTTTTTTTTTTTTTTACTGGAGTCAGATAGCAGTTTAGCGGTTTCTTCTGTGTGACTCCATGTGTAAGCGTTGAGATCACAAAGTTGACCACAGGACAGCTTAAAATGCACAGAGAAACCATAAAAAGTGACAGTCCAGAGAAAAATTGAAACAGTCCAACCCAAGCTCCAGTGGTGGGTAGGCACAGGCACACAAAAGGGCAGCTCAAAGCCATAGGCACAGGTAGGGCCCTCAGCCCAGAGACCAGCAGCCCTTGCTGCGTGAGAAACCATTAGCTCCACCGTGGAGAATCAGTGACAGTGACTCCTGCCTGCCAAGCCAGCACTGAAGAAGAAAGGCACCTGTTGATCCCAGAATCTCCAAATGTTCTAATAGGCCAGCACCATCCAGAGGGCATCTATAGTTTGAGACTGGGCTACTTCAAGAACCTGAAAACAAGGACCTGTCACAAGGTGGGGAGCCTGGGAACTTGCCACCACAGGGCCTGGTGGAAGATGGCCATGTTCATGCAGAGGGAGCAAAGTGGAAGCCTGAGAGATCAGGGTCTATGAAGGACTCAGTAAACAGTACCCTTCCCTCAGTGGTGAGGAGCATCACCCATGGATTACGACAGAAATTGAGAGCTGAGCTCAGAACTGGCAGATGACTGAAGTCCACAACCTTCTCCCTCCAGCAGGGTAGTTTACCCCGGCCAGGGTCTGAAAGCCCTGGGACTGACAGGCAGTGTGCCAGTGGGCTTCTCCAGCCTCTCCTCATCCAGTGTGGAGCTCAGGGCAGTTTCCTAGCTCCACTCTCCATCACTCTTGGGGACATCCCCCAGCTTGGAAGTGTTCTACCCCTGGGTGTGCAAACTGGGGACCAAAGGTTTGGGGGATGAATGGGAATCTGCCCAGCTCACAGACCTCAAAGTTTGCTGGGGACTGCAGCAGCTCCCAGTAAGGACACAGGGATGTTTCTAAAGAAGCGAAGGCAGCCCTGGTGGACAGGATGCCTTGCCCTGCCTGGCCCGCCACCCTTCTTCTGGATGAAGGACTCCAGACACAGCACATCAGGCTCCTGCTACCACACAGACTTGGCAAGCTCCAGTGTTAAAGAGGGCTGGGAGGGAGCTTTGCTACTTCTTGGTCTTTTTGTTGCTTCCCCCCCCCCCATTATAATTTACTATTGTTTCTACATTATTTCCTTTTTAATTCTTTTAAATTCCTTCCTACCTTTACCTAACTGCATTTACTTACTTCATTGTCAGCTGTTTTTATAGCTTATCTTTTTCTTTTTCCCACTTTTATTGAACCTTACTACTCTCTCCCCTCACCCTGTGCCCTCTCCTTTATTGCCTTTTATCATTATAATTACTTTTACACACTTTCATTTCATAGTTTATTCTACCTTTCACTGTTAGTGGTGTGGTCCTTGTCTTTAGCCTGTTCTTCATTCTTTCCCCTCTGGTTTGCTTTGGGGGACTTGCTGTGAGTGGTTTGTTAGAGACTGAGCCGGTGTGCTGTCATGACCCCACAGCAATACCCCACCCATAGGAATCCAGAAGAGACATTCTTCAGCAGCAAAACACAACACAGAAGCATAAGAAATATGAAAAGGCAACATGACTCCTCCAAAAGTCTTTAATTCTTCAATAATTGAATCCAAGGATAAGAAAATGGTTGAAATGCCAAAGAGTTCAAAGGTCTATTAGCAAAAATGATTGATGAGGTGGGCACCGGCAGCTCATACCTCCTAGCTACTCAAGAGGCTCAGATCTGAGAATCACAGTTTGAAGCCAATCCAGGCAGAAAAATCCCCAAGGCTCTTACCTTCAACTAACCACCAAAAATCTGGAAGCAGAAGTCTTAAGCAAAACAGCTAAGGGACAGCACTCAGGCCCTCAGTTCAATACCAGCACACACATGCACACACATACATACTCATCAATGAACTCAAAGATGACTCAGATAAACAGGAAAATTATCCCAGTTCAAGACTTAGACAAAAAGAATCCAACCAAGAAAGACTGAAAAACAAAACAGAAATATGGCAATGAAAAGCTCTTACTGAGCACTTTTTTAGGGGTTGGCAATGTGGCTTAGTGGTAGCATACTTGCCTAGAATTCATGAAGCCCTGGGTTTGATTCCTCAGCACCACATAAACAGAAATGGCTGGAAGTGTCGTTGTGGTTCAAGTGGCAGAATGCTAACCTTGAGGAAAAAAGGAAGCCAGGGACAGTGCTCCCACCCAGAGTTCAAGCCTCAGGGTTGGCAAAAAAAAAAGAAAAAGAAAAGCTCAATAAACAAAACTCATTGGAAAATAGCATCAGAACCCAGCAGAAAAAGAATCTCAGAGACTAAAGATAAATGAGGAAATTATGACAAAGTGAGGGAAAGAAAACAATGACTACAAATACTGAAAATTTCTGGATAAACGAACAAAACTTATGAATCTGTGTATAGGGAAGTGACAGGCTGAAAGCTTAGAAAACCTATTCAATTATAGCAAAAAGAAATATATGTCTTGAGAGAAAGAAATGCATATCCAAATACAAGTTGCATTTAGAACCCAAATAGATATGGCCAGAAAAAAAATCAAGAGTGCAATGCAAAGAGAGAATACTGAAAAAGCTGTAAGAGAAGGCAACCTCTAACAAAGAAAAAACTCCAGAATAACTGACCTCTCAGGAGAAACTCTAAAGGCCAGGAGAGCCCGCACTGCTGTATTTTAAGCCTTAAAGCAAAATAACTGCCAGCCACAACTACTATATCTAGCAAAGCTATCCTTTAAAACTGAAGGAGAAACAAAGGTCTCTCATGATAAACATAAACTAAAGCTAGTATGACTGCTAAGCCAGTACTGCAGACAATACAGAAATGCTGTTCCCAGAAGAGGGAGAGACACCAAGCTGCAGAACTAAGAAAAGAATTTATCTTAGATGACTAGATAAATGATAATCAAATATTATTAACTCAGCCAGCAAACTCCTAAAATGGTGAAGGGAGAAACTATATACTTTTCAATAATAACTCTAAATGTGGGCTGGGCATAATTGAGGATGCATATAATTCTACCTGCATATGAGGCAGACATCAGGACTGTCAGTTCAAGGCCAGTCTGGGAAATTTAACATGACATTTAACACTAAAATTAGCATTCTATCTAAAAAAATAAGTCATCTGCATATGAAGTATACCTACAAAGCCAGTTACAGAGGAGGTGGATGGAGATGGGGAGATTAAGTCTAAGATTAGCCTCAGACAAAAATGTGACCCTATTGGGGGTGGGGGGGGATGCTTGGAATGTGGCTCAAGTAGTAGAGTCCTTGCCTAGCAGGCATAAGGTCCTCAGCTCAATTCTAGAACTGTTAACATGTACTCCAAGAAACACAAGAGTCATAACTGAAGACACAAAAACAAAGAATAGTCTCAGCAAGGCACAATTACTTTGGTGTAGAAGTAATTATTTCTGCACTATCAGCAGAAATCTCAGCAAGCAAGCACACAGAGCAGGCGGGCTGCTCCCTTTTTATCCCTAATGCAGCAGGCCCTGCCCCTCTGCTAGAGGAGACAAGCTTTGTTCATAATCTGCTCACAATTGGTTGGCTCAAAGAGGGCAAAACTTTTTTTTAAAAACAGAATGTGGCTTAATTAATAATATAGGATGTCATAACAGGAACAGGAATAGGATGTAACTGAAACCTAATGAGTTTATAATAGGATGTTTTGACAGGAATAGGATGTAACTAAAATTTAATGAGCTTGCAATAGAATGTCTTAACAGAAACAGAATAGGATGCAACAAAAACTTAATCAACATGAGACAAGCCACCTGGCCAAAACAGAAACTTTTCAGAAAAAGGATTTTTACAGAAATTGACAGAAAGAATGCAACCTACACTTTGATAAAATGCTTTTCTCATAGTACCATAAAAACATATATATATAATCATAATTCTCTGATAAAAAGACACAAACTGGATGAGTAGATTATAGAATAAAATCCGATTATGCCTTGTCTCCAAGTAATTCTCTTCACTAGCAAAAACATTTTGAGAAGTAGAAGGATACAAAGCAAATGATACTAAGCAAACTTGAAACACACAGGACCTGAACAAGGATGTAAATGATTTACACATGAGTAATGAGACAAACATTAACAGTCTCCCATGGGGGGCGGGGAGGGAAATGGGGAAGGAAGAGGAGGCATGGGGGAAAGGGGGACGACATAGGACAGATTGACTGATGACTACCAGACCTAAGAAGTAATATCAGCTGGCCCCTAGCAGCTGACACCTGTAATCCTAGCCACTCTGAGATCCAGTTCAAAGCCAGCCAGAAATTAAGAAATTAATTACCAGAAATTAAGGTTGTAGAAGCTTAAGACACCAGAAATAAACTGTTCTGCCAGGACCTGAAAGGCACCTTGGCTTTGTCCCCACAAAGACAAAGGGAAGACACAGATTGTCTCTGAGAGAAACGAATGGTGGACCGGGGATCGATTGATCCTGGTGTAGTGACTTTTAGGTTAATTCGTTTGGATGATAAATAGAAAAAAAAGTGAAACTTTTTTCTAAGTGATTTTGGGGTTTTTGGTGCCTGTCTAAAGGCTCAAACTCAGGGCCTAGGCACTGTTTCTGAACATTCTTGTTCAAGGATAGTTAGTGCTCTAACATTTAAGCAAGCCACAGCCCCACCTCTAACTTTTTTGATCATTAGAGATTAGAATCTCACACTTTCCTGCCTAGACTGGCTTTGAATCATGTGATCATCAGATCTCGGCCTCCTGAGTAGGTGAAATGACTTGTGCCCAGTAAAACTACTGCTCAGAAACAGTACTAACAACTCTGTGACCCTTCATTTTGTGCTGTTGTTATTACCTTGGCTTCTGAGGTGCTGGTCACGGTCAGCTCGCTCTGTGTAAATCCCTCGAAATCCTCAGAGTCGGTGTCCTCAAAAAAAATCCTCCGCAGCTCTTCTGTGAAATACTTGGAATGGAAACTTCGCACATCCTGCTGAAGTAAGAACACACATGTGAAAATAAACTGTACAACTTATGGGTTGGGGACAGGAGGGGAAAACTGGGAGAGAGTAAGGGAAGGTGTGACATTGTGGGGAAGGAAAAACCGTGCAGTGCAGGCACCAGTGGCTCACCCCTTAATCCTAGCTTTACAAGAGGCTGAGATATGAGAACTGTAGTTCGTAGCCATCCCAATCAGGAAAGTCTGTGAGACTCTTATCTCCAATTAACCAGCAAAAAAAAAAAAAAAGCTAGAAGTGGAGCTGTGGCTCTAATGCTACCCTTGAGCAAAACAGCTCAAGGACAGCCCTGAGTTCAAGCCCTAGGATTGGCCAAAAAAAAAAAAAAAAAAAAAAAAGAGAAAACCATAAACAGACACGTAAGCCAGATGTAATGGTGCTGGCTGTAATACAATCCTTGGGAGGCTAAGAGACTGAAGAATCTCAAGTTTGAGGCCAGCCTAGACTATACAAAAAGACCCAGTCATAAGAATGAAACAAACAAAACACCAACTACCACATTACAGACACCAGAAACAGAAGAGGACACCAGGATGGAGAAATACTGTTCAAGACTAGAAATACTGTTCAAGACTAGAAGTCTGCCAGAGACAATGAAAGTGTTCTACAACTGAACCATGCACTTAAATGGTTAAGATGGCAAATGCTGTCTAAAATATTTTACCACAATAAGCGCCCCGACACACACATCTGCTCACAAATGCACACACACACACACACACATCTTAATGTTGTGGTCTTACTGACTGCTGGCATGCTGGTGGTATGATATGTGTTACTGGGATTCAGTGTTCTGCAAACCCTAGACAGAGGCGAGAAACTGGTCAGCTCACACACACCTACCTTCCTCCCACCTGGGCCGCAGCACCTGCTTGGGACTGAGCACATTTCTCTTTCATACCCTTCTCACCCCTCTGCCCATGGTAGGGAGACTGGACTTTCTCCATTACCAATGGCCATGGGGACTGATGGAAAGATGCCAATCCCCTCACCCCCAAAGCCAGAAGGTGGGCAAACATGGGTGGGAAGCCTATAAACAGAGGGAAAGATGTTATGTAAACAACTCTTCAAAAATGAAGCTGGGAGTGGCTGGGGCAGGAGGACCCAAGTTCAAGAGCAGCCTGATAAAGGTAAAAGATCTTGTCTCAGAAACAAAATATAATGAAAGGGCTGGGGTATGGTTCAGGTGGGACAAAACTTGTCCAGACTTTGCAGGATCTGGATTCGATAGAAACACACACACACACACACACACACACACACACACACACACACACGACTTTTTCCCAATGACCTTTTCTTCCTCTTAAAATACAAGAGGAAATCTAGCTGTCTGACTAGCATGTGTGACAAAAAGAAAAGACGGGAAAAAAATGACAGACCCAAAGAGAAACTCCCCCATCCAGGGGACCCCTAACAGCACAGTCCTCCAACAGGGCTCAAGTCTGTGTTCCAGTTTCCTCCCACCCAGGATGGGGCAATAACCACTCAGAACTCCGCTCAGAACATTTGCTTGCAACCCTATTTCCCCCTGCCTTTCCTGACTTTAATTATACATTCCTTCAAACTCTGATATCTCCAGGGGGCGGGGGGATGGGGGGGAGAGGCATAGATATAACAGACGAGTGGAAAAATAACTAGCGTTTTTTTAAAAAGTGCCTACAGCTAGCATTCTTTAGGCTTAAAAATGTCTCCTATGAATTATTATGGGTAATTGGAGTGAGTTTCCTCAGAGCTAAATTACTTTGTTCCTTTGTTGATAGCTGTGGTGCAGCTGCTTGAGAAAAAAATACCCCTACGGAAGGGCAGTTTCTTTGGTGACATTCAAATTGTGTTTAAGGGGACCAGAGTCAGCCACACACTCTGTGTGCAATCTCAAGAAGCTTCTGTTGGCTGGTTAAATGATCACAAATGTGTGGGGTGGGACAAGCAGCATGCCAGGGCTGCTCATTATGAGCATGAGTGGCACACAGCTGGCTGCTGAGGAGCACAGAGGGTGCATGAGTGCAGGCAACAGGTTCCTGGAGCCCAACGCACCCCTGCGGGCTGTGTTAGGGCAGAAATGTCTGTGGGTAAATTCCATTAAATATTCCAAAGTTGCTCCCAGAGCTTGAAGAGAATAGGACAAGATTTGGAACAGCCAAGTCCCAACTTTCCAACTTCTGGTATTTCCTTAACCTTTGGGACACTCTCATAGGGCAGTGGGCAGCTCGGAAATCTTTGATGACCATTCTTGATGGCATTGATTACATGACTTAGCTGCAACCTTAGACTGAAATACAGCAATTCTGCCTTATTTGAGGATCTATTGCATGAGGTTTTGACCAAGAGCAGTCAAACAAATAAAATAATAAACAAGTAGCAAACAAACTAGGCATGGTAGCTCAGGACAATAATCTTAGCTACTTGGGTTGTAGACACTGGGAAGATCATAGGTCGAGGCCAGCCCAGGCAAAAAGTTCATGAGACCCCATCTAAACCAATAAAGACCTGGGCAGAGTGCATCTTGCCTATCATCCCAGCTTCCCAGGAGTATAAATGGAAAGATCACAGTTCAGGTAGGCTCAAGCAAAAATAGCTAATGGAAGCACAAAGAGTCGTGGGGCATAGCTCAAGTGTGCTTTCCTAGCATGTGCTAGGCCCTGAGTTTTAAGTCCAAGAGCCACCAAAATAGAAATAATTACAAAAACAAAAATTGCAAATCCACTTGGTATAGATGAGCTCACAGTCAGTCAGTTCCCCAGTTGTGACTGGTTGGGTGTAAAGTGTTGTATGCTCTGCTAAGTGCTTCCCTGATCTTAATTTTGTGCAAACATAGTATGCCCCCCAAAACGTAGGTAGTGTCCCCAAAGCATAGAAAAAAATGAATGTGCTTAACTGAAGCCATCAGGTGAATGCTTGAGATCTACTGAAATTTAGGCAGCATGTATTTAGTGGAAGTTGGGTGGAATTATGGGAAAAATGAATGGAACATCCACAGCACAGCACTGGACTGGACTCTGTGCTCCATGTATCCCAGGCACTCAGGTTTTCCTCACCAGTGGTCATGGAACCATGTCCCAGAAATAGACCACAGACCAAGAGTGCACACTAAGATCAGGGTAACAGTTGCAAACAGGACAACTCATGAGATCACTAGGAATGAAAATATCTAAGGACAACATCTAAATCTGCATTTAGAAGACTCAGGAGTGGAAAGAGGTAGTCAAAAATGCTGTGAAAATACCAAGTCAGACAAGGACCACAGAGATTGGGGAGGCCTGAGACCTCAGCACAGCTCGGAGGACAGACATACACAGACATCTTTGTAAATCAGCAGGCTCCCTTGCACACCTCACTAACATTATACCTACAGCCTTCAAGGAGAAGCAATGATGGAAAGGAGAATGAGGCATTCGAGTTTCATACACACAAAAAAAGCCACCGGCCATTCTAAGGCACAATATGAACCCACAGGCACACAACGCTCAGAGAACTCAACTTGTGTAGCTTCCAAGCAAAGTAATTAAAGAAAGAATAATGTTCTCCCCAGCAAATGCAGCAATGAGGTACAGCTAGAAGCTCCCTGCAGGACCACAGTGAGGCAATTGTCTCATATTAACAGCACATTTCGTGCTCGGGGCGCTGTGGGTACGCAGAGCTGGGCTGGTCCTCCCTCCACTGCGTGGGAGGACTCTGAATACAGCCTCGCCACAGGTGCCTGCCCTGGAGGGAGCCAAGAAAATGGATTTGATCATGTGAGGTCCCTTTATTTAAAAGTATATATTCTGCATATGGCCAGGATTAAAATAGGAAATGGGAACACTTGACTCTTTCTGAAAATCAGAAGGTAAACGCTTATAAAATATAAGGCTTGCCAACTAACTGATACTACCTTTCTCAGACCACATTAAAAAAAAAAAAAAAAAAGAACATCCAGTGAAGACACAGGGCTTCCAGATGAACACACCTGGCCAGAGAGGGAGTGGACCTACCTGTTTCCCCAACTCCAGAGAGTTAAAACTATCACAGCTCTCCTCTGATGACAGTGTTTCCATGGGAACATCATCTCGGAAACCCATAAAGTCTTCATCATCACTGGGGGCGTTGAAGATGTCAGCCACTTCTTTAGGGATCTGTTGAGGATGCAGAAGAAGGTTAAAACCCAGACTATTGAAATGGCTGGGGGGAAATTCTCTAATAGAGAAATAGGAAATTAGCATCCTATGACTTTATCATTGTTACCCAGAAAGCCCCAGGAACCTCAGAGCTTCAGCTGACATCTTAGGACCAAAAAAAAAAAGAAAAACCGAGTGGAAGATTTATTTCAACTTCAGCTATATGCCCTACTTTATAGCAAATGTCAAGGCCATGACTACAAAGAAGGCTATATGATCTCTTCACACCCATCCAAAAGGCACCGTTGCTCAGAAGCCAATGAGCTCTATTTCCTTGAGTAGACCGATTTATCCTTAAATGGCATTCATGTAAAAAAGATCCTATCAGTGTTACTAGCTCTCCTGATCCTTTCCTTCTTGCTTGCCCTTCTTGACGACTGTTGTCACGCTGATTCAAGACATGACAGTTCACACAGAGGCTTTCCCTCTTGCCTATGCTAGAAATCAATTTCAGTGGTTGTAGAATCAATTCCAAGAAAATTTACGCGCCATTAGGGGCAATTACTCCCAGAGAGCATGCAGTAGTGGTGCCTTTCATCTGAGAAATAAGTGTCTGCCAGCAACCGACTTTCCTATGTCAACTACCAACAAAAGGTTAAAAAAAAAAAGTTCCAGAAACACACACAGATTTTTCGCCTAGCACTGCTTGCTACCACATTTGCTTTCTTTCTCTATTTCAAGAAAAAAGAATCTGAACTGTGAGCAGTTGCTGATATTGACTGTGTTTCCTCTCAGCAAACAGTAGTTGAAAAATGGGCCAACCTAATGTATGTGTACCCACACTATCTAAAGAATATGCAAGCATGTTAAATTCACCCTAAAATAACTAAGCATGCATCTGACGAGGATGAAGATAGTCTGATATAACACCTAAAATACTTAAACATTAATTATCAGCTACTATGAACACTTCATTTTTATGTCTACAACTAGTCCCAAAATATGTTACAATTTCAAGGGTCAAAAAGGAACCACCCGAACAGGGTTTGGGTATTGTTCTGATTCTTTTGTTCTGTGTTTTATGTTGGTACAAGGGCCTGAAACGTGGGGTCTGGGCAATGTCCCTTGCTTTTTTTTCCACTCAAGGCTAATGCTCTGCTAGTTGAGCCACAGCTCCACTTCTAGCTTTTTGGTGGCTGGAGAGAAAGAATATCATGAACTTTCCTGTCAGGCTGACTTTGAATCATAATCCTCATTTCGGCCTCCTGAGTGGCTAAGATTACAGGCGTGAGCTATCAATGCCTGCCTTTTTCTAATTGTTTTTATGAACCTTGGTATTGTATTCCCCAACACCAACTTATTAGATGACCCACAACAGCTGCTTTGATATTTGACCTTTGAGCTTATTTCATTGTTTTATCAAGATTTGATTCAGGTGAAACATTTGGGGCAGCAATTCTGTGCAAGTGGTAATGACTTCTCAATGCACGACACAAGGAGGCACGAAATGCCAAGTTTCTGTACTGGTTATGGGGTGTGTTTCTTAAAAAATCACTTGAAAAACCTTTCAAGTATATCCCTTTATTTGTCCTGTCATTGTTCATGTATATAAATCGTTCCAGTTAGTGGATGATAAGTCCATATGAGCATATAGGTTGTACATATGTCCACCCAGGTACAGTTTGAAGGGTAAGAGTAGTATAATGAACCCACACGTTAACTACACACCAGGCACCTGCCCAGGGCTCACTGGCTTCTTCTGTATCCCCATATCCTCCTTCCTTACCCTGTATCCTCCCCGTCTTCCTTCCACATCATGGAATTAAGCCACTAAGACAGGAATCCAGCCGTGCTTTTACACAGCTCAGCTGCAGTTCAGATGAGGAGTCCTGCCTCTCTTCCTGAGGTACGGGGATGGGGGGGGGGGGGTGCCTTCTCATTCTTCTTCTAACTAAACCAGAGCCTGCTTTAGACATCTCCCTACCTCTGTGGCCTCTGCTAGCCCCACCCCTTGATTAACAGCTAATTTTAAGAAACAACAACAACTGCCAGCTGGCTTCCAATCAAGTATTTACCTTTGAAAATAAATTAGTGAGCCACTGTTAATTTAAATTTTTATGTTCTAAAATTAAGCACGATCCTTTACTTAAAGCCTTTCTATGTCTTAAGGATATCTAAATTTATCCTTTCTGGATTAACAAAACACCACCTCCTAGCCAGAAAGAGTATATTTGTTATCTATTCATTATTTTGTGAATCTAATGGGGGGGGGCACTACCGGAGTTCTTATTAAGGCCTACTGTTTTCTAGGCAGGTGCTCTACCATTTGAGCCACTTTTTTGCTTTGGTTCTCTTTCAGATAGGGACTTCAACTTTTGGCCAGGCTAGCCTGGACTGCAATTCTCCCATGCAGGCCTCTGCATAGCTGGGATGACAGATGTGCACCACCACACCTGGCTTATTGATTGACATGAAGTCTGCTTAACATTCTGCCCAGGCTTGCCTTGAGAAATTATCCTCCTTAGTCCACCTGACAAGTGGCTGGGATTAGTGGTGTGAGCTACCACACCTGGCACTTCCTATCTATTCACTTTCAAAGGAAAACCATAGTATTTTCTAAAGCCTTTAGTCAAGCAATGACATCGGTACAGCTGCAAGCAATATTTCTTACTCCACGAGCACTGAGCATATTTCACCTGGAAACAAGCTTCATTTTAAGGCCTCTGAAGTAAAAGTCTGCATACACTACCATGTTTTCCTTACATGTTTTGGAAGTGACCTTACAGGAAGGATGGAAGAACTTGCAGGAACACCATCTTACCTACATATCTCTTGAAACCTTGTTTACACACCTGCTTTGGCCTCCCCTTTACGAATGTTTTCATGTCATCTGCCATTTTCCACAAGCACGATTATTCTTCTTCCACGAATCAATAAGATGGCCCAGGAGAAATATGTATTTGTCCATCTTGCACTGTTTATAAGAACTAATACAGATACACATGCCTAGAATCACAACTACTCAGGAGACTGAGATCTGATTATTTCAGTTCAAAGCCAGCCTGAGCAGAAAAGTCCATGAGACTCTTATTTCCAACTAACCACCAAAAAGCTGGAATTGGGAATGTGGCTCAAGTGGTAGAACACCAGTCTTAAGTAAAAAAGTGAGTAGGAGGCCCTGAGCACAAGCCCCAGTACTGGTACACACATATAATACATATATATCCATAATATACTACATGTATTATATATACACACATATATGCATACATACATTTGTACATATACACATAATGAATACATGAAACAATCATCTCAACCAACACAGAAAAACAAGAAGCTGACAAAATTCCAACTCCCTTCCATGGCTTACTACAACAAAATCATCAAAATTATAGAGGGGAAGTGTATTAACATAAAATCCATAGCTAACATCACCCTCAATGGTATGAAAGCTGAAGCTCTGGGTCAGCTTAGAAACACTAGGCCTGCCTGCCACTTCTATTCAAACAAACCAAGGGTATCCAAGCTAGAAAGAAAAACAACAAACTGTATCTGTTAGACAACATGACTACCATATATATATATATATATATACACACACATATATACATACATATATATATATATACACAGTACTATAGGTTCCAGAACAAGGCAGGATACAAAGTGAGAACATGAACATAGGCTGCATTTCCACACACTAACACTAAACAATCTGAAAGAGGAATGAAGAAAACAATTCCATTTATAATGGCATGAAAAAGAACAAAATAGGATTCATCTCAAACTTGAAAGCGAAGCTCTGACACACATTAAAAACATCACTGAGAACTTAAAAGTGACTTAATAACTGTAGAGACATCCGATGTTCATGAATAACCATACTACCAAAGCAGCCTACAGTCAATACAACCACAATCCCAGTAATGTGTCTTGCTGAAATAGAAAAGACCAAACTTTAAATTCACAGCTCTCTCAAGGGATCCTAAGAACAGTACTGGAGGACTCACATTTCCCCCTTCAACACTTGCTCAATGACACACTCACCAAAACAGTTTTTGACCCTCACATAATGGCAGACATGTAGACCAAGGAGAGACTAGAGTACAGAAATACCCTCTTCTCTCTGGTCAGAAGAGTCACAAGGCACTAGTGGCTTATGCCTGCAATCCTAGCTACTCAGGAGGCTGAGATTTGAAACCAGCTTGGGCAAGAAAGTCAGTAACATTCTTACCTCCAATTAACCAGAAAAAAAAAATCCAGATGTGGAGGTGTGGCTCAAGTGGTAGAGTGTCAGCCTTGGAAAAGCTAAAGGACAGCACCCAGGCCATGAGTTCAGTACTGGCACACACAGAAAGAAGAACAGCAAAAACACTCGGGGTGGAAGGACATTCTTTCAACAAATAGTGCTTGGAGGAACTGTGTATTTCCATATGCCAAAAACGGAAGTTGGACTCTTACTTAAATCACCTAAAAAGCCAACTCAAAACTGATCAAAGGTTTGAAAACAAGAGCTTAAAGCAGAACAGACCCCCCAAGAAAGCAAGCAACAGAGTCAGAGAAAAAGTCTTATATGGAAGACAAATCATCAACATTGAAATTGTTCCTGAGCCTGCATACTCCCATAACCCCTTCTGGGCTCAGGGATATGCCAGAGAAGCAAGACTGAGCTGTCCTGAGCTCCCCTCACACTCTGTCTCTCAGGGTTTACTGAAAACAATTGAGTGAAGACTGCACTAGTTATACTCTTCCTTACTGCTGTGACAAATTATCTGAGAGAAATAAAGGAAAGATTGAGTAAATAAATATAGGCGATAAAACTACAAGATTCTTAGAAGAAAACGGGGAAAGCTTCATGATGGTGGATTTAGCAATGATTAACTGGGTATGGCAACCAAAGAAACAAACAGGTAAACTGAACTTCATTAGAACTGAACACCTGCCCAAGCTGGTACCTCACACCCGATAGTCTAGCTACTGGGAAGAAAAGATAGTGAGGATTGCAGTTTGAGGCCAGAATGGGCAAAAAAAGTTCATGAGCCGAGCCCCATCTCAACCAGTAAAAATCTGGGTTCTCAGCTAAGGTAAGAAGTATACATAGGACAACTGCAACTCAAGTCGGCCTGGGCAAAAAGTAAGACTCTATCTCAAAAATAGCCAGAGCAATTAAGGAATGTGGCTCAAGCAGCAGAGCACCTGCTAGCAAAGTATGAAAGCCTGGGTTCAGACTCTAATACCACCAAACAAATAAATAAGAAAGAAACCTCTTAAATCTTTTGTGTAAAACACACTAGGCAGTAAAAAGGCAACCTACAGAGCAGGGGAAACTATTTTCACTCATATCTGAATAAGGATTTAGTGTCCAGCATAAATAAATAACTACAACTACAAGGCTATTAAGAAATGGATCAAGAAAATATGGTATTATGTACATATGATCACAATGGAATTTATTCATCCATCAGAAAGAATGATATTGTACCATTCATAAGGAAATGGAAAGACTTGGAAAAAATGACATTAAGTGAAGTAAAGCCAGACCCAGAGAAACAAAGGCTGCATGGTTTCCCTCATTTGAGGTTGCTAGAATGTGCCTATAAATCTACAAGTAAACACACTTGGTGGTAAGCAAGTGGTTACCAATGAATTAACTGAAGTATAAAAGACTCTAAGGAGACCCAAAGAGTGTAATTTTCTTGAAAGACCAGGTCAATGCCCAACAAAATAAGCACCAGGAAAGGGGTACATGAAAGAGAGAAATGGGGCCAAAGGGAGAGAGGTAGGAGAGTGGAGGGGGAGGTGGTCAGGAGGGTGAAGGGGGAGGGGGAGAGAAGACAGTAAAAAATTAATTGTATATAACACAAAACTAGGAGATGGGAAGAGGTGGATCAAAGTGGGGTGAGAATGTTGAGTGGGGTAGCACTGATCAAGATGCAGTATATTCTTAAAGTGCTTTGTTAAATGGCAACTCCTTTGTACAACTACTTAAAGATAATACAAAAAAAATTTTTTAAAGAAGAAGAAATGAGCAAATTGGTCACTGGTCACTTACATCTGCAATCCTATCTATTCAGGAGGGTGAGATCTGGAAGATCAAGATTTGAAAGCAGCCCAGGCAGAAAAGTCTATAAGACTCGGTTTTCCATTAACCAGCAAAAAAGACAGGAGAGAGACGGGACTAAAGTGGTAGAGTGCTAGCCAAAGAAGCAAGATGAGCAAGTGAAAGGACTTGAATTCAAACCCCAGCACCCAGAGTGAAGAGAAAGGAAAGAGAAGGGGGAAGGGGGAGAGAGAAAAGCAAACAAGTACACAATGCTTGAAGGGTGTGAATTAACCTCCTCCAAAGAGGAGTTCCAATTAACAAGTGAGACTCTGTGTTTACTCCTTCTATATGGAAAATTTTAAATATCTTACCAGCTCATGAATGTTTTTTTAATTGCTATGTACATACTACGAGGAGTATTATTTAGCCAGGAGATAGTAATTCACCAGCTACTCAGGAGGTGGAGACCAGGAGGAACATAGTTCAAGACCAGCCTAGGCAGGAAAAGACTATCTCAATAGTAAAGGTTGGGCATAGTAGTGTATGCCTGTCATCCTAGCCTAAATAGGAGGATTGTGGTCCAGACCAGCTTGGGCAAAATGCAAGAAAGATGCTATCTCAAAGCTAACCAGAGCAAAAAAGTCTAGAGGCATGGCTAACATAACACGTGTAAAAACCAAAGCAATCCCTTCTCCACCTACCATTCCAATCACCAAAAAGAAGCCCCCCACATCTCAATACCATCCATCCCCACTGTGACCCCAACACGCATAATGCCACCTGGAGCCTCCAGAAGTGAAATGTGACTGCTGGGGTCCACCTAGCAGCAGCAGAAACTTAAAACGTTCCTTCTTGTTCCTAGTGCACATTTCCCATCACCAGTCAGAGGCTCTCTCCCCCTCTCCCCTCTCCCCTCTCTCTGCCCCTGGTCCCCACACCAGCCTCTAACCAACTCCTCAGTAGGGAATGTCAAGAGGGCAGTGGCAAAGAATTTTAGACATGCTAAATACAGGGCAGCCCCAAAGAACCACTAGTGATGCCCAGTTCTTGACTTCACAGCCAAAGCAAGCTGAACAGTATAGCCTTGTCTGAGTGAAGGAGCTGAAAAGAGCAAACGCCAATACAGTGCCCTGAGGGGGGAAGCATGCTCTAACTAGGACACACTATATGAAATGTTAGGAGGCTTGAACTCTGGGCCTCAAGCTCTTGCTCAGCTTTTTGACTCAAAGCTGAAGTTGTGCCACTGGAGCCATGATGACTCCAGTCTGGCATTTTGCTGGTTACTCAGATAAGTTTCACAAATCTGTCTGCTCAGGCTGGCAGACAAATCTGTGACTCAAATCTCCTGAGGAGCTAGGACTGTAGGTGTGAACACAGGCACCATGAAAATGTTAGTTGAAATACTGTAACCATCCCTGGCCTAATCTCTCCTACTACATCCATTCCACAGATGTTTCTGAGGTAGCTCCTACTATGTGCTGAGTCCTAAGCGCCACATGATGTGAAGAAGAGTCACACACAATAGGAGATCATCCTGAGACAATGGCATACTGTGGACTGGCCAATGTCAACAGGCCAAGAAGTCCCTGGAGACTGTGACCAGCGACAGGTTTTTCAGGAAAGGCGGGCACTGGGCAGAGCTGTAGGAGGGAGTCAGCAGAGAGAGGTCTGAGGTGGGGCAGAAGGGCTCTGGCTCAGGCAGCAGATACCACTGACTCCTGGCACTGTGCCAGAGTGAATGACACCAGAGGGAAAAGCACATCTTCCAGTGGGGCCTCACGACAACCATTTAGTTCAAGGAGCCCTCTCCCCTCTACTGCCCTCTCCCCTCAACAGCCCTCTCCCCTCTCACAGCCCCCTCCTCTCTCACAGCCTCTCCCCTCTCACTGGCCTGCCCTCCTCTCCCCTCTCACCACCTGCTCCCCTCTCAGGTTGAATGTGCTGCCAGCTGACAGGGTGGGCAACGTGTAGAAGCTTCTTTGTAAGAGGTAACATACATATGTGGCAAAGCAAAACAAACAAACCCACCTACTGCCTCTTGTGAGGAGGGAGGATGGGGGAAGGGGGAAGAAGAGAGAACGCTAGAGTAAACTACATTAAATATACCAGACTTTCTTTTTTGCACCAAGGCAATGGAAAGCAGGGAAGAGCAGTAGAGTCTTCATATTAAAAATGCCCTGAAGAGCTGGGTGCTAGTGAATCATCCCTGTAGTCCTAGCTGCTCAGGACTAGACAATTCACCAAAGGCCAGCAGTGGAGCTGTGGCTCAAGTGGTAGAATGCCAGCCTTGAAAGAAAAGGCTAAGGGAAGAGCACAGGGCCCCGAGTTCCAACTCCAGTACCAGCACACACGCATGCCCATACACACAATGTTCTTAGGGTTTACAGTACTAACCCAAGCTTGAGCCTCTCCCCACCAATACCCTTCAGAGTTGGGGAGCTTTGAACAAATAAGACAGGGAGTAGTAGGAAACTACCTTTCTTTTGAGATAGATAAAACTGAAGATTTATGAGAAAGATTTCTCAGTTGGCAGTATAGGGCTGCTTTTCTTACACACACCCCACATAGCTCACTCCAGGCCTCTGGGGCACACGTGAAATGGCTTCCACATTAGTTCAACAGAAAATTTTTAAGTAGCTCTGTTACAGGACATTCTTGTTCAACCTATCATAACTCATATTTCTCCATCTACTCTGGTTGCCCTAAAATAAGCCCACCTTATTGTTTTATTTTGTGCCACATACCAGGGCTTGACTTCAGAGCCTCAAGCTCCCACAGCTGGTGCTTTACCACCTTGGCTATATACCTCCAGCCGAGCTTCTGGCTAGTGAACTGGAACTGAGCTAGCTTCTAGCCCCTATTGTCCAGATCTCAGCCAGCTGAGTAGCTAGGAATACAAGCATTAACCACTAATGCATTGGTATTAACAAATAATTAATAACTGTTTTACCCCAGGCCCATACGCATCAGCTGAATCATTGTCATTTGACCTGCACATGATTTGGAGGTCACCAGTCACTATCCTGCAGCCTTCATCACAGGCAGAGGAGCCTGCCAGTGGGAGGAAGGAGGGGAGTTCTCACAAATGCCAGGCCCTCTCCAGCCATATAGGATTCTCTTGGAGTAGAGGCTTAAGTATAGGGGGGTGATGGGTTGTCCAAACAATTCTGCTGTTCCAGGAGTCAGGGAGAAGAGTTGGGGAGAACAATGGAAGGGGTCCCCTCAAAAAAATCTATACCATCAGCTGGGCAGACAATTCCCAGACACCTGGCTATCTTGGCTTCAAAAGTTCCTTCTACTTAGGGATTGCACATGTTACTTGTTAAGGTTTTACGCAACTGCAGCACAGGAGCTGAGGAGGACATCCATTGCTTTTGTTTTAGCGCTTTGTTTGGTCCTTGGACTGGGGCTTGAACCCTGGGCCTTCTACTTTCCCTTATTTTGTCACTCAAGTCTGGCACTCTACCACTTGATCCACACCTCCACTTCTGACTTTTTGCTGGTAAATCGGAGATAAGAGTCTGCTGGATTTTCCTGCCCAGGCTGAGTTTGAACCTCAGATCTCAGCCTGAGTAGTTAGGATTGCATTTGTGAACCACCAGCACCGGGCCTTATCTTGTTAAGGACACAGCAAGATTCAGCCCACCTTTTGCAATTAGCACAGACTTCATATGCCTGTAACCCTAGCTACCCTGGAGGCTGAGCTCTGAGAGTCACAGTTCAAAACCAACCAAGACCAAAAAAATAAAAATAAAAAAAATTCTGGGATTCTTATCTCCAATTAACTATTAAAAAAAAAAAAGGCTGAAAATGCTGCTATGGTGCTGTGGCTCAAGGAGATAGACCACCAGCCTTGAGCATGCACATGCGTGCGCACACACACACAAAGCACAAAGACACTCTGACGCACCCCCCCCCCTTAAAAACCAGTTCCTAATGATTCAGTCTTCTGCCTAACCTCTGGACATCCAAATTGCAAAAGAAATACACCTGTAGCAATACTATTTATCTAGGGACAAAAGGTGAGCCACTCCCATGCAGGGCAGGCAGGCAGGCAGGCAGGCAGGCAGGCAGGCAGGCAGGCAAGCAGGCAGGCAAGCAGGCAGGCAGGCAGGCAGGCAGGCAGGCAGGCAAGCAGGCAGGCAAGCAGGCAGGCAGGCAAGCAGGCAGGCAGGCAAGCAGGCAGGCAGGCAGGCAGGCAGGCAGGCAGGCAGGCAGGCAAGCAGGCAGGCAGGCAAGCAGGCAGGCAGGCAGGCAGGCAGGCAGGCAGGCAGGCAGGCAGGCAGGCAGGCAGGCAGGCAGGCATCCCTACTTTCTAAAGGTGCACAGGACCTGGATACTCACAGTCCCAGAAAGCCCGCACAGCCACAGGCACTCAACCATGTGGGTGTCTTGGTATTCCTAGTGAGAGAACAGAACTCTAAGACCACATCACTGTCCTCCAAACCAACCATTCTCTGAGCTGCTCAAGTTCAAGGAGGCAGTCATTATCAAAGGATCGTTTTCACCAGCCTGGATGCTGTCCTCAGCAAAACCTTTCTGTGATGACACTGATCAAGGCACATTGTACTCATAAACCAAAATGTTGAATTGAAACCCCTTTTTGCAACTCTTAAATGGGGGGGGGGGGGGGGTGGTGTGCGCGCACGCGCGCACACACCTCACAGACTCCCCATGACTAAAGTCAAGCACATCTCTTTAGTAGAAAGTAAATACATTACAAGGAGAACAGTATATTTAAGACAATGGGAAATGAACAGGCTTATGTTGACATGAACTACAAACTAGGAGCTGCTTCCATAATAGGACATAATTGCAAACATCCTTAAACAACCAACAACAAAAGACTGGAGGCATGGTTTGGTGGCAGGATTAACTGCCTAGCAAGCTTGAGGCCCTGGGTTCAAACTCTACTGTACTCAACCAGTACTGAGGAGAGAGGGGGGGGAGAAGGGGAGAAAGACAAAGTTAATAAAATACTCATGTGTTCAATGAAACACTACACAGCTGTTAAAAATAAAAACTGTAAAGGCCTCTGTGACACTTAAAAACCTAGTACTGACAGTGGTAAAGAAAGTAGAATTAGCCAGGCAGAGGCGTCTCATGCATGTGAGTCTGGATCCTTGGCCAGAGCCTGTGATTCCAACGACAAGGGCCAGGCAGTGGTTCTAAGAGACAGAAGCCTAACAGAGTTAGGCAAATCAGCCTCTGTAGCCTTACATCAAAAGGCACAAAATACAACCTACTTAAAGTCTTAACAGCTTTACAGATTTAACCATCCAGACTTTGACAAAGAAGTAGTGATTTCCATTTCTTGGGCAGTAGGGAAAAAGGGAGGGAAGAAGATGGTTCTGAAAGTCTTCTCCTGTTCCCCAAACTCAAGGTGACCAACCAAGGTCCCCCAGCAAAGATTTGGGTCAGGAAGTTCAGGCACCTGCTGGTAAAGAAGGGAGAGACCCAACAGTGCTCTGGTCTTTGCTCTCCTATTGTGACCAGTGATGCCTGAGGGCATACGGTAGGTGCACACTGAATGTCCTACAAACTCCTAAACCTAGTGAGCAAGTCTTCTGATAATTCTGAAGGCAGGCTGTCAGGAAACATCAACTCTGACTCTGGCACAGTGAGATTAATTTTGGTATTGCATACTGGGTACAGGCATTTACCACCAAGGAAGAAAATTTTGCATGTTAACCCCATCTACACTTACTGAATATGCCTTTGATCTGCTGTTTCAAAATATTTGGTATGATATTCATAAACAAAAAGTTAAAGAGGCCAGTGGTCTGAGGCTTACACTTGTATTCCTAGCTCCTTAGGATGCTAAGATCTAAGAATCACAGTTAGAAGCCAGTTGAAGCAGAAAAGTCCATGAGACTCTTATCTCCAGTTAACCAGCAAAAAGCCAGAAGCTGAAGATGTGGCTCAAGTAGTAGAGCTCCAGCCTTCACTAAAAAACCAAGTGCGAATATGAGGCCCTGAGTTCAAGCCTATCAACAATAAATAACTAAATAAATGCACTGGTACTTTCTTTTCTCTATTTCCATCTCAAAGACCCTTTACCAATTTCACTTGAGTGAATAGAGCTAAGTTTTTTTACATAGCAAACTAGATCTTAGAATTAACAATTCTAAACTATGCCCTAGAGTACTAAGAAGAGAAAACTCAAAAGCCCTTTACATTCTCTTCTACTCAAATGGTTTCATGGGTCTTTTGCAGAAACATACTCTAATACTCATAAATTGTTTTAAAGTCACAGAATAGCTCATGGTTTTCTGTCCTGGATCCATAATCAGGCCAGAATTCCTGCCTCTCAGAATTCCGCTTATCTACAGGTGAGACCTTCAGAAGAACACAAAACAGAAAGAGCAAGGGGCCGTTTAAACAGGTAACGATTGAAGTGGCAAATCACTGACCTTCTACAAGTCAAATCCTAAACTGCCCAATCAGATGAGTGAATGTGGTAGCTGAGGTCAACACCAGGATAATTGCTTTACCCCTCCCAGGACACACTCCATGCATATGCATGAGAACATTTAGCATCCTGTCTTTCTCAAAAGATTCAACCTGCACCCTGGGGCTAGGAGAGAGTGAAAATGCAAATAGAGCCTCCCAGACCTACCAGTTTCTCCCCTGCAGCTCAGAAGCTGGGAGCTGCACTAAAGTGTTTAAAAGGCTCACACTGCAGAATCCAAAGACACAGTGGCCAGTCCAACAAGAACCACAGCCCTGGGCAGTGGTCATCACTGCCAAAGGACATTACATCAGTCACACTGCTCAGGTCACAGAAAAGCAGCGACTTAAAAGAGGTTCTGAGCATGCTGAAGGTATCTCCCCACCCATGCTCACTCATTGTTCCTGACAAAACACCTGGACAACTTTGCTTTTGCTTTGCTGGCACACCATAGTGCTCTGCACTTCCCAAAGGATGGAAATTCTATTTACAGCATGTATGAGATGAAAGCACCCAGACTGCAGAGTGCCTGTGTAGTAATGCCACTGCAGGAACACCTCACACTGCTTTATTCATAAGGCTGGAGGACAGGGTAGAACCACATGAAATTTAGTATCTTGCTGGGCCTGAAATATTCATTAAGTGCACTTATCCACAGTCACCAACCCACCCCAGAGAACCACTCTCAGCTAATTTGAAGAGACTATAATCTGCTCATATTTAAATGATGATGAACCAGGAACATTACCACTGGAAAAAATCATCACATCTTAATTTGTGCTACAAATTAGGAGGTCTCTATCAAAGGGGGGAAAACACCTGATCATCTTACATATAGCAATTTGTACTAATTGGGTGTATACTGGGTATAATTTGTGGATTACTCCCACTTGGTAAATAGTTTAACATTGTAAAACTGCTAAAAAAAATTAGCTTATGTGATAGTAAAATGTTCACTTCCAACTGCACATTCTTGGGACACTGCCTTTTCAATGCATGGATTATGAAGACGAGGGGTCAAAGTGCAGAGAACTTTGCAGCAGAACAAGTTTCTAGAGTGAAACATTAAGACATTTTCTGATGAAATTCACGGGAAGCTCTCAAGTGAGAGGGCAAATTTCCTTTCCAAAGGTGTTGGAAGTCCTGGAAAAGTCAAAATTGCTACAAAGTCAAAATTGATCTCTGCTATGTGGTTAGCAGTTAAGTAGCATAGGAGTGCAGGCACGGACACACACACAATCTAAAGCGAATTCAATCCTTAAACTTGTGTAATGTTCTCCATGTTTTAAGAAGGCTTTCAGAAATCACTAACGAGTCAAAACACCCCTTCTTGGCTCAGTCCTTTAATTTGTGTCCAAACTTAAGTAGGTGACAGCGCCCAGGCTAGGCAGGGACTAGCTACGCTGGCAAGCCTCCGGTTCCGGCCCACGCTCCCAGGTGGAGAACAAAGGTGGAGAACCGAAGGTGAAGGTGGAAGCTTGGGTCTCCTGCTCCCACCAAAGTACAAAAACACCCAACCTCCCACAAATCATCTCAGTCCCCTCCCTCTCCCAGAGGCGGGGCGGCTGTTTCCTTCCCCTTTTAAGTGTTTTAGCTCATTTGGTTTTAAGTTTCTATTGCTTGCCTCTAAAACATGCGGTGCCAGTCTTAACTTTAAAACAAGGTTCATGTAAAAGTAGAGGAAAGCGCTTGGAAAAACTTATAAAAAGAAGAAAAGGAAATTATGTTTACACCGCTACGGTTCCTTGATAGACTGGGGGGTGGGAGTACCCTCAAGTGGGTGTTCACGTGTTACAAAGCGCAGTTAGGCCCACAGAGTAGCTGGAGTGTGTAACCCGAGTGTGCAAGATCTGGGAATCCGCAGATGTGCGCCTTTTAACTTGGCCCGATGAAGCCGCCGTCTCCCGCAGGTGATAAGAAATCCCCTGAAACCATTTCTAAAAGTTCCGAAACCAACACAAAAGCAACTCCTTTTAAACTGCATTCGCCAAGCTGCTTTGGACTGTAGGGGGGGATACTCTTCTTAAACTTCCTTCTTTCCGTGCCAATCCTGCAGGGAAGTGGGGAGTAGCGCGCCGGCCCCTCCCCCACACCCCTCCCCCCAGGTCTCCGGGGAACTGCAAACTCCCGCTCGCACCTTGCAGCAAAAAAGTCTACACCTGGGGTCCCGAGCCGGCGACCCACCTCCGCGGGCCTCCGTGGGCCAAGTGGCACCACCGCGCGCACCTGCGCGCCACACCCGCTCGCTCCCAAGTTCCGGGAAGGGGCGCGCCGGACCCCTACAGCAGTGGCTAAGGGCCACGTTGCCGATCCACAGCCAGGGCACAAAGGAAATTCCAGTTGGAGGAAGGGGGGCGACCTACCGAGAACCACGAGACCCTCACCTGGGAGCGAGTTGCCAACTCCATCTTCCTAACGGGGTTCCAGCCTCCTCCTAGCACGCGGCCACAGTTGCCAGGCTCGCCGCGGGCGCGCCGCACCGAGGACGCGCGGCCGGCGCGCTCCGCCCGCAGCTCCGGCGGGCCGGGGGAGGGGCGCACTCGGCGCGCAGGCCTGGGGGGGGATACGAGCGCACCGCCCTTCCCGTGCTGCCTCGCCCAGCTTCAGGGCCTCGGCCGCCAGCCCAAACTTGTGAACTTGCACCCTCGGCTTTGCTGGCAACGGTACTCGGGGTTACATCCGCGTTCGGCCGGAGGCGGCGGCCCACGTGCCCGCGCCGGGATCCCCCCTGCAGCGGAGGGAGGGAGTGGAGCCGTCCGGCCGAGGTTCGCGCGGGAGAAATGAGAAGGGGCCGGCCGGGCCCCGGCTCCAGCTGGCACGCCCCGCGAGCGCTCCGCGCCCCGTGCTCACTAGGCTGGCTCCAGCTCCTGCCCCGGAGCGTTAGCCTCCCCCGCTGCATTCCCGACCTCCGTTCCAAGAAAAGATTTTAAGGGCGGCTTCAGAACTTTTGTGTTGTTGTTCTTGCAAAGGGGCGGGGTCTACCATCTCCCCGAAACATTGCACTTTGCAAAATAGGCAACTTAAGAGTCTTAGCAAGGCGTGGTGCAGCCTCATTTCCCTGGAAACTTCAGCGGGTCGTTGCACATCGGACAGCTGGCATGCTGGACCTCCACTCGCGACAGAAGGTTTCTCAACAGTGCCTTTCTGGTATCAGCCGCCGGGTTAGGTAGGCTTGGGAACACAAGGCCAAACCAAAATCTGGACTGTCCTCTGTTGGAGTTTATGAACTTCGAGACAGTTACCCACATGATAAGAATGTAGTCGTGATACAAATATAATAAGAATGATAATTATGTCGTTTTACTAATTGGATTGACAATCGGTGTAATAAGTAGCAATTTGATTCCTGCTAATTAATGGTAAGTGTAAAAATGATGGCGCATAGAAATGTAAATTTGAAGCACTAATAAATGCCCACAGTGGGAAAAGTGGTATTATAAAGTATTAAGATAGACGGGTTGCAGAGCTCTGGTACAACTTCTTAAAGCTCAGGGAGGGTGAAGAACCAATGGGCAGGGACTGTGGAAGGGCAGAAGTAGCTATTGGATAAGATGGAAAATGAAGTCTTGAAAATAATATTGAAAACCAATTCCACCAGTAAGCCAATGACTCATGTCTATAATTCTAGCAACTCAAGAGGCTGAGAACTGAGGATGAGGTTTGAAGCCAGCCCAGGCAGGAAAGTCCATTAGACTCTTTATCTCCAGTTAACCAGCAAAAAGCCAGAAGTGGGGATGTGGCTCAAGAGGTAGTTACAAATCTCTTTTAGCAGTAAGTCAAGCCAGAACATGAGGCCCTGAAATCAAGCCCCAGTATAGGCACATGCACACACAAAAGAAAAAAGTAAAAGCACTAAGCATGCAAGCAGAAGGCCCTCAGTTTAAATATCAGTACCAACCACCAAAAGAAACAGAAAAAATAAATGATGGAATTCATGCAAATAGTAACTTAGCACAGGGCTTAAAGCAAGGTGAGTGTTCATTAAATTCTTGTTCCTTTTTGTTTGAAGTGTGAAGACTAAGAATCTGGGAAAATGTTGAGATGATTCAAAGAGAGGAAACGCTAAAGCATAACTTACCAAGCATAAAAAAATATATAAAAGTAAACTGGGCACCAGGGTTTCAAGCCTGTAATCCTAGCTACTAAGGAGGTTGAGATATGAGAATCACAGTTTGAAGCCATCCCCAGTAGGAAAATCTGTGAGACTCTTAAAATCCCATTAAACACCTAAAAACTGGATGTGGACCTGTGGCTCAAATTGGTAGAGGGCTAGCATCGAGCAAAAAGCTCAGGGGCACACCCAGGCCCTGAGTTCAAACTGCACAACCAAATATGCATGTGCACTCACCCATCTGTGTAGCTACAATCCTAGCTTACATTAAAATACTATTATCCAATAAAAATAAAACCAGCTTTTTCTTTTGTTTGGGTTGGGTTCTCACTGCATAGCCCAGGCTGGCTTAAAATGTGGCATTTTCCTGCATCAGCCTCTGGAGTGCTAGGAGTACAAGCATGTACCACCAAGTCTGGACATTTTCCTAAATTAGACAATATTCTGTTAGTCTTAACTAGTCCCAGGGTCTGAATACTGAGCTCACATAAGATGTGGGTTGAAGAAGAAAGAAGAACCATCTCCAAATGTTTTCTCATCATACCTGAGTAAATGTTTGGGGAACTTTATCATTCATTCCTTCAACAAAGATGAGCATCAGAGGTTTATATCAACAGGCAGCTGCAGAATATCCTCACGCCCCTAGTGTAGAATAGACTTTTTCCTTTCTTTGTTTCTCTTTCCTTCCTTATTTTTCTATTTCTTCCTTCTTTCTATTTCTTTCTCTTCCTTCTTTCATGTGTGGATGTGTGCATGCTGGAACTTGAACTCAGTGCCTGGGAGGCACCCCTTAGCTTCTCTCTCAAGACTGGTAGAGTATTCTACCACTTGAACCATACCTGAAGTTCATTTAATACTATAAATCCTGGGAGAATTCACTAGTGCTGTGGAAATGAATGAAATAATATTTGCAAAGCATTTGGGATTTCTTAGCAATGCTATACAAACTCCAAACAGGATTAATGCAATCCATATGTAAGCTTTTGCAACATACCATATGCTATTTTTAATTTTCCCCAGAACATAAAATGTTATTTAAAATGACACTGACAATGAATGGAGAAAGTGAAGTAGATTATTCAATTATTCTTGCCATTCTAAGAAAATGGTAATGGAACTGCTGATCACCTTTACAATAAAGTTATTCAAAAACAAAGAAAGAAAATGGTAATGGCCTATTTCTAATTAGTGGTACCAAGAAAAGTACTGCAAGACATAATTTTTAAAGGACTACGAGGTTTTTTTAGTAATGAATTTTATAGATACCATTTAAAGTAATCTATAAAATATCAATAGATATATCTATTACAAATAACTTATAGGAAGTATTTTAGGGCTTGAATTCAGAGGCCAGCGCTCTATCACTTGAGCCATACCTCCCTTCTGGCATTTTGTTAACTAGAGATAGAATCTCTCAAACTTTTCTATATAATCTGACTTCAACCTCAGTCCTCCAGATTTTAGTCATCTGAGTAGCTAGTATTACAAGTGTGAGCCACTACCACTCAAGCTATTCATCAAAACAACAAAGTCCTAAAACATTTCACTACTTTGATAGAAAGATGCATAGTATTTTAATGCAGTTTTTGATTTCTACTTTTTCAAAGCTAAATTAACCAATTAATAATCCAAGAAAGACTCAAAATATCAATATTTATTACATTCATTTCCTGAAAACTTTAATTCTTTGGTTATGGTCTGCTTCAACTGTTTACAAAGTCTTGCCTGAAAGTTCGACAAGCAATAATAAAAAGTCTTGAGATATGAAGTAGAAAATTTGGGATCAGAAATGCAAAGTTCTTCTGAAAATATGGTTCTGCAAATAAAATATCTTGTAGCAATTCTATACTTTAGGGAGGAAAAAGCCATACAACCTTTCCCCAAACTTGGTGAAATGTCCAGCATGGCAAACCTTGCCTTTGCTTGGAATGACTGAGTAGATGGCAGGGATAAGTCTGGATTGCCTTTGTGAGAGCAGAAAATCCAAAGGCTTGGGACAATGAGGGGTTTGTTGACTCTTTAAGCTTCTAATAAAAATGGTTGAAAACCATTGCTCTCATTGCAAAGTGTGGTCCTGAGATCAGACACAGCAATTCTTGGGCTCTGGTAGGAAATTCAAATTCTTGTCCCAACTACCAGATCTACTGAATCAGAAATCCTGATTTCCATAGTAACACTTCCTTTCACTGACCACTAACCATATCCCAGGACCTGTTAATAAACTGACTCAGTCGTTGCCACAGTATGCACTGTATGCAATATGTATATACGTGTGTGTGTGTGTGTGTGTGTGTGTGCTTTATTAGAGCTTGAACTCAGGACTTGGGCTTTCTCTCAGCTTTTTCCCTCAAGCCTCATGATTTATCACTTGAGTCATAGCTCCACTTCTAGTTTTTTTCAGGTTAATTCAAGGTAAGAGTCTCATAGACTCTAGGCCAGCTTCAAACCATGTTCATCAGCCCCTGGCACCAGTTGTATTGTATCTTATACCCACAATTTTCAGTTAAAGAAACTACAAAATTGAGGGCATAAAGAATTTACTCATTGACTCAAGCAGAGCCAGGTTACAGCTCAAATCTGCTACTTGTATGCCATCCTCTCTCACTTTTGTGCATTTGTTCAGATAGGTTAAGAGTGAAGAAGAATGCTGGGCACCAGTGGCTCAGGCCTGCAATCCTAGCTACTCAGGAGGCTAAGATCTGGGAATCACCGTTCAAAGCCAGCCCAGACAGGAAAGTCCATGAGACTCTTATCTCCAGTTAACCACCAGAAAATCAGAAGTGGTGCTGTGGTTCAAGTAGTAAAGCAGTAACCTTGAGCTGAAGAGCTCTCAGGGACAGCACCCAGGCCCAGAGTTCAAGCCCCACGACTGACAACAACAACCAAGAGTGAGGAGAAAAAACACACTTTAATGAGAAGAAATAGGAACTAAATTCTTTATGAACTACGGTCCCAACCTATTTATTTAATGTGCCCGTGGCCCTGATTCTCCCTCCTAGAATCAGAAGTGTTCATCAATAGTCGCAGGCCACTTTTAGTGCACTTTCTGCTATTTTGAGTCTTCCTCCCACTCTATAGACATCCCATCTCTCCTTTCAGGGCAAGCACTCTTGCCACTAGGCCATATTCCCAGCCCCACCCCACCCCCAATCTCTCTTCCCTAAAATCCACACAAAGTCTAGACGAAAGTGGAGAACTTTCTCCTTAATGGTTATTTGAATCTGATGGACTCACCATCATGTCGTCCCCAGCTTTCAGCTCTGACCCACTCATTCTCCATGGATTCTTTCATAGCTTTGGAGGCCAAATGAGCTCCCTGACCTTGCTAAATCCAGCCCACCATCATGAAATTTCTGTTAGTTCCCTAATCAAGATGCATTGTTTGGCCAAGTGAGATGGCTCACACCTGTAATCCCATCTAATCAGCAGGCTGAGAGGCAAAGATCATGAATTGAAAGCAGCCTGAGAAGGAAAATCCATGAAAATTCTTATCTCCAATAAACCACCAAAAATAGTCAGAAGTGGTGCTGTGGCTCAAGTGGTAGACCACTAGCCTTGAGTGCAAAGAAGCTCAGGAACAGCACCCAAGCCCCACAACTGACAAAAAATACACACACACATATGTTCCACACAAAAGCTGACCAGGTAAACGGAAACCCTTTTGTATAACTATTTGAAGACAACAAACAAAAAATAACCAAGGCACAATCTTTTTTTTTTTTTGGCCAGTCCTGGGGCTTGGACTCAGGGCCTGAGCACTGTCCCTGGCTTCTTTTTTGCTCAAGGCTAGCACTCTGCCACTTGAGCCACAGCGCCACTTCTGGCCATTTTCTGTATATGTGGTGCTGGGGAATGGAACCCAGGGCCTCTTGTATACGAGGCAGGCACTCTTGCCACTAGGCCATATCCCCAGCCCCACCAAGGCACAATCTTAAGATTGTGTTATGAAACTCATAGCCATAAATTCTACATGGAGCTCAGGACCATAGGACTGTACCATTGCTGACCTTTACATCCAGACAAATCTTTTGAGCCAGAGGTTTGATACACAGTGTCAAAGTGCCAAGCTACTATTATAAAGGAGAAGTGGATTTTTCCAGACTCAGACCAAGGAAACGGAAATGGAATAATGTTACATTTGGAGTCTCTTTGTTATTGTTTTTGCTCTTGAAGCAAAGCCACATACCAGCTCCCTCCCTTACCTTCCTCCAGTTCCTCTCTGCAGGTACTTTATACTACAGAGTTTGCTAGTGTCTGTAGGGATCAAGAAAGGATTAGAGGATTTTTATAGGTAAAGAGGGGTAGGTTTTGCAATCCCATAGGAAATTTGGGGATGTAAAAGTCTAGGTAGAACTATATCATTCTTGAACCAAGTGAACCCAAATGGTAAGAAAAGCAAAACAATAGAATATCAAAGTGACAATAGTAATAATAATATGACATGAAGTTTTACCTTTGGGAAAAGAATTGTTATCTTGCCATCCTAGCTTGGAATGATCTGCACAGACACCTAAACTGTGTTTGGAGAAAACAGAAAGCAGCATGAACATCAAAGCCAAAATGTATCTGAAGATGGAAAGAAACAGCAATAGGAGCAAGCCATTTACTTGACATCAATTTATCTTTAGCCTTCTACCCTTTCTCAAAGAAAAAAATGATGAAAGGAAAAGCAAACTAAACATATCCAAACAAGTTCAAAAGAAGTTAAAGGTTTAAAAAAAAAAGTGGGTGTGGGTGTGTGTATTCCAGTACTAGTGCTTGAACTCAGGTCTAGGCAATGTGCTATAGCTTTTTCATGCAAGGCTGGTGCCCTAGTACTTGAGCCAGGCCTCCACTTGCAGCTCCTTGATGGTTATTGGAGATAAAAGTCTCACAGACTTTTCATTTTGAGCTGGCTTTAATCCTCAGATCTCAGCATCCTGAGCAGCCACAAGGATTATAGGCATGGGCCACCAGTGCCTAGCTTAAAGTAAATTTGTGTGTTTTGTGCTAGTACTTACTTGGCTTGAGTTCAGGACCTGGGCACTGTCCCTGAGCTTTTTCACTTAAGGCTAATGTTCTACCACTTGAGCCATAGCTCTATTTCCAGCTTTTTGTTAGTTAATTGCTTGTTTGTTGCAAACCACATCTTTATACCTATTGTTTCTTTTTTGTTTTGTTTTGTTCTCTTCCCAACAAAAAAAAAAGAGTCCAAGTACTCTTTTTTTTTTTTTTTACTTTTTCATTTCTTTTTCTTTCTTCCTTCCTTTCTTAAAAAAAATTTTTTTTGACAGTCCTGGGACTTGAATTCAGCACCTAGGCTCTGAACTCTTTTTTTTTTTCTTCCAGTCCTGGGGCTTGAACTCAGGGCCTGAGCACTGTCCATGGCTTCTTTTTATTAAAGGCTAGCACTCTACCACTTGAGCCACAGTGCCACTTCCGGCTTTTTCTGTTTATGTGGTACTGAGGAAGTGAACCCAGGGCTTCATGCATGCTAGGCAAGCACTCTACCTCTAAGCCACATTCCCAGGTCTGTCCCTGAGCTCTTTTACTCAAGGCTAGTATTCTACCACTTGAGCCACAGCTCCACTTCTGGCTTTTTGCTGGTTAATTGGAGATAAGAGTCTCACGGACTTTCTATCCTGGGCTGTATTTGAACCACTATCCTCAGATCTCAATCTCCTGAGTAGCTGGAATTACAGGCCTGAGCTACCCACACCTAGCCCAAATACTCTTCTAAAAGGGTACTTCATTTAAAAAAAAATTAATAAGATAGGGATCCTCCTGCAATAGTGAATAACAGATTCTGTGTATCCTTTGCACAGCTTTCCATAAATAGTAACATTTTGCAAAGTACACCCGGGATCTTTATACAATCCACCAATCTTCTATTTACCACAAAAGTGGGTATAGCTAGATGTAGTAACCGCCCCCCCCCATGTGGTTGTACTGATAACTGTGGGTGCACATGTATTTTGTAGTATACAATTTTAGCACTTGTGTATGTGAATACATTTCCACTACTACTACTAAGCATTCTTCTGTTGTCCTTTTAGGCATTACCACAGTCGCCAAGTCCCCTTCATGAACCTGGTAACCACTCATTTATTCTTCACTTATAAATATTTGTCATTTCAAAATTATAACATAAATGGAATCATATAGTATGTAACCATTTGGAATTGCCTTCTTAAAAATTTCAACATGCTGGGTACCAGTGTCTCATGCCTGTAATCCTAACTGCTCAGGAGGCCGAGATCTGAGGATCATGGTTCAAAGCCAGCCTGGGTAGGAAAGTGTTCGAGACTCTTATCTTCAATAAACTACTCAGAAAAAGCTAGAAGTGGCACTGTGGCTCAAGTGGTAGAGCACTAGCCTTGAGCAAAAGAAGTTCCAAGACAGAGCCCAGGCCCAGGGTTCAAGGCCCAGGACAGGCAAGAACAAACCAAACAATAAAACTCCAGCATAATGCCCTGGAGACGCATCCACCTTCCTGTATCAATAATGGGTTCCTTTATATTACTGAGTAGTATTTCACGGTATATATGTACTAGTTCTTTATAACCATTCACCTGTGGAAGGACATCTTGGGCTGATTCCAATTATAGGATCTCAGGGATGAGGATGCTAGGAACATTTGTGTGACTATACTTGTCATTTCTCTGAATGAATGCCCAATTACAGCTGCTGAGTCATAGGGCATTTGTAAATTTGGTTTTGTATGAGATTGTCAGATGGACTGTTTCCATCCAGGGCTATTTTCACTCCTACCAGCAGATAAGAATGATTCAATTTCCTCTCCTGGATCCATCATCCGGCCCTAAAGGAAATCTCTTTTGCTTTTAATGTTATCATTCATTTTTATTTTAACCATTCTGAAAATGGTCAGTGATATCTTACTGGAGTTTGTTTTTGCATTTCCCTGGCAGATGATACTGAATATTTTTACATTTGCTTATGTACCATCTGTGGATCCTTCATCAATTAATTGACCCTCCATTATCTTTTGCCCAATTTTCATTTATTTTGTGCCATACTTGGACTTGATCTCAGGGTCTGGGTGATGTTCCTTAGCTTTTTAGCTCAAGGCTAACATTTTATCACTTGAGCCACACCTCCACTTCCAGCTTTGTGCTGGATAATTGGAGATGAGAATTGCATGGACTTCCTTGTCCAGTCCTGTTCTCAAACAGCAATCCTTAGATCTCAGCCTTCTGAGTAGCTTGGGTTACAAGCAAGGAACTCTTATCTCCAATTAACCACCAAAGCGCCAGAAATGGAGCTGTAGTTCAGTGGTAGAGTGCTATCCTTCAGCCCAAAACACTCAGGAACAGCTGCTCCCAGACACCTGGTACAAACCCTAAGTCTGGCACAAAAACAAACAACAAAACAAATCACCTTAGATTCAGCAATTCTGGGTGGGGCCAACTGCACACTCAAACATTTTTGGTTGGAAGCTATACACTAAATTTTGTCGCCTCCTCCCAAAACTTTAGCATTTGAAATCCTAATCCTCAGTGTGATGGTCTCTGAAGATAGTAACTCCCTGAACTGGAATCCTAAGAGTAAATGAAGTCATAATGGTGAACCCTTATGTCTGGTTGCCTGTCTGTCTCCTTTTAGCTCCTTTCACCATGTGAGGAAACAGGAAGGAGGGATCTTTCTACAAGCCATGGAGAGAGAGCCCTCATCAGAAACCAAATGACCAATACCCTCATCTTGAACTTCAACCTCCAGATTGTTAGAGAAAAAAACCTGTCTTGTTTAAGCCCAAATTTGTGACATTTTGTAATTACATCCCAAACTGACTAATACCTTGTTATGTGCTAGCAACACTAAGGGGAAAAGGTCAGTACTTTTGGCTGACCCATGTCATTGTGTTATGCCCAGATTTCTGGTCCCCAAAGACCACCAAGGAGCTGATTCCGATGCAAATGCACGGGAGTCTTTATTACAAGCTCGAGCCTGGAATCTCAACCATCACCAATGCAGCGGATCTGGATTAAGAGCCCCGACCCTCAGACAGGCAGGATTTTTATTGCAATTACAACAGGGGCAGGGTATTTCCAACTTGGCAGATACTTGATTGGATGGCATTTAGCAAGCAAGTCTTGTCCTATTTCTGTTGGCTATCTACCCTTTCAGTTATCTATTTTGGCTTTGATATTGGGAACTGGCCTTGGTATCAGGAACTGACAGCAGGTGATCACGTAGCACTAATGCAGGGGGTTAATGCAGGGGGTAGAGCAAGTCACAAATGGGTTAAGCAAGCCATTTACAGAAGCAGAATGTTTCAGTCAGGCTGACCTAGTACCAACTTTATTTTAACAATTGCTACCATGTTTTCCCATTACCACTACACAAGCTTGAGCGGGCTAAAACAATCCAGTCCTCAATCATAAGTAAACCAACCTGACAGTTACTATGGCATTTCTACTACTATTATGGTTATTTCTATAGTCTATGACTGTGATCATTTTTTACTGTCTGTTACCATAGGTATAGAGGGGAACAAGGGCTCCCTATATTTTTAAATGGCAAACTACAAAAAATTAGTTTCACAGGTGGGGGTGCAGCCCTTAGCATGGAGTCATCACCAGGGTTTAGAAGCTGTTAAAATTTTAACACTAAAACTTATATTTAGTCACTCAGGATCTCAGGTTAGCCCTTACAATTGAGAGTTAAGACTATGCTACTCTAGCAGATTGTGTATTTTAAGTTTAAGGTGCTTAATGAAAACAGCAAGTGCACTGGACACTGGATTACAGGCCCATGCTTGTAATCCTATTCAGAAGCCTGTGATCTGAGGCTCACAGTTCAAAGTTAACCCAGGCAGAAAAGTCTGTGAGACACTTTATTTCCAATTAACCAGCAAAAAGCTAGAAGGAAAGCTGTGGTTCAGGTGATTATCAGCCTTGTGCAAAAAAGCTGAAATCCTGCAGCTCTAAATTAAAGCTCCAATACTGGAATAAATAAATAAAAAAGGAAATAAACTAACAAACAAACAAAAAACCCCGCAGATGTACAAAGATCACCATGATCTTTCTTCTGTTTCTTAAGAGCAGGAAATGAAGTTTTCACATGAAAGAGATCTTTTCTTTACTAATATTGAAACTGCAGTCTTCTTGACTCCAGGCTAGTTCACAAGTAACAAGAGCAAAATGAGGAGAGGGCAAAGCCTCTTCCCCAAGCTTGGAGAACAGGGAAAGCCCAGGAGCCTGTGCTAGGGGACATACCAGCTGAGGTGTGCTGGAAGGTGACCTTTCCTGTGCTTATTTCCCCAGGTGCTGAAAGTATCAGGAGTTGAATCTCTTGCTGTCCAGGATATTCCTTCCCTCTGGGGATCAGTGAGATAAGGAGATGATCTTTCCTGGGGCTGAAAAGCTGTTCTTGAATTTCCTCCTATACCAGGGCCAGAGAACCGAAAAGACCAATCGAAAGAAGGAAAAGGGATGTAGCTTTAAAAAACAACAACAAAAACAAAAAACAACAACTTTTAGAGACTTGTATAACTAAAACCAGGCTAGCTACAAAGTTGGCTGTTGGGCTAAAATTATACTTGGGAACAGATTGATATGTCTGTTCCCTTCACAATGGCAGAAAGAAAGCAGCATTCTTATCATCAACAATGGTGGGAAACGAAAGCTAAGGGGAATCTCTACATACAAATCTGGTTTTATTCATTCTTCACCAATTAACTGCATTAATTTGGTACAATCCCTTTTGCCTTATCAGATTTCACAGCTTTAATTTTCTGTCTTGCTACATAAAACTTACATTAAGTAAATGTCTGCTTTTCTCCTCTTATGTCAGTTTAATTCTTAGGCCCAACTGGGACCCTGAGAATATGGAGATGGAGTTCTCTTCCCCTACAGGAGGACTAAGAGTTCAAGTCCAGCCCAGGTAAAGTTAGAGATAACTTATCTCAGAAAACAAAAATCAAAAGGCTAGGGGAAACCAGGAGATCAAGTGGTAGAGCACATTCTTAGGAGGTTCAAAGCCCTGAGTTCAATCCCTAGTTACCTGAATAAAAATAATTAAGATAATTCTAGAAAAGAACAAAAAAAAGACATGCCATATCAAATATCAAAACATGTTGTGTATAATAGTGTCCCACTAGTACAGGGAAATAATAATTGATGAAGAGGTATATGTACATATGTACATACATTTTGATATAGTATATCAAAACATTGATATTTAAAATTAGAGGAAGGATTATTAATAAAAATTGTTGAATTAACTAATGAATCATTTGGGGAAAATTGTTTACATTAAGCTGATAATTTTGGCTGCATCAAACAAATTAAAATTGTTTCTACTAAACTTCCCTGGCAAAGTTAACAGATAAGCTGAAGCCACGTACTCACTGGTAGCTTACTCTTTTAATCCTAGCTGCTTAGGAGGCTGAGATCTGAGGACTGCTGCTCAAAGCCAGTCCAGAGAGAAAAGTCAGTGATATTAATTCCAAGTAACCAACAAAAAGCTGGGAGTGGAGCTATGGCTCAAGTGGTACAATATCAACCATATGAAGAATAAATCAAGCAACAATATAAGACCCGAGTTTCATCAGTACACAGAAAAAGCCAACTTTCAATAAAAACACTAGAGTAACTCCCCACCCCCCACCCAATCCTGGGGTTTAAACACTGAGCCTGGGTGCTATCTCGGAGCTCTTTTTTTTTTTTTTTTTCTTGCTAAAAACTAACACCCTATGACTTGAGCCACAGCCCCACTTCCAGCTTTTTGATGGTTAATTGGAGATAAGAGTCTCACTGACTTTCCTGCCTGGGCTGGCTTTGAACCTTGATCCTCAGATCTCATTTTCCTGAATAGCTAAGATTACAGGTATAAGCCACTGGTGCCTGACTTAGTGCCTCCTTTTATCCTCACCTTTCTCAAGGATTCACTAAATGACTGAAATTATAAGCAAATATGTAAATGCACAAAGGCAATGAGATTGGAGGAAAGATTTCTGTTTGTACTTAAAATGAATAGTGGCATTCAGTGAATAGAAAATTGGTAACTGAATCCCATAGCCCTCTGGGCATATGGAAAACAAGGCATCCAATTGGCTTCAGCAACCTGGAAACACCAAGCATGGTTCAAGGCCCACAGAACCTGTGACCAGACCTCCAGCCTTCTTCCTTTCCTCCTACATAGCATGTCAAGAGTTTAGCAACTACCCTGAAGATGAGCAGTTTTATCTTCAGAGAAGAGGTAGCAGGGAGGAAAGCCATCTGAGAGACCCCCCCAATGAAATTCTCAGTGCTCTCTTCTGTTGTTCTAAAGTGAAGCCCATTGGCCAGGAACTCAAGTCCATGTCACCAAAATGTTTCAAGACTTTCTCCAAAGCAAAAAAGTAAATAAATAAATAAAAAAATCAAGTAAATCAACAGGGAAAATAAATTCACAATAAAAGAGATAACTCACATATTAGAAAGAACATTTTTTAAAATCTTTTTTTTTGTATCATCGGAGAAATACTAGAAGATAGTATACCCATATAGAACATGGTGCCATAAAAAAAGGAACTCAAGAATATGGTAGACAAAATAAAATATACAATGAAGGCTTTTGAGGGTTGAGGAAATTTCCCAGAAAAATAAACAAAAAGAAAAGAGATGGAAACTATTACAGAAAAGCTAAGTGACATGCAGAATTATTCAAGAGTTTCAGCATTTGATTTTGGGAATTTCACAATGAGAGAGCAGAGGAAAAAAATGATAGGTGTCATGTAACTAGCATGAGAGAAAAGAGAGTGGTAGATAGGTAAGTAGAATAGATAGATTGATAGAGTCAGTCTAGAAATGAAGGGTGTAAATATGCAGATTGAAAGAATCCACTGATTAGTTAGAATAACAAGTGATATAAACATCTTATCTGCATGATGAAATTCCAAATCATCTGGAAATTTTACAACATAAGATAGAAAAAGGGGATCCTAAAAGTTTATGGAAAAAACAAATCACAGTATTCAAATAACATCTAATTTTTCTGAAGGTAGTATAGATGTAAAAGAAAATGGAGAAATATTTCCAAAGAGAGAAAATAATTATTAGCTATAATTAAACAGAGTAAAATGAGAAATTCAGTGTAGATAAAAAAAATAAGCTGGGTACTGGTGGCTCAAACCTGGATTGGTAGCTATGGATGCTGAAAACAAAGGATTAAGATTCAAGGGGCAAGGAGGGGCTGGGAATATGGCCTAGTGGCAAGAGTACTTGCCTCCTATACATGAAGCCCTGGGTTCGATTCCCCAGCACCACATATATAGAAAAGGCCAGAAGTGGCACTGTGGCTCAAGTAGTAGAGTGCTAGCCTTGAGCCAAAAGAAGCCAGGGACAGTGCTCAGGCCCTGAGTCCAAGGCCCAGGACTGGCAAAAATAATAATAATAATAATAATAATAATAATAAAGGTTCAAAGCTGGCTCAAGCAGGAAAGTCAACAAGACTCTTCTCTCCAATTAACCACCAAAAAGTCAGGAAGTGGAGCTGTGGTTCAAGAAGTAGGGTGCTATACGTGAGTGGAAAAACCTAAGCAAGAGCACAAGGTCCTCAGTTCAAGCCCTAGCACTAGCAAAAGTAAGTCAATAAATAAACCCATCGGGCACCAGTAGCTTATGCCTGTAATCCTAGCTACTCAGGATGATATCTGAGGATCACAGTTCAAAGCTAGCCCAGAGAGGAAAGTCCATGAGACTCTTATCTCCAATTAGGCACCAGAAAACTGGAAGTGGCAGTGTCTCAAGTGGTAGAGCACTAGCCTTGAGCTGAAGAGCTTAGGAACAGCACCCAGGCCCCAGCCTGACAATAAATAAACTCATAATTTTATACAAGCAAGCCTTACTCCTATGTATCAGATATATTCTATACAGTAATGCAGATTGGAGCAGGGAAGAGGGCGCTATAAAGGAAATCATGAGGAAACAGGAAATTTGAAACTCTAAATGGCCAAATGGAGTGTTTGGGGCACACAAAGCCTATCAGCTCCCCCTGAAGGAAGGAGATGAGACAATTGGGAAGTTCTGCAGAAATATAAAGCTGTATTACAAAGAAACCATAATTATGGTATAAATCTTGCCTCTGCAGTGTATGATATTTTTAGTTATGACATAAGTACATATTATTTATGTAACTGAAAAATAATAGAAGACTGAGATAAGTGGGAAAGAAGTGCTCTTTAGAAGATTATGTTTTAAGCTGCCAAAGAGAAAGCCATTAGATAATGCCTAAAATTAAATAAATCAGTAAATATTAATAGAACCAGATTGTCTTTAATTATTAAAATTATGAGGAGAACCACAGCTGAACAAATTAAAGCATGGATGGCTCAGAGGAACTGAGAAAAACAGAAAAGTAGAATAGGAATTTATTGTTTATATTGTAATCTTTTAAAAATATTACCAGGATTTATCCAACTATGGTACTTGAAGTTCATTCAGTGTGGTGGATTGGGAGTCTTCTTTAAACATATATATACATATATACACATATATATTATTATATAGTTAAAAAAGGGAATACTCAGGATGAAAAATGCTACCAAAATCACAAAACCTAAAAGCATACACAGGCATCGTAAAATACAGTCAAAAAGCATGTAATCACTTGACATTCCTATTGTGCATTTCCTGGTATTTTAAGGGATGCAGTACTTTTTAATTGCCTCTTCATTTGTAAAATGAAAATAACACAACATCATTTTCTTTAGTGGGAACAAAAGATAATTCAGTCTTGCTTTAGCATGAAATTGTTTTTCATTACATTGATAGTGTAAAGAAATTTAAGCTTCACAACTTGATACTTAAAATGTATTTCAATTAATAGAATGTATAACTGAATTCAGGATAGGGTATACTGAATTTAACATAGGAACAATAAAATTATAGAGAATTAAATTTTTTTGGCATACTAGGAGTCTGAAACATGCCTTGTTGGGGAGGTGAGAGGAGCAGACAAATGGAGAGAGGGAGGGTGGGAGAATGCCATCACAATATTCAAAATGCATATGTGAAAATGGATCCAGGTAACTTGAGGGGATGGGTAGAGTTTGGCAAGATGGGAGAGAATGATGGAAGAAGTGACATTGATCAAGATGTATAATACTCTTAAATTGATATGTTGAGTGGAAGCCCCTCTGTAAATCTACTTAAAGATAATAAAAATCAGTTTAGTGACTAATCTTAAATAGTTTTTGAATAAATGATGCTCATAAGCCAATTTGCTGTCCATGTTCTCCTCGTATTGTGATATTTGGCATTAATGTGATGATTCATCACAACCCATGCGATCCTCCAGTCATGGATGTAAACCTCATCCTGTTTATAATTAACATGGCTGATCACTGGAAGGATTTTCCATAGACTAATTTCTGCCCTATCAGTCTCAAACACTGATTCTCCTCTCTTGCTTACATACTTGAAGTGCTGTAAGAAGAGTTTGTGTTTATATGTTTATATTCCAATATGACCTCTGGCTCCAACTACCAGAGACATTACAAAATGCAGAGGAGAAAACCAATTATTTTATTAACTGTCTGATACATCCCTATGCTGCATTTTCTGGTATTTTGTGCGTCTAGAATAGGTAATTTAGCAAAATGAACAGAAGTATTGTTGAATGCCATTCTACTCCATTGCGACTCACAGTAAATTGACAATATGTGGAAATGATTGCAAACCACATAAATATATCACACCAACTTTGTATTCTGTGGCTAATAGCACAGTCCTACAGGCTGGGTAGGTTCTAATGAAAAGAGGCATATTTGGACTCATGGCTCTGGTCCAAGGTTGAGAGATCACATCTGATGATGGCAGATTCACAAGGTGGCACAGGGCATCACATATAGAGAAGGTGATCATAGAAAACCTACCTAAAAAGTTTTTAAAACTTTTAAGCTTTGTAAAAGTTCTGTCCTCAAGGTAGTCCATTAAATCATCAGTCATCTACTAATTATTTAAATGGATTAGCCCATTCATAAAAGCAAAATCTTCATTTCCTTTTAAGGTCCTTCCTGGTCCCATCCCATACTATGTCATAATGGGAATTTAACATGAGTTTAGGGGAATACAAACCACATTCAAACCACAACACTCACCGAGACTAAACAACAGGTTAGCTATTCAACATCCTCTTGGTGAAAGAGCCAATTATGAAGGTACGAACTTCTGCAGAACAGAGAAAGGCGTGCTGACCAGGATCGCCATACTAGAAGACAAATGTGACATCACTGTCTTGATTTTCTTCTAGTCTCAATTGAAAGAGAAATTCCACTTCTGTTGTTAGTTTTCTCCTTTAATTAAGAAGCTGTATGCAAGGCTTCAAGCAAGACTCGATTCCACACAGTGACAGTATGCTGAGCTCAACACTAGAGTTACTTTCAATCCATGGACAAGTCAGGCCTCTGCTGTTCCCTGTCTCTGAGACATAATGCAAACTCCTTTAGGCCTTTTGCTCTTGTAGTGTCACATTGATTTTCAATACTCTTTTTTTTTTACATGAAGATGTTCCTGTATAAGGAAAGCTATTCTTTTTGGTTTTCCCCAATACTGGGGATTGAGCCCAGAGCCTCATGCTTTCCAATACTAGGGATTGAACTCAGGACCCTAGGCTCTACCATTTATGAATTTCCCTGAGCCAGGAGCCAGTGGCTAACACCTGTAATCCTATCAGTTCAGGAGTCTGAGATTTTAGGATTGTGGTTCAAAGCCAGCCTGGGCATAAAAGTCTATTAGACTCTTATCACCAATTATCCACTAGAAAACTGGAAGTGGCACTGTGGCTCAAAGTGGTAAAAATCTAGCCTTGAGCTGAAGAGTTCAGGGACAGTATCCAGGTCCAGCATTCAAGCCCCATGACAAACAAAAGGAGGAGGAGTGGGAGGAAGAGGAGGAGGAGGAGGAGGAGGAGGAGGAGCATGAAGAAGAGGAGGAAGAGGAGGAGGAGGAGGAGGAGGAGGAGGAGGAGGAGGAGGAGGAAGAGGAGGAGGAGGAGGAAGAGGAGGAGGAGGAGGAAGAGGAGGAGGAGGAGGAAGAGGAGGAGGAGGAGAAGAAGAAGAAGAAGAAGAAGAAGAAGAAGAAGAAGAAGAAGAAGAAGAAGAAGAAGAAGAAGAAGAAGAAGAGGAGGAGGAGGAGAATTGTCTTTCACTTTTATTTTGTTTTTCAGGTAAGTTTCAGAGTTTTATGGGGCCCAGCCTCAGACCATCATAACTTTGCCTCCTGAGTAGCCAAGATTGTAAAAGATCATACCTGGCTTGTTTTTTGAAATACGTCTAACTTTTTGTCTTGGCTGATCTGGAATGCAATCTTTCTATTTTCAACTTTACTTAAGACAAGTAGTCTTATGTTTGAAAGTTCATGTTTCACAATTTTCTACCACCCTTAATTTTAATATAATTATAGCCTGATAAGAAGTTGAAAGGAATAAGAGAGAAATCGGGTATGCCTTCTTCATAACACCTTACATACCTCTTGTATAGACCAAAACAAGGACATTTTTATCAAGAAAAATCATACATATTTTGGCTCAGGTATGAGATTAGGGCAAGGTAAACATTCTGTAAGATGACGAGGCTGTGTGGGTTATATACACAGAATATTGCTCCTTGGGTCACTATCTTCAGTGAAGTAATGCTTTTTAGGTCTTTCTGCTGACAGCAGAAAGTGTAGTCATTTCCTCACCCAGTCCTCTACGTCACACAGCCCATAGGCAGGCTCATTCCTAGAGGCTGTGGGAATCCTCCATCAGGTAACTCTGGTTAGACTGGGTGCCTAGTAGCACTGCCTACAGTTGAAGATTCCTTTCAGCCATGTACACCCTACCATTCCTTCCTTCTTTCTCTCCTAAATGTGGGGTAGGGCCTATAGAGTCTGATGATTCTCCCAGCCTTTCCTGGGCTCCACATTTTCTGTTAAGTAGTTATCCTGATAGTTATCACATGCTTGAGTCTGTCCTAACCTTTCCTTGGGGGGGGGGGGCACCAGATTAACCCTCACACATCCCTTGCTTAGCTATTATGAATGAATACATGCAAATATTGCAGTCACTGGTGAGACTATCCTCCTCATAACTTTTGCAACCTCTGGCAATGTATCCCTAATCTCTTCTGGCTCACGAATGAAGTGTTCATGGGCCACATTAGCTCCCCCTTGAGCTGATCTTTTCATGCCTCACTGCTGACTTCTATTGGAAACCCACATTCATTAAGCAGAGTATCAGTTTTCGGGTCTTGGTAGCACTTTGTGGATCACAGGACATGAAGACACATCTTAGCTTGGGGAGCACGAATGAGGTATTTCATTGGTTTCCACCTCATGACCTCTCGTTAGCTTTGGACAGGTCACCTCTATGCCTCACTACTGGCAGGTCCACTGTCCTATTTTTTTCTCACCCTGTCCCAGCCTGGTCTCTAAAATGGTGATACCTGAATGAACAAATAGGTGTTGCCCGTAAGTAGCCTATCTAGACAAGGAAATGCCCAGAGGTATCAATAACAGGTCAGCATACGGCCTTACAGTACTCCAACTCATCTCCCCGTCATTCCGTCCATGCTATCAAGGCTCTTCCTTTATGTACAGGAGTCTCCATGAGGTGCTTAGAGGAAGGACCAGGCAGCTTGCACTGATAGATTCTTTATATCTCCCGTCTATTTCAGCCACCCAGTGAGTCCTTATTGTGGCTACTTAAGAACATACTTTTACAGATAAAGGAACTGGACTTTAGAGAAAGTAATGTGTTCCGGGTCACATAGCTCATAAGGTCAAGCACCATTAGATTCCATGTTTACTCCAGTTATTTTAAACAGTCCCACCAGGTTCTGTTTTCAAACTCACACTGCCACACTGTCACCTGTGTAGTCCTTGCCTTCAGTAGCTCCATTAAGCTCTGACACTACTCTGGTATTCACATCTCTACTCTCTACCAAACACTGTGCTAATAATCACATGGCACGCGACACCACGTGAGGTAATTACTCACTAGGTGTATAACCTGTGAACCTCACATCTCATGTAGTCAACCAAGTGGAAAACCTTCTTTCATTTTCCATTTCCATGATTATCTAGGAATTTAGACTCTTTTGTGGATTCTTCTAGAAGGGGCAAAAGAGCCCTAGGGAATAATAGGACACAGAAGGAAGAATTGATCATGGGACAGAACTCAAGGGAGCTACTCCCATAAGCAACACATAAGTCCCCTTAAAACACAAACTCTACAGGTAACATAGAAGGTTGCAGTTTCCCAGAGAAAATTTACCTCCCTGAAAGAGGATGCAGAAGCTCAAAGAAGAAGGAAGTGTTTGAAAAAAGCCACCATCTGGTACTCCAGCTGGCTTTATGTTTGGTAATTATGGTAATTCAATACACAACTATTTGGGAAAATGGGGGAATTTAACTAAAGGTAACTGAGCTTTGCATTTCATTTACTGGGAACATTTCATTTTCCTGATTTGGTTCTTTCCTATGGTAAATTAAAAGTCTTGAGTAATAAAATCAAAGTTGATGAATGGGAAGCCTATGAATTCCTTGATCTGGAAATTAGAAACATTAATGAGAAGAAATTATACTAATACACACAAAAAAGTAAGAGTTTGGAAATTGTACCAGAACAAAAAACAATATTAAAGGACAGGAAATGAATACCAAAATTGTAGAAATTTTGTCAGAACTAAAGACAATTCTGAAGAGCTTAACTTTTTTCAACCTTCCCATCCACCCTTCCTTCTCTGCCTTTCCCTCCTCCATAAGAAAAATATGAACTTCCTTCTCCTTTACCACCTTCTCCTTCCACTCCCTTCTCTAGTAATCCCCAAGAGTAACACAATTCTGATCAGAGGAAAATATTGTTTCTGTCCTTTCAAGATAAAGCCTAGAGAAACAGGAGATCCTGATACAACCAGTAACTCCCTAGACAAAAAAAACAGAGCAGAACTTTGATCATGGCTTTCCTGATCTACATCAGGCTTCAGGAAGCAAGGCAGAGAACTGGTTTCATTTGGGCAGATTGTATACAGCCTGATGAAAAAGTCATTAGAATACACGCTAATATGAAGAACTCCTGCTGAGAATCAGGAGACCTAGTATTCAAATGGAACAAAATCCAACAATGTAAAATAAAACAAAAAAAAGTGGTAAAAATGTATAAACAACTGTCAGGAATTCACTCTGGGAACTTTGAGGATCATAATGCAGTTTTAAAGCTGCATTTATAGAAAGTCTAGAAGAGAAATTGGCCACTTTAGTCAAACAAAATATTAGAACATAGACCTCACTTCTGGCCCTGATAACCTGAGTAGACCAACTTTCAATAACTATTATTAAAAAAAAAAAAGGAAAAAAGAGAACCAGACACCATTAGCTCAGACCTGTAATCCTAGCTGCTCAGGAGGCTGAGATCTGGAGGGTCTTAGTTCCAAGTCAGCACAGGCAGAAAAGTCCATCTCCAAAATAATCAGTCAAAAGCAGGACTGGCTGTATAGCTAGCTCAAGGGGCAGATTGCCAGCCAAACAGGCACAAGGCCCTCAGTCCAAACTCCAACAACACACACACGCACATGCACACGTGTGTGCACACGTACACACACACACACGCATGCACATGCCAAATGGAAGAAGATGGAGAATTTTACAAGATCCTTACCAGCCAGTGGTGCCTAACCTCCATGTATGATTATGCAATGTTCTCCTAAGTGCAGCCTGTTTTTCAGTGACAGATTTTTAAGTGCCTTTCTGAACCTTGCAGCTACAACCAAGCAGTGTTTGCTCATATTTACAATAGGTAAAACAATCACAGGGATATGCTGAACATCCCATGTATTTTTTTATATTCTGTAGGCCATCTTATTAATTAATACTAACATTTTATCACAAATCTAGTCTGCTTGCATTCAGTATGTGGACAACCTACCCTTGTGTTCTTCCTCATATAATGTTTGCCTTATAACAGCAACCGGCCAAGAAGGGCCACCAGTATCCAGAGATGAAATGCAACCTTGTTCAGGAAGTTGAATACCTAGGTCACATAGTGACTCCTTCAGTATTTCTTACAAGTTCCTGCCATACTCCGTTATTTAGGTATTTTCCTATACTTGCTTCATTCCATTAAGGGGATTCATACAACTTACTGCTGTCAGAATTAGTAATTACCCATCCAGTACATAGGACAATAGATTAAGCAAATACCATACAATTAAGCTTAAAGGAGCTCAAAGATGGCATTAAACCAAGTTGTACCTTTAGGGAACTCAAATAATAATCTTTTTTTTTCCAATTTACTCTTCAGAAGGAAGAAAATGTATGAGGAGAATGTACTCAGAAACATGGGGGAAGGTGTAGGCCCCTGGGTACTTCATTCAGCTGTTCCGTCCAGTGGAACATATCCTCCTTGGATGAAGGTCATCTCAGCCACTGCTAATAATTCTCTACTGCGAATAGCTGAGAAACTCACCTTAGGGTCTTCTCCCACCAATCAGGGCTCCACTCCATACAATCCATAGTGCTCATATGCTGAACTCACAGCCCCAGAAACAACATACATGCACATATGCATATGCATGTACACAGATAGACACAGTCACAGACACACACACTCTCCAAAGACATTCCAAAATAAATACTGATGAAGCAAAACGTATTCACTTGGCTGATGAAGTAGCAAAAGAGCCATACTACAGGTAGTTGCAGGCCAAAGAATCTGTCCTGTTCTTTACAGTCTACAACCAGCCTCCTTCTTCAGGCTCAACAGATCTTACAAGGGCAGGAAAAAGACATCCGGAAACAAAGGGTGGCAAATTTAATTCTCCAAGGAGTCTTTGCTTGAGACCTAATGAAAAGCCCATAATACCCCTAAGCACCTAACTGCCTTTTCTGGAATATGTATATAATTCATTGGGCCCTAGAGAAAATAATCATGTGGTAAGCTATCATTTTGAAAATCTCCCCAACAGAAATTCACAGGTATATGTAAAGTACTCTCTTTGCCCTATATATAATCCTGATAGGTTACTCTATGGGTCACAGGACAGTTCTCTTTACCAAATGGCCATCCTGAAACTACTTTGCAACTAGATTTTATCCAAGTGCCCCTGACACAAAGGATATAAATATGTCTTAGTGTTAGTTTGTATGTTTTCCATTGGAGCGAAATTGATTGATTGATTGACTGATTGCCAGTTCTGGGGCTTGAACTCAGGGCCTGGGCATTGTCCTTAAGCTTCTTCTGCTCAAGGCTAGCATTCTACATTGAGCCACAGCACCACTTCCAGCTTTTTCTGTTTATGTGGTACTGAGGAATTGAACCCAGGGCTTCATGCAAGGTAGGCAAGCACTCAACATGAAGCCACATTCTCAGCCCTGAAAGTTTCCCTTATGGTGAAGCCATCATCTGAAGAGTAGGAAAGATTTAGACTCTTTCTACTTGTGACACTGAAGTAACTATGAGATAATGGCCAAGACTTCTTAGTGCAAGACCAGGGCTAATGAGCTATGGAAGTATTTTGGCAAACCTCAGTTATGGAAAATAATGGATGAAACTTGTCACTTAAGTCACAGAACCTTAAGAGCCCATGTTTCTTCCATTAAATGAGTTTTCAAGATATCTATAGTGTAGTCAGTGAAGACTGAAGAATTTTAAATAATATTCCTATTTTGCCAATGGCAAATTAGATGAGCAACACTGCATAATGACTACCCTTTCCTTTCCTTCTGGTGGTGAAGTGAGAAAGAAGATTGAGTTATGACATAGAGTCTATGGAGTGCTGGCCTCTTGGCTCTATGGTACACAAGTAAAGGATTATTTTATTGGAATTCAATGCAATAGTGTGTTATTGTCTGACTTTATAATGTCATCATCAACTTACTTTCTAAAACTCGAATCTGGTGTGATGCCAAAATGATGGGACAAATAAAATGGTTAGCCACAAATAACAGTTCAAGTAATTTGAACATTGAAGGTCAGTTGTTCCTAGAATTACAACCAGTTCTAAGTTTTGGAATCAGAAGAATTACTCTAGTTGGAAGATAATGGATTATTTCTAATGTAAAATAAATCACGGGCTATAGATGATATGGGAAACAATCAGGCTGATTAAAGAATACTGTGCAAATGCAGCCATGGTACTCACTAGACACTATGTAGAAAATGAACTATATAATAAATTTGTTGGTAGGGATGAGAGGGAAAAACAGAGAGAGAGAGAGAGAGAGAGAGAGAGAGAGAGAGAGAAAGGGTGACATTGTCCAGAAAGAAATGTACTTATTACCTGACTTATGTAACTGTAACCCCTTTGTACATCACCTTTATAATAATAATTTTAAAAAGTCTTTAGGGAAAAGGAGTACTGTGATACATGCAGAATATTTACTGGTTGTTTCAGATGCCTGCTTGCTCCATCTGCTACCTTGTCTATTTTTAGGTCATACTGTATTTGTAATCATTTTAATTTATGTATCACCCTCCTACTATGTGTCACATGGAAATTTTGTGTTGGATGCAGAGGGCAGAGGAAGAGGAAAATTCAGACTTGGATCACTATGGCTGAAACACTGATGTGATCTGGGAACTTTTCCTTTATAGCTTTGATCATTTCTTTCTCCTGCAGACTGCTTTCCTGATTCTAGGAATGGACTGAGCCTGCCTGGCTCCATGGGACATAAAACAGCACTGATTTCTGCACACATAAAATGTGATGCTTGGTCAACAGGGAAACTGAACAGAAGTTCTCTGTGGAAGATCCTGTAGACTGGTTCAGAGGAACTCTATGGTGCAGAAAGATGGTATGCTGCAGATCAAGGGAAAATTACCTTGGTGCTTATCTTTAGTCCTCTTGTTGGCCATTTACTACCAAAGTATCAGACTTAACCATCTTTGTAACTACTAGGTAAAACTTTTGGAAAGTAGATATAAGCTTCACAGACTACCAACTTCTACCAGCTCTAAAAGTAAGAATGTTATAACATCTGAAGCCTGTAAAAGAGATTTCTCCCTTCTGATGTAACTACCTACCAGATGCCCCACCAATGTACAAAGTAAATGCATAGGTTATGACTTGCTTTTGTTCTTTTACTATAAAAGCTCATGTAAATTCTTCCTCAGTGGAACTGGCCAGTCAGGGTATTGTGAATCCAGGTAATAACCACTCAGATTTGGCTCACACCAAGCTCTTATTCCCTTTGGAGCAAGAACTGTGTTTTGTATGGACAATAGATACCAGGTTCTCAACTTTTTCTACCCTGCAGGGATTTTTCCTCTGTCAATGTCCAGTGCTCTTCTAAATGCCACCTGCTTTATGTGGATGGGTTCTTATTTGTGGCAAAGTAAACTCATAAAAAAGGAGGAATTTCATTCCAAACTTCGAAGTGTTTGTGCATCAGAAAATTACCAGTTCTTTTTCTGGCATAGGTAACTTGTTTTGGGGGTGGGGAAAGGTTCACTTTCTAAAATGTGAGTCTACATATTTCCTCTGGCAGTCGAAGTCCAGTGTGTAATTCTGAGCTTGTGCTCAACAATCAGTCCAGGCAAATCTAATTTTGTCAGCATGCAACATTACCTCGTAAGAAGATAATGGCTTCCTTTTTTTGGATCTGTACAGAACAAAAGGTAGGCCATAGGGAAAAAAATAACAAGTTTCCTTAAGGAGAATTTTCCCCTTCTCTTGACCTTCATATCTTGATGTTCAGGGAGAAAGTCAGGGCTTAACAGAACCTACAACTGGTCCCAGGGGCTCCTGCTTTATTTAATAATATTTTTCCCAGTTGTAGTATGGCATCTGCTTAAATGTTTCTCTTCCCATTGTTTGCCATATAAAGAACTGTAGGTGGTAAAGCAATTTCATCCAGCAAAATATTTTGGAAAAATATTTTCTTTTTCTTTCATATGACCAACAATTGCAGCTCCCAAGTCTTCTTTTCTCCCTATCTCATATTTTCTAAAATTTGATCCAGGATTAGAAGGATCTTGAAGAAATCTAGACGTTAGGACAAAGGATTCCCGAGGATTGAACAGATCATAAAAGGAAACACGCTTCCTCTATCTCACTATGTTGATGATCACCTAGGCTATGCTGACTTACCAGATATTTTTGTGCTTTCTTGTTCTTAGTCTTGTTTAGAAGTCTGAAGCAGATACTGTCAGTGCCTTGCCTGTAGCCCTTGGCCCTTCTGTCTTCCCCAGGCCAACTTCTAATTGCTGAAGTCGGCCCCTCTATATCTGTGGATTGTTTCCAGATCTGAAGAAGACTGCCCACTGTTATAACCAGCTAGAAATGTCAGTAAATGCCTCTGGATCAATGCCCTCCCCACCTAGTGATGCTTGAACATTAATGAAAATACTTTGGATCTCTTGCTTCTCAGAGAGGCTAATGCTATGTTTTGTGAGAAGGAAGCCCCTTTTAAGGAAGAGGGCAGAAAAATACCTAATACCAGGTGTAATATGGAGGTGAGTCAATGGAGCAAAGTGAATCTGATAAGATGGAGATGTGAAGCCTGTGCTCTCAAGGTATTCCCACATGCGTGAAACTGAAACCCCAAACTGTGATTCCCTCGTACATGTGCATTCCTTGGGTGATGAACTCATTCTATAATAATTTTATTCTGCTGTTTACTTCACCAAAGGGCTGTGTTCTAACACTATCCGGGTGAGTTTATACTTTGTACATCTGGAGAAATAATGTGGTTAAACTAGATGTTTTCCCAACTATCTTAAAGTTCAAAGCATTTAGGATTTCATGGGTTTTCAAAGTTATTTCCTATTATTTGTTTTTTTCCTATTGGAGGTCTTCCCATCTCTCATATAAGATGAGGATGTGAGGATTGCTTCTTAGAAACAATGGAAGCCATCTGCCAGGAAAACTCATCTGCCCTCCATCGATCACCTTACCCCACTGTCTTGTCCTATTATCTTTCCTACCTGTCAGAGGAAAGGATGTTGCTCTCTTTTCTAGCTCACTGTGTATGTGATCTGCTGTCCTTGCTTACACTTACACACACAAACTCTCACAAATACACATGCTCCTCCATGATCTCTGAGACCCTCACTCATCACCTCTCATTTCTTCTCTATCTTCAAGCTCTAGCTTTAATATCATATACTATACACTATTTCTCTTCATACAATACTTTCCTTATTATCCCCAAAGTATCTTCCCTTAGCTTCATGTTTTTCACCTCTCCTCCCTCTTCCTGTACTCAGTTAAGCTTCTTAAGCAATAGTAGACATGAAACTCTGAAAGTCTTAGAAGAAAACACAGGGAGAAAGCTTCATGATATTAGACTTAGCAGGGGTTTTCGGAACATGATGCTAAAATGTAGGCAATAAGATAAAAATAGAAAGTTGGACTATCTCAAAATGTGAAAACTGCTGTGCAACATAGACTAAGATAAATAGCATAAAGGAAGTCATCCATCACATAGTGAGTTAAAATCCAAAATATATAAGTACTAGCCCTAGAACTTAGCAATCAACAACAAAAACTTTGATGAACAGAAAGAGCATAGGAGAAGTCACTAAACATTAGGAAACTATACATCAAACCCACATGAGCTGTCACATCATACCCATCAAGAGGACCGTTGTAAAAGAAAGACAAACTAGTATGTGTTTCACAAGGATGTGGAGCCTGTGCACAGTGTTGGTAGGAATGTAAAGTGGCAGAGCTGCTCTGCAAATCAGCGTAGTTTCAGCCCATCAATTTAACATCTGGCTAGGAGCGCCAAGGAATTGAAATCAGGATTCATGGTTCATAATGGCCAAGAAGTAGAAGAAATTCCAGTGTCCATCCACAAGTAAACAGACAAATAAAAATTCATGTAAACATACAATGACACATGACTTAGCCTTAAAAACAAAAGGAGCCAAATGCCAGTGGCTCAGGCCTGCAATCCTAACTACTCAGGATTGTGGTTTGAAGCCAGCTCAGGCAGGAAAAGCCTATGTAACTTTTATCTCTAATTAACTAGCAGAAAGCCTGAAGTGGAGGTGTGGCTCAAGTGGTAGACTGACAGTCTTGAGCAAGAAAGCTGAGGAAGAGCATGTTGACCCAGAATCTAAACCCCAGTACTACTAGCACAAAAAGGTGTGTGTGTGAATTCTGATGCTGGTTGAAACATGAGTGACCCTTGAGGGCTGTTTTAGTTTGCCAGCACTGTCATAACTAAATACCATGTATTGGATGGCTTACAAAACAAATTTATTTCCCCCAGTTCTGTTGCTGACAAGTCCAAGATCAAGTTACCAGCAAGTTTTGTTTCTCTGTAGTTTGCTGCTATCCATTGTTATGGTTTGAATGTGGTTTTGAGGAAGGATAGATCAGGGAAAATGAGGCATGAGAAATGGCAACCAGGAATTCAGAGACAAACACTGAATTAATAAATAGCTTAATTAAAAGCACAGAAATATTTTTGTCTTAAGCTTTATGTTCTCTCATAAACTGCAACATTTAGTTAAAAGAAAATAGAACCTCTCTCTCCCTCTGATCTTGCCTGAAGGCCGAGCTGATTAACATGCTCTAGGGCTGGGCAAAGAAATCCTAAAACAGACATTTATTCTGGGAAAATTATGCTTTTGGGCACAAAAAGTGCCATATTGTAAATATTATTTGTTTATATGTAATATATTTTATGTTAATGCATCATATATTTCTATCTTATGTATAAATATGATATATTTCTATGTTATATATAAATACCATATAAATATAGTTATATATATGTTAAATGTTATACATACTTATAATCATTATATATAATTCATATATAGTACATCATCACATTACTACAACAATATTAACATTAATATATTAAAATTAGTAAAATTAAAACATACTTCATAATTCATATTAATTATAACATATTATATTGTTTATATTATTATATCAAATATTATTGCATTAACTACATCATTATTTGTTAACATAACATTGATGTAATATATTATGTAATTATAAAGATTATATAATTATATATGATTACATATTATATATATTACATATATTTGTAAAAGATGGATACATGTCATGAAGAAAGCATGGGGCAGAATCCATCCTTTGGAAGAAAGGCAGACATCAATGATCCAAGCTCAGGGTAACAGCAAGCATGATGGAATGTAACACGTGTCAAGAACAAAGGAGAGCACTCATGGTAAAATTGAGCAATCTCCAATCTATGTTTCGCCCTCATTGTCCACTATGTTAAACTATTCATTGCACCTGTTGTCACAGGGCCTCCATCTATGGCTGGGCTGTGTACTTTCCATCTTTGCTTTGCTTTATTAATGAACTCTGTATCTTGATGTGAACCCAAATTCCTTTTCATAACTACATTTAAAAAAAAAACAAACTAGTGGGGCTGGGAATATGGCCTAGTGGTGGAGTGCTTGTCTCACATACATGAAGCCCTGGGTTTGATTGCTCAGCACCACATATATGGAAAAAGCCAGAAGTGGCCCTGTGGCTCAAGTAGTAGAGTGCTAGCCTTGAGCCAAAAGAAGCCAGGGACAGTGCTCAGGCCCTGAGTTCAAGCTACATGACTGGCAAACAAACAAAAAACTTGTACCCAAGGACCAGGTAGAGGCCACCTCCCTTTTAGAGACCTCCTCTCTGGAGCATCACCCGTCACTGATCTGGTAATCGTTTGTTGGCAATGCAACATCATTGGTTCCAGTAACAGTTTGTCCTCTCTCAAAACTCATCTTCCTCAATTCATTCCTCAATATAACAGGGGACTTTATGAGAACTGATTAGGCCACCAGGAGGGTGGTGACCTAATCTGGGTAGTGGCTTGGGTCTCTTGGAAATGCATTAGTTACTGCAATAGCAGGTTGCTATAAAGCAAGATCCCCCTATGCCTGGTCTTTCTGCATGTGTCTGCTTTCTTCTCTGGCATGTGTGATTCCATCTACCACACTATGATGCAGTCAGGGGCCTCGCCCAACACCAGTGCCATTCAGTTTGGGACTTTCAGACACCAAACTGGGGAGCCAAAGAGACCTTTCTGCTTGTGAAGTGCCCACTCTCAGGTGCTGTTATAGCCACATGAGCTGAACCACAAAATCCCCATACTTGCTTTGTCCTCACTTCACATGACCTTTTACTAGGCACATACATCCTGGTGACTCTGTGTGGCCAAACTCCTCCTTCTTATCAAAATGCTGGTCAGTCTAGATAAAAACCACTCTGCGCCTCTACTTTCCCCATCCATTTTTTGAATGTGATACACGCCTGTGACTTAAGTCTGGGCATTCACTCAGTTAAATAACAGAGAGAAATAAATTAAATAATTTAATTCCTCCCAAATCTCCCCCTGGTCAATTGCAAATGAAGCCTCTGTCTTGCCCTGCGTAACCCTGCAGCCTCACCCTGGCCCCCCTCCCTTTCTTTCCTTCAGCTCCCTGCGGCGTTTGGAGGGTGGCGGGTAGCTGCTGCCCAAGCTGCTCTGCGCCTCCCATCTCAGGGCTCTCTCTCCAGGAATCCCTCTGCACACTTGCTGGTCCTTTAGTCTTTCATAGATCTGATGTTCCCTAGGCACCTCTTGACTTTCTCCTGGAACCCCTTACTCTTCTTATCTGTCTGCCTTTCCCAATAGCTGATGGGCCTAATGAGGAGCATCCTAGCTGGCACGGGGACTTCCTTCCTGCTACACACATTTACTGAGCTTCCACTTAATGTACATAACCAGGTTGGATCTTTGCCCTCATCGCCAGCTGGGTAGCATGTAGTAGGAAACTTGATGTTTGCTGAATTAAAATGCAAATCTTTTCAGTCTAGTTAGCACTCATGAAGTATGAATATGAAGAGTATGAGGTACCACCACTCCTGGGAATTTGAAATAAAAATTTGACAGTTTTTATTATTCTAGAAACAGGGCATGTCTGAGGGAAAGTAATTCTTTGTCCTGGGGATTATAATCAGGACCTCACACTTGTTAGGCAGGTGTTCTACCACTTGAGCCATGCCTCCAGCCCCCCTTTGCCTTTGTGTGTATGTGTAGGTGTAGGTGTGTGTGTGCTGATCTGGGGGCTTGAACTCAGGGCTTGGGCATTGTCCCTGAGCTGTATGCTCACAGTTACTGCTCTACCACTTGATCCACAGCTCTACTTCTGACTTCTTCAGTGTTTAATTGGACATAAGAGTCTCACTGACTTCCCTGCAAGGCTTTGAACCTTGATCCTCAGATCTCAGCCTCCTGGGTAGCTAGGTTTCAGGTATGAACCACTGGAGCTGACTAGCCTTGTTATTTTTGAGGAAGGGTTTCACTCTGTGCCCAGGCTTGCCTGGGTTGTCACTTTCCTAGTTGTGCTTTCCTGTGTCAATGGAATGACAGGCCTCTGCCAGTCAGAGTACTTCCCTCTAGCTGGTATAACAAGGGTGCACCCCTGCACACAGCCATTGATTGGGACAGAGACTCACCAACTTTATGTCCAGACTGGCCTCAAACCATGAGGCAAAGGCCTGTCAAGTAGCTAGGGTTACTGGTTTGGGCCATACCCAGCTCAGTTCTTTCTTTTGAATCTCAACTTTCTTTATCCTGCTGGATTTCCGTTGTCCCTGAAAACTCACAGCTAAAATATTAACTAAACACCATTTTTTTCTTAGCACTTAAGAGAGCTGGATAGGCTCTACCATTCATGTACATGTAAAAGAGGTGTTTTCAAGTCATACAGCTTTTAAGTCTAGAGATTAAAAATATTCCCTAGAGACCATGTACTATAGATATTTTTATTTACATAGGATGCTCCTATGGACAAAATGAAAAAAGTAAAATTCTAGATGACGAGCTGCAAGATGCAGGCTTTTAAACTTTATACAAACTTGTGTGCATGCAAGTATCTATGGTTTTTATATATTCATGTATTCACTTTTCATGGTAATTAATTATGCACTAACTTTCCATGTTATTCTTCCAAAACCGGGCATGATAGTCCTACTTGGAGATAGAGGCAGAAGGTTGTGACTTTTAAGGACAGCTCAGGAAAAGGTGGTCACTAGACCCTACCTCAAAAACTAACTAAAAACAAAAGGGCTGGAAGCATGGCTCCAACCGCAGAGCACTGCCTAGCCTGTGCTGAGCCCTGGGTTCAGTGCTCACTATTTCAAAAAACCTTTAAGAAAGTACTCTTCCATTCAATTACTTTTAGCCCGTTTAGACTCTCTTTTATATAACATACTAACAAAGATAATCCTGGGGGTGCTTTTAGCATATTTAATGGTGAAAGCATACTTTTTTGACTTTTGGATCCATTTTCAGGAACAATATTTTGCTGAGTACATTTAAAAATTAATTCACAGTATTATATTTCAATAATAAACTTGAACTTACATTTAAGTTTCAAATGCCAAAACCTCCCTAGAGAAAAGGAGAACTTATTTAATGTGGGGCGCACCGACTGGCCCCGCCTGTCCGCGCCTCAGAGGTGCATGGCTGTTGCACCTCGGGAGTGAGGCCCTGAAGAGCCCCGCCTGCCTCAGTCCCTGGGGGCGTGCTTGCTTGCACCGCCTCCCGGAAGAGGGATCCCCATTAGCCCCGCCTGCCTTCCGGGTCCGGAACTGGAAAGGCAGCTGTAGCTGGTCACGCCTCCCAGCCTTAAGACCATGTGCAGCAAGATGGCTGCTGGCAGTGACCTGGGGGTGGTCCTGTTAGGGTCCTGTTAGGGAGATCCCATGGCCTTCTGCCCTTGACAGCTCAGACCGCCAATCATAGCCCCTGGCTAGGTATGTTACACCCTTTTCTTTCTGCCATTGCTCATACTTAAGATCTGGTCCGCACCACTAAACTGAGAGCAGTCTTGAACTTCTCCCGAGTCGTCTGATTGTCCAACTGCCGGCGAAAGATTGGGTTGGGCTGAGTGCAGGTGACTCGCGGCTTGTTACCTATTCTGGGTTCACCCTCGGCGGGGTGTGCTTCTCGCCTCTCCCGCTGGTTGGGAGAGCACCTGGGGTGCAGGGACCCCTGCAGCTGGCACCCAAACATGGGGCACAGGACACAAGAAACAGAAAGCACAGGACACAGGAACTATCGGTGAGCCCAGTGAAGCGAGTTTCCGTAGGTAAGAGTGTCCCCGAGGTAAGAGTCTCCCCGGGAAGAATGGGGCAAACTCCAAGCCGGCTGAGTAATCCAGCCTTCCAGGTGCTGAGATACAGGCTCCAAAATGCGGGACAGGATATCTCAGACTACCAGGCCTTAAAGATTGGGAGAAATTGATACATTCTATCCCTTGGCTGGCAGAAGTGGATCCCACTTTTCCCAGGAGAGAGGATTAGCTTCTGCCTCATTAAGTTTCTCCCAAGAAGAGCCTGAAGAATTTGTTGAAGAAAAAGTACTGGACCTACATGTAGTGAATGGGAAGGTAGAATATTTCCTGAAGTAGAAGGGATTTACAGATGCTGATAATACTTGGGAACCTGAAGAAAATTTAGGTTGTCCAGAATTAACTGAAACATTTCTTAATACTCAAAATGCTGGTAAAGAAAAGGATGGTACAAAAAGAAAATCTTTATCGGACAGTGAATCTGATTATAGCAAATCAAAGAAGAAAAGAGATGCTACCGTACAATCCAAGGGGTTAAGCCATAATCGAGAGGCATAACAAGACCCTAAAGGACCAATTATTAAAACAGAAAGTGGGGGGCAGCCCTCATGACCAATTAAGGACAGCCATGCTTACATTAAATATTTTAAATTTCTCCAAAGTCCAACCTCTGACAGCCTTTCAGAGGCATTGGTCAGATCAGACACCTTATTCAAAGGTGCAAGTCCGGACTTCCGGGAAGACGGTGGAGGAGGAGCAGCAGAGCCCTAGCTGAGCTCCTTCCGACATCGCAGTTTTCTCACCCCATACAAACTTTTACTCCTAGAAAGACAGCCAGAGTAAGTTGTAAAAGTACAGGGATTCTGGCCAGGAAGGAAAAATCGACTTAGCTCGTCTGAAAACACAGATTTGAGCTCCGGGCGGCGTCCTGCCGCCGCGCCAGTGCCGGCGCCAGCACAGCAACCTGCACTCCACGCAGCTAAAGCACACAGTGTAGACCAGCGAGAAATCCTCCAGACGGCAGCTGAGCACGGATGACCTGAAATCGCAGAGAAAGCGTGAGTACCCCACGAAAGATATTCTCACTCATGCCCATAGAGCAGCTTCTGGAAGGCAGCCCTTCCCCCACCGCCAGAGCAAAGCGCCATCTTTGCCACTGGCATAGGGTCAGACCAGATTGGAACTAAAGCAGGCCTGGGGAAAGCGAGGTCAAAGGAGCCATCTTTGAAAAGGGCAAGAGGGACCGACCAGTGAGAGCCAGCACTGCCCAGGAGAACACCCCCTGCCCTGGCGGGAGGCATATCCTGGGCCGTGGCTTAGCCAGAGGTGCCCTGTCCTGCCCGCTGGAATTTCAAAATTTAAAGCGAAAGCGGTGAGCAGCTCCCAGCAGCACGGAAACACAAGACGGGGGAACAAACAGTTCCTGAGACAGTTAAACGGTCCCGTCACAGAGGAAGCCCAATTCCCAGCCCGAAACAGAGCTGCATTCCATAGTCACCTCTGCCAAGGAGGCCGCCCCGCCCAGGCATGCAACTCTCAGCCGGGTAAAACAGGCCAGAGGCGCCCTGCCCGGCTGAGTCCACAGCCTATTCAAAGCCAGGCATCAAAGGCAGCGGCCCCACAGCAGACAGAGGAGCCACAGTTCCCGAGACTGCTCACGTCCCCATCTACAGAGGACGCCAAGGCCTACTTGCAAGCTGTGTGAACCACAGAGACCCAGGATTGCACCAACAGGGGAGAAGGGTCAGAACAGAACCACCCCTTGCAAACTGAAATCAAGTCAAACCAGCCAATCAGGAAAATAGACTGCAGACCATTGCAAGGAAACCAGAGACTGGGGAAAGAGTACCCAAACAAGGAGGACAACATTTTTTTTTTCTTTTCAAACATTTTTTTTTAACTTTTTAAAAAAAATTTTGTTTTTAATTTTTTCACTTCTAAAATGTCGTTGGTTTTTTGTTTGTTTGTTTGTTTGTTTTCCATTTTTACCGGTTTGTTTTATCAAGTTTTTTTTTGTTTGTTGTTTGGGTTGTTCCTTTTCTGTTTTTTTTTCCTTTTTTAAATAATTTTTCTCTGTTTTGTGCATCTGTCTTCCAGTATTTTTACTTTATTTCTCTCTTTGCATTCTCTTTCTTTAAAAATTACTTTCCTATGAATAACACCTTCACTATTTTCTGCTAACTCTCCATTGTCTATCATTTTAACCTTGTTCTTTCTACTAATTCTACTCTTCTCCACATTTCCATGTCACTGAAACTAAACCAAAATCACCACCCCCCACCCAATACATTTTACTCTATTCTCTTTACTACCTCCAACTTACCCTCCTGACTTACTGTCTGGACCTCCAGGTTCCATTGACTCCTGGTTATTGGATAGAGGGTATCCCAGCTTAATCTGAGTGAATCAAAGGGGTTCATAGAGAAAGCCAGTCCTAAAAGAACTTAATGTAGAAACAAGAAATGTGTATAGGGTTGTAACAGTAAATAAGTAACTACTGAATACAGGGCCCAGGATCGGTTGTTATATTGAAATTGTATTCATTAGGAACACCAAATCTAATTTTATAGATAGGTATACAAGGTATCTGTATATAATTGTGAACTTGTAAGATTTACACAACAGTGCTTGGTAAGGGCTGCTTTGGGTCTTAAACGGTGCTCACAGGTGCTGGTAGACTGGCATTCCCAATTCAAATGGGCAGAAGGAACACAAGAAAGATGGCAAACAATGAAGTCTTATCCCCCACTTAGAACAAGCAGGAAGCAGAGCAGTCAATCAAAGACATAGAAGAGAACCCCCAAAATGCTCTACAAAGTCTACTGATAAACATGATAAATGAAAAGTTTGAATCTCTTCAGTCAATTATTCTAGAGCGTGAGGAGGCAAAGCAAAAATTAATGGAGAATTTCATGGCATCCACAAATAGAAAGATAAATGAACTTCAAGAGTCAAATGAAAAGATAGCTACCCAGCTTAAAGATTTGAGAGACAACAATCAAAACCAAAGTAATGAAGTTAATGAAGTAAAGAAGTCCATAGAAGACCTAAGAAATGACATGGAAATCATCAGGAAAGACCAGTCAGAAGGAAAAGAGATTCGAAATCAAGTAGCTAGCCTACAGTCCAGACTAACTGAAGCAAAGGATAGAATCTCAGGAGCTGAAGATTCCTTAGATTCTATGGAGAAAGATAAAAAATCAATACAAATCCAGTCCAATCAACAAAATAGATGCTACAGGAGATTCAAGACACGATCAGGAAGCCCAATTTAAGGATAATAGGTATTGAGGAAAACTTGGAGAAAGAAGTTAATGGGACAGGCAATCCATTTAACAGAATATTAGCTGAGAACTTCCCAAATATCCAGAAGGAAAGGCCTATACAGACACAAGAAGCATTTAGAACCCAAAACCGACCAGACCAGAATAGGACATCCCACCGACACATTGTGATCAAAACAGGATCAGTAGAGTACAAGGAAAGAATCCTTAAAGCTGTTAGGGAGAAGAAAACAATCACATATAAAGGAAAAGCAATCAGAATTACCCCAGACTTCTCAGCAGAGACCAAGAAAGCAAGGAGAGCCTGGAACACTAAATAAAAATAACTACCAACCAAGAATTCTGTACCCAGCCAAACTCTCATTCATAGCCGAAGGTCAAATAAAAGTCTTCCACAGTAAGGAAAAACTGAAATAATATATCTCCACCAAATCAGCTTTACAGAAAATCCTCAAAGATGTACTATACAGGGAAAATAATCAAGATCCCAATACAGACAGAGAAATGAACCCTAAATAGTAAACATCAGATCAAGAAATGGGAAGACACAGCTTTAAACAAGATAGTGATAATGAAAGGAACAAACGATCATCTCTCAATCCTAACTCTCAACATTAATGGACTTAGTTCTCCAATCAAACGACATTGGCTCATAAGTTGGATCAAAAATCAAGATCCATCTTTCTGCTGCCTCCAAGAGACACATCTATCCAGCAAAAGTAAACATCTTCTAAAAGTGAAAGGCTGGAATCAAATCTATCAAGCAAATGGCCCCAATAAGCAGCCTGGAGTTGCAATCCTAGTATCAGACAAAATTGACTTCAAATTCAAAAAGGTAAGAAGAGACAAAGAAGGTTACTACATACTGGCAAAGGGATCTCTCCTACAGGAAGATACAACCATTCTAAATATCTACACACCAAATGCAGGAGCACCCAACTTCATCAAACAAACACTACTGACTCTAAAAACACTCATATACCCAAACACATTGATAGTTGGGGACTTTAACACTCCACTATCACCTCTGGACAGATCAACAGGCCAAAAACTGAACAAAGAAACCATAGATCTTAATAATTGCATAGACCAAGTAGACTTAACCGACATCTACAGAATATTCCACCCAGCAACAACAGAATACACATTCTTCTCCACAGCGCATGGAACATTCTCCAAAATAGATCACATCTTAGGGCACAAAGAAAATCTGTACAAATTCAGAAGTATCAAAAACATTCCCTGCATTCTCTCAGACCACAATGGAATGAAATTAGAGCTCAACTCAAACAGCCACCACAGAAAATCCTACAATTCATGGAGACTAAACAACATACTGCTGAACCATCAGTGGGTCATTGAAGAAATTAAAACGGAAATTCAAATGTTTATGGACTTCAACCAAGTTGAGGACACAAAGTACCAGCTCCTTTGGGACACAGCAAAGGCAGTACTCAGAGGAAAATTTGTATCTCTGAGTACATACATCAACAAACTGGAGAAACAGCAACTCAGTAATTTAAGGAAGCACCTTAATTTCCTTGAGAGAGAACAGCTAGCCAAACCCCAAGTCAATAGACGGAAGCAAATAATTAAAATCAAATCAGAATTAAATCAATTAGAGACAAAAAAAAACCATCGAAAGAATCAACAAAACAAAAAGTTGGTTCTTTGAAAAAAATCAACAAGATAGACAGACCCCTGGCAAACCTGACCAAAAACGAAGGCAGCACACTCAAATAAACAAGATAAGAGATGAAACAGGTAACATCACCACAGAAATAACCGAAATTCAGAAAATAATAAGGGACTATTTTGCAAACCTTTATGCCAACAAATTCGAGAACCTGGAAGAAATGGATGATTTCCTAGAAAAATTGATATCCCCAAACTCAACCATGAAGACTTAAACCTTCTAAACAGACCCATATCCAGTATTGAAATAGATACAGCCATAAATGATCTCCCATCCAAGAAAAGCCCAGGTCCAGACAGATTCACTGCAGAATTCTACAAGGCCTTCAAAACAGAACTCACACCAATATTTCTCAAACTCTTCAATGAAATTGAAAGAGAATGTTCACTACCAGACTCATTCTATGAAGCCAGTATAACCCTCATCCCAAAACCAGGCAAAGACTCATCACGGAAAGAGGACTACAGACCGATCTCCCTGATGAACATAGACGCAAAAATTCTCAACAAGATTCTGGCCAATCGACTTCAACAGGTAATCAAAAAAAGCATACACCACGATCAAACTGGATTCATCCCAGGGATGCAAAGTTGGTTTAATATATGCAAGTCAATTAATGTAATTTACCACATCAACCAGAGCAAGGTAAAGAACCACATGGTTTAATCTCTTGATGCGGAAAAAGCATTCGATAAAATCCAGCACCCATTTATGCTAAAAGCCCTGGAAAAACTGGGATTCCAGGGAACATACCTGAATATAATCAAGGCAGTTTATGACAAACCAACAGCAAGCATAACTCTAAAGGGTGAAAAACTAAAGCCATTCCCTTTAAAATCAGGAACAAGGCAGGGATGTCCACTCTCTCCCCTACTCTTCAACATAGTACTAGAATTCTTAGCCAGAGCAATTAGGCAAGAAGAAAATATAAAGGGGATCCAAATAGGAAAAGATGAAGCTAAACTTTCTCTCTTCGCAGATGACATGATCCTATACCTAAAGAATCCCATAGACTCTACCCCCAAGCTACTAGAGCTGATCCAAAACTTTGGCAAAGTTGCAGGATATAAAATAAACCTTCAAAAATCAGCGGCCTTTCTCTATGCTAACGACCCGAAGACCGAGGTTGAAATCAGAAAAGCAACTCCTTTTGCAATAGCCCCCCAAAACATAAAATACCTAGGAATAACCTTAACCAAAGAAGTGAAAGACCTCTTTGATGAGAACTTTAAAAGCTTGAAAAATGAAATTAAGGCAGAACTAAGGAAATGGAAAAACCTCCCATGCTCCTGGATTGGGAGGATTTATATAATCAAAATGGCAATATTGCCAAAGGCTATCTACAAATTCAATGCAATACCCATTCATATCCCAACACCATTCTTTAATGAAATAGAGGAAGCAATCCAGAAATTCATATGGAACAATAAAAGACCTAGAATGGCAAAAATGCTCCTAAGCAGAAAGAACAGTGCTGGAGGAATTACAATACCCAACTTCAAGCTGTATTATAAAGCTATAGTAATTAAAACAGCTTGGTATTGGCACCGGAACAGGTCTGAAGACCAATGGAACAGAATTGAAGACCCAGAAATGAACCCACAGAACTACACCTACTTAATCTTTGATAAAGGAGCTAAAACAATAGTATGGAAGAAAGATAGCCTCTTTAACAAGTGGTGCTGGCAAAACTGGCTCAACACATGCAACAAACTAAAACTAGATCCTTATATATCACCCTGCACCAAAATCAATTCCAAATGGATTAAAGACCTCGAAATCTAAACAGACACCCTGAAAACACTAAAGGAAGGAGTAGGAGAAACACTTGGGCTCCTTGGCGCAGGACGGAACTTCCTTAATAAAGGCCCAGAAAGGCTACAAATCAAAGAAAGGTTGGACAAATGGGACTGCATCAAACTGCAGAGCTTCTGCACGGCAAAGGACATAGCTCGCAAGATAAACAGAAAGCCCACAGACTGGGAGAAGATCTTTACTGGACATTCAACAGACAAAGGCCTCATCTCTAAAATATATGCAGAACTAAAAAAATTACCTTCTTCCAAAACAAAACCGCAAACAACCAATAGCCCCCTCATCAAGTGGGCTAAAGACTTACAAAGAGACTTCTCTGATGAGGAAATGAGAATGGCCAAGAGACATATGAAAAAGTGCTCTACATCACTGGCCATAAAAGAAATGCAAGTCAAAACAACATGGAGATTCCATCTCACCCCATTAAGAATGTCATATATCAAGAAAACTAACAATAACAATTGTTGGAGGGGATGTGGCCAAAAGGGAACCCTACTTCATTGTTGGTGGGAATGTAAACTGGTTCAGCCACTCTGGCAAGCAGTATGGAGATTCCTCAGAAGGCTAAATATAGAACTTCCCTATGACCCAGCAGCCCCACTTTTGGGTATCTATCCAAAAGACCACAAACAAAATCACAGTAATGCCACCAGCACAACAATGTTCATCGCAGCACAATTTGTCATAGCTAGAATCTGGAACCAACCCAGATGCCCCTCAGTAGACGAATGGATCAGGAAAATGTGGTACATATACACAATGGAATTTTATGCCTCTATCAGAAAGAATGACATTGTCCCATTTGTAAGGAAATGGAAGGACTTGGAAAAATTATACTAAGTGAAGTGAGCCAGACCCAAAGAAACATAGACTCTATGGTCTCCCTTATTGCGAATAATTAGTACAGGTTTAGGCAAGTTATAGCAGAGCATCACAAGGCCCAATAGCTATACCCTTATGAACACATAAGATGATGCTTGGTGAAATGAACTCCATGTTATGGAGACAATTGTTATATCACAGTTGTAACTACTTTCAACGTCCCATGTGTATCTGTAGCTTCTATTATTGATGATGTTCTTGTATCACCTTCCTGTGGTTGTACCTACACTATCTCTGTAATCTTATCTGAGTATATTGGACATCGTGTATACTGGTATTGGAAGTAGGAAATTGAAAGGGAATACCAAATTTGACAGACACAGTGTAAAAAAAGACAAACAACTACAAAGGCAATACTTGCGAAACTGTTTGGTGTAAGTGAACTAAACACCTCCGGGGGGGGGGGGGGGAGGGAGGGAAAGGGGGTATGAGGGACAAGGTAACAAACAGTACAAGAAATGTATCCAATGCCTAACGTATGAAACTGTAACCTCTCTGTACATCAGTTTGATAATAAAAATTTGAAAGAAAAAAAAAAGGTGCAAGTCCGATGGAAGAACCCCTTTACTGGATCATGGCGAGGTCCTGACCTGCTTATTAGCGTGGGAAGGGGTTTCGGATGTGTTTTCCTGATTGGGGAAACAAGCCCAATTTGGATAGCTGCTAGAGACCTAAGATATTGTTCACCAGAACCCAAGAGCTCTCTCTCTCTCTTGAGGTACGATCTTTGTTCTCCCCAGAAATAAAGAAAAAGACCGAGATAGATCTCTTCCTGCTCCTCCCTGGAACCACGGGAGGCCTGTCTGCGTGTGTCAGTGGTGGACGACAGTGGCGACAGCCAGCCTCCCTTCCTTCCAGTGCCCAGCCCTGCCTGCTGTTTGTTTCTTGGACTCTACCTCAGTGTCTTTTGTGGCGCAATGTTTCTGTGGCAATATCGCCTACAGCTTTGCCCAAGAACTGGAATGGATCGCTGGCACCTTGGCTGCCGTGGACCTCCAGAACTGACATGGCCTGGATCTGTTTCTACCCCACCATCAGAGATGGGGGATGGTGCTGCCTGCCCACCTTGAGCAGTGGTGAGGACGGACTAAACTCCAACCTTCCCTGGACTGAGCCAGATGGGTGGCTCCCCTATCCTCTCCCCTTCGTGGGAGAGACCCCCCATGACCTTTGTGTTCCCATTTGCCCCTGTGCTTATATTGCCTCTGTATTTACACCTGACCCATGCTAGGGCAAATAGGCTTCCCCTAGTTCTTAAGCAATGAGCCAGAGCTGTCCAGTCAATGGTGGTCTGGCAGCATTATGCTGCTTTTAGCCATTTGGGAACCCTATGAGGTTGGTCATGGCCCCTACCAGGATGTGCAGTCTACCGGAGTGTACAGGCATGAGGCAGAAATAGCAGGGCCTCCTCTTATGCGCAGGCCCCTCTCCCCCTGAGTTCCTTTGCTGGGGCTGGCAAGCCTCACAAGTAGGATGGCCGGAAGAGCTAGGATGGTCAGCCAAAGACGGGTAAGATTCCTCAAGGGGGGAACAACCTAAGACAGGTGCATTCTCGAGTAGGACATCCACCTGCTTATTAAAAAAACAAAAAAGGGGGAGATGTGGGGCACACCGACTGGCCCCGCCTGTCCGCGCCTCAGGAGTGAGGCCCTGAAGAGCCCCGCCTGCCTCAGTCCCTGGGGGCGTGCTTCCTTGCACCGCCTCCCGGAAGAGGGATCCCCATTAGCCCCGCCTGCCTTCTGGGTCCGGAACTGGAAAGGCAGCTCTAGCTGGCCACGCCTCCCAGCCTTAAGACCATGTGCAGCAAGATGGCTGCTGGCAGTGACCTGGGGGTAGTCCTGTTTGGGTCCTGTTAGGGAGGTCCCATGGCCTTCTGCCCTTGACAGCTCTGACCGCCAATCATAGCCCCTGGCTAGGTATGTTACACCCTCCTCTTCCTGCCATTGCCCATACTTAAGATCCGGTCCACACCACTAAACTGAGAGCAGTCTTGAACTTCTCCCAAGTCGTCTGATTGTCCAACTCCCGGCGAAAGGTTGGGTTGGGCTGAGTGCCGGCGACTCGCGGCTCGTTACCTATTCTGGGTTCACCCCCGGCGGGGTGCGCTTCCTCGCCTCTCCCGCTGGTTGGGAGAGCACCTGGGGTGCAGGGACCCCTGCAATTTAATATTAGGAATTCTATTAATATCATACAGTAAATTTTCAGACTTAAGGGATGAAAAAATCACATGCTTTCCACACATCTGGAAAAGCCAATCAAAATCCGACATCCCCTCCAGACTTAAACTCAGAAGAATACAAAGGGAGAAAAACAGCCTTTGTATGTATGTGTTCAGATGTGAGTGTGTAGTATGTGTATTTAAGTCCTATGACTTAGTCCTGACTCTGTGTGTGTGTGTGTGTGTGTGTGTATATTTATATTTATTTAAATCTGAGTGAGGTGCTGGTGGCCTCTACCTATAATCTTTGCTACTCAAGAGGTTGTGATCTGGAGGACAATAGTTAGAGGCCAGCTCAGCCAGAACAGTCCCCAGACTCTTACTCCAAAATAATTAGCAGAAAGCTCAGCAGGTGTTGTGGATCAAGTGGTCGAGTTCCAGCAGGGTAAGCAACGTAAAGGAGCACAAAGTCTGGGTTCAAATTCTGATACCACCAAAACCTCCATGGGAAAACACTATGATAAAAATACTAAAAATCCACCAAAAAATAAGAGGAAGATATGAATAGACAGTGTATGTGTGTGCACACACACACAAACAGATATAAAAATCACCATCAACAAAACTATATGAAATAATATTCAAATTCACTCAGAGAGAAATGTAAATTCGTACAACACTGAGAGACCATTCTCACGTATTAGAGTCCCAGTAACTGAAAAGTACAATAGCCTGTTCTGCTGGTGGGGCTGTGGGGGAAAGAGGCATTCCTTGCAGTGCTACCAAACCAGTGGGACTGCCCACATAGCCCCATCTGGAGATTTATGTAGAGTAGCTTGGTCAGAAGGGGGTGTAGCATGCAAATGGGATTGTGATTTGCACAGATATACACAAATAGGATTGTAATCACAGCACCGGTTCTAGTTCCCCCAATCACAAGTTCTGCATAAGACTAATCAGGCTCTACCAGGCACCAATCATAAGCCTTGATGTTGAGCCACTGGGAAGGTATTTTCTTTCCTGTGCTGAGTGAGAAAAGCTACAGAATGAGCAGTGTCATTTCATCTAGAGCTCACTTGTGCTTGTGATGGCTAAAGCTCTCCAAGCTGTCTGAAGCAGTCGTGGCTGGAATGGGGCCGTCACAACTGAAGTTGTGGCTTCAGTTACAGAGGTCCTTGCACTAACTACTCTTCTCTTATAGGGAAGTGATGGGTCGAAAGCACATCTGGTTATCTTGGAGGCAGTTGTTTGCCAAGGGCAGTCAGGCATGGAAGGGATCTGGAACTTCCACTCCAGTGGTTGAGTTAACTTGTTCCCAACAGCTCAAATCATTAAAAGGAAACAAACAAAACCAAGGAGTATGTACATCATGAAATTAACATTTATAGCAAGGTTTAACAGAGATTCATTTTTAAACCCTGCCAGAAGTCCCTAGGGAAGGCTGCATTCCTTTAACAAGTTGCAAGGTTAATATTTAATAGTTTTGTACCTGTTTTATTCCTTTACCTAATTTATTATGATTATAGAAGGTATTATTAGAGGAGTTGAGTGAAGAGTATATGCAAGGTAAATCTGGCAACTTTGTATACGTTCCATTTTTTTTTAAACAACTGCTGAAATGGAGATTTCCTCTCTGGAAAATGGGTGTGTTGAGTCATAGGATTTATAAGAACCATTTGGATGTGAAGTCGTGACTCACCATTGCCATGCTGAGCAAATAACCACCCCCGCCCCCCGCCACCCCAAACTCATGTGGGTAAGCAGTCAGTATCTTCCTTGTAAAACAGCACTTGGCTTCCGGTAAAGACCGTTCTCCAGGACATTAATTTGATGTGATGTCTAGGTTCCAGACTGTAAGAAGTAAATCCAATCCCATTTCAAGGCTGGAACAAAATATCTTTTTTCAGCTCAAGGCAATATTGGAAGATTGAACAATACCACAATTTAACCATTGAATTATTTATTTTCCAATTACTCTGACCCTGTAGCAATGTAGATTTTAATACCAACAACTACCATTTATGGAGTTTCCGTTCTGTCAGCAGGCTGTGTGGGAAAACATCTAATCCTTTGAGCACAGGATTAGAATTTACTACTGACCCCATTTCTCCCTGACCAGGAACCTGGGACTTAGACCCAGTAATGAGTGGAAAAAAAAGTCCCAAAATGAGAATCCTGATCATTCCATCATGCAATTCTAGTTCTTCAGATATAAACAAGCAAAGGATATATGCTTTTTAAAAAATGGTGCTAACCATTCATTCACTTCATAGCTTTATCTCAGAGTGGAATACCATGGAGAGAAATGATAGAAACATAGCTCAGGCTGTATCTCAGACCCCCCTCCCTTTTTTTTTAAATCAAAGGTCGTTAAATTTGGAGGTGGATGGAAAAAGAGGGCTAACCTTTCAAGTACTGTTAAGGTGGATAAAAGCCTCTGGCTGGGGAATGTCCAAATACACACATACTGAAATGTAAAAAGGATTTTCCCATCAATGTCATCTACTATTTGCATTGTAGCTCAGAAGGTAATACCATTTATTGCCCACCTCATTCCTATGATCTGACCCTTGGAAGGGAGAGATCTATGGACTGAAAATAGTTTTTATTGTAGTATTCAAGCCCCGATAATAAGACTGTTTTATACAATACTGTCATCTACTGGGAGAAATAAGAATTACAGTACAGGAGAGAAACTTCTGCTTTACTCTGCATATGAGTAAAAAATGATCTCTTCACTCTCAGTCATTTCTATTAATGTATTAATGTTTTATAATATACTGACACAGGAAAAAACTCTAGTCAATTCCTTGCTATGCACAATAGTCACACACCATAAATAGCACTGGAGGATTTCATACAGCCCCCAATACAATTTGTTCTTTGTAGGCAGAAAAGAAGATTTAGACAGGCACCAAAGGAAAGTTTAATTGCCACAATACTTCTGCTAAAAAGTGCTACTCTTCAGAACTCCTTCGCACTTTTTATTATTTACAGTTGTGGGATCCTATTAGGTCTCTTGTCTTGAGATGGTTTCATCCGTTTAGTAAAAGAAGTAATCATCATTGTTGGAAAGTTTGAATCCTGTCTGTTCAGGTTAATGCCCATCTCAGTATCAACTGAGTTTCTTATGGATAGCAAGATCCTGTGGACTATTCTGAGCAACAGCCCCAAAATGCCTTCTACTAAGAAAGAAGTGAAGAAATAAGGAGATAAGCATTTCCCAGCTCTGCTTTTCTCTCTTCCCAATTGTCCTTCTCAGAGAAGAAGGGAAGTAAGGTAGAGGTGACATTGAATCATAGAACAAAAATAAATTAGAGGAGAAATATGCAACCTCTGTGCTCTGAATCCTTCATGGCACCTTAAATATTCAGACTGGTGTCTTTGTGGGAAAAGACTAATCGTATTTTAAGGGGGAATACAAATGTTGAATTATTCTCAATGCCTATTTTTCATAGAGAACTTTGGAAGGTATGGGCTATCAAATCAGTTTCTCCCCAAATTATTCCAAATTATAAAAAGAACAATTCTATTACCATAGATTACTAGCAACAAGGGCATTGTTCTTACATGGGGTTGACTGTTAAGAGTGCCTTTCCTCTTTCTGCTTTTGCTTAGTCTCAGTACTGTGCACATGTACCTGTTCCATAGAACTTGGAAGGTCATTTTTTAAAGCATGCTAAAGTCTGACCGTTGCTGTGTATCTGTTTCTCTGGGACATTTTAGAGTATAATAATGGGTTACTGAATTTGAAGCCTTGTTTAGTGATTCAACTCGCTTCGCCCAATAGAACATCATCCTTATGAGAAAATATGCTACAAGAAAATATACACCCCTTGGTCATGCTTTACTTCACAAGGGGGTTTCCAGGGGACCGCCGTGGAAACAAAGTAGAATGTCTGCACTTGACTTTGGAGCCCTGTGAGGAAAATGTGATCGTTCAGATTATGGAAGGGAATAAATCTCAGAGCCGAAGAGATGGCATCTCATGAGAGACAGAGCAGCTGCGGGCACCTCCTTTCTCTGTGGCCTGTCCTTGAGCATAGCAAGGGTATTTCATCATTTCATTGTGTTTCAACAATCATCATTCCATAAAAATATACTTTTAAATAAAAAAGACCTGGAAAATTTATGGTAAGTAAAATAAGTCAGGTCCAGAGAGACAAAGGATGAATATTTTCCTTTAAATGTGAAAGCTAGGTTTAGCTTGGAACTTATAAGTATGTACATTGGGTGGTTTGGAAGTGTGTACAAATGTATTAACTGAAATATGGTAGATGCAACAGGATCTCATATAATTCCTTAGAAAGGCAAAGTCATAGTTCAATGAAATAAATGCTAAGAAGCAGATACTTGGATGCGGTCAAAGAAAAAGGGATAAATGAATTAAGAGAAGAGGGGGAGAATCTAGTCAAGAATTCAATGTATATCCTACAAAATTCAGAAGGTAAGGGAAGGGGGTGGGTAGGGGAGATAGATAAGAATGTTGAAAGAGATGACACTGATCAAGATGCAGTACATTCATGAAGTGCTTTGATAAATGGCAACTCCTTTGTTCAACTACTTAAATAAAAAATAAAAAATTCTGTTCTGAAATATTAAATTAGTAGACTGAGTCTAATGAATTATCTTTCCTTCCTTTTTTCCTCCCTTTCCTCCCCCTTCACTTTCCTCCCTCTTCCCTTTCCTCCCCCTTCCTTTTCCTCCCCCTTTCCTTTCATCCCCCTTCCCTTCCCTCCCCCTTCCCTTCCTTCCTCCTTCCCTTCCTTCCTAGTGCACAGGCTGGCAACTTTCTGGCTCATGGCTGTCTTTCTATCACTTGAGCCATACCTCCAGCCTGGCTTCTTGTTGTTTAATTGGAGATATCTCTTGGACTTTTCCTCTAGCTGGCTTTGAATTTTGGTTCTCCAGATCTCCACCTTCTGAGTAGTCACACTTACAAACATGGCCACCAGTGCTTGACTTATATTGCCTTTTCTTAGTCCTTACAAAGATATAGTCTCCTGCAGAGTTTCATGCTTACAGGGCAATATGTTGGCAAAGCTGTGGATACAATTTAGTTTTATATTTTATCTGAATGGGTCCAGATCCCTAATTTTCTAGGCTAAATCTTGCTAGAGAGTCACAAAACTTTGGAAGGCTGAACTTGGATGGATACCTTAAGAAATCTGAAAGAGGTAAATTTTTATATAACACCCTCATGAGGGTCTCTTCTATCAACTTCAATCAAGACCAACTAGATAAATAACCATCATACAGAAAGAACACTGAAATACATGGGAAGCTGTAATTAACTGGAAGGAAGACAATGTGTGAGCATAATTAACACAAGGAACACCATACTTGCTATCCAGAAAACTCCCATGGCCAAATTCTTTGGCCACTGGGCTTGATCTGGCTCCTGGCAATTTTCCTCTATGTCTCCTCCATCTTCCCTCCATTCCTCCCTGGCTCCTTCCAACCTCACACACTGACGAGCCAGACAACACAGGCTGCCTGCTGCTTTCTGAACAGAGCAGGCTCTCGCATCTCTCCAGGATCTTGAATGTACATTTGCTTTTTGCTCTTTCCTGCATGTCCTTCCCACATATATCCTTCATTTCTGGCTCCTTATTTTGTCTTCAAGGTAAATTCATGTTCAGATCCTCTATAGAGAATTCTTTTGAGTTCTCTTCAACAGAGGCTCTTTTTTTATTCCTTTATTGTAAAAATGATGTACAGAGGGCTTACAGTTTCATATGTAAGGCAGTGAGTACATTTCTTATCCAACTTGTTACAAAGGCAACCAAGAGAACTTTATCTCGGGACTTCCCATAAAGTCTCATGAAAGTGCTTCATATTTTTCTTAATTATTCATTGTATATCTGCCTCTCCAGTAAATCAAGAAGTCTAGAAGACAATCACATTTTGTTCACATTGAACAGTTCCTACTATAACTTAGGTACTTAACAAGAAGGAAGGAAGGAAGGAAGGAAGGAAAGAAGGAAGGAAGGAAGGAAGGAAGGAAAGAAGGAAGGGAGGAAGGGAGGGAGGGAGGGGAGGGAGGGGAGGGAGGGAGGGAGGGAGGAAAATAAGATAGGAAGGAAGGTGGGAAGGAAGGAAGGTAGGAAGGTGGAAGTGAGGACTCATTGCACTGCCTCAGATCAGGTCAGAAAGGATGGTATCTTTAAGATACCATCAGTTACTTGGAAGTTAAGCATACATGGATTTCAAACTTCATGAAGAAGACATCTAAAAAGGAGTCTGTTGTAAGCACAGGAAACTTTGGCCTAGTCACTTTTCAATGAAGGCCTGGTTCTGCACATCACTAACTTCCACTGAAAATGGAGACAGTTACAGAGAATGTGTCAGTAAGCTCTCTATTACAATAATGAATACCTGAGATGATAAATCCATAGAGAAAAGGTTTTGCCTCACGGTTTTGGAGGCTTCAGTCTGTGATTAGCTAGTCCAGACATAGCAAGGCAGGTCACTGTGCTGGAAAACTGTGGCAGAGAGAAGCCTGCCCTGGAGCCTTGTAGGTTCTCCTCAGAGCTGAGGCATGAAGACAAAGCAGAAGCAATGGGGTTGCATGTTGTCCCCTTCAAGGACATGTCCCAATGTACAGAGAACCCACTAGGCTCTAGTTCAAAGCCTACACACACACACACTCTAAGCTGGAAACCAACACTTTTTTGTTTTTGGTGCTGACATTGGGGCTTGAATTCAGGGCTGTCTCTGGGTCTTTTTTGCTCCATGCTAGCACTCTACCACTTTGAGCAACAGCTCCACTTTTGACTTTTTGCTGGTTAACTGGAGATAACAGTGTCACGGACTTTCCTGCCCAGCCTGGCTTTAAGCTATGATCTTCAGATCTCAGCTTCCTGGGTAGATAAGATTACAGGCATATACCACTGGCACCTTGCCAAACCAAGGCTTGTAACACACCAGCTTTTAAGGAAATTTGAGAGTCACCCTATACAAGGAATATTTAAATTTGAAAAAAGATTTCTTGGAAGAAGGCTTCCTCAAGTAGGAGAGAGAGAAAGAGAGAAAGAAATAGAGAGAGCAAGAGAGATTGTTGGACACTCAAGATAAACCATGGGGGCTGGGGATATAGCCTAGTGGCAAGAGTGCCTGCCTCGGATACACGAGGCCCTAGGTTCGATTCCCCAGCACCACATATACAGAAAAGGCCAGAAGTGGCGCTGTGGCTCAAGTGGCGGAGTGCTAGCCTTGAGCGGGAAGAAGCCAGGGACAGTGCTCAGGCCCTGAGTCCAAGGCCCAGGACTGGCAAAAAAAAAAAAAAAAAAAAAAAAAAAAGATAAACCATGGGACAAACTCAGAATAGAGAAAGATGAAAATGCTCACTATGACCTTTGTCAGCTTGAAACTGTTCTCCTTCCCTTATAGCCAAAGACTGGAAAGGGTTTGACCATCCTTATTTTGAGACCCTCCCTCAGAAGAGAGGAAAGAGAAGCATGTCTCTCTGACTCTACCATTTGAGGCAACTGAGGACCCCATCCAAGATGGTAGAAGTTGTCTAACCTTTCCATTTAGACATTATGAAATAACATTCCGGCCGTAGAAAAACAGGACCAGAGAGGTTTCCATTAGGCAGGTTCCTATTTTCAGTCTCCCCTACCCCAGCCAGCCCTGAACAACTTCTGCTAGCACGTGGAGCACTTTGTGACTGCATTCTACTGCTCTCTGCTGGTGCCTCCTTTACTGCCACCTCTGGGGGAAGCGATTATTGTAAATGTGCATGATTTCATCCACAATATACAGTATCGTGTGAAGCATGCTTTCATTGCCTTCAGCCTTTTCTTTCTCACAATTTATTTTAATATGTTTGGAATTATTATCTCAAACATTAGCCAGCTGGCCCGCTGGGGTTGCCTTTGCTAGGTTCTGGGTCTCGCTCTTTCTAATCCTCTCTTCGTGGATAATCCACTCTAATGCTTCTTGGCTGTGCCAGGGGTTCTGCTATTACTACCTGTTGATTACAAATTCACTTTGTCCTGTGTAGGTGGTTCTAATTGTTCGGTAATGAACACCTTATTTGAGTCAGCTGAGGTCAGACTTCTGTTCATAAGGCTTTTTTTTTTTTCTCCCAAATTTCTTGACGCTTACTTATCTTTTCAATTTTTTCTTTCTTTTTTTCTCTTTGTGTCTTGAGCTTAATTCAGCTGTTTTTTGAAAGCAACCTCTGGGACCAACAAAAAAGGAAAAAGGAACAGTAAGAAAGCTGAAGTCAAGGCCAGGGAGGTGGTGAGGCTTTCATCTCCTTACAGCTATTGAGCCTGAAATATGAACCACTTTTGTCTGCAGGCCAGTGGACCTTCAGGGTCCTTATCAAGAGCCACAGGAGTTGTTCCCAGTGGCAACGAGAGAGTTCAGGAGAAAAAGCAGATGGGTGGGGTCTCAGTCACCAGGGGCCACCAAGTTGCATGGGATCAAGAGCACACATCCAGTTCTGAGGGAGCCAAAATGGGCATGTGTCAGGAGCCCAGAGGCAAATTGCCCTAGGGGAGATTCGCTGCCCTGCTACACAGACACAGCCTGTATCCACCACCACTGGAGTGGATCCAAGGCAGATTGTGCTTCCTCATATGCACCTCCAATCAGATGCCACCATCTGGTGATCACATTTCTATACGGAAGGGAGTGTCCGTTCAATGGTGTCCACAACTCACAGGCTGCCTTTCATGGGAACATTCCAAAGAGGAGTAGATGGTAGTGGTGATGGTGATGATGGTTGTGGTGAAGGGGTGGCGATGATGGTGTTAGTGATGATGCTAATGGTTGTGGTGAAGGAGTGGCAATGATGGTGGTAGTGATAATGATAGTGGTGGTAGTGATAGTGGTGGTGGTGATTGATGATGGTGCTGGTGAAAATGATGATAAAGTGGTAGTGACAATGATGGCAGAGTGGTGGAGGTGATGGTGCTGATCAGGGATGGTGTTGGTGATTGTGATGGTAATTTTGATGGTGATGGTGAAGTGGTGGTGGCAGTTTTGGTGGTGATGGTAAGCAATATCAGAATAGCCCCCTCTGTTCTGCTCCTGTCCTTGGTGGTTTGGGAAAGGAATCCTTCAGTGTGTCTATAGGTGCACTTCAGAAGTCCTAAGGTATGTGTACTGCATCCTCAGAGGCCTCTGTTATACATACTTGTGTCTCAGAACCTGGCACAGGGGAATGAGGAGGTGAGGGATGGGATGGGATGGGGATGAAAAAGAAAGGGAATAGGATATGCTCATCATGAAAATTTGAAAAATCGGGGGAAGAGGGAGATGCAATAAAGCAAACCAGAATTGCTCAAATATCTCTCTAAGGAATAAATTTTGTTCACCATGGTTTCTTCTCTCTGGTCTTCAAGGAATTTTCTGAGCTCCTGTGATTTTTTTTTGTTTGTTTGCAAAGTTCACATCACATACTCAACACATTCAACTGTGTTGTTTGAGATGGGGTTTCACTACGCAGTGAAATCCTTCTCCCTCAGTGGCCAAAGTGCTGGGATTACAGGCATGAGCCACCTCATCTGGCCTAGAGCCTTTTGAATTCACATACCGTTGTTGCTAGTCTGTTCAAAATCACACCTACTGCTGAGCTTTGTCCTCAACCCTTTTATTTTGCACTGGTTATTATTGAGACAGGGTCTTACTTCCTGCCCAGGCATGAGCCTGGGCCATGAAAAGGCAGGTATGTGTCGTTTCTTTTCATTAAGGTGAAGTCTCACAGACTTTTCTGCCTGGGCTGGCCTGGGTCTGTGATCCTCCCAGTCTTAGCCTCCCATGTAAGTTTAAGATAAAAGGCACACATCACCACACCCAGGTATGGATTGAGAAGACTTCCTCAAACCACAATCCTCCCTTCCGAGCCTCCCAAGTAGCTAAGATTACAGCCATGAGCAAGGAAATGCCCAGAATGAGGCATTCCTGATGGTCCTGGAATTTGTTAAAAACAAAACAAAACACAACCCATATTTCATATCATCTTAGTAACTATAATGCCACAAATATTCTAAAATGCTGTCATTCTCATATATATATATATATATATATATATGTAATTTAATTCTTTATATGTAATCCTTTCTGTGAGTTGGAAGGACCCTGACTAGTTATTTCCAGAAGTTTTTTTTTTAACAGTTGAAAAGTTAAAAATTAAGGAATTGAATATATGTCGTATGTTCAGTTGATTTCCTTAAGCTGTCTCCATTTCCTAATGAGGTAGGGGTTTTGCTTGCTTTGTTGAGATAGTCTGTGCAGCCCAGGATGGCCTTCAATTCATAATCCTACCTCAACCTTCCTAGTGCTGGATTACAGTGTGTGCCACCATATCTACCTTAAATCACTAACACAGTATCTTGGAGATATACTTACTAAAGAAAAGCCACATGATGTCCTGGGGCTTGAGACAGGACTGGTATTTGCTAGTAAGTACTCTACCACTGAGCTACATCCCCAGCACACACGCACACACACGTATCCATCCTCTAACATACACATTTTTCTCCTGCTCTTCCTAAAATTAATCAAACATTTTCTAGACTCTAAAAATAACCAAGCTAGTTTTGCTTCATAGATTTTTCCCTAGGTAACTTTACCTGTCCTGCCACACTGATGAATAGCAGGTGTTTCAGGAAAAAGAGCTTTTTTTTTTTTTTTTTTGGCCAGTCCTGGGCCTTGGACTCAGGGCCTGAGCACTGTCCCTGGCTTCTTCCCGCTCAAGGCTAGCACTCCGCCACTTGAGCCACAGCACCGCTTCTGGCCGTTTTCTGTATATGTGGTGCTGGGGAATCGAACCCAGGGCTTCAAGTAGATGAGGCAAGCGCTCTTGCCACTAGGCCATATCCCCAGTCCCAGGAAAAAGAGCTTTGCTGGTTCAATTTTGGGGCACAAAAATATAACGTTTTTATACTGTGTTTCAGAAAGAATTATCAGAATATCATGTATGGCTCTAAAAGTTTTCTCCCTGGAGTCTCTCCTGGGAGTAGAGAGGGAGAAAAGATGGGGGTGCTCCACACACCTGGTTCTTGAGAAAGGCCAAGAACAACTCCCACAGTGGGGATGCTCTTTCCTCCACACACCAAGGCCCCCCTTCATGATTTCATCCACTGAGTTCTATGTGAGTTCTGGTGATAGGAATTTGCATGTTCCACACTAACAGGCATATCTTCAGGGGCAGGCTCTATGCCTGGTGGGGTGTCCACCCAATGTGTACTCTAAGAACCAGCAGTGAACAAGTAGAAGTCTAATTTAGAAGCTTAAAACTTATTTTTAAGTAGTCCAAATACTTGCAATATGAAGTCATTTCCAGATAGTCACTAAATAATGTCATTAGGTTAAAACCACTGACAACCTTGTAGCTGTAGCTGGGTGCTGGTGGCTCAAGCCTGTAATCCTAGCTACTCAGGAGTCTGAGAGCTGAGGATTGAGGTTCAAAACAGGTAGAAAAGTCTAAAGGACACTTATTTCTAATTAACCAGCAAGAAGGCAGAAATGGAGGTGTGCCTCAAGAGGCAGAATGCCAAGCAAGTGCGTGAGGCCCTGAGTTCAAGCCCCAGACCAGCACACACACACCAAAATAAAAAATGGCAACCCCTCTGTACAATACCTTTATAATAAGAATAAAATTACATTTTTAAAAAGTGAAGCCAGGGCTGGGGATATGGCCTAGTGGCAAGAGTGCCTGCCTCGGATACACGAGGCCCTAGGTTCGATTCCCCAGCACCACATATACAGAAAACGGCCAGAAGCGGTGCTGTGGCTCAAGCGGCAGAGTGCTAGCCTTGAGCGGGAAGAAGCCAGGGACAGTGCTCAGGCCCTGAGTCCAAGGCCCAGGACTGGCAAAAAAAAAAAAAAAGTGAAGCCAGCCAGGTGTTGGTAGCTCAAGCCTGGTAGCTCAAGCTACTCAAGGGGCTGAAATCTGAGGACCATAGTTCAAAGCCAATCCAGGCAGGAAAGTCCATTAAACTCTTATTTCTTATTAATTACCAAAAAGCTGGATTGGAGGTGTGGCTCAAGTTGTAGAATGCTGGCCTTGAGTGAAAAGAAGCTAAAGGACAGCAGTCAGGCCTTGAGTTTAAGCCCAAGGACTGAAAAAGAAAGAAAGAAAGGAGGGAGAGAGGGAAGGGAGGGAGGGAGGGGGAGAAAGAGGGGGGAAAGGAAGGAAGGAAGGAAAATGGATATTATGATGAAACTTAGTGGGATTTTGACAATAGTCAAAGAACAGGCTGTAAGCTCAAGTTGCTCAGATTCCTGAGTTATTCTGTAGAAAGTTCTATATTGAAGTCAGACGTTTGTTGTGCTACAAGTAAATGATCTGATGAAGTTTTACTGAAGTTCTGAATAATTCCTCCCTTTTGCCCAAAAGTAATTTAGAAGTCAAGTAAGTGTATTGGAACGTATTCTGTATGAGTGTGTGTATGCTGGTACTAGGGCTTGAACTCAGGGCCTGGGTATTTTTTCACTCAAGGTTAGTGTTCTGTCACTTAAGCCACAGCTCCACTTCCTGGTTTTTGGTGGTTAATTGGAAGTAAGAGTCTCATGGGCTTTCTTGCCTCTTGAGTAGCTGACAGGCATGAACCACCAGTGCCCCCAGCTCTAGAGCATCTTCTGAAAGCAGAATCCTGACTTTCCAGTCTAGTCCCTGCCCAGCAGAGTCTTATATCCAGAGTGAGAAAGTCTGGCTCTTGCTGGGGCTTGCTTTGCCACTATCATGGGTTGGATTCAAAGAGAAATGAATTTGATTTCTACCTTAGCATTTTCTAGCTGTGTTTCTTGGGGCAAAATTTTTAAACTCTCTATGCTTGGACTTATGTATTTGTAAAAGCAGAGATACGATAAATCCCACAAAGTCACTTGCCAACAGCTATTAGGATTAATTTTAGTAATCCCTTAATGTGCTAACACAGAACAAACTATTAGATGTAGTGGTGGTTACTTTTTTGCCCCTTTTAACTTGTCCCGTGTATATTGCTTTTCATTTCTCTAGGTCTGAGACCCATACTCAATCTTGGTTGGTACCTGATGCTTTTGCTCATTGGCTTGTACTTTACCAGTTGAGCCATGTCTCCAACTGTTATTTCTTCAGCTGAGATTCCATTTTCTTCTTCTCATGTTCTGTCTGTGACACATTCTGATGATGCCTAAACTGTGACCCTAGTGCCTTGTATGGTTGTGTTAGCTTGCCTTGGTGTCTCCCGTGCCAAGGTCCTGGTGTGATGAGAGGGAAGATGTGGGCTGGAGGCTTAACAGCAGGAGATGAACTGCACTAGTTAAGGCACACTTTCTGTGATGTCACAAATAAAGCAAATAATAACGATTTCAGCAGCATGCGATCACTAAGAATCAGTCTAGGATGATTTGGAGACTTCCATGGTATTGGGGACCTTGGTTCTTCTATTCACCGTGTGTGTGTGTGTGTGTGTGTGTGTGTGTGTGTGTGTGTGTGTGTGTTTACCAAGGATTGAACTCAGGACCTTGTACTCTCATTCAGGTCTGCTTGCTCATGGCTGCCATTCTACTACTTGAACCATGCCTCCAGTCCAGCATTTTGCTGGTTAATTGGAGAGTGAGTCTCACAGACTTTTCTGCCTGGGCTGGCTTTGAAACACAATCTTCTAGGCCTCAGGCTCCTGGCTGTATCTACCCGAGTCTCCCTGTGGGAAGGAGAAAGACACAGGATGGGCACATTCTTTCCTGTCAAGAACACAACTATTCCATGGAGATAAGCTGTAAAAGGGTCAAATCATCAGAGGGCCAAGTGGTGAGCAGAGAATCAGAACTTGTCTGCACAGGAAGGCACTGGCTCAGCCTATTGCTCCCATTACCACATTAGATGAGTGTCCCACATTGGAGCCCATTTTGGGCAGTGATCCATCAGACCCTGCCAACCATCATCTCCAGCACTCTCCGTGGCCCTGGCCTCTTTGATGAACTTATGTTCAACCCTGATGTCCTTGCTGTGTTTCCACCTCTCTAATCATGGTACCAGACATCACCTGAGTATGAGATGGTTGCAGGTATACTAGCAAAAGTAAGAGTTAATGGAGAATAAACAGTTAATGGGGATTTCACCAAGTATGGTGGTACATACCTGTAATCCCAGTATTTAGGAGGTAGAGCTAAAGAGGACCACAAGCTCAAGGCCAGCTGGGTTATATAGTAAGAACCTGTCTCAAAAAAAAGCTAATAGTGATTTAATACCAACATTAGTAAATTCAAATAGAAACTGACTTTTGAACCCTGTGCTATCTGTATGTTTGCTTACAGTTTGAGGCAAATTGAAAATTGATTGCATATTTTTAAAAACCTTAATGTGATATAACTGCATTTCCTCCATATTGTCATGAGTCGTGGACTGAGGAAGTTTCTCACAGTAGCTCTGTGTGTGTGTGTTCGTGCGTGTGTGTGCGTGTGTGTGTGTGTGTAAAACACTCCATCATATTGCTCTCCTGCTCCACTTCTGGCTTTATGAAGGCTGTGGGGATGCATGAGTGGCTTGGTGAAATTGAGTACTTTCTGTTACTAAGACCAGATGCCCACTAAGCACAATGCCAAAGAAAAATGTTGGCACCCTGTTCTTCTGAAAAGTGGCTGAATCTGATGGTTCAGTGACAAGCTGGTTTGAATCTGCGTGAAGTCACAGTCCACAGCCCTCTGAACCTCACACACCAGCCAGAAGCTATTAAACATGCATAGTCTGAATTGGCAGCCTGTTCTGAGCCAAAGAGACATGAAGTCCCTCTTTGCCCTCAAGCATTTATCTGAGATCAGTCTTTTTAGGAAAACAAGGATGGTAAGGTGTTTGTAGTGTGTGTGTTTGTGTGCAGTGTGTGTGTGTATGTGTGTATGCGTACGTGCTGGTACTGGGACTTGAACTCAGGACCTTGTGCTCTTGGTTAGCTTTTTTGTTCATTTGAGCCACAACGTCTAGTTTTTGCTAGTTGATTGGAGCTAAGCATCTCATGGGCTTGTCCACCCAAACTGGCTTCACACTGGGATTCTCAGCTTTCAGCCTCCTGGTAGGATTATGAGGTGAGACAAGTTCAAGCCCTAGGACTGGCAAAAAAAAAAAAAAAGAATGACTCAGTGGTAGAGTGTCTGTCTAGCAAGTGTGAAGCCCTGAGTTCAAACCCTAGTAATGCAAAAAAAAAAAAAAAAATTAAAACCCCGCCACAAAAATATATTAAAAAATAAAAATAAATGTGATGATGATATTTGCTGTACCAGAATGGGAGACTGTAAGAATAATGGAGCCAGGCACCAGTGGCCTGTAATCCTGCTACCCAGGAGGCTGAAGATCTGAGGATCTTGGTTTGAAGTCAGCTCAGTCAGCAAAGTCCATGAGACTCTCATCTCCAATTAACCACCAGAAAACTGAAAGTGGAGCTGTGGTTCAAAGCACTAGGGCACTAACCTTGGGCAGAAAATCTGAGGGACAGCTCCTAGGCTCTGAGTTCAAGCCCCACAACTGACCAAAAAAATAATAATGGAGAGTAACTCAGGGAGAAGGGCTCCTGAATATCCATTAAAGTGGGCTCTGGTGGACTGACAGACTGACCTCTAGGGGGTGGAGCTTGTATGATGGGTGGGATCTGCCCAGCTGCCCAGGAAGAAGTCCTAAGGGCCAAGTTACACAATGCATTAGGTTGTCTAGTTTTGCCTCTGGTGTTGTTTTGTGGTTGTTTTGCAGAACAATTTCTTTTGTTTTGCAACATGTTGGGAAGCAGGACAGAGAGAACAGAAGACATGAGATCTCTGAGAAGCCAAGTTGGGAGGGAGCTGGGTGCGGTAAAGCATTAAGAGAGGATGATGGGTAGGAAGATCAATACTGGGGTGGTCTTCCCTCCCACAAATGTGCAAGTCCCTAATAGGTGCTGGCTCTGTGCCTTGCGTTGGGCTGAAGCTCAATAAAGACTTGGAGGCCAGTATGTTGGGGGTGGGGATAGGAAAAAGGTAAAATATGAACATAGCTTGGTGATCAAGTGTGAATGAATGATGGACCAGGAAGTATACAGATGCAAGTCTAGTGAACATTTAGTGGAATCTCTTTGTTTGCAGAGTTTACCCAGTCCATATTAAGAAATTAGAAGTGCCAGACACCAGTGGCTCACGTCTGTAATCCTAGCTACTCAGGAGGCTGAGAGTTGAGGACTGACGTTCAAAGCCAGCCTGAGAACTAGTAGACAAATCTGAGATTCTTATCTCCAATTAATCAGCAAGAAGCTGAAAAGAAGTAGAGACACAGCTCAAGTGGTAGGACACCATCATTGAGAGAAAATGCCAAGAGAGAGAGTACAAGGCCTAAGTTGAAACCCCACTACAGGCATAACAATTTTTTTTTTTTTTAGAAAAAAAGGAAATTAGGAGAAAAGAAAACCAAGCCAAACCAAGTGGAGAAATGTTTTATGAGCACAGCAGGTCTAGGAAAAAAGTCGAGGCTCATACAGAATGCTACATACACCCACGATACACTAATGGTTGTGGAGAAGTGGAGAGAAAAGTCATCCCTGCACTTGAGTAGAACCACAGTGTACAGCCCAGCACACAGGCTTATTTCTAGCCTCAAAGGCTGAAGTGTGTGAATTCATTCAGCTGGCTCCATTGTTGATTGTTCTTGCTTACATTTGCTGTCATGCTTTGGAGTTCAACATTTACACCCCTTAGGGGATGTAAGAAGTTATTTTTATTTACCCTTCTTTGTTAGCTGTTTCACTTCACAATAATTAATCAAATCACCAATGCAGCATCAAATTGTGGTGAGTGACAATTTATGTGCATTATGTGGCTTCTCTTGTGTGGGGGAGGGGACCCAGAGGGTGAGGACTATGCTGTAATGTGAGCCTTCGTTTTCTGACAGGTTACAATTTTCTTGTAATGTTCGATGTGGTTCATCATGATAATTATGCTAAATTAAGTCGTCTTACACATTATAGAAATATATGTTCAGATACATTAACTCAGAATTTTAATTAGGTTCTGCACGCCATAGAAATACATATTAAATAAGAAAACGTGAAATGCAGAAGCTGGACAAAATTCCATACAACTCAAAACAAATTACTAATAGTAGAACTGGTGATAGCTTCCTCCTTCCAACCATGACCTGACATGAAATTTTATAGTGGGCATTAAAGGCCACATATAAAAGGGCAGAACCTATGGAGTTGGGAGTTCCTCTCAGATCTTCCCCTTTCCTAATCTGTTCTGTTCCACATTTTGCTTCTCTTATTGCTCAAGTGTCAGGGACAGTGGAAATGGGCAGAAACACAACATGACAGTCCCTGGGAAAAAGTAGAAAGGTAGGAAAAGAAATAAGCAGAGAGCTGGGCAGTCCCACTGACAGCTGGCTTGGCTCTGCCCGGCTGCCCAGGCTTTGTATCGATGTCTGTGACCACAGCACTTTCTGTAGAAGCAGATGTCCTGGTGACTGTCAAAGGCCATGTCTTCCATGTGGATGGGGAGGAAGGAATTCCTAGTCTTCTGGACCCCTAGCTACACTGAGGTTCAAGTGCTGCAATGCAGGATTTTTGCCACAGAGGCGCTGTTGCCTCCATTGGAGAAAAGCAAAGCAACAGGTTACTTACAACATGGAGATCCTCTGCATTCGTTAGGAATTTTGTTTTTGCAAGCAGATAAAACAACTCTGCTTTTCTCTACCCCCACCCTCCAAGGTAGGGATCTACTGAAAGGAGGCTAGAAAGCTCACAATGTCTATGGAAGAACTGAACAACAAAGCTAGGGCTGGTGTTGTACCTGCTCTGGGACATGTCAGGAGGGAGGGACTGTATTTCTTCTCTGGAGCCCTAACATTGATGAGAGTCAATTCTAACCATTCTAGTGCACAGAAGTCTTGCCTCAGCTGCAGGCATGAGGTCTACCCTTCCATAGATTACCAGTGACAGCCTGGACAGCCCTGAGGCAGGGCTTCCCAGAGAAGGGTCACTCACTCGAGCCCATAGATGACCTCATCAATGGCATCTATGGTCATTCTCTGTCCTTCACTCCACAATTCTTTTTTCTAGTCCTGGGGCTTGGGCACTGTGCCTAAAACTTCTTTTGCTCAAAGCTAGCATTGAGCCACAGTTCCACTTGCGGATTTTTGGTAGTTTGTTGGAGGTGAGAGTCGCTTGGATGTTCCTGCCTGGGATAACTTTGAACCATGATCCTCAGATCTTAGCCTTCTGAGTAGCTAGGAAGACAAGCATGAGCCACTGGCATTTGACTCTGCACTTCACCCTTGGTGCCAATTCTCCCCTTCACTATCAAGGGGAACTTGGAAGATGCTATCTGAGATCCTCACCTTCCCCCTCCTTCCTTTCTTACTTATGCTCTTATTGATCTGAAGGTGCACTTGCTGCTATTTGGGTCTAAAAGTGCTATCATGGTGGTCTGTCATTTTCATAGAAATGAAAGGTCTCACTATCTCAGAGAGCAGCACTTGACCACAGATTCTTCGCTGCTTCATCTTCTAAAATCAATAGGAGTGTTTTATTACTTTTCTCTTTTAGTGGCTTCCCACTGCCTTTAGAATAAACCCACACTCCTTTGTAGGGCTTAGAAGCCCATCATTACTGGGCACTTTCCTATGGTTTAAGTCTTGCCTGACCAGAGCCCCACCTAACAGTGAGCTCCTTTTTGCTTCTGGAACTTGACTGCTACTTATAGCCTTCTTCTTTGCATGCATTCCTGTGTCAGATACTTCCCTCTCCTTCACTGTTCCATTTAGTTGAGTACAAAAGTACCTTGTAAGGCTCAGTGTAAGAATCATCTTTTGCTAGTCACCAATGGCTCACACCTGTAATCCTAGCTATTCAGGAGGCTGAGATCTGAGGATAAAGATTTAAAGCCAGCCCAGGGAGGAAAGGCCACAAGACTCTTATCTCCAATTAACCAGCAAAAAAGCTAAAAGTAGAGCTGTGGCTCAAGTGGTAGAGTGCTAGCCTTGAGCCAAAGAGGTAAATGGGAGTGCTCAGACCCTGAATTCAAGCCTCAGTACCAGTACTTGTATACACACAAAGTAATCTTCTGTGTATAACATCTTTGCCCTTCCCTTATCCCCAACAATTTTGTTCCCTGCTTCTCTATACACAACTGTACACACACACACACACACACACACACACACACACACATGTTCATTTACATTTTTTGTTTTGTTTTTGAGATGGAGTATCACTACCATTGCCGGGGTTGGCCTCACATTGAGGACCTTCCACCTCCTGCATAGCTGGGATTACATGTACTCCCCCACACAGCTGATATTAACATTGTAAGGCATATCTCCATTGGGACTCCATTGAGTTCCCCAAAGGCAGCAAAATTCTAGTCTATCATCTCTGATCTACAATGCCTAAACAGGATCTCAAACTCGGCTGGTTCACATTGATGATGAAATAGGACATACAGTGTCTCTGTCTACCTGCCATGCTTAGGACTGGCTTGTTCTGGAACATCTTATCTCTCCAATCCTTGTGCATCAAGGAGGGGAGGGGCTCCTAAATAGATAACTGACATTCTGGTTTTGTGACACCTTGTATCACAGATACACATCATTGACCTGCTATCAACCCACAGACTCAGATGCACAAGAATAGCAAGTGTATAGTTTTCCAATTTGATTTAATTTCTGTATCTTGAAGGACTTGCCTCTCCCTTCTAGGCCCATTCTTTCTATGTTTCCCAAGATGGAATATGAAGGACTGACCTCCACTGTTGTCCCAGGTGCATACAAGCACCAGGCAAAACCCCAGGTGTGCATGGACCTGCTTTGCTGTGCAGGCAGGGCAATTCACCTAACCCCAGTTGTAAACAATCCTTTGTGGGCCCAACCCAGAAGCGCCCCCCCACAACTTCCTAGACCTAAGGGCTTTTTCATTAACTTCTGCTGCCTTGCTCAGATCCCATAAAAGCCTGATCCCAAATTCACCCCCTTGCACAGTCTCCAAGCCTGCGGGAAGGCTGTGTCTCTCCCTGCTCTATCTCAAAAAACAGTCCTCACCTGTTGATGATGAAGTCCAGCCTATTCCTCTTCCATTCTCCTCCATTTTCCTAACCAATCTGACCAATGATCCTGCCAGCTGGGAAATTCAACCTTCTTTATTATCTTTCTGAGACCATTTACTAGGAATCTCTATGGATAATGTGCCAGTGATTGTGAAAGACAATTTAAGTTGTATCCAACAGCATTTTCTTTCTTTTTTTTTTTTTTCCAAAATAAAATCACATTCTGGCTGGGTGCCAGAGGCTTATACCTGTAATCCTAGTTACTGAGGAAGCTGAGATCTGAGGCTCCTGGGCAGACAAATCTGAGAGGATATTATCTCCAATTAAGTAGCACAAAGCTAGAACTTGAGGCTTGGCTCAAGTAGGAGAATGCCAGATGTGAGAACAAAAAGCTAAGCGAGAGCATGAAGCCCTGAGTTCAAGCCCCAGTACAGACAGTGACGCTCTCTCTCTCTCCCTTTCCCCACCCTTTCTACATTCAGCTGGATTTGAGGCAACCAAAATTGAATCAGAGAAATATATGCCTCTATGAGTATACATAAATGCATATATCCTATATGAATATGTAATATACATAAGTACATGTATATGCATACATATATGCACACACAATACACATGCATTTTTTTCCATTTCAGGAAACCATGTTATCATTTGTTGTAAAGCATGATAGCATGTAATTTTAAGAAATTTCAAAGAGAGTAAGTCTATAGATTTAGTTTTCTTTCCTATCACGTTCACTTGGGCTTAAGAACACTTTTAGTTGAGTCTTAGCAAGCATTATTACCAACCAATAATGCAACTTGACCGGCTTCTAATACTCTTCACAAATTATTTTAGAAGTATCCAGCAATTGTCCTTTGTTTCTTATTCTTGTGTACAGAACAATTGTGACCACTACAAAAAGAAGGAAAAAGCAGAATCCCAGCATCTATATAAATGTGATTTCAGTCAAGGTAGGAATTTGGTATGAGCAAAATTGTAATAAGAACACAGGTATTGGGAGAAGGGAGTTAGGGGACTGGTTAGGACAAAGCTGACCACTGACTGGTTTTGTTGTTGGTTAGCTCCATGGTTCTGGACCACTTTTCTTGGATCTGTCAGGTGGCCACTGGCAATGTCTGGAGACATTTACATACACATCAGCTTGGTCATCCCACTGAGAAAGGGCTCAACATCCTGTGACACATGAGAGAGACTGCCTCTCCGTGGTAGAGCTGGCCAGCCCCAAGTGTCCCTGATCTGAGTTTGAGGAATCCTGGATTGACTCTACAAGAACCTCTTTGTATGATTAAAGCCTCATCATTATTGTAGTTTCAAAGTCTACCACACGCCTCCAAGATAGAGTGAGTCATATTGCTTTGGCATACTAGAATCTTACCTGCCCACCTCCTTTAGTTTACGTATAGCAGTTGTAGTTCTACCTAGGCCAGGCATGATAATTCATGCTTATAATCCTAGATATTTGAGAGATGGAGCTTGGGAAGATGGTTATTCAAGACCATTTGGGGGGGGGGTGGCGTTGTAAGACTCATCTCAAGCAATAAAAAGCACCTGCAATCCCAGCTAAACAGGAAGTGTAAATAAAGAATCTTGGTCTAGGCTGGTATGGATGTAAGTTCAAGATGCTATTAGAAAAATAACAAAATGAATACCAGGAAGGTGAAACATGTTTTGTTGGGGGGAGGCAGAAAGGGAGGGGGACATGAATAGAGGGAGAAAGGATGAGCAAATACAGTCATTACATTCAGTATATATACACACATACATACATACATACATACACACACACACACACACACACACACAAAGAAGTCTATCCACAAAAAAAAGAAAGAAAGCAAATAATGGATGCTCTCTAGATACTGAAACAATGCAAAAATAACAACAAAACAAAAATGAAAACAGAAAGACTGGGCTGTGACTCAAATGGTAGAGTGCCTGCCTAGCATGCATAAGGCCCTGAGTTCAAGCCCTAGCACTGCCAAACATAAAATTCTCATCCCTAGTACCTGAGATTGAAACCTCACTTGGATATTGGTTTGTTTCAGATATAATTAATGAAACTAGGGTTAGGCACACCATCAAAGTCTACATCCGTAACTTATTGTCCTTCTAGAAAGAAAACATTTGGATGCAGATACTCCTTCAAGGAGAACACCTTGTGAACATGAAAATGGCCATACAGGGCTAATGTGAGGATGATTGGAGCAGGTCCTCCCCTCTCAGCTCTGAGAAGAAATCAACTCTTGTTAACATCCCAGTTTCAGACTTGAAGCCCCCAGGACTGTGAGATAATTAATCTCTGCTGTTGACACCACCCTGTTTTTCTTCTGGCCACTCTCACTGCCTAATATCTGTGTATTTTGGTCCTATCCTTGGAGAAGGGTCTTTGTATGTGCCTAACTTCTGGATTAAGTAGAGCTGTGTTTGGATGTGTGTACAAATCAGGGGAAATCTTGTTGAAATTCTGTTTCTGATAGAGTGAGTTTGGGGTGACAACTGAGTTTTCATGTTTCTAACCAGCTCCTGGAGACACTAAGTTTCCATTTGTAATGGCAGGTGCAGGAGATCTCACTAGCAGGACTGGCTGTTGGTCTATCCTGGCTTCACACTGGCACCCTTCACTGGGATTATGTTGACATTGCATATATTAGTCTTTGTGGTTGAGGCCTGGGCATAGATAGATTTTCAGTGCCCCTTAATATTTATCATCTCCAGCCATGTTTGAGAATTACTGACCTAGGGTGTAATAAATGAGAGATTTCTTTCCCATAATGAAGCTTGATGAGTTCCAAAATGTGGAACAAGAGAATATATCTAAACTTCTGGCTGAGGATATTTTAGTGGTGGCTATTTCCCCCAAGTTTCTGGGTCTGTCTAAAGCAGCTCAGCATGTTCCCTGGCTCCTGTCTCTTCCCTGGAAACAGTTGTCAAGTCTCTGTTTCACAAGGCCTTATACTAAATGCAGCCCCAGCCATTGGTGTCCAAATCCTCCTTTCTCTCCTCCATTTCTGGGGAGCCTCACATGCTCAGGTCATTCTCCTCTTCAGATGGTTTCCTGGCTTTCCATTCTGCCTCTACATCTGACTCAAATTGTGGTTAAGGGCTTGGGTTTAGTCCCTGCAGGGGCAGCTGCCCACAGCTAAGGCCCTTCTTAGCACAGCTTATATCCCTTTACCTCAATCCTCATAGGAGAGAGGGCAAGCCAGCCTCCAATGTCCAAGACTGAGACTCTCTAGCCTAGAACCCACCAGCACCTGGCCTCACTCCCAGCACCTTCCCCTGTGCCCTGGGGAACCTCTGGTGCTAGCCCACCAGGGTGACACTAACTCTACCCTGAGAGCCCAACCAGCTCCATGCTGAGTAGTCCCAGTGACTCTCTTGCCTATAAATGCATCATGTCTGGACCAGAGTGAGAAATAGGTCATGGCTTCTTTGGAATCATAATAATTGCAGGTGAATGAAGATTTAGCATTGGAACCATGACAGAAAAACCACTGAAGCTAAATTATAGTGGAGGCCTAAATTTTGCTTTTATTTGTTCTTTTCCCGTTGGGGGCCTACACAGTCAAGAAATTATTTTGCATTGCTTCTCTAAAATTTGAGCATGCAAATTTGGACAGCTCTACAGGATGTTACAACAGAGTGGGAGGGTTAATGCCTTCTCCCCTGCCTAAGCAGCAAGATCAGAGAGGCTGATGATTTAACTACATTTCCTGTAAGGCTTTTTCTTAGTGGGATGACTCAGTACCATATAAACCCACAGTAGGGGGACCTCACTTGGGACAATTATACTGAATCATGTGCCTTCCCCAAATAATTTGCTCTGTGGGGAAGTCCCAACTTGTGCCTGGCATCCTTTCACATGGCCTTATTTTATGTTCTTTGCCTCAGTGGGTGAGGAAATGGATGTTATCACTGTTGTAGCCGAAAGAGCAAACTATGCTATATCCTGGCGATTATACACACTATTTGGAGCACACTAAAGGGTTATTTGCTTTTGAAAAGTCAGAAGACTGTATGGAGTGTGTGTGTGTGTGTGTTATGTGTGTGTGTACGGATACACAGTTGTTATAAAGTAAATAAACGGGGGTGAGTAACTGAAGCAGAATTAAGAGGGGGCAGAGGCTTGGGGGTGGAGGAGAGGGGAGCACTTACTACTGTGGAGATGAAGCCTTCCCTATGCAACAAAGGTGCTACCAGTCCATGTACATCTTGTGACCAGAAATTAATTGATGTACATGCAACAGTCACTTAATATGCCTAATTATGAATTGTTCACACCGGCGACACACCACAGGGCTTTGCTACAAATGACTCCCCAGCTCAGTCCATGGGGTAGAACAGCATGGAGGTGTTGCTCTGAAGTAGTTGGTAGGGGGAAATTTGCATATCACATCTCCCCCCACCAAATTATTAATTGGTTCCTGGGGAGGCCCTGGTTTCTGAGATTCTGTTAATTACTGTTCCTGTCAATGTTAAACATCTGCCCCTGGTACGCTGTGGGTACCTGCTAACCCTTCTGCACTCTGGCTGTCAGAATCGTGTTTACATTCCCAGCTAGGGAGTACATGTCAACACATCCTTTCCATGAAAACAACAGGCACTGTTGATGCTACTCGCCAATGTTGTGGGATTAGATGGTAAACAAGGAGGGGGAGGCCAGGCTGCTGCCTCTGCCTTCCAAGACAACAGGCAATGGGGGCTTTCACTGAGAGACAAAGTGAGCACTCTGCCTGGGAATGCCATGCTTCCTGTCTACCCCTCAGTACAGTAGGTGCAGCATGGCTGCCCAGGGTGAAAATCTACTCTCAGCTCATTTGAGCAACTCCTGAGCTTCGGGAAGCACTGGGGTATTTTTTTTTCTCAAGTGAAATGATGCGTTCTCCTGTTTTGGAATATAATGGTAAGATCTGTTTTGGTGCTTTATATAGCTAATTTGTTGGCAAGTTTGTTTTCTTCTTTCCTTCTTTCTGATTCTCTTTTTCTTCCTTCCTTCCTTCTTTTCCTTCCTTCCTTTCCTTCCCTTCCGTGTTGGTACTGGGGTATGAACCCAGGGCCTTTTCTCTCATCTGGCTTTTTCACTTATGGTTGGTACTCCACCAATTAAGCCATATCTCTACTTCCAGCTTTTTTGCTGGTTAATTGGAGATAAGGGTTCCTTTTTTTTTTTTTTTCTTTTTTTTTTTTGCCAGTCCTGGGCCTTGGACTCAGGGCCTGAGCACTGTCCCTGGCTTCTTTTTGCTCAAGGCTAGCACTCTGCCACTTGAGCCACAGCGCCACTTCTGGCTGTTTTCTGTATACGTGGTGCTGGGGAATTGAACCCAGGGCTTCATGTATACGAGGCAAGCACTTTTGCCACTAGGCCATATTCCCAGCCCCGAGGGGTTCCTTTTTTTGTACTGGGTATTTGCAAGCTAGGGTCTTCCCTTATGATCTCATTTGTACTTCTCTATATCACTGAAATGACTGGCACACACCACTGTACCTGACCACTGTGCTGCCCTGGAAATTGCGATGGCAGGCACCTGCCACCATGCTCAGATATTGGTAGAGATGTGGGTCTCATGAACTTTTATAGCCCAACTGCCTGAGAATCATGAGCCCTAGATATCTGCCTCCTAAGTAGTTGGGATTACAGGCTTGAGCCATGATACCAGGCAATCAGATTGATTTTGAGCAGCCTCACTTCTTGGTCTTTGCCATTCCTGCCCAAAGCTGATCAATAGACATTTTATGTGCTGAGCTATCTTGCAGCTATTAAACCAAATGTATCTTCATTGCTCAGATTCCATTTGACTTGCTAGAGAGAGACCGATTTCAACAGCAAGAAGAGATAGAAATTAACCTAAAGATTTACTTTCAAACTAGATCAAGAAGTGACCCAGGATAGGGGTTGGGAAAACACAACACACCAGCCCCATCTAGTCCTTGCTCTGGTTTGGGAAGGAAAGCCTTGGTGACATACTCTGGTGCTCATTTGTACACACTGCTATGCTCCTAAGTGATTGTCCTCCACACCTGTAGGGGGGTCCTCACCCCCACATGACTGAGTTTGGAGAGGAGATGTCTAGAAAGCAGTTAAGATTAGATGAGGTCCTAGGCAGGGGAGTCTTCTAAGGAAAAGATTATTCTCAAGTCTGTCTGTCTGTCTCCATCTCTCCCTTTACACACACCAAGGAAAGGACTGAGAACACAGTGAGAAGATGGAACAGAGCCCCCACTAGAACCTGACTCTCCCAGTGCCTCCATCTTAGCCTTCCACCCTCTGAAAAAATCAATTTCTTTTGTTCAAATCATATGGTTGATGTTATTTTATTTGGCCAATTGAGGTGACAAACTTTTTGTCTGTGGCAGCTTTTGTGCCATGGCAGATCACAGCATTTGGTTAGAAATAATGACATACAAAACCAAAATGATTTACCATCTAGTCCCTCATGGACACAGCTTGTCAAGCCGTGGTGAAGAGAAACATCCTCCAAAACCATATAGAGAAGCAAAATCTGGTATAAATAAAAGGGTACAAAGACCTTCAAGTCATATTAGGGGCAAGTACCAATGAGCTTACCAAAGAGATAAAAATAAACAGTACTTAATACCAAGATATGCAATAAAAATATATAGATGTAGATACATGGTTAGGCCTAAATTTTGCTATCAGGATTATATTTAATAATATCATTCAGGAGTTCTGAACTTCAGTGCTTACAGCAGATAGGAAATGTTGGCAACCTGTAGGATAGATCCCGGGCAAAATTACTGTTTAGTTTGCCTCTGATTTCAAGAAAAAGCCCAAATCTGAATTCTTACATGAAATTTCTAGATGCTTAGAATTAAAAACAGTCAACTCTTACAGAACAATTTGAGAAAATCATTTGACCTGTGAGCCACAATGTTGTATAGGTTTGAGCTGTGTATACACAAACATACACACATACACACACATGCACACAACACACACACACACAGTATATGTTAAACATACAGGGATGGAGAACATCTGCCCACGGGGTCTGTAAAGCCCTCAAAATCCTTTGTTACATGACGGGACAGACCTGGATAATTCTCATTGGCTGCCAGCAGCCATCTGCTTGTACTGATAATTTTGACTGGCCTGAAAATGAGGCTATAAATATCCTAATGGCCCTTGGTGGAAAAAATTCCTACATCTTATATGCTTAAAAGACTTTCCTTTAAAGAAACAAAAAAAGACTCCATTACCCACCATGGAGCACATTGTTTTTAGGGATGGTTAAGTTTCAGATTGGTTTGGCTGCTGTATTTTCCCATGCTATTCTAAATTTAGCCAATGGCTTAACCATTGGGGTGTCATTTAAGCCCCATTAGTCCCTCTTTGCAGGCAGGTGTAATATAGCATGATGTACAAAACTCAGGAAAGCTTGACTGACAGGCTCTAATTGCTCATAATGGATTTCACTTGAATAATTGGTTATATATTTGTGTGTATATATATATGTATATGCATACATATGTATATGTATAGAGATATGTGATTGTATATACACATAGATATGTACATGCATATATTTCTTTAGAAGGCAGTAAATAAGATAGCCAGAACATGTTCTAATAATCTCTAGACTCACAGCATTGACATAACAGAAAAAAACATAGGAAGCCAAGATCAGAGGACCAAGGTTCAAAGCCAGCCTGGGCAGAAAAGTCTGTGAGACTCAATCTCCAATGAAGCAGCAAAAATCCAGGCTACAGGCTTGATTCAAGTTGTGGAGTGCCATTGATGTGTGTGTGTGTGTGTGTGTGTGTGCCTGTAAACACACACAGATGTATACATATGTATGAATATATACATTTATGTATGTATTTGCAAAGTAAAAATAGTTATTTTTCTTTTGCAAAATCTATTCTGCAAAAGAGAAATAACTGCGAAGTCAGAGGTACATACAGCCCTGCTATACTCTGTGGGGACCTCTGAGCCAGCTTTCCAGGCTGGGTTGTTTCTTTAAATGACACCTGACACATTTAATATTAAATAGAAACTCTCTTCCTAAGGCAGACAGGATCAATATTGTTGACTTCACCAAAAAGTGTGAAATCCTTTTAAAGATTCCTATTTCAGTTTAAACATTTTGTTTCAATGTAAAATTATAAATTGGCATTAGCTTGACAATTTAATTTTCCTCAGAGAATCAAGACTTTTCCTTTAAAATGCATTTTTGGAACTGGGTATCAAAAAGAAGTCAAAGTAAGGCAGCATATAGTGCTGCATGCCTATAATCCCAGCTACTCAGGAGATGTAGATAGAGAGGGTCATAGCTGGAAACGAGCCTGGGGAAAAGTTAACAAGATTCCCTATCGACCAAAAATAAATTAGGTGTGATTGGTCCCTATGACCCAAGCTATGTGGGAGATAGAGATATGATTAGACTAGATCAAGGCCAAAGTTTTAGAGCCTATTGCTAGATATGACACAGTGATGTAGTAGCTTTTATCTCTTTTGAATAAGCAAAAAAAGGTGTTGCCTTAAGGAAGTTGTTATTGTAAGGCTTTTGTTCTAAGACTTAGTGTCTTGAGACATAAACACCAAGTATAACAAAACAAACCTATGGGTGATGCTCTTAACACCAATGGCTACAGTGATGGAGGAGAGAGCCTGATAGTAATCATAACTAGCCAACCTTGCAATGTTTGGAAATGATTTATAAAATAGAACAACAGGGACATTGTGAACAGAAGTTGTCATCGAGCTATTTCAAAGTTTAATGAGCATAGCAATCATAAACTTTCATGTGATGAGGCCTGCCAGTGCTGCTGGCTCCTAGCCCATGTTTGAGTGGGAACTATATACCCTAATCTTGATTGATCTTAGGACTCTCTTAAAATGTTTATCAAAAATATGGACTGTCAGACTGGGTGCCAGTGGCTCACACCTCTAATCCTAGCTACTTAGGAGGCCAAGATCTGAGGCTCAAAGTTCAAAGCTAGCCTAAGCAGAAAAATCTAGAAGAGTCTTATCTCTGATTAACCAACAAAAAGCTGGAAGTGGAGCTGTGGCTCAAGTACAGCATCATTTTCAGTGAAAAACCTAAGGGATAATAACACCTAGTACCTGAGTTCAAACCTCAATATCATCCCCACCCCCAAAATATGGATAATTGGACTATCTCCACACACACACACACACACACACACACACACACACACACACACACACACACACACAGACCCCTACCTGTGTTTATACAACAGGACCCTGGAGACCTGAAAGGTTACTAATATATAATATAGAAATGTTTCCTAAACACATTTCCTGTGGAAACTCATTAATACCCAGTTTTTAATCCTCAATTTTTAAAATATTACTGACAGGATTTTTTAATTTTTTAGATATTTTAATGAAACACTCAAAGTCATTTTCTGCTTTTTAGCTTTGTCTTGCCTTAGAATCTCATCATTGGTAATTATTTGACCAAGTAAGCTAGTTCTCCAAATTTTGAAAATTTGAAATTTCTAGATAAATGTCTACTTATAATCCTTTCTATCCAAGAACTGGTGGCTCACATCTGTAATCTTAGCTACTCAAGAGGCTGAAATCTGAGGACTGCAGTTTAAAGCCAGATGGGCAGGAAGGTACACAAGATCTTATTTCTAATTAACTACCAAAGGCCAGAGTAGATGTGTGATCAAGTGGTATGGAGTGCTAGCCTTAGATGATTAAGCTAAAAGACAGTGCCTAGGCCCTGAATTCAAGCAACAGCACTGGCACAAAAAATGCAAAATAAAAATAATTTAAAAGTCTGTGTTAGAACAAATCAAAGAAAGACTGGGTAAATGGACTTACATCAAACTGAAGAGTTTCTATATGACAAAGGACACAGCTAGCAAAATAAATAGAAAACCCACAGAATGGGAGAAGATCTTTACTAGCTATGCATCAGACAAGGGCCTCATATCTAAAACATACTTAGAGCTCAAAAAAATTAAACCCCCAAAAATAAACACTCAAAGAAACAATAAAGAAGTAAAGGTGGCCAATAGACACATGAAGAGATATTCAACATCTCTGGTCATAAGACAAATGCAAATTTAAACAATATTGAGATTCAGTGTCATCCCAGTTAAAATGGCCATTATCAAGAAAACTCACAATAATCGATGCTGGTAGGTATGTGGCCAGTTGGGAATTCTATTACGCTGTTGGTGGGAATGTAAACTTGTTCAACCACTCTGGAAAGTAGTATGGAGATTCCTCCCAAGACTAAACATAGAACTTCCCTATAACCCAGCAATTCTACTCCTGGAATTTATCCAATAGACTGCAATCCTGCCCCCACTAAAGCTACCAGCACAACTGTGTTCATTGTATCAGTGTTTACCATAGCCAAGATATGGAATCAACGATGCCCCTCAGTAGATGAATGGATCAAGAAAATGTGGTATATATACACAAAGGAATTCTGTGCTTCCATCAGAAAAGATGATATTGCCCCATTCGTAAAGAAATGGAAAAACTTGAAAAAAAATTATATTAAGTGACGTAAGCCAGACCCAAAGAAACAGGTTGTATGGTTTCCCTCATTTGTTGTAACTAGAGTGTGCCTTTAAATCTACAAGTAAACACAATGGATGGTAAAAGACAAAAATTACACTTAGGACATGATAAATTATACAAGACTCTAAACATTCACAGAGGCCAAGGGAGGATATTCTTAGGAGAGGACCACAAAGGCTATGTGCACATGATTATATAAAATGTTTTTTGAAATGTACTCCAATAAATGGAAACAAGAGGGTTTGGGTTGTTTTATTTTGTTTTGGCCATTTTGCTTTCATTTTGTTTTGTTTTCTGCTTTGTTGAGGTTTTTCATTTCTGTATCTTTTGTATGCAGTTTATCTGTTTGGGGGAGGGTAATGGGGGAACACAGAAATAGTGGGACAAAGGGTGAACAAATGCAGCAGTGATATTCATTAACACTGTCTTGAAAATGAACTATACAACTTGTGGGGAAGGGGAAAAACTATGAGGAAAATGAGGGAAGAGGGGATACTGTTCAAAAGGAAATGTACTCATTGCCTGACTTATGTAACTGTAACCCCTCTGTATATCACCTTTACAATAACAATAAAAATCTGTTAGAAATATTCAAAATTAGCATCTTTCTCTTATTTTCTTATATCTGTCCCAAACATGGCTTGGCAGTGAGTATGATTTGTTGTTTCAGCTTCTAGAATATTCCCTTTTCAGAATGTATACGCAGCCCAATAAGGGCTGTATGAATATTTCTGTCTTTATCCATCTTAGCCACTATTGTCATTTCAACCAGGAAGATCCATTGAACAGAAGATTGGAAAACACAGTCAGAATGTTTTGAAGCTACCCCCACGCAGGTCCTAGAGGCTACTTCTCCACATCTTGGGTCTGGGATGGCTTGTAACTTGGTTTGAACAGAAACGTGGTGGAAATCCCATTGCCCAAGCCTAGGATTGCAGGTTTGGGGCAGCCTTTCTGCTTCTGCTTTTGCCCTTTTGGGACAACATATTTGCCATTCTCTAAGGATTTCCAGACCAACCTTCTGGAGAGTCAGAGGCCTCATGGAGGAGAGCTCAGGTGGCCAAAGCTGATGTCCCCAGGGGATTGTCACATCCAGAAAGGAAGAGTCTGGCTCTTGTCTTAGCTAATTCAACTCAGCTGCTGGGTGAGTGGGTTCTGGTTATGACCTCCCAGCCTCCTGATGCATCATGGGAATCATCAAGTCATTCTTTTGGACTACTTTGCTTTAGAGTTGATTATGTGGCAGAAAGAGCTTAAAAGTTATTTAAAATGAAGGTAATAACTTTTCCTAAGATGATATTTGGATAATTGTGCAATGATAAATACCCCGCCATCATTTTATTGTTGTTATTTTTTTTTAAACAATATCTCTGTGTAGCCCAGGCTGACCTTGACCCATGTTCTTGTTGCCTCAGCCTCCAGACTGCTAAGATTACAGGCATGATCCACCACACCCAGTGTAGTAGTATAGCATTTTGATTCAATAAAATAATTTTTGCATAAAAGCCTATTACTAATTGGAAATTGAAAGGGGACACAGTAATTTTCAAAATCACCTATTTTCATAACTAGAGGCAACAAAGAAGGCTATTAACAAATATACTGCTACAAATTATGAGTAGTTATCATTGATTTTATAATCTGCAGATTGCAGCCAGTGGATTGAAAAAATTAACTATCTATATTTTAATAGTAAATTTGATGGTATGTTAACAATAACATAAATAACATAAAATACCTCCTTCCTCCTATGGAAAGGATAATTGATCAGAAACAGGCATTTCTATTTAAGAAAAAATTCAGCTAATTAAAGAGAAACAATGGTGTAATCTCCAGGTCTAAATCACTTTTTTTCTCATATAATGTGTCATAAATCCCTTCTCTATGTTGGCAAAGACATTTGTCAAATTGTTTTACTACAGACCTTATTTATTTTATTTTATTTTTGTTAGTGGTGGAGCTTGAACTCAGGGCCTGGGTGCTGCCCAGAGCTTATTTTTTTTACCCACCTAAATCGTAGACTTTTATATTTTTATTGCTGTCAAAAGTTGGTAAAATGTTTCAGATAATTATGGGAAATCATAAAACCTGCCTGGGGTAGGAAGTAGTAATAGTTAACAAATTATACTGTTAATCAGTTCAGACATAACTGAACTGCAAATGAACTTGCTTTTATTGTTCTCCAATACATGATTATTTCTTTCAATGGGAACAACAGCCTTGCTTTGTCTTTTCTCTGTGATAACAAATAAAAGTGTCCCAAATTCGGAGTGTCTCAAAATCCTCCACAGCACAGTGTTATTTATTACTCTGTTTATCATTCTCTAGCAATAATGGAATGTTATCTACAAAGAGATAAATACTCCCATGGTATTGCAAACATAATGTCCTATATTGCTTTACAGTGATACAACAGTGTCACCACTGCTAGAGTTTCACTGGAGAGCAAAGCAAACTGTTGAAAAAAAGTCACATCTCTCCTGACTCTTTCCTTCTTTTTTTTTTTTTGCCAGTCCTGGGGCTTGAACTCTGGGCCTAGGCTCTGTCCCTGAGCTTCTTTTGTTCAAGGCTAGTGCTCTCTCTACCACAGCACCACTTCTGGTTTTTCTGAATAGTTTATTGGAGATAAGAGTCTCACTGACTTTCTTGTCTGGGCTAACTTTGAATTGTGGTCCTCAGATTTCAGCCTCCTAAGTAGCTAGGATTACAGGCATGAGTCAACAGCCCTGGACTGTTTTTTTTTTTTTTTCTTCAGTACTGGGGTTTGAAATCAGGGAATCACACTTGCTAGCTGGCACTCTACCACTTGAATCTCACTTCCAGAAATAGAGTCTAGCAAACTTTTCTGCCTGGGCTGCCTTCAAGCCAACATTGTCCCTATTTCAGCCTTCTGAGTAACTAGGATTAAAAGCATGAGCCACAATGCCTAGGAACATCTCCTAAATGTTTGATAGCAATTCTAAAAGCAAATATTTTGTGTTCTCTTGGTCCCAATGCAAAGTATTAATTTGAAAAATAATGGATCCTCTAAACAATTGACTACTGTTTCTTTTTTTTAGTTTCTATTACTAGTATTTATGGAGAACAACTAGAAATCTATCAAAATGAATGGCAGTGAAATACATTTCTTTTACTATCATTTACAAGTCTATTCATGATAAGTTTTGGTTTGAATGTGTAACCAAAGGTTTTATTAAAAATGTACACAGTTGTGACTACTTTAGTTAGGAGTCAGATGGTCACGTAAGACTTTGTCTGAGACTTTTTTTTTTTTTTGGCCAGTCCTGTGGCTTGGACTCAGGGCCTGAGCACTGTCCCTGGCTTCTTTTTGCTCAAGGCTAGCACTCTGCCACTTGAGCCACAGCACCACTTCTGGCCGTTTTCTGTATATGTGGTGCTGGGGAATTGAACCCAGGGCCTCATGTATACAAGGCAGGCACTCTTGCCATTAGGCCTTATTCCCAGCCCCTCACATAAGACTTTGTGATCCTTCTGCCTAACCAACGCATCAGTGATAAAATAATAATAAATATTAATAATAGTTCATCCCTAGATGAACTTTCTCACCTGCTACTTCTCCCCCCCCCCCCCCCCCCCCAGCACTGAGTGAGTGCCTCAGGTTTTCTAAGAACTTTCCAGCTTGTTTTACTTTTCTGGCTAATAGTTTGTCTAGTAGTTTGTTTTGGTCAGTTTTCACATACAGAGCCGGAAGGACAGTATTCATCCAGAACACAGCGTTTGTACAGAGGTGGGAGGCGCCTGTCCAGCCCTCCTCCTTCCACGACAAGCCTGGGAAACAAGCCTCTGTCTGCTCCCACTTCCTGTGTGAATTCTCATACCGCCACTGTATCTGCAACTTCTTAGGATTACCCCTATGTTTTAGCTGTTTCTTCTGTGGCTCTACTTGGCTTGAGGATGTTTTTACTCATTTGAAACTGTTGTCCTTTCTTAAAGGAGTTTATCTTATATATAAATATTTGTAATCCTAGCTACTCAGGAGGCTGAGATCTGAAGATCCTGGTTCAAAGCCTGCCCAGGCAGAAAGTTCGTGAGACTCTTAACTCCAATGAACCTCCAGAAAACCCGAAGTGCACTGTAGCACAATGTGATAGAGCACTAGCCTTGAGCACAAAAGCTCAGAGACAGTGCCCAGGTTCTGAGTTCAAGCCCCAAAATTGACAAAAAAAATATATATATAAAAGCAAACAAAGCCAGGAGCATGGCTCAAGTGGTAAAGCATCTTCCTAGAAAGAATAAGACCCCTCAGTTCAAACTCTAGCACCTCAAAAACAGAAATTAATTATTTAAGACATATAAACACAGAATAAAAAATAAAATGAGAGATAGAGGGGTGGCATTGATCAAGATGTATTACACTTATGATCTTGATTTATTGAACAGAAACCCCTTTGTTCAACTACTCAAGATAATTCTTTAAAAAATAGAACAAACACCTTCTTTTACTCCATAGTTTTGGAACACTCCTCTAGAGGGTTCCAAAAGTATTGTAGCCCAGTTCTGTTTTCCTCCTACTAGGGAGTTCTCCTTAGCTGGCCCATTCCATACAGTACTCCATGACTCAGTCTGGCTAGCTAATTCCCCAGCCTCTTCCTCTCAGAACCGCTCACGATGCTCAGCTGTGCGCCTCTCCCACCTGCCTTGGCATCACTACCAACCAAGAACTAGGCTGAAGGAAGGGATCATGCCTTCTTCCTCAACACCCTTACCCTATGCACATTTATCCAAAATACTTTAAAAATTCAGTTTAATAAAGCTTGTTTTAAATAAATGAAGGTTCTGTTAAGCACACGGAGAGAGAGACACTTAGAAATCAAGGATCAGTCAATGTCAAGGTCAGCTAATCAATTAGGAATGCAAACCAATTTTATGTAACTCATATCCTTTTAGGATGTGTTCAATCCCCTTCTATTTAAAACCACCCATGGGGATAAAGAAATGTTTATCCATGTATTTATATTTAATTATTTGTACAGCACTTGGTATTGAACTCAGAGCCTCCTGCTTAGTGCTCTTACCACTTAATACATGCCCCTAGTCCTTTTGCTTTTAGTTTTTTGTTGTTGTTGCTGTTGTTTTTGCCAGTCCTGGGCCTTGGACTCAGGGCCTGAGCACTGTCCCTGGCTTCTTTTTGCTCAAGGCTAGCACTCTACCACTTGAGCCACAGCGCCACTTCTGGCTGTTTTCTGTATATGTGGTGCTGGGGAATTGAACCCAGGGCTTCATGTATATGAGGTAAGCACTCTTGCCACTAGGCCATATCCCCAGCCCCCTTTTAGTTTGTTTTAAAATAGGGTCTTTCTAACCTTACCTGGGACTGGCTTCAGAGCACACCACCCTCCTACATCTGGAATAGCTTGGTTTACAGGCATTTGCCACCACACTCTGCTCTAAAAGTTTTCATCTTTGAAGAAAAATATCAAGATACAGAAGGAGGCAAGTGAAGACAATGGTTTTCTTTTTTCTTATGCCAGTCCCAGGGCTTGACTTCAGGGCCTGGGTGCTGCTGTTGAGCTTTTGTGCTCAAGGCCAGTGCTCTAGCACTTGAACCATCACTCTCCTTCTGGCTTTTTGGTGTTTTATTGGAGATAATGGTCTCATGGAAATCCCTGACCAGGCTAGGTTTGAACAGAAATCCTTAGATCTCAGCCTCTGGAGTAGTTAGAATTATAGGGAAGTACAACCAGCACCTGGCAACAAAAGTTTTCTTTAGGTAAGTAGAGTCAGATTTGGAGTCAGTTTTGAGCCTATCAGTAGTCTTGAGGCATTTCGGTTGCATTCCAAATTGTAAAGAGGAATAATCTTAGTAGCAACACAGTGTTTGTAGTTAAGAACAATGCACTGAATAATTAGGCAATGCTGAACAAGGGGTCCCAAATGTTCTCACCATCAGAAAATAAAGATAAACTGTGAAGACATGGATGCGTCCAACAGCTTGATTTAACCCTTCTACAATGTGCACATATATGAAAGCTTCTTGTTATACAGTGTAAATACATACATACCATTTTGTCAATTAAAAATACACAAAATAAAGCCAGGTTGCTCATACTTAAAATCTGAGCTACTCAGGAGGCTGAGATCTGAGGAGCATGGTTTGAAGGCAGCTGGGAAAAAAAAAAGCTATGTGAATTTTATTTCCAATTAACTAGAAAAAAGCCAGAAATGGAACTATGATTCAAGTGGTAGAGCACCAGCCTTGAGTGAAAAAGCCAAGCAAGAGAGTCTGAGGCCCTGAGTTCAAGTTCCACTATCAGTACAATCAATCCATTAACGAAGAGAGTCATTCTTCCAAAGAGGAGGATAAGCTTTTGGAATGGTGGCATTGCATGGGACGCTGAGGGGTAGTATGTGTATTGAGGCAGAGAGGGAGGTGGTAAGGACAGAAGAGTTGAGGCTAACGCAACAATCTAGGTTCAGAGCTATGAGTGATTTGACTGGGACACTGGCAGTGAAAATGGAGAAAAATGCAAAAGATTTCCACAAGGAGCTTTCAACATCACTCAACCAGACTGATGAGATGTCAGGCAAGAAAAGTGAGAGGACATGACAAAGTCATAGTTGCAGCGTGGGGAACTGACTGATGAGGACACAGGCAGCTCCATGGCACAGGTGTGCCATCCAGAGGGTGCTGGTGACAAAGCAGGGAGCGTGTCCAGGGAGGCCTGTGGGAAAGGGCACTGGATCTCAATACAGGAGGTGGGGGAGTGACGTGATGTTGTGGCCACAATGCCACTCAGAGTAGAAGGGAGAGAGCGAGCAGGAGGTGAAGCGACAGAGTTGGCAAAGGGAGAACAGTGCAGTGTGGATGCTAAGGAGGAAGATGGTTTTCCATGGTGAGACACAGCCAGAGTGGGACCAAGAGGAGACCTGCAGGATGTTCTGAGGGAGCCATGATTCCTCTCTGTGAGTCTCTGAAGCTCCTTTCCCTTCCCACACCATGGAGTTTCTTTCTGCTCTTCTGCTTACTAGAGTAAGACTTGAGGAATCATACTGCAATACCAGGAGAGCCTAAGGGCACTGGGCACCCAACAGTCAGGACAGGAAATAGAAAAAGAAAACATCCCCTGACTCATCAGTGTGACGAATCTACTAGTGAAATGCCTCACATGCAGGTATCAAAGTCAGACCCCTTTCCTTTACCCCTGGAGAAGATGGGCATTTCACTCAGATGAGTGCCATCTCTTGTTTCTGTCTTCTGTCTTTGTAACTATCACTCATTCCTTCCATGCCATCAAGGAACTATCTTTCTTACAAATCTCTAATCCGTGTGTGTGTGTGTGTGTGTGTGTGTGTGTGTGTGAGTACTTGTGATTGAACGTAGGGCCTCAGTGCTCTCACTTGACTTTTTCACTCAAGACTGGTACTGTATTACTTGAGCCACACCTCCCCTTCCCACTTTTTGCTGGTTGATTGGAGATAAGAGTCTCATGGACTTTTCTGCCCAGTGCGGCTTCAAACTGCAATACTCATATCTCAGACTCCTGAGTAGCTAGGATTATAGAAGAAAGCCTATAATGGTGCTTGGCTCCAGATTTCTTTTATTTCTATATTTTCAGACACTTTTGGTGAGTTTTCCTTTCCTTTTCTTTGGGGGGGGGGTATGTCACTGGGTGCTGCCTCTGAGCTCTTTTGCTCAAGGTTGTCACTCTACCACTTGAGCCACAACTCTACTTCTGGCTTTTTTGGTAGTAATTGGAGCCTCATGAACTTTCCTGCGTGGTATGGCTTTGAACTGTGATCCTCAGATCTCAGCCTCCTGTGTAGCTAGGATTATAAGCATGAGCCACTGCCAGTTGGCTGAGATTTCCTATTTTAAACTTAAATATAAGTAAAGCATGGGCTTCAGTAAATAACAAATATCTATCACACCTTTTGAAAAGAACTTTGAAAGAATTTGACTTGGAGTTTTTCCATTGAGAATAAAAAAAAATAAATGGCGACAGAACTATACTCCACACTGTTATTTAGAAACCCACTAGCTGAACATCTACAATGTGCAATCACTATCATACATTCTTAGCGCACAAAACTAGTAAGCCCTAGTCAGTATGGCTAGGGGATCTGCACAGAGAGGTACATGAGTCAGTGGAGCTTTTTAGATTGACCCTAGAGAATGACTGCCCCTTTCTAGATGATTTCACTGCCACTTCGAGAGAGTGTTCTCTTTGAAGGCTCTAGATTTAATTAGGTAGCCAGGGTTTTGATTGGCTAGTGGTTTTATAGAAGTATAGTCATAGCTGGACTCCATCATAAACACATCCAAGTTAGCTTGTTGGAGTTGGTTTATGTGTGGGTTGGGTATAAAAATAAGTTCAGCGTGGGCTTTGGTAAATGATAACAGACAAGAAGGAAGGCTTATTGCATGCTTAGTTACAATGCTGTTGCTTCACTCAGGATCATCCTTCCTTCGGGTGGTTTTAATCTTCTATTTAGAGTCTGTAACTGCTTAACAAAACTTAAGTTGCAACTGGGCTTTTTTTTTTTTTTTTTGAAAACCAAACTCTAAGTAGCTATACCTGTTTATGAATACAATGCATTTTAAGCAACTGGTCTTTAACGCAGAACTTTAATGCTGGAGTTTAAACTCCTGACTGAAGTTTCTTTGCCTTATAGAAAATTAGACAAATTGGATCATGAATCCTAACATTAAAAACCAACTAGGTTCCTTTACCAATGACTTTGTTGAACTGGAATGAATTAACACAGCAACTTCTTTTCCTGAAGAAGAAGAGCTGGTTTGTGACCATCTCTTTTTTTTTTTTTCTCCCACCACGGCCTGCAATTTTACTTTGTAATTCAAATAAGTCTTTCCTTGCAAACAAGCAGAACAGCCTTAAATCATTCAAGGCAGTTAAGCAGATTTTGCATTTTATGAGCGGGGATAATCCTTTCAACATTTCCAGAAAGAAGTTTACAAGCCGGCAGGCCTGGTGAGCAATGGAAGCCAGGTGACAAATGGGGACACAGGGTGTCCTGCAGGCAATCTGGGTGACACACACTAAATCCTCTCCTGCCATGGCAGGTCCACAAGTGTGGGGAGAGGACAAGATCAATCCCCAGGACCCTCACAAAGGCCCCTGTAGCAGCTGAGGGTTGTGAATGCAGAGGAGAAGCTTAATGAAGGAGATGCTGAAAGCTGACAGGAGTATTGGAAATGAATCGAGAGAAAATGAAAATATTATGCACCAAATTGGCAGAGCAGAAGACGGAGTGACGATTAGTGAACATGGAAATCGAGCGTGGCTGAGTGTCTTCTCAGGCCAGCTGGTGACAACAGAATATCTATCTGTGCAAGAAAGTGGCAAAATGAAAAGCACACATGGGTTGGGGAGTGCTTGGAAACCCAAGTTGCACTCCAGACAGCAACGCATAAATTGGAAATTTAGGTCTGCCAGCATTCTAGAAACAAACACAGCTATGATGAAAGGGAATTCGTGTGTACGAGCTGGGGAGGAACAGAAAAGCCAAAAGACAGTAATGAAACAGGAACATAAAACAGGATCTGAGCTCGGCTCATGCCTTCGTTCTTAGCTACTTAGGAGGCTGAGGTCTGAGGATCACAGGTCAAAGTCAGCCCAGGCAGGGAAATTGGCAAGACTTTTATCTCTACTTAACTCAAAAAATAAGTCAGAAGTGGAGCTCTTGCTCAAGTTCTAGAGCTGATCAGCCTTGAGTGAAAAAGCTAAGAGAGCACCATGGCCCTGAGTTCTAGCCCTAGTATCAGTATATGTGTGTGTGTGTGTGTGTGTGTGTGTGTGTATACAGAGGATCTGAGTACATAAAACCTTTCTTTTTCTGCTTGTTTGCCTTTGCTAATTTGTTGCTGTTGTGTTTGTGATTTGTCACTTTTGCATTTTCCTTCACAGGCTTATACAAAAGTGCATTAAAAAAAGCATTATAATTCAAGTGGAAAATGTATTGCAAAATGGAGAAAGAGAACAACTTACAGTTTTAACTGGTGTTATTAGCAGGAGTGTCCAAAGAAAGAGCATTGGCAATGATTACTTTGTGATCAATAAATTGAAGAAAAGTGACATGGATGTTGTTTTCCTGCTTTCAAAGAGAAAAAGGTCAGGCCATTTGAAAGAATAAAAAGACCACTGAAAAATATACCATCTTACCAAGAGGCTGCCTCTTATGTTTAGCTGAGGCAGAATGACCATTTACAGCTCCAGTGTCTGTCTAACATATTGCTATAATCATCCAGACAAGACCCAGTGAAAACTGGACACCGAGTAGCACCATTATCCTGGGTGTAGCTAAGGGCAGAAACAAAAACATCTCATCTTATCTCCAAAGAAACCTGAGAGAGACTTTGCTGCTTCATAACAATTTGACTGAATGACAGGACTATGTTAACATTGGAAAATAGAAAGGACTGAAACAAGAAGAGCTTATATAATTAGGAGTGGATTTCATAGCCTAGATCTGTTTCAAATAGAAAATCATACTCATGGACCTGGATGTGGGTGTCGGGGTCAGCTTTCCCATTGATTGACATGTCTAGGGGTAGAAGGAACAGAGCATGTTCTGTTAGCTCTATCCATTGACCACAAAATGGGAAACTGTCTGGTGGCTTATAAAATGTCAAGGTTGGAGAGATTAGCGAAAGGGGTAACATTGATCAAGATGCAATACACTCACAAATTGACATGGTGAATTGAAATCCCGTTGTACAACTAAAGGTAAAATTTTAATAATAAAAAATCAATCTTTAAAAAATTATCCTAATGCCACGTGGCTCTGAGGATTGATTGCCAATAAAACTAAATCTTTGCCCAAGTACATTTTTTAAAAAGTTTGGTGACTGCTTCTCTAGAGACATATAGGTTTTACAGAATAAGACATTGGCTCTTTGATTTTCCCACAGGCCCATATGAAGTGTTTGTGGTCTTGATTAGAGGAATTAGTTTGCCCTTACTTTCCTTCTGTGGCCAGTTTCAAAAATTACACCAAAGTAGGAATGGAGAAGCCAGCAGAAGGGACATAGAGGAAGGGGGAGGTGAGGAAAACAAAATGGATTATGAATTTGAAAATTGCCCATTATCTTGTATCATACAGCTCAGAGCCCTGGCACAATGATTTGCCACAATCCAGATTTTGCAGCTCCAATGGCTTTACATTCAAGCAAGCAAATTAACCATAAAATAGTTGGGGGGGGGAGATTAAAAAAAACACAAAATATCCCAAGAAAGAATAAACTGCAGATAATAAGCACCAATCTGGTGTTGAATGCAGCCCAAGATACCAATTGTTTTAAGTCACGACAAAGACAGCTGAATGCTCATCTTGTGGATGCTGAGCGCGGATGATTGCCTGCCATGAGTATCTTCTTGCACAAATAACAGTTTTTTTCCGCTCTTAATTTTCTGCTAAATTGGAAGCTAACTGCTTCCCACATTGTCATCGGAACACCTGCAGCTGTGCTGGATTTCTGCGCACCATTTCTTTTAGGTAAAACAGCACCCCACTTCCTTCAGCTCCTCATTATGCTGAGGTCTTCCTTTCACTGTGCTGCGGCACTAATGATTCAGGCAGGCTGGTCAGTCATTAAGTGACAAGCAAATGATACTGTGTGTAACGTGTGAGTAATCGGTCTGAACAAATGAAATCACAGACTTGCCTTGGCCATCATTCATTTCGCCAACAGTAGCAATGTGGCGCACAGCAGGTAGCTCAGTTAAAACCAGCCTTGTAAAACAAATTTCCTGTAGTCTTTGAAGGCAACCGCAATGGGCTGGATGCCTCAGCTCCTGGATTCTGCCCAGAGGAGTTAAGGAAGGTTGGGGGAGGGTGGAGAGAGGGTTGGAGGGGGTAGGGGGAGGAGCTGGGAGGAGAGCCTTGGTACATACATTAGAGTAATTAAGGGTTTCGTGTCTTATTGGTATGTTTTTTCATTTGTATGGATCTCAGAAATGATTGTTGGATTAGCAAACCCAAAACACACTGCAGAGCCTTCCCTGCGCCTTGTCAGGAGGGAAGTTAAGCTCCCAAATAAAGATTCTAAATTTAGAGCCGCAAAGATGTCCTGGTCAAGCAGACAAGAAGGCTTTGAGGATGAGGCAAATCACAGTGATACAAAGCTCTTCTTTTCACAGTCAATCTCCTTTGGATTCATCAATTATGTTGGGCACAGAGCACACTGGCTGCTAATAGAAACCTGACTTGCCTACTGAAACTTAAAATGCATTAGCTTAGACTGTAGTGTGTGTGTATGGCAGGGGTAAAATGAAAGAGGCTAGACAGGAAAAATCCTTGTAGTCACCAGCCTTTCTCCTCCCGCTGTGGCTATCCAGAGTTGGGCTTCCCTGGCTGGGAGAGGGAAAGGAGAGGGAAGGGGGCTGGAAGGAAGGGAAAGAGGAGGGAAGACTGCTTTCTTCCTGTGCCTGGGCTCCCATCAGGTTTTAGTCACAGATTTTAATCCTACTGCTTCTCTCCAGTCTGGAGCCTGGGCTGATAGGAAAACAAAATGGCTTGGGTTTAAAGTGTGACCTACATGTCATGGGGATGACGGGGATTCATGGAAAGGCAGGCTGGAAGGACTGGTGTGTCCTTTGAAATCTTGACAAAACAGGTTCTCACCTGGCACCTCTTTTACCATTCTGGTTAGCCTGCTCTGGGCAGCAGACTTGCATACCCTGTTCTCTTGGGTAGCTGACTCAAGTTTCCAGGAGAGGATGTGAACACTGGGCCTGACTGGAATTCCCGTGCTGTGGACACACATTCAAGCTTCGGAAAGCAGAGAGGCCACAAGTCTGTGTGCCCTGGTTCACATATCCCACAGCACCTCACAAGCTTTCCAGTCTTTCTGGATACTCACAAACCAAATTAGTGCTCACCGCCTCCTTCTGTTCCCTCACACACTGGATATTATTCAACATGGAAAGTATTCAGCACCAAAAATCTACATTCATGCCAGGTGCTGGTGGCTCATGTGTGTAAACCTTGCTAAGGATGCTAAGATCTGAGGAACATAAGTTCAAAGCCAGGCCCAGTAGGAAAGTCCATGAAACTACCAAAAAGCCAGAAGTGGAGCTGTAGCTCAAATGGTAGAATTTGCCTTGAGCAAAAAGGTCAGGGAAAGCACCCATGCCCTGAGTTCAAGCCCCAAGACCTGCATGCATGGAGACACAGACAGACACAGACAGACACAGACACAGACACAGACACACACACACACGCACACAATCTAAAAGGCCCCTAAATCTGAAAAACTTGAACACTGACATGATGTTACTGTTGGAAAAATCCTACACCTGATCTCATATGACAATGCAGTCAAAAAAATAAACAAAAGCACTAAAAATTAACTTCACGCTACACAATTAACTTCAAGCCACATGTATAACTTGTACATGAATCAGATCTAGTTTTCCCTCAGGTCAGCCTAGACTGAGATCCTCATATTTAGGCCACCTGTACAGCTCCAATCACAGACACATACTGTTGTGCCCAGCTGACATCTTTTTACTCAGACTGACCTTGAAACTTGATCCTCTGAGTCTCTGCCTCCTGAGTCGCTAAGACTATTATGGGTAAGCCACAGCATCTAGCTTAAACTTTTACAAGTTGTTTTTTTACTTAGAGTAAAAAGTTTTACCTTGGCCTTTTATGTTAATTAAAATCTCTGGTTGGCAACTTTCGATTTCTTGGTTAAAACCTAAATAAACTGATTATGTTTTTGGCAGTCTTTCAATAATAAAATGTGTTCTTGGTGAAAAGATGTGAAACTGTTATACTTGGTGTAGGGCCCTCCGCCCGCGCTCGCGCTCGCTCTCTCCCGACCCGCGAGGGAGAGGCTGAGGTGTGCCCTAGCGTGTGAAAGGCTGAGGATGTGGGTAGTCGCAAATAACACCCACTCAGTCCCCTTATGTTTAAGGAAGGACTCAGGATGCCAAATCCAACGTTTAATCTCAGGGTGGGGTTTATATAGCAGTGATGACCAGCAGGAAGGGGAGGGATTTGGAGTGGCTAACTAGGCACGGCGATAGGCTGATTATGAGCTGTCCATCACAGTGACATCATGGAACTTCCTCTATGGGTGGTCATCACGTCCCACAGGACCACCCCCTGGGTTCCACCTGCCACTATCTTGGCATGCACTCGGTCTGAAGCGGGAGTCAGGGGCTGGTTAGAGCCACCCTTTCCGGTTCCGGACCCGGGAAAAGGCAGGCGGGACTAGCGGGTAGGCGGCCCCAGAGGCGGTCCTGGGGACCGCCTCTTAACGCTGCAAGCAGTGCCTCACAACTTAGAGCTTCAAAATGATATTTGGAATTAGTTTACATATAAGTTTATCTGCCATATAAACGATTTTTAATATTGAGAAAAGAGGAAATTCATGTTTAGACTTGGATCCCATCCCAGGACATCTCTTTAAGTATAGTGTATTCCCAAATCCAAAATGTCTTGCAATCCACAACAACACAAAATTCAAAACCCCAGTGATTCCAAGTGTTTCTTAGTCAAGAAAACTTGAACACCATGAAGTTCATTTTATGTGAGGTCAGTATCCTCAAACTGGGCTAATAGGTAGATTAGTTTGAATTTATTATCTAAAGGTCTCAAAAGAGTTACAGGGGTTGGGGGAGGGAGGGACATGTAGAAGGAAGGAAAGAGTCAAGAAACAAATCTTTCAAAGAATAGCAATAGCTAAACATTGCAAATAGACTTGCATGCAAAACTATGAAATATTCCTACAGACTCAACTCCATTTTTGCTCAGTGGTAGGTTATCAAAGTAAGACTCAAAATTGGACATTGCAAGAAGGGAGCATAGATTAGATTTCCAAATGTATATTATTTGATTAATACATGCTCACTATGAACAAACCAGACCATATCTGTTTGCCCTCCCAGGATGAAATCACTGGTAAGAGCATGACTCATATTACTTCATCACAACCCTTGTATATGTTCTCATGGACACCTATAAAGTGTGATCACACCCCACGCCGTCTGTGACTGGTTCTTTCCACTCATCAAGACATAGCAGTGTCCTGCCTGCCTCCCACCACTCCCTATATAGGGGCTGGTTCACAGCCCCTGTCTCCCATGCCTCATGGAGACAGATGCCCCATGGCAGTTCTCTTTGGCACAGGCAGGTCATCACAACTTGTCTGTGGCTTATTTTGCCATTTTCTTGGTACAGGTTAGTCTTTTCTCACTGATTTGTAAAATCTCTTTAAAGAAGTGTTTTTGCTCATGGGTCTTGAACTTGAGGCTTGGGCCCTATCTCTGAAGCTTTTAAGGCTCTACCACTTTGATCTGCAGCACCACTTCTGGTCTTATGGTTAATTGGATGAGTCTCATGGACTTTCCTGCCTGGGCTGGCTTTGAACAGTGATTATTAGATCTCAGCCTCCTAAGTAGCTAAGATTATAGGCAGGAGACACCAGGGCCTGGCTCTTGTAAGAAACACTTTTTAAAGGAAGATTTATCTAGCCTGTTTTCCAAATTGTTTCTACTTTCGCTTTTCTATAGTGATTTATTTTCCCTAAACAATAATAATATTACTTATGTAATTTAAGAACACACTGATAACTTTTGGAGTTTTCACTGTCTTTGAAAAGTCCTTCCAACTCTAGTATTGTAAAAATATTCACTCCTTTTATTGTGGGTTCTTGCCCTGCAACATTTATGACTTGAGCCATCTAGAACATTCTATAGTTAGGACAGGTATGAAGGACCCAGCTTCCCTTATTCTCACATGGTTACCACTATCCCAACACTACATGTGACTGTTCAAACCATCATTTCCAAAGACAGCCCTGTTAAATTCTGTTCTAATCATGGGGTCTTGGCACTAAACAGTCAAAGCCTTGACTCCCTTTCAATGCCAACATATCTCAATTTCGTATCACAAGATGCTTGAGGCCTGTTTCAATGTTACTATTTTAAGGTTATATTTCAAGACCTTTATGGTAGGGGCTGATTGGCTTTGGGGCTCCTAATACCAGGATGCTGAAGTGTACAAAACCTGCAAAGCCTCCTTTTTAATTTACCTACTGGTGATATCTGATATAAATAGCCACCCAAAGTCTGTTCATGGTCCCCACAGTCTCTACCAGCTTCTTTGGAATACTTATACTTTAGAACTCCCAAAACAGTACAATATTTTTTGTTTTTTTGTATCTGGGGCTTGAACTCAGAACCTGAGTACTGTCCCTCCGCATTTTTTCCCCTCAAACCACTCTGCCACTTCAGCTACAGCTCCAGTTCTGGCTTTTTGGTGTTTTTTTTGGTGATAAGAATCTTAGAGACTTTTCTGCCTGGGCTGATTTCAAACTGTGATCCTGAGATCTCAGCCATCTCAGTACCTAGGAGTATAGGTGTGAGCCACCAGCACCTAGCTACAATGTTCTTTTCTTTCTCCTCCTCCTCCTCCTCTTATTCTTCCTCCTTCTTCTTCTTCTTCCTCCTCCTTCCTCCTCCTCCTGCCTCCTCCTCCTTCCTCCTCCTCCTTCCTCTTCTTCCCTCCTCCCCCCTCCTCCTCCTTCCTCCTCCCTCCTCCCTCTTCCTGCTCCTCCTCCTCCTTCTTCTTCCTCCTCCTTCTCTTCCTCTTCTTCCTCCTCTTCCTCCTCCTCCTCCTCTTCTTTTTTAAAGACTATGAATTTCAAAATCATACCTGGTCACAAAGATTTTTGGAAAAGGAATTGTAGTCTTTATTATCATGCAAGGAACAGAAACAAGCCACTCAATAGGAAGAAGAAAGAGGAAAAGAATGAAGATGAAAATCCATGGAGGAAAATGATTCATAAATGACAGAATTTCATACTAATCAGACTTTAAGTTCCATATCAGTTTTGAGATTTTATTAAGTAGATAGCAATCAGCCCACTCAGAGTCCTTACAAAATTCAATGAACTCCAAAGGTCTTAAGATTCTGAACATGATCAATGCAGAAGGAAGAAATGATTGGAGTTTTAGGACCAGCAGGGCACAGAGTGTGCAGGGCCCTCTAGTGCGTTATTTAAAGGGCCAGTCCTAGAGCTAGACTCCCAGACACATGTCTCACTGAGATCTCTGGAACCCTGGCATGGAAAGCCAGAACCATCTCAGTTAAAGCCATTGGAGTTCAGAAACCAGAAATATAAAAGATACTCGGTCTTTCTTCACTGAAACCAAACAGTGGTCTACATGTAGGCAGAGAAGGGATGATCTAAATGTTCTCAGTTCTCCTTGTGCATCTGTGTCATCTAGGGAGTGTGCAAAAATATCAAACCACAGGAGCTTTCCTTCCCTAAACTTGAACATGATCAGAGTTACCTGGTGGGCCAATTAAGTTGCTGGCCCGGAGCCCCAGGTTGTGATGTGGGGCTCAGTGATGAGCATTTTTCTTTTCTTTTCTTTTTTGTTGCCAGTCATGGGACTCAGGGCCTGAGCACTGTCCCTGGCTTCTTTTTGTTCAAGGCTAGCACTCTACCTCTTGAGCCACAGCACCACTTCCGGCTTTTTTCTATATATGTGGTGCTGAGGAATCGAACCCAGGGCTTCATGTATACGAGGCGAGCACTTTCCCACTAGGCCATATTCCCAGCCCCAGTGATGACCATTTTTAACAAGTTCCTAGAAGTGTGTCAGGCAGTTTGATCTGGAGATGTCACATTGCAATCTTTATTTAGTGTATGCTTGGGCTTTAGCATTATTTGGTTTTCAAACATCCCTGTCTCTTTAAGCCTCCCCTTCACTATTTCTCTTTCCTCTTCTTTCTTTCCTAACCAACCAATCAACCAACCAACCTTCCTTTTTTTTTTTTTTTTGCCAGTCCTGGGGTTTGAACTCAGCATCTGAGCACTGTCCCTGGCTTTTTTTTTTTTTTTTTTTTTTTTGCTCAAGGCTAGCACACTCTACCACTTAAGCCACAGCACCACTTCCAGCTTTTTCTGTGTATGTGGTGCTGGGGAATTGAACTCAGGGCTTCATGCATGCTAGGCAAACACTCTACCACTAGGCCATATTCCCAGCCTCCTCTTCCTTTTTTTTTTCTTTTCTTTTTGTGCTAATGGTGGGACTTGAACTCAGGGCCTGGATACTGTCTCTGAGCTTTATTGCTCAAGGCTTTTACTTTACCATTTAAGCCACAGCTCCACTTTTGGCTTTTTGATAGCTAATTGGAGGTAAGAGCCTAGTGGACTTTCCTGCTTGGGATGGCTTCGAACCATGATCCTCAAACCTTAGCCTTCTGAGTAGCTAGGATTTCCAGGCATGAGCCACTGGCACCTGGCACCTTCACTATTTCTTACCCAGTGTAAGGTTCCTCAGAGGAATTAGGAGAAAGATGTGAATATAATATACCATAATTATTATAACAGTTGAGCTGGGACCCTCCTGATAGGCATTCCTGACCCTCTCATCAGCATTCCTGAAATTCTCCAGGGGCCCAATCACCAGTCTTGGAAGTTTACCTATCCCCCACCCAGCCAGACTTCTTCCTAGCCTGCTGAAGGCTCCTGATTACATGCCTACCTGGAAAAACAGACCCTTCCCCACCTCACCCCCAGTTCCCAAAGGAGGGGATAAAAAGAGACCCCACCACCAGCCAAAACAGATTACTCCCTATCCACTCTTCAAGGTAGCCTTTTCTTTTGCTTTGCAATAAACACTCTTCTGCTCATGGTTTCCCCTGCTCCTGGCTTTATTTCTATACTATCCCAAAGAACAAGGACTCACCCACACGTGTATCAATAGTGTAATGGCTTGAGATATGCTTTCCAAAAACAATAAAATCATGATATGATTGAAAAGAAGATGAGAATAATTTTCAAACACCTTTTTATATAAAAAAACTGAAAAGTACAAGTAAATTGGAACCACAAGGTTCCAATTGAATTCTTTACAAAGCAGACATAATGGAGCAGGGGAGTCTGACTTGTCCAGAGTACAATCCTGAGCAAGAGCGAGTCCTGATTCAAATTGCGATGAGGGAAAAATTTCCCACACTGTAACCAAATAAAAGATATTCACATAGCTGGGACTATCAGCTCATTTCTGGAAACCCAGTAATCTACTTAGGAAAAATCCCCTTAATAGAATTGTAAAGATGGATGTGGAGGGGCAGCTTAGCATTTGCTTTGTCTGAAATTTCATGTTAACCCACGATTTTGTCTGTTATTCCTAAATGTTGGGGGAGACAGGGACATCCTCTAATATGCTAATTGCTTCCTGGCAGTCTGGGATAAAAGACTGATTGGATTCCCCCCCCCCCTTTTTTTTTTTGGTCTTTGGCAACATTGCCTGGCTGAGGGAAAATAGCCACTTGATATTGCCAAAAAGAATATCTGGAAAATTCCTGATCAGCCGTTGTTTTCCAAATCTACTCTGAGGACAGGTAGAACTAGTTCTGGGAGCATGAGAAGGTAGAAGGTAAATGATGTTAAGCTTCCCTGAATGGAACAGAAAAAGGAGGAAACAAGTTTTCAGAATGACTGGATACTATAGGACTAGCTCGTTTATTTCTTTATTAGCATAGTTATTCATTTGCCTACAGCAAGCCTTACCAGGCTGGCCAGACACTTTATTCACTACATTTAGCCAAGAATACCAACTCACATGTGCTAGCAAGAAGACAAAATCCAAACACCACAAATACTGAGGTCAGCTTTCCAAGGTAATGCTGTGCTTAGCTGACACCACAGGGCCAGGAGGGGCTTCTTAATTCCCACTCTAATATAGCAATGTCTGCCCAAGAGTCTGTCTTGATTTAGTCCTTCACTTGGATAATTAGTGGGACAATGCTCCATGCCCTGAAACAAGCTTATCAAATATTATCTATTTAGGCCAGAAATAGCTAGAAACCCAAACGATGTTTGATTGGGGGTGTGTTATTTGTTTGATTGCTATGTAGCCTTGATTTATCTTCTTGGATATTAAAACAGGTTATTAACACATGGCAGAAGATGATCACCATGGTGAATATGTTCCCAGTAGCTTTTCCATTCCATAGCTAGCCATGTATACCAAGGTTTCTTCCTACCTCCATCCACCTGTGTTAAGGGAATTTCTTCACTCACATATCCTCTACTAGAAGGACAGAATGGGGGAACAAAGTAGGTAAAATGCAAACCATTACATGTTGCTATTAACTGGTTGGACTCAGCCTAGAACAAATTATCCATCTGAAGTCAAATGGCATTTGATGCTGATCAGAACTCTGGCACTGATGCCAGTCCTGTGATTGGAGTGGCCTGTCTGGGTTCTGGCCATGCTCACTGGCAGTACGGTAGTCACTACACAATCATTAGTGGCTCTGATAGTGGGGAAGAGCAACTGGCTGAGCTTTTTCCTCTCAAATCCCTTGGTTTTTCTCTGCCTTCCACCCACTTCCATGTTGTGACACTGGGCTGGCAGTCAGGGAGGTCACCTCTTTTCCTAAAGTCATGAGAAGCCACCTAGGAGGAAGTCACCCTACCTATAACAGAGCCCATACCACAACCTATCACTCAAGTCCTTTTTTTATTTGAACTCCTTGCACCCCCTTGCTGCAGTCTTGCCAGTTCCTGGGCTGTTTGTTCATGTATAAGCTTTGGCCTACGCTCTAATAGAATCTCAGTTCCCTGCTTTTGTGTTCCCAACTCACTTCTCCTCAACAATGAATCCCCTACATCCACAGATAACTGAGCTTTCTTCTATTACCACATGTCCACCTACAGTGTACAGCCCAGCGGGTTTGCTTCTCCCTTCCAACAAGGCCTAAAATCAACTCTGGAGTAAAGTGACGAGTGTGAAGCTTGCTGCTTGTAGACAGAACCTCGAATTTCCCCCACAAGTCAAATGAATGATGCACAAAACTGACCCAGGGAAAGCTCAAGTGTGGAGAGGTCATACAGATGTGTTAGGGAAAGAAAGAAAAAGGAGCAATGACCTCTATCACAGGATCACTGAGAAAATAAAACTCAAACCTTACTAGGAATCAGGAAAATGCACTCTAAACCACCATTAGATGAATGAACTATTAGCATTTTGTCCTATGGCACAGTCATAGGAGGGGGGCACTGTCAGATCCTCTTGGTGAGAATGTAAGTGGTCAGTGACAGGAGCCAAGACATGGAGCCTAATACTAACATCCCCCCCCCCCAATAAATCCTTACCTCTCATAGATGAACTAAAAGTTTTGTTTACAAGGGTTATCACCTTAATGTTGTTTGCAATGGCAGAGAGAATATTCTAAATACCTATGATTATGAACCTGAGAAATAAACTTGGCTCCCTTTATTTGTGGGGAACACATTCTGAGATCTGTAGTGGATGCCTCATAGAACCAGTGGCGCTAAACCCCACATGTACCATGTTGTTTTTACACATAGATTATTATGATAAAGTTTAATTTATAAGATAGGTACAGTAAGAAAAAAATTTAAATCCAATAAAATAGAGCAATTGTGATGATATGCTATGATAAAAGGCATTTAAAACGTAAGAGTTGTTTCTATCTGGAATTTTCCATTTCATATTTTCAGGCTATAGTTGAGTGCAGTTAACTAAAACCTTGGAAAGCAAAATCTTTAGAAGGGAAGGGGCTACTATTCTCATAATAGAATCATGCAAGTGTTTAAGATAAACATGTATGAGCTTGGATAACTCTAAAACTCAAGTGCACTATAATATACATAGAGTTAAAAAGTCAACAAAGACACTAATACACTGTTTCTCTGTTGGTTTGCTTTTTGGTGCTAGTGAGATGCAATAGTAGAAAAGTGTGCCTATACAGCTTGCAGATGGCAGGGTAGGCGAATAAACTAAAATCTGCCTGACAAAATGGGGAAAAGGGTCTATAAAAGAATGTGGATGTCAGGTGCTGATGGTGGTTCTCACCTGTATTCCTAGCCACTCAGGAGGCTGAGATCTGAGGATTATGATTCAAAGCCAGTGCTGGCAGAAAAATCACCATGAGACTCTTATCTCCAGTTAATCACCAGAAAACTGCAAGTGGCTCTGTGGCTCAAAGTGGTAGAGCCTTGAACAGAAAATGCTCAGTTATAGCACCAAGGCCCAGAGTTGAAGCCTTTGTCCGCCACCACCACCACCAAGAAAAAGGAGAGGGGGGGCAGAAGATGGCGCCGCCACAGTAGGGAGGCACCCCGACTCGCTCCAACTGAATAGCAAGCTGGGAACTCCAACACCCAACACCCCATCAAGAACCCAGAAAAACCAGCAGCCAGAAGCAGTGGAGAAACGCAGGAAACAAAAAGGAGCAAAAAAGAAGAGCCTATAACCTGCTTGGAGCTGGAGAATCTCCGGGGTTTCCTCCCCCCACCAGCCGACCCTGGCCCGAACAGGGCCAGGCTGGGAAAGGGGACCCGGCGATCAGCAGACTGACTGCCAAAAACTCACACCCGGTGCACAGAGTCCAGACAGTGGGACTCCATGGACCCCAGGGAGAGCGCGGACCAAGACACACGGCGACGTCAGTGACGGGCAGTTCAGGTCCACAGGGCCGGGAACGTGAGCGGCGGGGGAACCAAGCGATGCAGAAGGGGAGAGCTGGGGACGCCACCACGACCTTTCATCACACCACAGCACTCCACCCCTGAAGGAACAATGGCGGTATGGGACACACACACAATCCAGGACCAGTGAGTCCCCCATTACCCCCTCCCTCAACGGGAGACCAGCTATCAGAGACCCAAACCCTACAAAGAAGCTAGATCTCCCTCCCTCCCCTTCCCCACCCCGAGGGAACAAAGAACCCCCAAATCAGGCGGGAAGGTCCCATAAGGCTCTGGGAAGACACAGGAGCTAACAGAGGAAGGGCGGAGCAGCCCCAAGGCAGCAGAGGAGCCTGAATGGGCTGCACCGGCCCCGCCCCCTTCCCAACAGGGGCCCAGGGACCACAGGCAGTGCAAGCCCCAACCGAGGCGCCTGCTCCTTGCGGACTTTTTCAACTAAAGTCAGAGGTGCTGGTGGGCAATACCAGCCCAGCAGGGACACCGGGCCTGATCACGCGCCCCCCCCCCCACAGCGGAGGCGCGTCTGAGGGCACTAACATGCGCCCGGACAGTTGATCCCACTGGGCCCCGCACATACTGCCCCCCACAGCGGACTCGCGGGAGGGCTCAAGCACAACCCAACAACCCGGGGCTCGCTCTGGTAGGCGTACCCCGCTCAGGCAGGCAGGGGCACAGTGGTAGCGCCCATTGTAGTGAGCACACAGCGCACAGGTGGGCAGGGCCCCTGGCGACAGTGCCCGCTCTGGTAGGCGTGCCTGCACAGGAGGGCCAAGCTCTTCATTGGCCATGCCCACTCAGTTTGGTGCATTTCGCACAAGTGGGTGGGCCGCCCCTCAACAACACCGACCCTGGAGTGGTCCACACAGGAGGGTGAACCTCCTGAGAGGTGAACTCCTCTGACCAAGATACAGAGTGGAAAAAAGAACCAAAGAAGAGAAAAGCCTCCACACCACGCAGAATCAGCGACCAGCAAACCCCCACCAGGGGCACGCTAGGGTCAGCACAACACAGAGGCAGGACACTGTCCCACAGAGAAAGACACAGAACCTACCGGCCCCCAAGTGCAGGGAGAGTGACCACCTCAGCAACAACCAAGAAGGTCACGCTCACCCATTGGGAAGCAAGGTTCAACAGCCAAACCCAAACCCAGAGCCAGGACACTAGGACACAAGGCTCCCACTGATGGAGCAGTGGGAACCAGCACAAAGCCAAACCAGGGAAGCTATCCACAGATCTCCAGATGCGCAAATCACAAAGAAATATAACACAGTACATCAAAGGGCAAGCCAACTCGCCAGCTCCAAAAGGCAGCACGACTGAAGAGGAGATGGAGAATGAAAAAACAACTGAGGCCATGTTAACAGAAATGATGGAAAGCTTCAGAAATGAAATCAGAAAACAATTCCAGGAGTTTAGAGTGGAAGTCTTGAACATCCAGGAAGCCAAGAAAGAAATGGAAGCAAAAAGGGATACAATGCAAACCTCCTTTAAAGAAGATCTTAACATCCTAAGAAGTGAAATGCATGAAAAAAATAGATTTAAAATGCAACTCTTTAAAGGAAAAAATTTCCATGATCAGAGCTGACCTGGCAACCATAAATAGCTCTCTGACATCCATAAACTTCACAATTGAATCCACAGCACAAAGAATTGACCATATGGAATCCAGAATCTCTTTCTTGGACGATGATGCAGCCGATAAGAACCAGAAAATTACCACACTCCAAGAAATGGTGAAGCTTCAAGGCAGAGTAATCCAGGAGCTTTTGGACAAAGACAAGAGATATAATCTGCACATAATTGGAATAGAAAGAAGAGCTGAATACCAGAGCATCGGGCTTCAAAATATTTTCAATAAAGTTATTGCAGAAAACTTCCCCAATCTCACACGGGACCCCCATCCAGGTAACCAAAGTCTATAGGACACCAGGCAGGCCAGACCCCAGAAAAGCCATGCCAAGGCACATAATATTCAAGACTTCAGATCTCAAGAATAAATAGAAAATTTTAAATTCAGCCAAAGCGAAGAAAGAAATTTACTACAATGGGAAGAGGATCCGAATAACACAAACCTCTCCACACAAACCTACCACGCGCGAAGAGAGTGGAAGAACACCATCCAAGTTGTACAGGCCAACAACTTGCAACATAGGATAAAATATCCAGTGAAGCTAGAGTTCACATTCGAGGGGAAAACCAGATCTTTGCATAGCAAAGAGGATCTAAAGGAGTATGTGAATAAAAAACCAGCTCTACAGCGAATTCTAAGGGGGAATCCCACCCAACAGAAACTGTACAGGACACACAGACAGAAACAGAAAGAAACTACAGTAGCCAGAGCCCAACAGAAAGAGCAGCTCACTAAAGACAAGAAAAAAAAAAGAGGAAAAACAGCCCAACAAGAAAATGCAAGGAGAAAAAACACTCTTATCCTTGATCTCTTTGAATATAAATGGTATAAACTCTCCGATAAAGAGGAGCAGACTGGCAGAATGGATCCGCAAACAAAAAGTTGCCATCTGTTGTCTACAAGAGATCCACCTTACAGCAAGGGATAAAATCAGGCTCCGAATGAAAGGATGGAGCAAGATCTTCCAAGGAAACGCACCTACCAAAACGGCAGGAGTAGCCATCCTGATCTCAGACAAGCTAGACTTTTCATTAAAATCAACTCAAAAAGACAAAGGACACTACATTTTAATACAAGGAAAAATCCAGAATCAAGACATCACAGTGATAAATGTATACTCACGGAACAAAAGAGGCCCTACATATGTCAAGCAAATTCTCACAGAACTACAGAACAAGAGAGACCCAAACACAATCATAGTGGGAGACTTTAATACCCCACTCTCTCCAAGAGACAGATCCAACACCCAGAGGATCAGCATGGGAGCTGAAGATCTAAGTAACACCATATCCCAAATGGAGCTGACAGATCTATACAGAATCTTCCACCCTACAGAGACCCAATACACCTTCTCAGCAGCCCATGGATCATACTCCAAAATATACTATGTCATAGCCCACACAAAGAACCTCAGCAAATACAAAAGTATTGACGCCATCCCATGTATTATATCTGACCACAGTGGATTAAAGGTAACCCTCAATAACAACGGTTACCACAGAGGCTATACACATTCTTGGAGGCTAAACCCTACACTGTTATCCAACACTTGGGCCACAGACCAAATTAAAGATGAAATTAACGAATTCATAAGCCACAATGATAACGAAAATACATCACAAAGAAACCTATGGGACACAGCTAAGGCAGTACTGAGGGGCAAGATCATTGCCCTCAGCACTCAAATTAAAAGAATGGAAGCAGAGCAGGTGAATAACCCACGATGAAAATAAAACAACTGGAGAAACAAGAAATGATCGAATCTAAAATGACTAGGAGGAGAGAGATCACAAAGATTAAAGAAGAGATAAATCTGATTGAAAATAGAAAGACCATTCAACAAATAAATAAGACTAAAAGCTGGTTCATTGAGAAAATAAATAAAATTGACAGACCACTCGCAAGACTTACAAAAAAAAGAAGAGACTCATATACGTGAAATCAGGGACTCCACCGGAAAAATTACAACAAGTACACACGATATTCAAACAATCATAAGAAACTATTTCCAGAACCTCTACTCACTAAAGAACAATAATTTTACAGAAATGGATCAATACTTAGAGAAGTATAAACTGCCCAAACTGAACCAAGAAGAAATAAATCAACTAAATAAACCAATAACTTACAGTGAGATACAGGGGGTAATCAAGAACCTCCCAACAAAGAAAAGCCCAGGCCCAGATGGATTCACCAACGAATTCTATAAAACCTTTAGTGAGGAGCTAATACCAATACTCCTCAAACTCCTCTGCGAAATAGAAAAAGAGGGAGAAATCCCAAACTCATTCTATGAAGCTAATATCATACTCATTCCCAAACAAGGCAAAGACACAACAGAAAGAGAACTACAGACCAATATCACTAATGAACACAGACACAAAGCTCCTCAATTAAAATATTAGCTAACAGGATCCAGAAACTGATCAAGAAAATTATACATCATGACCAAGTAGGCTTCATCCCACAGTCACAAGGATGGTTCAACATCCGTAAATCAATCAATGTAATTCACCACATAAACAGAACTAAAATCAAGAATCACATTTTTAATCTCAGTTGATGCCCAAAAAGCCTTTGACAAAATACAGCATCCATACTTATTAAAAGCTCTGGAGAGAACAGGAATAGATGGAACATTCCTCAAAACAATAAAAGCCATATACAGCAGACCAACTGCTAACATCATATTAAATGGAGAGAAACTTAAATCATTTCCCCTAAACACAGGAATAAGACAAGGATGCCCACTCTCCTCACTTCTTTTCAACATAGTGCTGGAATCCCTAGCCATAGCAATAAGGCAAGAGGAGGACATCAAAGGGATCCACATCGGCAAGGAAGATATCAAGTTATCCCTATTCGCAGATGACATGATCTTATATCTGAAGGACCCAAAAAACTCAGTCCTCAAACTCCTATACCTAATAAACCATTTTGGCAAAGTAGCAGGATACAAAATCAATCCACAAAAGTCAGCAGCTTTTCTGTACACCAGCAATGTACAAACAGAAAAGGAAATTATGGAAACAATTCCATTTACAGTTGACAAAAAATAAAGTACCTAAGGACCAACTTAACCAAGGACGTGATGGACCTATTTAATGAGAACTATAAAAATCTAATAAGGGAAATCAAAGAAGACACAAGGAGATGGAAAGACCCCCCATGCTCATGGGTAGGCAGAATCAATATAGTGAAAATGGCCATATTGCCCAAATTGTTCTACAAATTCAATGCAATCCCTATCAAAATCCCAGTTTCATTCTTCACTGAAATAGAGAAAGCAATCCATAAATTCATATGGAACAGCAAAAGACCTAGAATAGCCATAGCAATTCTAGGCCAAAAAAAAAAAAAGCATTGCAGGAGGTATCACAATACCAGACTTCAAGCTCTACTACAGGGCCATCGTAACAAAAACAGCCTGGTATTGGTATAAAAACAGATCAGAAGACCAATGGATTAGAATTGAAGACCCAGAAATAAAACCGCACTCTTACAGTCAGCTGATATTCGACAAAGGAGCTAAAGACAAACAATGGAATAAACATAGCCCCTTCAACTACTGGTGCTGGGAGAACTGGGCAGCCATATGCGGAAAACTCAAAGTAGACCCAAGCCTATCACCATGCACCAAGATCAACTCAAAATGGATCAAGGACCTCAATATCAGACCTGAATCCTTGAAACTACTGAAGGACAGAGTAGGAAAGATGCTAGAACTTATAGGCACAGGAAGGAACTTCCTGAATAGAGTCCCAGGGGCACAACAAATAAGGGAAAGACTTGACAAATGGGACTACTACAAATTAAAAGGTTTCTGCACAGCTAAGAACATAGCCACCAAAACAGAAAGACAGCCAACCATATGGGAAAGGATATTTACCAGCACAGCAACAGACAAAGGCCTGATATCTGTCATCTACAGAGAACTCAAAAAACTAAGCCCCTCCAAGCCCAGTAAACCAATTAGGAAATGGGCAAAGGAGCTAAAGAGAGACTTCACAAGAGAAGGGATAAAAATGGCAAAGAAACATATGAGGAAATGTTCAACATTCCTGGTAATAAAGGAAATGCAAATGGAAACAACCCTGAGATACCACCTCACTCCAGTTAGAATGGCCTATACTCTGAACTCAGGCAACAACAAATGCTGGAGGGGGTGCGGGGAAAGAGCTTCTCCATTGTTGGTGGGAGTGCAAATTAGTACAACCACTTTGGAAAACAGTATGGAGGTTTCTCAAAAAGCTCAATATAGACCTACCCTATGACCCAACCATTCCACTCCTAGGCATCTATCCTGAACAGCAGGTCCCAAGATATCAAAAAGACATTTGCACTTCCACGTTTATTGCTGCACAATTCACAATAGCCAAAATATGGAAACAACCCAGAAGCCCCTCCACAGATGAATGGATCCAAAAAATATGGTACCTATACACAATGGAATACTACATAGTGATTAGGAATGGTGAAATAGTTATTCACAGGGAAATGGTCAGAACTTGAACAAATAATGTTGAGCGAGACAAGCCTAGTACACAGAAAACAAACGGGCATGATCTCCCTGATATATGACTGTTAAGGTGGTGGGAGGGGGAGACAGTAGAGACCAGGTCTGTGAAACCAAAAACTGCTTGTCAACTGGTATTTCCCACAGGATTGGGGCAGTGACTCAAGAGTATGTAACTAACGCCAAACAACTACTCAACATATAAAGGTCAAAAATTGACCTCTCAGTGGAATACAATAGCCCAAAAGCTATGTATGTATGTTCATATAAGACTACTGTCAACATATTGTCTAATATCGACATTACATTTAAAGCCCTAGGCGAATTTTCTTGGGCTTGGCCACGTGGATACTGTATATGTTCTTGATACATTGTGTATTGTATATATGTCTACCTGACCTAGGGAAGGGAAAGAAAAACAGGGTGTAAGATACCCAAAGCATTTTAATATCTTTTTAGTTTATTTTATTGGCTGTGGGGCTTGAACTCAGGGCCTGGATGTTGTCCCTGAGCTTTTTTGTCCAAGGCTAGTTCTCTACCACTTTGAGCCACAGCACCACTTCTGGTCTTCTGGTGGTTAGCTGAAGGTAAGCGTTTCTGGACTTTCTTGCCCAAGCTGGCTTTGAACTGTGAGTCTCAGATCTCAGCCTCCTGAATATCTAGGATTACAAGCATGAGCCACTGGTGCCTAGGACATTTTAATATTTTAACAAATGAGGCAAGGATGGCAGAAAGTTTCTGTATATAAATATGGCTGGGCCATATGGATCAAGAATGGACCTTTGAAACACTTGCTATGATGAACAAACCCATCAACTAAACCTTGGCATCCTTCCTTCTTTGTGAATCTTGGGCTTCTGTTCTGGGTCTTTTACTGAAAGAACAATGGCAGAGCCAAAGCAGAAATGCTGAGCACGCGGGACTTTGGACCAACAAGCTTCTGCTGGTGATGGGGTCACTAGTCACTGCTGAGACTTCCTCCAGAGTGCTCATTGTTTCATTTTCCTTTAAATGCTTCAGGGGAAGAAACAAAAGGAGGTGCCCGCCCATGGCTTTAAGTCAAACCCTTAATTTTATTTGAATATCTTTTTTTGTCATTTAATTACTGCCATTTTTTCTTTTCTTTAATTCTTTCTCTCTTTCTCTTTTTTACATAGATTGCTGTGTAATTTTTGCATCTATGCAGATTAGACTAAGAGCAATGAAGAGCCAGCCACATAATTATGGATAGAATAGAGTCTTCCATTTTGTAGCCATCTCCTTCAATTAAAAAAATATGACATTTTTCATCTCTGCATCATATACTACTAGCTTCCTGATTTTTACTTTAGAAGAGTATTTTCCATGTGGCACTGACTTTCTAGCCTCTCTGGGAAACATAGGTGTGGGACTTCACTAATAGTTTGCTCTGGTTCAGTTCTAAGGAGAAACAGTGGTCTCCACAGGAGTCACAGGAGTGTGAGAAATTCCTGCCACCTTCAAAGCCTTTCCTTGCATTGGCAAGACTCCCGTTTAGAATAGTGTTTTTTGGGGGGAGTCAACTCTTGGACCTTAGAGGTTAAATTCTGGTAAGACAGATATAGCAATAGTGGATAATAAGATAAATCTAGGGTACAAATGACAGAGAATTTGAGGAAATTATGATACAGAGACTATTTACAAAGATGTCATTGAGATAAAAGAGACCATAAGACTTAAGTAACCTTGGCTATCCCTAGCTTCTACAGGCAAAGGAGGGACAGGTGCTCCATAGCCAGAGGAAGTCATGACAAAGGTTCCATAGCAGGGAGGGGACTGAGAAATAATCACTCTAAATCATAGTGCTCCAGTCTGCCAAACCCAACTGGATCTCTATATTTCAAATCAGTTTCCTATAGCACACAACTGAACAAGAAGAAGGGATATCAGCAGGACAACTTATAAAAAAAAGACACACTAATAATGCACTTAGTGTTCATATGCTTAACAGTCTATGGGCTAGTGTACACTAAAATTATTCATAATAATTTTGTATTATTCATAGGCTCCTTTCTGGCAGGTGGGAGAATCAAATTCCTCAGGCAATTTACATATTATTTGGAGACTAATTCTCAAACCAGTCTACCAATGGGGTTTAATAATCAGTGGCTCAACATTATGCTTTGAGTAAATACAGATGACTCAGTGCAGGAAGAAGCAGTGGCTTTTACGAGGATGGGAAATCTATTAAAATAAGAACACATACACACAAATGTAGTAATACTGTTTTTCTTGCACTTGTGGGTTTTGCAGTGTTGACTGGATCTTCATTCTAGAGACATCTGTATCATAACTTGTAATCTTAGCTACTCAGGAAGTTCAGAACTGAGGATCGTGGTTCAAAGCCAACCTAGACAGGAAAAGCTCTTGAACATCTTCTCTCCAGTGAACCACCAAAAAGCCTGAAGCAAAGCTGTGGCTCAAGTTGTAGAACATCAATCATCTTTCAGCAGAAATGCCCAGGGAAAACAATGAGGCCCTGAGTTCAAGCCCCAGTAACTGCACAATATCAGCCAATCAATAAAATGTATTCCATGTTGGTTATCAATGAAAATCAGGTGCCCTGGTCAAGTTCTTGGGCTCTACATTCTGGACAAAACTAGGTTAACATTGGAATTGGTGAGGGGAGGAGTAGTAATGAATAACAAATGGTGTAGACTAACCACGTATCAGCACAACTTGTTCTAAGTCCTTTACATGTACAGATGCATGCAGTCTCTCAGCCATCCTGGGACACGGTTGATCTTAATGACTACACTAGTGATAAAAGCCGATACATTCATGTGTATATTTGCTGGGATGGCAAGGGAGGAGAGATTTTCATACAATTTTTTGTTTTACATCTCAGGGTTATTAACTCATTTACTCTTCACAATGATCCCACAAGGTAGGGCCTACTCTTACATTAATCTACAGATTCAGAAGATGACATCTGAGAACGTCCACAGAGCTTTGCTGACCCGTGCAGGCAGGGCTGAAGTGTGTCATCTTAGGCAGCCTATCTCTGAAGTCCTTATTCTTCACCAGAACTGTGCTATCCTCGTTTCACTTAACCGACATGCACTGTATACCTGCGGCCTGTCATAACTGGGCTCAACAGGGAGGCTACAGAGAGAGGTGAGAATTGGCTCACCAGAGTTTCATAGAGAAGTGAGAGACCTGATCATAGTTCCAGTGAACAAGACATTATATGTTATAGGGTGGGACATCTACCCAGGACCATGGGCAGAAGAACTGGGTAGTTTCTTTTCTGGAGAATCCAAAGAAGACTTCTCATACTAACTAGGACAAAAGATTACACTGGCCTGGCCAGAGCTGGAAGAACCCCTGGCAGGAAGGTAAAATGTGTGCAATGAAGATGCATGGGAGGTGACAGAAACAGGGCTACTACTAAGAGAGAGGAGGAAACACACGAGGGATGCGTCAGGTGTGGAATCCAGTAACAGAAGTGTCTCCAGTGAGTGGGATGGTGAAGGATATCTTGCAGGCGGCTGGTCTGGGGTAGTGGAGTTGAGTGGCCAGGACATCAAATGGAGAGAGGAAGATGTAGAGGCAGGAAGTCTGTAGGGAAGGCAAATGGGAGAAGGCAGATATGTTTTAGGAGGATGAAGTGGGTAGGCAAAAATAAGGGTCTTGGGGGAAATGCAGGGAGAGAGGAGAAGGAGGAGGAAAGAGAGAAGAGAGAAAAGAAAAGAGAAAGGAGGGAAAGAAGAAAGACAAAGAAAGGGAGGGAGGGAGCAAGCCAACATCTACTGTGTCATACAGAGACCACAGTAGCCATCTGGAATATGTGATAGCAAGCAAAACCCTTGGAGTTTCCACAGTGGATTTCCTCAGAAATTTGTACTCAAATGATTATATTGTGTAGGTAGAGTTGTGGAAGGCTTACTATAGGCAGGGAGAGAGAGAAAATAAAATCAGATCCAGAAAAAAAAAAAGATAACTTTATGGTTGACACCATCCAAATCTCTAGCAATTATGATTTATTAGTAGTAATAATGATGTTCTTATAAGCCAGGTTTGGTATTTCCCACCTATAAGCCCAGCTACTTGGAAAGCTGAGATGTGAAATCACTTGAGTTCATGCATCAGAGACTAATGAGCAATAATACAGTACATAGTGAGATCCCATCTCAAAATAATAATAGCAATAACACTAATGATGATGATGCTCTATAATCAACCAGACTGAGAGGGCTTGTTCCCTTTACATCAGAAAGTAGTATGTCTCAAAAAAAATCAAAGCTACAAATGGTCCATAGGGGACATGGAGTGCTGGACTGGGTAAGTTCACAATTTTTTCATGAGAGCTCTGGGACATTTATACCATTGGTGGACAAAATGGCTGATAAGAGAGTAGAAGTGTCATTGTGATCTAAGTGTGGAGAAAAATAAATTAAAAAATATTATCACAGCATTGGAAGGAGAAAGGGTGAACAAATGCAACAGTGGTACTCACTAGACACTATATAACAAAATGAACTAGACAACTTACACATGGGGACAATAGGGAAAAACTGGGAGAGCGAGGGAAGGGGTGACACTGTCCATTTCTTTTTGACTCATGTAACTTTAACCCTCTGTACATCCCCTTTTTAATAAAAAATTAAAAATACTATAAGCAGATGGCCAGCATTCAAAGGATAATGCAACCATTTCCCAAATCTCAATCCTTGTTGCAACCATAGAACAAGAAAGTACTATTTTGAAGTAAGTGCAGTCCAAAAGCAGAGAATTCCCACAAAAAAAGGAGAAATCCCCCACCCCTTTGTTTTCCATCTTCATGGAAAGTTTTATGCTTTTTTTTTTATTGCCCCTTCCTTCTCTCCTTGTCTCCTGACACCCTCTAATTAGCGCCGTGCGTGCTGTAGGTGGCTGGCGTGACACTGTGTGCCTGCCCCTGCAGAGCTATCAGGCGCCCCGCGGTGCACAAACAAAAAGCCCAGAACGCCTGACCCAACTATTTCCTATGAATAGAATGTGCTTTCTTCATCCAGATAAAAGGTGTTTGTGTGCATCTATTTGTATAGAGATGAGATACACATATAGGCATAAATATAGGGGACCTTGTGTGTCATATGTGAGTTTCTTAGTCTAAAAAAACCTAGGGTCAGAAATACATTGGTGTGTCCTCAAATATACTGGAAGCTCCTGAAAAACTATTTCAGTGTTTGTCCTCCATGCTTGAAAGACTCCAAGAATTAAAACTTTCTTAGCGGGGGGGTTGGGGGGGAAGCTGGAATCAAGCCCAACTTTGTTCTTCATCTTGAGATTAAAGAAGCTCCCAGGATGGTGGGCACCAGGGTGTCATGCCTGCAGTCCTAGCTACTCAGAAGCTGAGATAGAATAATCATGATTGGAAGCCATCCCAGAAACAAAAGTCCTTGAGACTCCATCTCCATTTAACCAGCAAAATGCTGGGCAAGAGGCCATGACTCAAGTGGTAGAGCATCAACTGGGAGTGAAAAGGCCAAGCAACAGTGAGAGGTCCTGAGTTCAAGTGTCAGTGTCACAAAAGAGGCTCCCAGGAAATAGATGACCCTTCCTTCTTCTAAATTTTCAAAAATAACATCTTAAGGCAGAGCTTTTTCCTTTGCTTTGAACACAGAAGTCTCAGAATCTCTGGAGTTCCAATCTCTTGCTATCTCCAATGTAGGGTAGGAAAAAAGCACCTTACTTGCCCCACCCCCATGGTCAGATATGCAGTTGGTATTCATCAAGTGACAATAAGAGTTGAACATCCTTATTGACCAAATTGGATACCAGATCTTACAGGGGCCTTCTCTAGAGAGCTGTAGTGCCATCTACCTGTGTGTTGAGATATTGGCTATTAGGCTGAATTGGGTGCCACAGGGGCAGATTTACAAGTGGCAGGCTGTCATTGGGGGGATTTGGAAAGTCTTAGAGCTCACACTTAGTTGGATAACAGTGCTAACGCTGAAGGGCTACGGCAGCACAGAGCTGACTGCATAGAGCTAAAACTAGAGTTGTAGGCATCAGGCTCAAATTCTAGGAGTCCCATGTTAAGTTCAGCTACTCACCCCCATATGCCAAATACAGAGAAGGTGAAGGGCAGAGAAAGGAACTTTATTACACGCATTTGACATTGATTTGTCTATATTTAGAGTGTCTTACAACAGTTCAACTTACATTTTTAAAAACTTTACAAAGATGCAAAATTAACATGCACTACGTGGAAACCTTCCTTTGAATTTTTTTTTTTTTGCCAGTCCTGGGCCTTGGACTCAGGGCCTGAGCACTGTCCCTGGCTTCTTCCCGCTCAAGGCTAGCACTCTGCCGCTTGAGCCACAGTGCCACTTCTGGCCGTTTTCTGTATATGTGGTGCTGGGGAATCGAACCTAGGGCCTCGTGTATCCGAGGCAGGCACTCTTGCCACTAGGCTATATCCCCAGCCCTTCCTTTGAATTTTGAATGTTGATATTTGTGCAAATTAGTGACATGGGGTGGTGACATCCCTCTCCAAGTGCTGGTCCCAATAATGTTGAGTGGGACCAACCCCTCTACCCTACCATGGGCTGTGTAGCTGAGCTGAGCTGTTAGGTGGGTTATATATAACATAAATTGCTAGTTTACAGTGGGTTATTAGAACCAAACCCCATCAAAAGCAGATGTGCATGTCTACATTTCTACCCATCCATCTATCTATTCCTCTCTAACCATACCAAAAGAAAATTGGTGTGTAGAAAATGAGATATGTTTTAACAATCATACACTGTCTAGTTTTCAAACATTCTCCTAAAGCTAAAGGAACACTTTCTTGTTGTTGTTGTGTTTTTGTTTGTTTTCTGTGCTTGTTCTGGAACTTGAACTCAGGGTCTGAACACAGTTTTTAGCTCAAAGCTAGCACTCAACCACTTGAGCCATTGTTCTACTTCAGGCATTTTGGTGGTTAATTGGAAATAAGAGTCTCACAGACTCTCCTGCCTGGGCTAATCTCAGCCTCTTGAGCTGTTAGGATTACAGGTGTGAGCCACTGTCACCCAGCCAAGAAATATTCTTAATCTGGACTAGATGGCTCTAAGGTTAAAAAAATAGATTATCGGGGCTGGGAATATGGCCTAGTAGCAAGAGTGCTTGCCTCTTATACATGAGGCCCTGGGTTTGATTCCTCAGCACCACATATACAGAAAATGGCCAGAAGTGGTGCTGTGGCTCAACTGGCAAAGTGCTAGCCTTGAGCAAAAAAGAAGCCAGGGACAGTGCTCAGGCCCTGAGTTCACGGCCTAGGACTGGCAAAAAAAAAAAAAAAAAAAAAGATTATCAATAGATATGAGATTCAGCCAAGGGATTATGAAGGAAATACTTCACATGAGTCCTGGAACACATGTAATGTAGAGATTTCCAAGGCCATTGCTGTGTTAGAAAACCAGTGTACACTGTACAGCTTTGCTGACCTTGTTTTTGGTGTGAGCAAATACACTTCACTTGATAGTGGTTCTTAAATCCAGCTGGGCATAAAAAGCCAGCCCAGGTAGGTAGGAAACCCTTATCAACCACCCCAACGCAGAAGTATAGGTGTGGTTTAAGTTGTAGAGTGCTAACCTGGAACAAAAAAGCTAACCGACAGTACTCAGACCCTTAGTTCACATTCTAGTATTGGCACGCATGCACGCATGCACATGCGCATACACACGCACGTGGGAAATATAAGGAATTTCCCTGAATGAAAATGGAATTCAGGAGCCTTGTACCTTCTTTTTCCACTTGGCCCTCTGCACTGTGAGCACTGCATTCAGAGCATGACTGTGTGCGCATGTGTAGACCATCTCCTTAAAGGGCTGGAGGGGAGGCCTGGAACATCTTCTGTGGCTGAACCACTTACATCAGTGGGAAGCTAAATAATCATTTTTGTCTGGGAATGAGGGTGTTTGCTGCATCCTGGGGAGAGAGCTTTTAATGGTACTGTAGTCTGATCTATGCCTAGACTACTTCCTTTTCATTTTTCTCTCATTTACCATCTACAGAGATATTTTAAGAAATGTCTATAAAATGCCTATATTGCACAGGAGCTTTGGACCTTTGGGAATTCTGTAAGAAGATCTCTTCCCTGTTAGGTGAGAAAGGATGAAAATAGTGTCTCACACTCACTCTTATTTCCTCCCACAAGAACAAGATCAACTAGCTTGGCCGCAGCTATCAGTCTCCACGGGTGTTTTTCCGTTGTTGACTGGCTAAATCAGGATAATCATGGTTTTATCATACATAACAAATGAGCAGAAACTTCCATGCAGCACCAGAGGAGCACTAAAGATAATCTTGCTGCCATGGCCCAGGAGCCACTCACAAACGGACAGAGAAAAACCAATCGCTGGGAGAGGCCCCAAAGAAAGAAGAGTTCTGCTTCCCCTGGCACCACTGGCAGTTATTCACAGAGAATACATAAGTGACTGGAACTATGACAAAGAAATACCCTGGAGAAAAATACTGGAAAGAAAAGTGCCTAAGTGAAACTGATATTTTCTTCCTCTTTCATGTCACTGTAGTTTAATGGCTGATTTTTTTTTTTTTTTACGGTAAAGGTAATTACTTTTACAATTAAAAATAAAACATGCCAGATACTAGTGGCTCACACTTGTAATCTTAGCAACTCAAGAGGCTGAGATATGAGGATCAAGGTTCAAATCCAGCCTAGGCAGACAAATCCTAGAGACTCTGATTTCTAATTAACTAGCAGGAAGCTGGAAGTAGAGGTGTGGCTCAAGTTGAGCAAAAAAACCCTACAACCCTAAAACCCAAAACCAAACAAAAAACCAACCACACACACAAAAATATAAAATAAAGCCAAGTGAGAACACAAGGCCCAGAGTTCAAGCCCTGGTACCAGCATGCACACACAAAATACAGAAGATCAATGGATACAAAAGTCTTCTTGCTTTCTAATTATCCCTTTTTCTCAGCTTGATGGTTCTGAGTCTGTTTGCCTGGTACTGGCAACGATTTCCTCATTTCATACCTTGAGGAAATCTATAGGAAAGACACAACCATATCAGGGAAAAGATGCCCTTGTGCTCTGAGAGTTGACTTACAGACAGAACTTGGCAGACACTCATAGCTGGCTTACTAAAATCCTAGTATGAATCAGTAAGTAAAGGAAGCGAAATCTACCCAGAGAACAGGGAGTGACACCGCAGTCTCCTCCATTTGGGATGATTTGACTTACAACTGAGCAGAAGCAATGCACTCTCAGTAAAAATCATATGTTGAATCTTGATACTTTTTAGGGCTACAGTGGTCTGGGTACTCTCCTCCCAGGTAACGAGGTAGCTTCTGCAAGCTGTAGCTACCACGATAACCAAGACCTCAACCTGTGCTCTCCAGGTGCTGTTACTGAGTTGTTTTGTTCGTAGGTTAAGTACATTCGGTGTACTTTCTTTCTGCTTGCTGGTCCTGGGGTTTTTGCTCAGGGCTAGTGCTATATCAGTTGAGCAACAGCTCTACTTTTGGCTTTTTGGGGATTGGAGATAAGAGTCTAACCTTGATCTTCCAATCTCAGGCTCCTGAGGAGCTAAGATTACAGACATGAGCCACTATATGCCCAGTAGTTTTGGATATTTTAAACATGTAATAAATGAGCTTATCAGTATTCTGCCATTTGTTCCATCATCAATATAGAGCAAAAACAGAACACTTCTCAGGCTAGTTAAGAGGATCTAGGCCCTCCTTTACTCCCATTCAGTCATCATTCATGCATTGTAACCACATGCTAATCTACTGCTGTGCTTTGCTGCAAATAAGAGACCTTTGAAATCTTAGACTTCTCAGAGTGCACTAAGCCTGTCTTAAGCTCATAATCCCAGCTACTTGGAAGGCTGAGATTGGAAGATCAAGGTTCAAAGCCAACCCAATCTAGCCCAGGCTAAAGTTTTTTTTTTTTTTTTTGCCAGTCCTGGGCCTTGGACTCAGGGCCTGAGCACTGTCCCTGGCTGCTTCTTGCTCAAGGCTAGCACTCTGCCACTTGAGCCACAGCGCCACTTCTGGCCGTTTTCTGTATATGTGGTGCTGGGAATCGAACCCAGGGTCTCATGTATACAAGGCAAGCACTCTTGCCACTAGGCCATATCCCCAGCCCCCAGACTAAAGTTTTAAGACTCCATCTCAACAGAAGGCTGGGTGCAGTGTTGTGAGCCTGTCAACCCCACCAGTGGGGGGAAGCACAAAAAGGAAGATGACAACAAATACCTACCCAGGCATAAAGCAAGACTGCATCTCAAAAATGACCAATGCAGAAAGGGACTGGAAGGATGGCTTAAGTGGCATCTACCAAGAAAGCATAAGGCAGCATTTAATGAAACTCTCAGTATTGCCCCAAACCATAAAAATTCAAAACAGAGCTGCAAATACTGAGTGTTCCTTCAGCTGAAGAATTTCATCTTTCATTGAAATGAAGGAATTCAGCACAGAGCTTCCCGTCAGTAGACATGCCCCTAGAGAGCTCAAGAGCAGAGGACATTCCATTAGATGACACTCTATAATTTTAAGTTACAGCAGGAATCCCTCTGGTTCTCCCAAGCTTCCCTGTGCACTGGCTGTTGGGGTCTCTCCGTGCAAACAGTGTGATATTCCTGGCTTTGCACAGCAAGCAGGAAGGACAACAGGCACAGACATGAGACCAGGATCCATTTCCCCTCCATAGACCAAGTTGCACCTGTGTCTTACAGGAATTTTTTTTTTTTTTCAGTCATGGGACTTGAACTTAGAGCCCCTAAGCTTTTGTTTTCAAGACTAGTGCTCTACCACATTGAGACACAGCAGCACTTCCACTTTTCTGCTGCTTTATTGAAGGTTAGGGTCTCAAAGACTTTCCTACCAAAGCAGGCTTCAACTGCAACCCACAAATCACAGCCTCCTGAGTACCTAGGATTGTAGACATGAGCCACAAGTACCTGGCTCGGGTATGCCTAGATTTCTGGTCCCTAGAGACCACCAAGGAGCCGATCACAATGCAAGCGCATGAGAGTCTTTATTGCAAGCTCCAGCCTGGACTCCAGCCTGGACATCACCGATGCAGCGGATCTGGATTGAGAGTCCCGACCCTCAGAGAGGCAGGGTTTTTATTGTGATTACAACAGGGGCAGGGTATTTCCAACTTGGCAGATACTTGATTGGATGGCATTTAGCAAGCAAGTCTTGTCCTATTTCTATTGGTTATCTACACTTTCAGTTATCTATTTTGGCTTTGATATCGGGAACTGGCCTCCATATCAGGAATTGACAACAGGCGGTCACGTAGCACTGATGCAGGGGGTTAATGCAGGGGATACAGCAAGTCACAAATGGGTTAAGCAAGCCGTTTACAGAAGCAGAATGTTGCGGTCAGGCTGACCTAGTACCAACTTTATTTTAACAATTGCAACCATGTTTTCCCATTACCACTAAGCAAGCCTGACTGGGCTAAAACAATCCAGTCCTCACTCATAAGTAAACCAACCTGACAGTTACTATGGCATTTCTACTACTATTATGGCTATTTCTATAGTCTATGACTATGATCATTTTTTCCTGTCCATTACCATGGTGGCTACTCAAGTACAGAGGGCAACAATTGCTCCCTATATTTTTAAATGTCAAACTACAAGAAATTAGTCTCGCGGGTGGGGGCACAGCCCTCTAGCATGGAGACATCACCAGGGTTTCAAAGCTGTTATCATTTTAACACTAAAACTTATATTTAGTTACTCCAGTTTTCAGGTCAGCCCTAACATTCCCTCCTCTTCTACTGGTTACTGAGGGGCCAATCACGGCCTCATTTTCATACATCTCTATGTCTTCCATGTCCAGGGGTTGATACTGAGACCCGAGCATCATTAGCTGTACTGTACTGACACGAGCTCTTATAAATGCAGTGAGCCTGTGAAGAATACAGGACCAACCATTAAAATAACTACTAACAACATCAAAGGTCTGCCACTGAGGTTATTAATGATGTCAGCCAAGGGGACTAGTTAAACAAAGACTCATATCATCCCATGCTTTCAGCTTATCAATGGATGCATGCATTCCCTGATGTCCAAATCTACTTGAGCAGTGAGAAGTTTATAGACGGGTCCAGATGACTGTCGGGACATCTTTGATCTTAACCCAAATGGGAGGGGAGGGGATGTGGCAGCAACAGGCTGCAGTGTCTCCCAGTGGCTCCAGTAGAGTGTCACGCCTTCTGCTGGGTTGCCTGCAACTTTCTGCATAGACTGGTTAGAGAAGTTGATCCTATGGCCCGACTAGTGAAATCCCCTAATATTTTCCTAGTTGCCTTTTAGCAAATGTTGGTTAGACAATTTAGCTATTGCTTCAGAACCAAGCTTAGGGCATAAGTGAGGAGGCCTCCTGAACATTATTTCGTAAGGTGTGATGCCCTTAAAGTATGGGGTAGGAGGGCCGTCCAGTTTTTGCCAGTCTCAAGGGATAATTTGGTTAAGGTCTCTTTTCCTCTCTACCTGACCTGAACTTTGGGGGCGATAGGCACAATGTAATTTTCAATTAATCCCCAATGACTTACCTAATAGCTGCATTACCTGAGTGATGAAAGAGGGAACACTGTCTGAGCCTATGGCTACCAGGAGCCCAAACCTGGGAATTATCTCCTCTAGCAGCTTCTTGGCTACTGTCTGTGCTGTTTCCCACTTGGTTGGGAAAGTTTCCGTCCATCCTGAGAAAGTGTCTACAAAAGCTAGCAGATACTTATATCCAAACTTGCCTGTTTTTACCTCAGTAAAGTCTACCTCCCAATAGGCTCCTGGCACTGTTCCTCTTTCCCTCTTTCCCTTGACGGCTACTCCGCCAGCCGCATTTGTCCTCTGCCATGGCACGCACTGGCCGCTAATATTCTTTCTAATGCCTGGAGCTCCCTGTCCCACAAATGTTACATTAATCACTTAAAAAATATTTTTTCCTCAGCCTGAGGATCTATGGATGTCCTATCTTAGACAAATTGATTGGTCACTTTCCAGTGGCCTGGAGACCCCCCAGAAGAGCCTGGCAATAAACCTTTAGCCACTCCCTACCTGCCAAGAATTCAGTGGAGAAGAGGACATGTAGTGCCTGAGGCTTCTTTGAGAAGGGAGGGTCGAAGTGGAAGTACAGTAAGGGGAGAAGGGGGATCCCTACTTCATCCTGCCTCATATTTTAAAGGGAGCTGATGGGCGAAGATCATTCATCTTCTGTAACTTCTTCAGGCTGGCTCAGGGGCGTTGACCTTACCTAGCCAGGAACCTAGAACCTTAGTCTATTTTACCAAGAGGCGGCAGGATCAGATGTCTATTAGGACCTTTACTCCAAACTGGAAATTACATTCAACATTTAACTTTTAACAACTATACAGACTTTTAGGGGCTACAGCAGTGTAGCCTTTTAACATTTTAGTTTGCAAAAGCATTTTCCTGACTGGCTGGGGAAACTGATCTCTGATAACCTAACAATGCCCAAATTACCTTTGTAGGCCTCAGGTAGGTCTCGATAAGGACACCACCTCAGGTCCACAAGTTTCCTTTCCTCAACAGATATGACAACTCAGAATTTTCACTGCCAGTTAGGCTTTGAGCAGATGCAGGGGGTTGGGATTTTAAACTATCCCCCCATTTGACAATCTTAGCTTTACTACCCACTATGAGAGATGACTGGCAAGTTCCTGCCCAGTAGACAGACATGGGTATTAGAAAGCCATGCTTACAAACTATTCTTCTAGGACCTCCCGGCTCTGATTAACTTTTCAAGGGCCAAGCACACATGACTCTAGGATCTGACACTGTCTCTGCCATCCTAGCAGTGGCTTACTGCCTCTGGATGCTTCATCACTTTTGTCCCAGGACTGACTTTTCCATTCTGAGGTAAATGCACCTTTGGCATTTCTCTGGATCCATAGCTGGACTTGGACTCAGGGCCTGAGTGCTGTCCCTCAGCTCTCCAGTTCAAGGCTAGCACTCTGCCACTTTGAGCTCCACACAGCTCTGTTCCCAGCACTTTGCTGGCTGATAAGAGATGGAGACTCTCACAGGGACTTTTCTCTGGCTTACCCAGGTATAGAGGGGAACAAGTGCTCCCTATATTTTTAAATGTCAAACTATGAGAAATTAGTCTCGTGCGTGTAGGTGCAGGCCTGTAGTATGGCGTCGTCACTAGGGTTTAGAAGCTGTTGTAATTTTAACACTATAACTTACATTTAGTTACTCCAGTTTTCAGGTTAGCCCTAACAGCCCTGCATGGATTTCAACAGCTAACACAACCCATACCTACTGCACTTGAAGTTGTCCCGGGAACAATGTGACCTGCCCCAGTCACTGATCCAAGTTAATGTGTCCATGGGCTAGTCTCTTTCGTTAGACATCCTCTTCATTAACTTCCAACAATTATGATGCCTGACCCCTGTGCCCAGAAAATTCGATGGAGAAGCTGTTCAGGTAGTTGTTTCCAAATTTTCCATCACTGTAAGTTTTGTTTGCCATTTTTCCCACCCCAGGTTCAGTAAAAGCACTTGGCTGTGTATAACTGGCTGTGGTCTGACACAGCAGGCTCTTCTGAGGCTTGCTGACAAGACACACACGTGACCACTCAGACTGTCCTCTGTCTGTCCATGGCAGCCTTCCCACCATTACCTGTGGCTACTTAATGGCAGTATTGGGAAAGTAAATTTTGCATGGTTCCCAACTCCAAATTTACATCTCAATGACAATTGAAAATTGAAGACACCAATTGGTCTGTGGCCTCCAAGTGTTCCTGGAAGACATAGCTGGAGTGGATGTGAAGGAAGCCATGTGACAGAGAGCTAGAGTTAGCAGGAGATGGGGTGGAGGGTGGAGGGACAACTTGGGAACTCCCCAAAGCCATTTGTGGGGGGCAATGGAGCTGAAATCTTGGGGTGGAGGGGAAGGGAGAGTCAGACAACTTTTTCTCATGCTTTCCTGTCTTGGGTGTTGTAAACTAGTCATGTAGTTTCTGCCCATTTCAAGACAATGTTCTTTCCTTGTAATAGTTCATCTATTACCAATGGAAACACTTAGGATGCCAGTTTCTAATACGAGGAACTTTTCTATTTCTATGTGGGGCTGTTTGGGACATGTTAAAGTCACTTTTTACCTTTTTTGTGTGTGCATGTGCCAGTACTGAGGTTTGAACTCAGGACCAGTGTGCTGGCCCTTAGCACTTTTACTCAGGGCTAGCACACTACCACTTGAGCCACAACCACCTCTGGCTTTAGGCTAGGTAGAGAATAGAGTCTCGCAGACTGTCCAGCCTGAGCTGGCTTCCAATCTTGATCCTCAAATCTTAGCCTGATGAGTAACTACAATTATAGGCATGAACCATGTGCACCTGGCATACTTAGTTTTCAACATTTCTAATAAAAAATCACTGTAAAAGCTACAATAACAAGAATAAGGAGAGAAGAAGCTAGGCACTGATAGCTCACACCTGTAATCATAGCTACCTAGAAGGCTGAGATCTGAGGATTGAGGTTCTAAGCCAGTTCAGGCTTAAAAGTACATGAGGGGGGGGGCTGGGGATATAGCTTAGTGGCAAGAGTGCCTGCCTCGGATACACGAGGCCCTAGGTTCGATTCCCCAGCACCACATATACAGAAAACGGAAGTGGCGCTGTGGCTCAAGTGGCAGAGTGCTAGCCTTGAGCGAAAGGAAGCCAGGGACAGTGCTCAGGCCTTGAGTCCAAGGCCCAGGACTGGCCAAAAAAAAAAAAAAGTCCATGAGACTCTTATCTCTAACCAGTCAAAAAGCAGAAGTGGAGGGGTGGCTCAAGTGGCAGAGTGCCAATCTTGAGTGTAAAAGCTAAGGGACAGTTCCCAAGCCCCGAGTTCAAGCGTCCATACTGGCACCAATAAAAAAAAATAGAGGGAGAAAGCCACTAACATGACTATCATCCTATCACTTTCTTCTGTTGCATTCGTGACTGGGGATTCTGGATGGGAGATTTCCATGAAAGGTGATACTTCTTGGGCCAAGGTCTGGCTCATCAGCAATAATGACCAAGTGGCTGGCTTGCAGAGGGTGATTGCTGCTTTAAATGTGTGAATACCAGAAGGATCCCAGAAATCTGCCGATGAATATTTTATCCCTTCCCTACCCTTCCCTCCTGATAGAACAGTACCTGGCACCTTTCCAAGAATTCTTGACATTGGGAATTAGCTCAGCTCCTTATAATGTAAGCAAGATTTCTTTAAGCAAATGGTTCTCTTGCCAGCAGAGACAAGACAGGCAGGAAGTTAGCAAACCCTCCAAAATGTTTCATCTGTTTTTTTTTTACAGTTCCTAATATTTTGCTTTCCGTCTCTTTCTGGTTGGCAGCAATTACCGAGCCTTCCTCCATCCTTCTCCTGTTCACATTCATTTCTGCACTCCTCCCTCCCTCCCTACCTCCCTCTCTCCTTCTCTCTGTGCCTCTTCTCTGGTTGCCAGTAGTATGGTACACCAATACATCACCATGGTTTCTGACACATCATCACAAAACACATGACACATCACAAAATCCAGACATGACCTTATTTATATGTAATTATTCAAATATTCATAGATATTTTACTAAAGATAGAAAGGAAGTGATTGGCCAGCCCACCACTGTTCCTATATATTTCCTACAGGTTGGCTGTACATTTTAAAAAGGATAATGATGTTTTGTAATAATATATACAAACAATCCAATTTTGTTTGGGTTTTACAGGGGATCAAACTCAGGGCCTCATAATTGCTAGACACTCTGTTACTTGAGCCGCACCTCTAGCCTGTTTCTCTTACTTTTGAGTCAGGGTCTTGGGCTGTGAATCTCCTCTTTGTGCTTCCCTTTGCTGATTGGTGACAGGTATGAGCCACTAAGTTGAGATGGAGTCTCAATTTTTTTTTTTTTTTTTGGCCAGTCCTGGGCCTTGGACTCAGGGCCTGAGCACTGTCCCTGGCTTCTTCCCGCTCAAGGCTAGCACTCTGACACTTGAGCCACAGCGCCGCTTCTGGCCGTTTTCTGTATATGTGGTGCTGGGGAATCGAACCTAGGGCCTCGTGTATCCGAGGCAGGCACTCTTGCCACTAGGCTATATCCCCAGCCCCAGGAGTCTCAATTTTAAGTACTGATCTTTCGGAATCAGTTTGTCATTATAGTGGTCCATAATGAATCTTCTTTGTTTCTCTTTCTCTCTCAGTGGTGATGGTACTGGGGTTTGAACACAGGGCTTTGTGTCTGCTATTCTACTACTTCAATCATGCTTTTCTTCTATCCCTTTTTGTGTTAGGTTATTTTTCAGACAAAGACTTGTACTTTGGGCCTGAGCTCACTTTTTGCTCACAATTCTAATACCTATATCTCCTACATGGCTGGGATTACAGACATATCACCACACTCAGCATATTTGTTGAGATGAAGTCTTGCTAACTTTGCCTAGGCTGGCTTCAAACTGCCAATGTCCTAATCTCTGCCTCTTGTAATAACAGACACGAACCATTGTACCCATTATGAATTCTTTATAAAGTATTTTTCTAGTTGTATAGACAAATGTCAAATAACAATGTATGAATGAGAACTAAATCCTCCACTTAATTATCACTTTTCTGATGACTGTGCACTTTATGCACACTAACTTCTGTGCTTTAAACCTTATTTCTCTTTCACTCCACCTACATTTTGACCTTGGTCGCAGGACCAAGTGAGGAAGCATGGTGGACCTCAAGTGAGCACACACAAAACCCCTCCCCACCCTGCGGCAATCAACCCAATTTAGCATAAGTTTTTCCTACAGGAAGCAACTGGGAATCAAATAGTACCCCCCCAAACCCAATGCAAAAGCCAGGTGCCAGTGGCTCACACTTGTAATCCTAGCTACTCAGGAGGCTGAGATCTGAGGATTGCAATTTGAAGCCAGCTGGGGCAGGAAAGTCTGTGAGACTTTGGTAGTTTATTAGCAACAAACTACCGAAAAAAAAAGCCAGAAGTGGCACTGTGGTTCAAGTGGTAGAGTGGTAGCCTTAAGCAAAAGTGCTGTCCAGTACTCAGGCCCTGAGTTCAAACCCCAGGACCAGCACCAAAACAAGCAAACAAACCAAAGCAAATGCACCTACAATTGACCTGCTCCTTAATGGATCCCCACAGTGACCAGGGCCATGGACATGCCCCCTGATACCAAATACCTACAAGTAGGTACACAGCGCTTGCTCCTGGAGATTTCTCAGTGAGGGTCAGACTTTGCTTTTAGTGAATCGATCCTTACAGCCTCTGCTGGCAGAGATGGAACCTGAGAAGCAGGAAAAGGACCCAAGGAAGACACTGCCCAGCAGATGGAGCCAGCACAGGCAGTGGTGGTCTGCAGGCCAGGCCTGCCCTGCCCACCTGGAGCCCAAGCAGCAGTAGACAGATGGCCATCATTCCCGGTCACCTCTGATCTGGACAAGAACCAAATGAGGGATCCAGAGCAATGGTGTGTTAGCTCTAACGGTGCTCAGCTCAGCTAAAGCTCTCTGCAGGGGACTCAATTGCCTTCCATGAATTGTCCCAGCCCTTCTCCATCCAGTGTCCTTGTCTACTACCTGCCCTGACCAACTGCACCCTCCGAAATTACCTGTGCATGTGTGTAAGGGTCATTACATCTACTGAGACAGAAATCAATGGAGCTGAAGAGCAAGTTGCTCTTTCTTCACCCTCACAGCCTCATTCATTAACAGACAGCCGCCTGGGAACAGGAACCCACCAATGACAGACAAGTGACTTCTGCAGCGACATGGAAGTGCTAGATTGCCCTGAAGTCCTGAAGCATAGCATAGGCCACTGCTTCCCACAGCATCAGCACAGCCTGGGGAGGCGGGACCTGCACAACCACAGAGCCTTTTTTTCTTTTTTTTCCTGTGTGTGCCTCATACTTGGGGCTTGAACTCAAGGCCTGGGCATGGTCCCTGAGCTTTTTTTTTGTTTTCACAAAGCTAGCCTTCTACCACCTTGAGAAACAGCTCCACTTCAGGCTTGTTTATTGTTTAATGGGAAATAAGTCTCAGGAATGTTCTCTGACTGGGCTGGCTTTGAACCACAATCCTCAGATCTCAACTTTTTGAGTAGCTAGTCGTGAGCCACCAGTACACAGCTTCTTTTCTGTTTTAAGAGGGCCATACTTGGGTCAGGAGTTTGGCTTTGTAGTAGGGTGCTTGCTTGTATGAAGCCCTGGTTTCTATGCTTTGGTGCCATGTACACAGAAAAAGGCCAGAAGTGGTGCTGTGGCTCAAGTGGTAGAGTGCTAGCCTTGAGCAAAAAGAGCTCAACGACAGTGACCAGGCCCTGAGTTCAAGCCCCAGGACTGGCAAAAAAAAAGAATGCTATTCATCAGCTGGGCACTGATTGCAGCAAATCTGGGAAGTGAATCTGGCCCCATTCATTCTGTACCTTTGCAGTGTAGTTCTTGGGCCAGCTGTTAGTTGACCTCCTGCATGCAATGTGAGGAGGCCTTTGGCTCCTGTAGCTGTCACTCCTGCCAGCTGCAGAGTATATAAAAACTTCCTTCCTGATCCCTGTTCTCCAGTGTCCCGAGACATTTTTTAAAAAGATTTAAAAAAAAAAGTCCTTGTGGGTGGGGGCAGGTGGCCCAAGGCTCAGTGGTAGAATATATGGCAAGAGCCAGGCCTGGGTTGTAGCTCTTATACCAATACCAACACACACACACACACACACACACACATACACACACACACGAAACCTAATGTAAATTCACCCTAACAAATTTAAATTCAAAGGCACTTATGAGCAAAAGCACAGCAATAATCCTGGAATCTGCAAACTCCACCCACGAGTGATCCGACAGCCCAAGTAAGAGAACTGACCAGAGACCAGGTCGTGAGAAATTAGTCGACTCCAACACAGCCAGTCTACTGATGACCCTGTAACAACTTCATTCTCCACAGTCAGTTCCCTATGTGCTCACGTTTGGTCTGTTTGGCTCAGAGAGGTGCTGGGTCCAAATTTACAGCCTCCTATGAAATAGCATTTATTAAGAAAAGTAAGGGTTTCTATATTTACAGCAGCAGAGGACGCTGCATTGTGGCCTGGTCATCTGTGTGCTCTCTGCACTTCACTGTTTCCTCATCTCAAAGAACTGGATTTGATCGTGTCTTTCTCAGCTTTCCTCTTGAGGCTGTTTATGTTGATAACCATGCCAATAGGGTTTGTGAACTTCAGGGAGGGATACATACATACACAGTGTGCAGGGAAGTGTTGTGGTGTTTATGAACCTACTCCAGCCTGGAGTAGAAGGAGGACCAGCGACCTTGACCCAGTGGTCCAATGGTTTTAATAAATAAAGGCAGATGATAGGCAAAAGTGAAACTAGCAGACTGAATAAAGACAAAACAACAAAAACCAAGAGAACTTGCACTCACCTTATTGAATCTACTAAAAAATCAAGTCAGAGAGAAGTAATTAACCAAATGGCAGACCAGACGTTCTTCAACTTTCTCAGTTGTGGGGTTTTCTTAGTATGCCACATGACTTCAACAACAACCAGACCCAGCAAAGGATTTAGTGCCCCAGGCCCTGTGAGATTATCAGTGAGATTATCAGACAAGGCATAATCACCTTATTTTGTTTCACCTGGATTTTCACACAGTGCCGATCCTTGATCACAGCTGGGATTCTAGCTTCTCATCAAGGGATATGCAGCAATTTAGCATTGAAATCCTCCCTATCTCAAGTGGTCCGCACAGTGTCAATCTACTTTCCTTGAAACTTCAAAATCCCCCAGAGGGCCCCCGTTAGCTCTCTTGCGCTCAGCCCTTGGCCTCAGCACAGCTTGGGAACAAAATGCTCAACGACTACAAGTCCAGGTGAAAGCTTTTCAAGTTGCATTATGCAGCACACGTGAGCACCTGATTCTGATTGGATGGGAGGTTCGGAGACCAGGCCTTTCTAACAAGCTGTAGGGCACTGTGGAGAACACGAACATTGCTGGGCTTTACCAAAGTCTTCAGGAGAAAATGGACAGGTATTTTTTTTTTTAACAAAGTCTAAGCTTTTACACACAACTGCACCATTTCCCATTAAATTTTAAAAGTAGAAAAATAATTTAAGTTCTTAAAACTCTGTTTGGCACACAAAGCTGGATTGCCTCTCCCCTTTGCATAGTACAACAACAAATAAGTCAATAAGCTCCATAAGGTGAAAATAAATTTCTCTTAGAACCACCAGAGAACAGAGGAAGTCACAGAACAAGTGGCAGGCTCCACCACAGCAGGGATAGGCACATAAGGAGAATAAAACTTACAGGAGGCGAGGTCCCCATGCAGAGGCGTCCTGGGAGCCAGCGCAGGACTGGCGAAGCTGAAGTCTAGTGGTCATTGCTGGAGCAGCCTAGGGTGAACTTCAAACTCCACAAGCCACAGCTTTGGGGGGTGGGGGGACACTATCTAGGTGCCCACAGCTTTGTGGGAAGGGACCGCTATCTAGGCACCCACAGTAGAGATGGGGACCAAAAAAGAAAATCTTTCCAACTCCAGCAGGGAAAGAAAAAACACTCTGAGCATGCTGACCCCCTCAAGAGCCCCCAGGAGAATCTACTCACCAGAGCCTAACCACCCTGGATGAAGTTATATACCCAGCCCCGGAACTCTCTAGCCAGGCTGGCTTGTGGTCTGTGGGGAAGCACTTGTGGAGGGCACAGCCCAGGACACAGATTCACAAGACTGAGCCCTAATCACAGCACTCCAGAATGCTTTCCCATCCCCCTTTATATCAGTGGGTTCCTCTAAAGTAGCTTGAAGGCAAAGAGAGAACAGGTGCATCTCTGGCAATGATTAAGTCATCTGGGGCTGGGGATTTAGCTCAGCTGAAGAGCATCTGCCTGGCGAGTGCAAGGCCCCAGTTCGTTCCTCAGCTGGGGATGGGGTGGGGTGGGGGGTGGGGTGGGGAACAAAACAAAACAAATTATAAAAGTCATCAGCAGGAAGGCCCAAAGGCAACAGACAGGTGCAAACAAGCCAACCAGAGAAGTTAACTTCCATTGCCAACAGCTACAGTGAACAGTAAACACAGCTGAATGAACTCCTCGGCAGATAACAAAAAACCTCACCCTAACCACACGTTCCCACTTCCTTTCACTCAGTGCATCACATTTAGTTTGCAACAACAAAAAATCCTGATGTATTACAAGACAGAAAACCCAGATGTAAGAGGCTGGAATCCAGACTCAGATATGACAGAGGTGTTGGGATTGTTAGACTGAGAATTTAAAACAACAATGTCAACAATGTGCAAAAAAAACCAAACAGATAGGTATAACATAGAGAAATGGAGCCAGGCTCCCGTGGTCCATGCCTGTAATCCTAGCTATTCAGGAGACTAAGATTTGAGGAATGTGGTTCAAAGCCAGCCAGGGCAGGAAAGAGTGTGACACTCTTATCTCCAATTACCTGCCAAAAAGCCAGAAGTCGACCTGTGGCTCAAGTGGTAGAGCATCAGTCTTGAGTAAGGGACAACATCTAGGCCCTGAGTTCAAGCCCCAATACCAGCACAGAAAGTAACAACAAAAATCTAAAACAAGATTTTATTATTATTACTTTTTTATAATACCACCTTTATTAACTGTTTTCAAATATATTTTTATTTTACAGATCTGGCCCCTAAGTGATTTTGGACAACCCAAATAGTAGATAGATTTTCTGATGACCAGCAAACACTTATTCTTTTGACTTGATTATTGTCTCCTGTTCAAGTGAGTTTATACTATAGCTGAAACCATGTACTTGCCAATAAACTATCTGCAATTCAGTTTTAGTTAACTTAATTGCTGAATGCAAAGAAGAGCCACACTTTATTCAAGTTATATTAGCTAACATTTGGATACAAATGTAACCCAAGCCAGGCAGTGTGGAACACCTGTAATCCTAGCACTGGGAGGCTGAGGCAGGAAAAGTCTTTTTATTTATTTATTTATTAAACAAAAAAAAATTTTTTACAAGGTGTTGTGCAAAAGGGGTACAGTTACATAATAGGGCAGTATGTACATTTCTTGTGTTATCTTTTTTTTTTTTTGCCAGTCGTGGGCCTTGGACTCAGCGCCTACGGACTGTCTCTGGCTTCTTCCCACTCAAGGCTAGCACTCTGCCACCTGAGCCACAGCACCCCTTCTGGCCGTTTTCCATATATGTGGTGCTGGGGAATCGAACCTAGAGCTTCATGTGTAGGAGGTAAGCACTCTTGCCACTAGGCCATATTCCCAGCCCATGTTTTTCTTTCCCTTCCCTAGGTCAGGTAGACATATATACAATATACAATGTACCAAGAACATATACAGTAGACACATGGCCTACGCCAAAGAAATTTGCCTAGGTCTTTAAAAGTAATGTTTGCAATAGACAGTATGTCGACAATAGTCTTATATGAACGTACATACATAGCTTTTGAGCTATTGTGGTCCACTGAGAGGTCAATTTTTGACCTTTATATGTTGAGTAGTTGTTTGGTTTTAGTTACATAATGTAGGGTCGCTGACCCAAACCTGTGGGAAATACCATTTCACAAGAGGTTTTTGGTTTCACAGACCTGGTCTCTACTGTCTCCCCGTGACCCCATCTTAACAGTCATATATCAGAGAGATCATGCCCCTTGGTTTTCTGTGTTCTAGGCTTGTCTCGCTCAACATTATTTGTTCAAGTTCTGACCATTTCCCTGCAAATAACAATATTTCACCATTCCTAATCGTTATGTAGTATTCCATTGTGTATAGGTACCATATTTTTTGGATCCATTCATCTGTGGAGGGGCTTCTGGGTTGTTTCCATATTTTGGCTATCGTTAATTGTGCAGCGATAAACATGGAAGTGCAAATGTCCTTTTGATATCTTGGGACCTGCTGTTCAGGATAGATGCCTAGAAGTGGAATGGCTGGGTCATGGGGTAGGTCTATATTGAGCTTTTTGAGAAACCTCCATACTGTTCTCCAAAGTGGTTGTACTAATTTGCACTCCCACCAACAATGAAGAAGAGTTCCTTTTTCCCCCGCACCCCCTCCAGCATTTGTTGTTGCCTGAGTTCAGAGTATAGGCCATTCTAACTGGGGTGAGGTGGTATCTCAGGTTTGTTTTTATTTGCATTTCCTTTACTACCAGGGATGTTGAACATTTCCTCATATGTTTCTTTGCCATTTTTATATCTTCTCTTGTGAAGTCTCTCTTTAGCTCCTTTGCCCATTTCCTAATTGGTTTACTGGGCTTGGAGGGGCTTAGTTTTTTGAGTTCTCTGTAGATGACAGATATCAGGCCTTTGTCTGTTGCTGTGCTGGTAAATATCCTTTCCCATATCGTTGGCTGTCTTTCTATTTTGGTGGCTATGTCCTTAGCTGTGCAGAAACTTTTTAATTTGTAGTAGTCCCATTTGTTGAGTCTCTTCCCTATTTATTGTGCCTCTGGGACTCTATTCAGGAAGTTCCTTCCTGTGCCTATAAGCTCTAGTGTCTTTCCTACTCTGTCCTTCAGTAGTTTTAAGGATTCAGGTCTGATATTGAGGTCCTTGATCCATTTTGAGTTGATCTTGGTGCATGGTGATAGGCTTGGGTCTACTTTGAGTTTTCTGCATATGGCTGCCCAGTTCTCCCAGCACCAGTAGTTGAAGAGGCTATGTTTATTCCATTGTATGTCTTTAGCTCCTTTGTCGAATATCAGCTGACTGTAAGAGTGCAGTTTTATTTCTGGATCTTTAATTCTAATCCATTGGTCTTCCGGTCTGTTTTTATACCAATACCATGCTGTTTTTGTTATGATGGCCCTGTAGTAGAGCTTGAAGTTTGGTATTGTGATACCTCCTGCACTGCTTTTTTTTTTGCCTAGAATTGCTTTGGCTATTCTAGGTCTTTTGCCGTTGCATATAAATTTATGGATTGGTTTCTCTATTTCAGTGAAGAATGTAACTGGGATTTTGATAGGGATTGCATTGAATTTGTAGAACAATTTGGGCAATATGGCCATTTTCACTATATTGATTCTGCCTACCCATGAGCATGGGAGGTCTTTCCATCTCCTTGTGTCTTCTTTGATTTCCCTTGTTAGATTTTTATAGTTTTCATTAAATAGGTCCGTCACGTCCTTGGTTAAGTTGATCCCTAGGTACTTTATTTATTTATTTTTTTGGCTACTTTAAATGGAATTGTTTCCATAATTTCCTTTTCTGCTTGTACATTGTTGGTGTACAGAAAAGCTGCTGACTTTTGTGGATTGATTTTGTATCCTGCTACTTTGCCAAAATGGTTTATTCTGTGTAGGAGTTTGAGGACTGAGTTTTTTTGGATCCTTCAGATATAAGATCATGTCATCTGAGAATAGGGATAACTTGATTTCATCCTTGCCGATGTGGATCCCTTTGATGTCCTCCTCTTGCCTTATTGCTATGGCTAGGGATTCCAGCACTATGTTGAAAAGAAGTGGGGAGAGTGGGCATCCTTGTCTTGTTCCTGAGTTTAGGGGGAATGATTTAAGTTTCTCTCCATTTAATATGATGTTAGCAGTTGGTCTGTTGTATATGACTTTTATTGTTTTGAGGAATGTTCCATCTATTCCTGTTCTCTCCAGAGCTTTTAGTAAGTATGGATGTTGTATTTTTTTTCCTCAAATTTTTATTATCAAACTGACGTACAGAGAGGTTACAGTATCATACGTTGGGCATTGGATACATTTCTTGTACTGTTTGTTGCCTTGTCCCTCATGCCCCCCTCCCTTCCCCCCTTTCCCTCCCCCCCCCAGGTGTTCAGTTCACTTACACCAAACAGTTTTGCAAGTATTGCTTTTGTAGTTATTTCTCTTTTTTTACCCTGTGTCTCTCGAATTTGGTATTCCCTTTGAATTTCCTACTTCCAATACCAGTAAACACGGTTTCCAATATACTCAGATAAGATTACAGAGATAGTGTAGGTACAAACATAGGAAGGTGATACAAAACATTATCAATAATAGAAACTACACATACACATAGGACGTTGAAAGTAGTTACAACTGTGATATATCACTTGTTTCCATAACATGGAGTTCATTTCAATTAGCATCATCTTATGTGTTTCTAAGGGTATAGCTATTGGGCCTTGTGATGCTCTGCTTGCCTAAACCTGTACTAATGATTCCCAATAAGGGAGGCCATAGAGTCCATGTTTCTTTGGGTCTGGCTCACTTCACTTAGTATAACTTTTTCCAAGTCCTTCCATTTCCTTACAAATGGAACAATGTCATTCTTTCTGATAGAGGCATAAAATTCCATTGTGTAAATGTACCACATTTTCCTGATCCATTCATCTATGGAGGGGCATCTGGGTTGGTTCCAGCTTCTCGCTATGACAAATTGTGCTGCGATGAACATTGTTGTGCTGGTGGCATTACTGTGATTTTGTTTGTGGGCTTTTGGATAGATACCCAACAGTGGGGCTGCTGGGTCATAGGGGAGTTCTATATTGAGCCTTCTGAGGAATCTCCATACTGCTTGCCAGAGTGGCTGAACCAGTTTACATTCCCACCAACAATGAAGTAGGGTTCCCTTTTGGCCACATCCCCTCCAACAATTGTTATTATTAGTTTTCTTGATATATGACATTCTTGCTGGGGTGAGATGGAATCTCAATGTTGTTTTGATTTGCATTTCCTTTATGGCCAGTCAAAGGCTTTTTGGGCTTCGACTGAGATAAAAATGTGATTCTTGATTTTAGTTCTGTTTATGTGGTGAATTACATTGATTGATTTACGGATGTTGAACCATCCTTGTGACTGTGGGATGAAGCCTACTTGGTCATGATGTATAATTTTCTTGATCAGTTTCTGGATCCTGTTAGCTAATATTTTATTGAGGAGCTTTGTGTCTGTGTTCATTAGTGATATTGGTGTGATGCAGGGCCGCTTTTGTTAGGTGAGTATACATATATCACCGTGATGTCTCGATTCTGGATTTTTCCTTGTATTAAAATGTACTGTGGGCTGGGGATATAGCCTAGTGGCAAGAGTGCCTGCCTCGGATACACGAGGCCCTAGGTTCGATTCCCCAGCACCACATATACAGAAAACAGCCAGAAGCGGCGCTGTGGCTCAAGTGGCAGAGTGCTAGCCTTGAGCGGGAAGAAGCCAGGGACAGTGCTCAAGCCCTGAGTCCAAGGCCCAGGACTGGCCAAAAAAAAAAAAAAAAATTTAGTGTCCTTCTTTGTCTTTTTGAGTTGATTTTAATGAAAAGTCTAGCTTGTCTGAGATCAGGATGGCTACTCCTGCCCTTTTGGTAGGTGCATTTGCTTGGAAGATCTTTCTCCATCCTTTCATTCAGAGCCTGTTTTTATCCCTTGCTGTAAGGTGGGTCTCTTGTAAATGGCAAATTTTTGTTTGCGGATCCATTCTACCAGTCTGCTCCTCTTTATTGGAGAGTTTATACCGTTTATATTCAAAGAGATCAAGGAAAGGAGTGTTTTTTCTCCTTCCATTTTCTTGTTGGGCTGTTCCCCCCCACCCTTTTTTTTCCCTTGTCTTTAGTGAGCTGCTCTTTCTGTTGGGCTCTGGCTATTGTAGTTTCTTTCTGTTTCTGTCTGTGTGTCCTGTACGGTTTCTGTTGGGTGGGGTTCCCCTCTTAGAATTCGCTATAGGGCTGGTTTTTTATTCACATACTCCTTTAGATCCTCTTTGCTATGGAAAGATCTGGTTTTCCCCTCGAATATGAACTCCAGCTTCGCTGTATATTTTATTTTAGGTTGGCAATTGTTGGCTTGTAGGACCTGGATGGTGTTCTTCCATTCTCTTCATGCGTGGTAGGTTTGTGTGGAGAGGTCTGCTGTTATTCGGATCCTCTTCCCATTGTAATAAATTTCTTTCTTTGCTTTGGCTGCATTCAAAATTTTCTCTTTATTCTTGAGATCTGAAGTCTTGAATATTATGTGCCTTTGTGTGGCTTTTCTAGGATCTGGTTTGCCAGGTGTATATAGGCTTCGGTTACTTGGATGGGGTCCCTTGTGAGATTGGGGAAGTTTTCTGCAATAACTTTATTGAGAATATTTTGAAGCCCTCTGCTCTGGTATTTGGCTCCTTCTTCTATTCCAATTATGCGCAGATTATATCTCTTGTCTTTGTCCACTAGCTCCTGGATTAGTCCGCTCTGGAGCTTTACTGTTTCTTGGAGTGTGGTAATTTTCTGTTTATCGGCTGCATCGTCATCCAAGAGAGAAATTCTGGCTTCCATATGGTCAATTCTTTGTGCTGTGGATTCAAGTGCGGAGTTTATGGATGTCAGAGAGCTATTTATGGTTGTCAGGTCAGCTCTGATTGTGGAAATTTCTTCCTTTAAAGAGTTGTATTTTAAATCTATTTTTTCATGCATTTCATTTCTTAGGATGTTAAGGTCTTCTTTGATGGAGCTTTGCACTGTATCCTTTTTTTTTTTTTTTTGGCCAGTCCTGGGCCTTGAACTCAGGGCCTGAGCACTGTCCCTGGCTTCCTTTTGCTCAAGGCTAGCACTCTGCCACTTGAGCCACAGTGCCACTTCTGGCCGTTTTCTGTATATGTGGTGCTGGGGAATCGAACCCAGGGCCTCATGTATACGAGGCAAGCTCTCTTGCCACTAGGCCATATCCCCAGCCCCTGTATCCCTTTTTGCTTCAATTTCTTTCTTGGCTTCCTGGATGTCCTTCGAGACTTCCACTCTGAACTCCGGAATTGTTTTCTGATTTCGTTTCTGAGGCTTTCCATCATTTGTTAGCATAGCCTCAGTTGTTTTTTTATTCTCCATCTCCTCTTTAGTTGTGCTGCTTTTTGGAGCTGGCAACTTGGCTTGCCCTTTGATGAACTGTGTTATATTTCTTTGTGATTTGCACATCTGGAGATCTGAGGGTGGCTTCCCTGGTTTGGCTTTGTGCTGGTTCCTGCTTGTCCGTCAGTGGTAGACTTGTTTGTGTCTTGGCTCTGGGTTTGAGTTTGGCTGTTGAACCTTACTGCCCAGTGGGTGAGCGTGCCCGTCTCAGTTGTTGACGAGGTGGTCACCCTCACTGCACTTGGGGGTGGGTAGGTTCTGTGTCTTTCTCTGCCGGATAGTGTCCTGCCGCTGTGTTGTCCTGACCCTAGCATGCCCCTGGTGGGGGTTTGCTGGTCGCTGATTCAGCGTGGCGTGGAGGCTTTTCTCTTCTTCGGTTCTTTTTTCCAGTGGGTACCTTGGTCAGAGGAGCTCACCTCTCAGATTGAGAACTGCCACTGAGAGGCAGCTTGCCCCCCTGTGCAGAGTGTGCCTACCACGGGTGCTGCTGCTGGGGGGCCCTGCCTGCTTGTGGTGCGCGCCTATCAGAGCAGGCACTGCCGTTGAGGGGCCCTGCCCACCTGTGTGGCGGGTGTTGCAGCTTGCCTGCTTGTGTGCTCCTGCAGGGGGTTGGGCAGACGATCCTCCTGCTGGAGGACTAGCACCCTGGCCCACACTGGCCCTCCAGGGACACATGCATGTGCACTCTAGTGCTTCCTTTGGGGGCGTATTGACCTGAGTTGTTGGAGAGTGCTTGTGCCCTCTTGTGAGTTTGCTGTGGGGGGCGGTATGGGTGGGTCCCCGTAGGATCAAGTGTCCGGGTGCGGGTTGGTGCCCACAGACTCTGTGCCTCCGTTGTGATGGGGGCGTGTGATCAGACCCAGATGTCCCTGCTGGGCTGGTATTGTACACCTGCAAGTCTGTGGTTTTTGTTCAAAAAGACTGCGAGGACCAGGCGCCTCAGGTGCGGCTTCCAATGCCTACCAGACCCCGGGCCCCTGCTGGGGAGGCGGCAGGGCCGGTGCAGCCAGGTTCTGGCTCCTCTGCTGGGGGTTTGGGGGGGGATGCCTTGGCATGGCTCCTTTGTTCCCTCGGGGTAGGGAGGGAGCTCTAGTTTCTTTGTAGGTTTTGGGTCTCTGCTAGATCTGGTCTCCCATTTGGGGGGGGGGGAGGGCAGCAATGGGGAATTTACTGGTCCTGAATTGTGTGTGTGTCCCGCATTGCTGTGGGCTTTTCAGGGATGGATGCCGTGGTGTGGCGATCGGTCGTTTGGTGGTGGCGGTCCCAGCACTCCCCGTCTGTGCCGCCCGGTTCCCGGCTGCTTGGTCCCCGCGCCGCTGCCTGGCCACTTGGTTCCGCACTGCCGTCTGTCTGTCTCAGTCGGTCTGCGCTCTGTCTGGGGTTTGTGGAACTCCTGGCGTGACTTTTTGGCTGTTGCTTCTCTGGTGGCTGAAGGTCTGTGTGGCCCCACTTGTCAGCACTGGGTCCCCTTTTCCAGCCTGGCCCTGTTTGGGCCAGGATCGGCAGGTGGGGGGAGGGAACCCCGGAGATTTTCCAGCTCTGTGTAGGTTATAGGCTCTTCTTTTTTTGTTTGTTTGTTTGTTTCCTGTGTTTCTCTGTTGCTTCTGGTTGTTGGGTTTGCTGGGTTCTTGATGGGGTGTTGGGTGCTGGAGTTCCCAGCTCGCTATTCAGTTGGAGCGAGTTGAGGTACCTCCTTACTGTGGCGGTGCCATCTTCCCTTGGGAGGAAAAGTCTTGAATGTAAGCCCAGCCTAAGGTATATATAGTGAGACCATACCTCAAAAAAAGTAAAAGAAACTAATTCAAAATAATTATTCCATCTATATTTTATGATATAAATACAAATAATGGGAGGGGGAGCTAGATGATTACATTTTTTAAAATTTTGGTTGTATAGGTACAATGAAAGTAATCTCTTGTCTACTAAAGTTATATAAAAATATTCCACTGATCCCATAAAGGATCTTCAAAGTTCTTTAAATGAATTCTGACTTACACTGTACAGAGAACATTAAATACATATAAAATAATTCTTTAAGGGTATAACATCCACAATATGCTTGTCTGTGATTCATTAACGAAGTCCGAATCATTGTATCAGTAATGAGTGGTTCATTCATACATACAGACAATTGATTATGTATCTCAAAACTCTGACACAAAAAAAGATAGAGATGCCCAATGTCAAATAATCATTTTAAACCTTCCTTTTCCTAAGTTATATATAAAGTTCATAATAGCTGTGATCCCAAGCTTCTGACTTCAAAGTTTACCTGTCTTTCTACAGAAGCCAATTACCTGCTTCACTTTTAATTTCACATATATTATATGTAGCCTTTTTTATGAGGCAACTGGACTCTCATATTGATCACAAAGATTCTAACTTAATTCTGATGACCTTAGGTCTACAGCAGCATAACTTTGGCAACTAAAACTATCATCTTCTAGATCTGAAAAAGTTACCACAAGGAAGCATTTTGCGAAGAGACATACTTCTGTTAAGGAAAATAATTACTTTCTGTATCAAAAAATAAAAGTCTCCATCTGAGGACTGATCTGAATATAATTTATAATCCAAGTCTTTCTTGTGGCAAACTGTAAGCTATTTTCTATATTAGTTTGAGGTGGCCTTTGCTTGATCTTGTATTTTCTTGGTTGACTGAAATAAAAATTCATTTTCTTGAAGTTTGAGAGGCTTCTCCTTATCATGTCTGAATATTCTGTTAAAGGATTCTGAGCAGTGAACAAGTTTAGCTGTAGTTAAGGAGTTCTATAATTAGTGAACATGTGTCACAAGAGATCAGGCTGACTTCTTCTGCTTCATCGTTGGAGATGGTATATTTTCCACCATACCGGCAATTCAGCCAAAAAGAACGATCATCTTCATTCCAAGACATTTCTTCAAGATACACTTGAGCATCTACTGGACCCATATTTCATAGCTCATAATCATTAATATGAGTTTTTGATGTTTTTGTTTTAGGTCAGCCACATTTGCATATGGGTCCGCACCCAAAATACTGTACCAATCCTTTTTGGGTGCCTGCTTAAATGCCATCATTCTTTGAACCTTTGGCCTTTCCAGATCAGCAAACTTCACATTGCCAGGGAGAAGGCCGGTGTCTGTCTGTGTTCTACCAGAACTTGGAACCAGATTCTGGACAAGATTTTAAAAGAAAAATGGAACAAAAGGGAATATTCAAGACTTGTGGGGGCAAGTACAAAGGAGCAGCACACATGGTGGAAATGTCAGAAATGAAAGGGAGAAAGATAGTTGAAGCAATAAAAAGCCTGAGACTTTCCTCAAACAAATGATAGACACCAAATTATACATCCAGGGTAGAGAACAGCACCATATGCCACCAAAAGAAAATCCTTACCCCTGGCCATATTCTATGCTATGCAAAGCACATGAAATCAAAGACAAAGATAATCTCTTGAAAGAAATCAGAGGGAAAATACCATAGGTACAGAAGAGCAAGTGCACTGGAGTTTGGCTATGGTGTGCATATTTGCACTAAGGGTTCACATGTCAGAAGTGAGCCCCCCTCCGGGTGGTAATGCTGGAAAGTGGAGGAACCTTTAAGAGGTGGAGCCTAAGGTAAGGAGACTGGATGGAGAACAGCACTGTACAAACTGAGGGGCGGTTTCAGGTGGTTAACATAGAACCTTGGTTATTCTCTCGAGAACAGGTTGTTTTAAAAGGGCAAGCCTGACTTCTTCCCACTTCCTGCCTTCTTGTCTTACTGTGTGATCTTTCTCACATATGCTGCCAGCAAAAAAGACATGTCACCAGAGCAAGGTGGAGCCCAGAGCAAGGTTGTCCCCAGAGCAAGGTCAACCCCAGAACAAGGTGGACCCCAGAGCAAGGTCGTCCCCAGAGCAATGTCAACCCCAGTGCAAGGTTCCTGCTCCCTGAACCACCCAAGCTGTGAGCTAAATAAAAACTCTTTCCTTTACAAGTTACTCAGCCTTAGGCATGTTGTCATAGCAACAGAAAACACACTGGCACAGGACTAGGTGATTGTATTCTGTCTACCTAGATAATCCAAGGTGCTGTTCCTGATTTAAGGTCTTAATTGTAATTCAAACTACAGAGCCCTCCTAAGGAGATCTACCCTTAGTGACAGGAGAAGGGGCGCAGGCTCAGTCAGGCCAAATCACTTCCCAGTGAGGTGCTGGAAGCTCATGATTCAGAGAGGGGCTGGAGGCATGGCCTGCCCCGGGTGTCATCCAATGGTTCCCCTGTCCCAGCCCAAGCACCTGCTGGGCAAGGAGGGCAGCAGCAGCCGAGTAGGGGAGAGCTAAGCAAGAAGAGGCCATATGGGGCCTAGGGTACTTGTGAATGGGGGATCAGGGGCTAAAAGCTTGGTCCTGGGGATACACATGTGCTGAGGTTTCAAGAACCCAACACATGTTCCATTATCCCATTATCTGTGATTTACAAAACACACATTGAAAGCTAATATTAAGAATGGGAGGGGCTAGGGATATGGCCTAGTGGCAAGATTGCTTGCCTCATATACATGAGGCCCTGGGTTCAATTCCCCAGCACCACATATACAGAAAATGGCCAGAAGTGGTGCTGTGGCTCAAGTGGCAGAGTGCTAGCCTTGAGCAAAAAGAAGCCAGGGACAGTGCTCAGGCCCTGAGTCCAAGCCCCAGGACTGGCCAAAAAAAAAAAAAAGAATGGGAGCTATGGCCCAGTGGGAGGCTGAGACCTGAGGATCGCAGTCCAAAGCCAACTTGGACAAGAAAGTCTCCAATTAACCATGAGAAAACCAGAAGTGGCTGTGTGTGGCTCAAAGTGGGTAGAGCGCTAGCCTTGAGCTGAAGAACTCCGGGTCAGCACCTAGGCCCAGAGTTCAAGCCCCACGACCGACAGAAAAAAAATAAAAGAATGGGAGGGGGAACTGGGAGAGAGTGAGGGAAGGGGTGACACTTTGCAAAAGGAAAAGTATTCTTTGCCTGACTTAGGTAACTGTAACCCTTCGGTTTTTTTAGCACTGTCAAATAAAAATAATAAAATAATTTCAATAGGGAAAGCACAAAACATTCCACCTCTGGTGCCACTCTGTGCTCGGGCTCTATGGGATGGCGCTGGTGCCCACCCACGCAGCAGCCCGCATGCAAGGCCCATATGGCTCCCGAGGGCTCCAGCTGCCCTATGTTTGCTTCTCTGACTCTGGAACGCGGGGCTGGAAAAGAAAGAGTTCTCTGCAAACCAAGGTGAGCTCTGAGCCCAAGCCCGGCCCGGCTGTGCGGGAAAGGAAACTCTGTAGCATGTCCACTACAGTGACCCGAGTGGGAGGAGATGATAGTTTCGGAGAAACAAAAGTATTCTGCACCGTGCAAAATTAAGCAGTGGCGGCACGTTGGCTTTGCAAAGAGGAGTCACTTTCCCCACGCTTCACACGCGGGTGCCAGGGAGAGCATCACCTGCGTCCAGCTGAGCTTGCCTGTCCACCGAGGACAGGCCTGGGGTGGCGCGTGGTGAACAGCAGAGGGCGCAGCTGAGAAGGGAACGCAGCAACCAATGGTGGATGGTTACTAATGCAACTGGAATGGGAAAATAAGCTGAAATGCACAATCACAAGTGTCGGGCTACACTGGTTGTGGGGGACACTCAGCCCTATGCGCTTCTCCCGCCGGCAGGAGGCCAGAGCGTTTCCTGATTGGGTCTAAGCCAAGATGGAGTTGAGCCGGCGAAACCACCTGTCCCAAAGCCCCCCTTATGTTAAAGCAGACGCTGGACATGGAGATTTCCGGGAGCCATTTGGTGGACTTCCCCGTTTATTCTGGGAGAGGGCAATTGCATTTATTACAGGGATGACCATGGGAAGGGGAGGGGCTTGGCTTGCCTAACTAGGTACTAGCGATTGGCTGACAAGCTGCTCATCATAGTGATGTCACAGAACTTCCTCTATGGGCCGAGATCATGGCCCACAGAACTGTGCTCTGCTGGCGACATGGTGGCACACCTGCTTACAGACGGAGGTCGGGGCTGGCTTAGCTCCCTCTTGGGCCGGACGGGGGGGGGGGGGGGGGGGCCGGGGGAAGGGGGAGGTTCCAGACCCAGGGTGAAGGTAGGAGTGGATAACAGCCAAGTAGCCCCAGGGTGGGAGAAGGGGCCTGCCTCTTAGGTATAGCCAGACCCCAACAACAAGGGCATGCCAGGAGGGAAAGGAGAGGATCTGTCCTTCCAAGTTCCTAAACAAATAGGGTATGCAGAGTTGGGTCTGAAGCTGAACTTTGGTGGGGGCAGAGAGACAGGACATGGGGAGAATGTGATTCTGCCTGAACCGAGTAAGTAGCAGGAGCAAAAGGGGAAGGGAGTTTTTATTTCCCACAAAAGGATGCCTTGAATTCAGGGCTAAATTATGTGCATTGCCATAGTAACAGAATGGCATGAAATACTGGTTATGATCCTTTTTTTTTTGGCCAGTCCTGGGGCTTGGACTCAGTGCTCAGGGCCTGAGCACTGTCCCTGGCTTCTTTTTGCTCAAGGCTAGCACTCTGCCACTTGAGCCACATCGCCACTTCTGGCCGTTTTCTGTATATGTGGTGCTGGGGAATTGAACCCAGGGCCTCATGTACACGAGGCAAGCACTCTTGCCACTAGGCCATATCCCTAGCCCTTATGATCCTTTCTTGAAGCCAGAGGTTACAAAACTTTGCTGGAATAACAATGGCTCCTGGGTATTATTGCAGGGAGAAGCCCTCAGAATCCCCAGGCCTGTGGGAGTTTCTGGTGTTCCTAGGAATCTACCTGCCTTGTGACCAGCAAGGGGAGCAGCCCGCGCCCCCGGGAGTCACACAAGCACAGGCGCGTGTGCACACAAGGATAACTGTGGGAACCAAGTGAAAAATGTAAAGAAGCCCCCTTTTTGACTCCCTAAAAACGGCAGGCTTAGGCAGAGTAGTGGGCCTGGGGAAGGGCAAACTTAGGCTGAATAAACAGGAACATGTTCTGGTAAATGTCACTCGAGTCCTTATGGAGAACTGAACAATGGGAGAATGTGGGATGTGGTTTTTCTACTTACCTGCTGACTCTGCTTCTGTAACTGTGTGCTCACTTGAATGGGAATAGCAGCTTTGATGAACATTGTGATTAAAAGGAAAACTGCAGGGCTGGGAATATGGCCTAGTGGCAAGAGTGCTTGCCTCCTACACATGAAGCTCTCGGTTCGATTCCCCAGCACCACATATATGGAAAACGGCCAGAAGGGCGCTGTGGCTCAGGTGGCAGAGTGCTAGCCTTGAGCTTGAAGAAGCCAGGGAAGGTGCTCAGGCCCTGAGTCCAAGGCCCACGACTGGCCAAAAAAAAAAAAAAAAAAAAAAAAAAACAGCAAAAAGAAAAAAAAAAGGAAAATGCAAAATTTCCGGAGAGTAATTATTCTGATCTGGGAAGAATGGTAAAAAAAAAAATGCTAAAAGTGAGGGCTGGGGATATAGCCTAGTGGCAAGAGTGCCTGCCTCGGATACACGAGGCCCTAGGTTCGATTCCCCAGCACCACATATACAGAAAACGGCCAGAAGCGGCGCTGGGGCTCAAGTGGCAGAGTGCTAGCCTTGAGCGGGAAGAAGCCAGGGACAGTGCTCAGGCCCTGAGTCCAAGGCCCAGGACTGGCCAAAAAAAAAAAAAAAATGCTAAAAGTTGAACTAATATTCTGTTAGCCAGGTGGCAAAATTCTGGTTCTGTAAACAGCTTTCTTAACCTGTTTTTAACTTGCTTTGACCTGTGTGTGGTACATGTGATTTTTGCCTTTAAAAACCCAACCTACTGAGTCTCAGTGCTGTTCTTCACCATCATGATGGTGGCAAACAGACACTATGCCCAGCTAAGTAAAGACTCCTAGCCCAATTGACTGAGTGTTGGTGACTTTATTGTGGGTTCGAGTCCCACTGGGGTGGCCGGTATGCCAGATTGTGGGTTCAAGTCCCACCTGGGTAACTTTGAGCCCTTGGACTACTCTGCCCGATAAGAGCATCTCTGTTTACTTGGTGACCTTGGGCCACATGGGATCATCTATGTTAACAGTATGGTTGATGATGGCACCATTGATGGGGCCCCATCATAGCTTTGTGATTTCCCTATGCTGGAGATTTGTGAGCTGTCAGCTACAACTACATGACTTACCTCCAACAAGATCTCTGGCCACTAAGACTCAGGTGAGGGTTGCTGGTTAGCATGTTGCCACCTTCCTTTACCAGAACAAATAAATGCAGTGTCATGACTCCATTGGGAGAGGAAAAGCGGAAGTCCATGGAAAATTTTGAAATGCTCTATGTCCCTTTTCTCTGTTCCCTTTACTGTTTTATTTTTTTTTTAAATTTTGTTTTGTGCCAGGATTCAGCCTTGAATTCAAAGCCTGGGTGCTGTACTTTAGCTTTTTCACTCAAGGCTAGCACTTCACCATAGCCCTTCTGTTTTTTTTTTTTTTTTTTTTTTTTGTTAGATAATTGGAGATGAGACTGTCATGGACTTTCCTGCTCAGACTAGCTTCAAACTATGATCCTCCGATCTCAGCCTCCCGAGTAGCTAGGATTACAGGTTTAAGCCACCAGCTCCTGGTTCTTGTTTCAATTAGCATGCTTCCAACAAAATTGTAACCACCAGTAACCGACTTTCCTGAGTTCTGTGAGTTCCTGGCACCAGGGCAAGGAGCTTCCAGCTCACAGGTTGAATAAGTGAAATCATTTGGTACATGCGGGACGGATGTCTATGCTTCTCAATGGCTTCCCACAGCCCACCTCCCAGGGCACTGATCATTTTTTATGGCTCAAGGATGTTATAAGTATCCACATGGCCCCTGTCATCGGAGATGAAGGTGGTCTCAGAGGCCTTGTGACTGCCGTCCATCTCTTCTCCTACAAGGGGAGAGGTCCAGATTGCGGGTACTTTCCTGCCCTAACAAAAGTGAGACTGAAGAGAGAGCGATGTTCTAAAAATAAACAAGACAGAATTGTTGGAACATGACTTGCAAGTTAGGTGCCAGCCTGGGAGGGGCGGAGGACTGGCCTGATGCGCTGAGCCCCGTGAGAGACGTTAGCGGATGAATTCTCACTCACACCTCTGCATCTGGGTGGGCTGGTGAGGCTGGGCACACCACGGTGGAAACCTGTCTGCTACTCACCCAACAGCCAGCTATGTTTGTTATTATTATTATCTTCAGACTTTGTGGGAATGAAGAGGGTTGCCTCGCCATGTAACTGGACAGTGTGAAAGAGAAAGAGGTACAGCACATGTGGGACTATAGGAACCCCTACATTGAACTGAAGAGCAGAGACAGGGCAGGGGAAAGGAGGGGCTGTGTGAGAGAACAGGCTTGGGGGAAGGAAAAGAGGGCATGGTCTTCCTCAATTGGTGAGGTGGGGCATGGGGGCCCTGGCTACACTTGGCCACATGAAGACTACTCGCTTGGGCTGGGATGTAGCTCAGTGGCAAAGCACTTGCCTAACAAGTGCAATATCCTGAGTTCCATCCCCAGCACCAAAAAAGACAAAAAGAAGAAAAAAAAAGACTACTGGCTTCATAAATGAAGATGAGAGGGAGGGAATCAGCATATTGGTCTTTAAGAGCTCAGAGCCCAGAGTTGAGCAGATGAGAAACCTTCTCTCAGAGCTCCTGGGGTAGTGGTAAGAGGGTGAATCCATTTCCACCCCTTGTTTCCCAGGCCCTGCCTACTAGTGCTTCGCCTTCTGGATGGAGATGACAGGCATGTGCCTCTGCACCCAATCATTGTGCTTCCCTGCAGCCAAGGTAACAAGCCGATGCTCCCCTGCCCAGCCATTGGTTAAGATGCTTGGGCTGACTTCAAACCCTGATCTCCCGATCTCTACCTCGTAAGTAGCTAGGGTTACAGGCTTTGGTCACCACATCCAGTTACATAAGTTTTAGATTTGCAGTCCTGACCAGGGTAGAATATAGTTTCAAAGATATCTGGAGAATTTCCCTAGTATAATAATCTTATTACCACAACCAAAGAACAGCTGCTCATTACCAGGTACCACTTTTCCAATCATCTATTTGGAGACTAAGAAAATGACTACCTGGTAGGTTCAGAGGTCTAGTGGGTGTGAAAAACAGCTGGGCCGCGACTCCGGGGGCTGCTTGCCTCTTCTATGCACCTACTGCAACCTGATGCCTCATGATGATGTGCGGATCCTGTATCTAAGAGTCTTGGATATTCTGTTCTCAGTTATGGCTATCCAACAGGCCCAAGGTCTTTGAGGAAAGCCTGCGGAATCGTGATCACCTGTGCTTGCCCTGCCATTTCATCTTCTTCCTGGGGCTCAGTCTCATCAGGTAAGGGGATTTGGGTTTTAAAAATTGCCTAAGTCTAGTTACTGTGACCTGCCTCTCTTTGTCATTCTTGATTCCATTGCATTGCATCTTGTGTGTGTGTGTGTGTGTGTGTGTGTGTGTGTGTGTGGCACTACTGGGATTTGAACTTAGGGCTTTGCACTTGCTATGCAAGTGCTGTACCACTGAGCCATGGCGCAGCCCTTGTTGTACACATGCTTTAATCCCTTTGCTGGCTGCCTTCTATTTTGCTCCTAAGGTCGCTGTGTTTGGACAGAGTACTCAAACTTCTCTCTCTCTCTCTCTCTCTCTCTCTCTCTCTCTCTCTCTCTCTCTCTCTCTCTCTCTCTCTCTCTCTGTCTGTCTTTCTGTCTCTCTCTCTCTCTGTGTGTGTCTCTCTCTCATAATAATAATATCTACCTGTGCTTCCCCCTTAAATCATTGAGTGTAACCACTTTCTTCATTGCTTTATCGACCTTCCAGACCCGGGTTGTCTGTGAATGAGTGTGTAAGGACACCTTCACCTAACTCAGGCTATGAAGGAAGCCGCTGGCTTCTTCCTTATTGCTCTGGTATACCTGCTGCTTTCTTGCTTTCCTTGTCCTCAGGGTAGATTTTCTGGGTTCTCACAGAAAAATCTGCTGTAGCATCTGCACTTTTCTCAACCTTGGGGAGAAGACAGAGATCAGTGGATGCTTCTGTCAGCCAAGGAACACTGAAGATGGACATCAACTCACCCCAGCTCTGTGGATGTGCTAGGGCTGCAGTGCACACTGCAACAAAGGGAGTGACTTCAACAATGGAAGCCTCTCATCGTTCTAACTAGCTGCCCGAATCCGGGGCATCTGAGTGTTGCTCCTTCTGAGGGCTGTGTGGAAGATGCTCTTCCAGACCTTCCCCCCTCGGCTGGCAGATCGCCATCTTCCCTGGAATCTTCACACCACCTTCCCAGTCTGTGCACATCTCTGTAATGCATACAGAAACACACCAGTCATGGGGGCTCTGACCCCATGCCTACTGTGTGACCCCCTCTTTACTCATTATTGCTGCCACCCTGCTTTCAAGTAAGGTCACATCCTGTGGTACTGGGAGTTGGGACTTCAATATATGACTCTGGGGCACAGAATTAGTCATACTTAGTAAGTACAGTAGCAATTAGTATTAAACACATGTTATAAATGCATGTTGTTGGAAAGGAAGAGCTCCCGGATCCTGCTTCTGTTTTTTTTTTTTTTTTTTTTTTTTTTTGGCCAGTCCTGGGCCTTGGACTCAGGGCCTGAGCACTGTCCCTGGCTTCTTCCCGCTCAAGGCTAGCACTCTGCCACTTGAGCCACAGCGCCGCTTCTGGCCGTTTTCTGTATATGTGGTGCTGGGGAATCGAACCTAGGGCCTCGTGTATCCGAAGCAGGCACTCTTGCCACTAGGCTATATCCCCAGCCCCGGATCCTGCTTCTGGAAGCTGGAGGCATTCCCTCCGGAGTTGCTGGGCACCTCTGGCTGGGCACACCTTGCAGGCACACAGGCCAGCATCAGCTTTCCCTCAGCCGGGCCAGCCTTGCAGGGAGAGCCCCAACGGACAGCACCGAGCCAGGACTACAAGTGACAGCACAGGGCGGAGACTGTGAAGTATGGCCAGTAACAGATCACCCCAAGTTAGCTACAAAGAAAGACCACTTCACAAGGGTTTGCTAATCGGACCTCACAGATCTTGAAATCAGTACAGCTGAGAAGGAAGCAAGGCCTCCTGGGTGAATACTGGGAACTGGTAATTTTTATTATTTTAAATCTTGCTTTCCTAAGGCTGTCTTCATCTGTCTGTTATCTCAAGTACAACAACTGGGCAAGTCCTACACTGAACAATCGGTGATGAGAAATTGCTTGGTTTTCCTAAGCTCATCTGTACTCAGCACTGGGCACTCACTCTGCTCTTGAAATACCATTTTAGCTGTCTGCCTATCCAACAGCCTCCAAGCCCAGTGGGGGCATTTTGATCTAAGGCAGGCAGGCATCATGAGGATTGGATCTGGTTGAGATCCCTGAGTGAAGATTTTGCAGCTTAATAAACCCTCTCCACTCCCCACCAAGCCCCTGCGGAGCAGAAGCGCTCTGTGCCTGTTGCACACATAGGCCACTAGATGGCGCTGAATGCACATATCAAACCTGTCAGGGGACCTAGAAGCCAAGGCAGGTAGGGTACTTTAAGGAGCAGCAAAAGTGTTTTAAATTCTTTTGAAAATCAGAAAATATATAAGTAAAATATTCCTGGATCATATTTCTCCTTATGATAATATAGCCATAAAGTACACTTTCACATATATAGACCTATACATACAGATGTGTTGTACCATGTTTTGGTCAACAACACTTTATATGAACACAGTTCAGAATAATGATGTATTACAATGGAGCTGAAAAATTCTTATGGTCTAGTAATGTTACAGACACTGAAATGTAGTATCGTCAAGCACCACTTTGTAGTGACACTGATATTAAAAAGATTCCTGTGAGGTGGATGTAGCTTAGCCACAGTGCTTTCTGCCATCTTATTCAACCTGTATCTATCTTCCTGCATGCCAAGATTCCTGCTGTGTATCAAATATCTGATAAATGAATGAGTAAGGACACAGATAAGATCAACTAGTCATTGGATGATGACTCAGTGCACTTGCCCAGCCCCGCTCCATTTCTCAGCCCCATGGCTCCCTAAAAATCACAGAATGTCAGAGAAGTGGGTCCAGAGAAGAGCAACGAGATGCTTTGTGCCCCAGCGCATGCGGTGAGGCAGATGGTAGATCAGGGGCTAGATCCCAGTTTCCTGCAGGAACCTTTCTGACAGACACTGAATGAAACCTGGGGCAGAGGAAGGGGCCTGAGAAGATGGGCTGTGTTGGTGGCATAGTGAGTGGTGAGCATGATGCACAGAAGTGGGGCTGGGCTGGGGGTGCAGTGTTCAGTTCATTTCTACATCCAGCAAAACCAGCTTTTAAGCTGCCCCAAACGAACACAGATGTGCCGCAGAAAAGACGGGCAAACTTCAGCACCTCCCTGCAGACACCAAACAGCTTGAAATTGTTAGCATTTGTACTGTTCCTAAAACCCTAAGACTGAGGACTTTCGTGTGTGTGTGTGTGTGTGTGTGTGTGTGTGTGTGTGTGCACATGCTGGTACTGAGGTGTGAACTCTGGGCCTGAGTACTATTCCTGGGCTTTTTCCACTCAAGGCTGGCACTCTATCACTTGAGCTGAACCTTCACTGCCAGCAATGAAATAATTGAAAATAAGAGTCTCTCAGATTTGTTGGTCTCAGCTGGCTTCAAATATTGAACCCTCATATTTCAGCCTCCGAAGTAGTAAGGATTACAGGCATGAGCCACTAAGGCCCAGTAGGACTTTCTTAAAAGAAAGACAACTACCAAAAGGAGCACACACTCTGGGGAGGGCTTTGTAAGGAAGCAAGAAATGCAAGGAATGCCACCTTCCTTACCTGGAAAGATGTCTTGTTTTCTGCAACCTCCCCAACCACACTCTCACTCCAGTGTACCCCACAAAGGTCAGGTTTTGGAGCCAAACCAGTCCGGTGTCTCTACAATGGCACTGCTGGCCAGAGAAGGAACAGTGTCCCACACCTGATGCCTGGCATGAAAGGTTCCACAGACTTCATCTCCATGGACAACACTTAGCTTTCAGGTGACACTTGTTCTTTGTCTTTATGGACCTATGGGGTTCTGCTAGTGCCCTGGGCTGCACCCAGCACCTTGACCCTGACTGGCCTTCCATGAGCAATAGCGAACAACTAAAGGGGCCCACGACAAGTGTCAGGGCCAATATGACAGCCTGAAGGAGAAGCTGGTTGCTTCTTCTCCTTTTCCTTCCAGATCTGCCACCGAGACACAAAGCAAAGGGAGGAGGAAGAGGGAACAGAGTCTCTGCTTGAGGCGGCCTTGGCTGTTCCGCAACCATTCTGTGGCCGAAGCTGCATCCAGGTCACCAAGGCCAGGCACGTCCCAAATGCTCAGAAATGGCTAAGGACGTGGCAGGAGCCAGCCATCCTTGTGAGCACCAGGTTGCTCTGAGCCCTCACGGGACCTGAGCAGCTGCTGTGATGAACCCTCACAGGACTGTTGGGGTGACAGTGGAGGGGTGGGAAAGGAGCAGACAAGGAGTCTCACCCTTGCTCAGAAACAGTGCTGCTCTGAGCATGATTTTGCCGATGTCACACCTGGCTCCTCTGAACTGTGGACCTGTTCCTGAGCCCCAAGAATGGGTGGTGCTGGACTTCCCCAATCTGCTGCTCTGGTTTGGACTTCAGGTGTGGCTTACCTGAGTTCAGGAGGGGTAATCTGCATTCCCCTCAGCAATACCTGCATTCACCTCAGCTCAGGAATGTGGTAGAATTGCTACCGAGCCTCAGGTAGGCAGAGGATTGAGCCCAGGCAAGAGTCTGAAGGGCTCTCCCTGCACCCTGCCATCTCCATGAGCCTCCCACCCCAACGGGGCAGGTCATGGCTTATCTTCCCTCTTCTGGGGACTTCAAGCCTGGCAGAGCTTGCCTTGTTACTGAGTTACTGTTGCTGAGTCTGGTCTGTTGCTCACTCGATGTAGTGAATTACGTCCTTTACCTACATCCGTCCAGTTACCATGGCTTTTCTCATAACCACACAGATACCAACAATGATCACCCACAAAATCAATGGCATAAGTAGCCTGTGCCAGGAGGGGCGCTGAGCAGCTGAGGAAGGAGCAGACCAGGCTCAGCAGGGAGAAAGTCACTCAGAGGGGTGGGTCCAGATGGTGGCAGGAGTGCAGTGTAGGATGGGGGGTGGAGGCAGGGCAGGTGGGAGGGGCGCTGAGAGCTGGGACAAGAGGAAGTGTCACTTCAGCAAGGGCAGAGGAGGATGCCAGCCGGGGAGGGAGAAGATGGGCTCATGGCCTCACTCACAGATGTAGCCCCATCTTTAGTTCAGAGTGTCCTTGGTGTCCAAATGTCCTCGATGGGTGGACATCTACTGAACATGACCCTGGCCTGGCAGAACACCTGGTATGGGCATCTGCCTGTGTTTCCTGGGGTGTGGGATGGGGGTCAGTGGAGCAGCAGCCAGAGGGGAGGCTGCAGCACAGTACAGGGCTCAGATCCAGATGCTCCTGCTAAGCCAATGGCAGGGAGCAGGGAGAACCAAGGCCTGACCTGACATGACCTGCTGTAAAGTGCCAGGTCCCTTCAGGTGTCAGCATTCTCTAGTTTAGCTGCTTTTCCATCTCTTGGACGTCTGTATTTTTTAAAAGATCGATCGCATTACATTGTAAACACAGGAAACAGTAACTCTCTGGGCCACGTTCCAGGAAAGCAGAGGGTAAAACCACTAGCTAGCTGTTTTAACTTGACACAGGCTCCAAGGGCCCCCTTGAAGCATTTTCAACTTAAATTCTGTGCAGGATCACCAGATGTCCACCAGGTGTCGCTAATGTCTCACATTTTTCTGGCCAGTGGCAAAGGCCTCCTTCCTTCAACAACTATTAATTAAGCAACAAAGGGGGATTGTGTGGTGCACACAGCACTTCATAGATAACAATTTCTTTCTCACAGTAGTGTTCTGAGGGGGATGGGGGTAACTACAAAGACAATGAACAGTCTCAAGCGTTCAGTTTCCGTAGAAGTGAAAAGTTTTGCCGCTGCCTATGCAGTATGGAGTTTAACTTGAAACTCTGGGAGCACCTTGGGGCTTTTGTCTTGAGGGGCTACAGTCATTTTGTGCTTTGTCCCTACTGTGAGTCATGTCAGATAACAGAGTTGCAATCCCCACGGCTGTGTTTCTTGTGGGAAGCAGCCACAGAAGGGCCTGGAAGTCCAGGGTGACAGAGTGGCAATGAAGTGTGTCCATACCTCACCTGCTGTGTGGACACTTTGCTGCCCATGAGGTGCTGGGTGTTGGGTAGGCCTTGAAGAGGTCATTCCACACAGCTGTCACAGAAATGGCTTGATGCTTGGGCCTGGAGATTTTGACTGTCATTGTTTAGCTTAAGTCAGCACTGTGGCTTATGGGGTACCTTTGACCCAAGCAAAATCCCAGGATTGGGTGAGGTAGATGGCTCATTGTATCTAACACCCACATTATAACTAAAGACAAGAGTGTTGGTTCCAACTCATGTCCAGTGAGTGTCTCAAACAAACGGGCCCGTGTCTGAATTTCGGATGTTGTCTTTTTCATTCCTGTCAGTCACAGTTCCAGCTGTATGGTGGAATTTATTTATTCAGTCAGTCATGGGGCTTGAAGGGCATGGGTGCTATTCCTGAGTAGGCTGGAACTCTACCACAATGAGCCACAGTTCCACTTCTGGTTTGCTGGTGGTTAATTGGAGATAAATATCTCATGGATTTTCCTGCCCAGGCTGGTTTCGAACTGTGATCCTCAGATTCTCAGCTTCCTGAGTAGCTAAGGTTATAGGTATGAGCTACCAGCTCCATGCTTTTATGATGGATTTTAATTCCAGTCTTTCTCTGTAATCCAAGCCATCACAAATGACATCACCTCTACCCAGAATTATTCTACATCACACCTGTCACAACCTGACCAAAGTCAGATATTTTGCTTGGATTTCTTATTATTAGTTGTACAAAGGGGTTTCAATGTCTCTATTATACAATCCGTCTTGCTTGGATTTCTGGGATAGCTGCCCGACAGATCCCCTCACCTCTGCTCTTGGTCTGAAATTTAGCCACAGGAGTAATGGAGTCATTTTTTGCTTTCCAAACTCTTCTCATGGTTTTCTCCTTGTATATGTCTGTCTCCAAACTTCCTTTAACAGTCATTCGTCATAGCAGATATGATTGACCCTGAGAACTTATTTTTAAATTTGATTACTTATATAAAGGTTACATTTAAAATGAGTCATATTGCTAGGTACTGGAGGTTAGGACTTCAAGAGACAGGGAGGGCTGGCTGACTGGAAAGTGTCCTTTCCTGGACACTTGATTCCATTCCTGCTTTAGTCTTTTCTCAGAACTTTTTTACTACTGAATGCATGACTCCATATTTTACTTGTCTGTTTATGGCTTTTATTATTATTATTATTATCAATAGTAGTAGTAGTAGAAGAAGCTCTATTAAGGAAGGGACTTCTGTTTGGCTATCTTCCCCTAAAATAGTACCTGCATCATAATAGGGGGCCAACAAATATGTGTATGATGAAGCTAATGCAGGTTTATGCTAACTTGTAATTTTATGATTAGTTATTGATTTGTGGAAGAAAAACACTAACCAAGAGCAATGCCAGGGGAGGGTGACCTGCCCAACCTTTAGCCTCTCTTGTCTGCCTTACAAAGAAGAACCCAGGGCTCTGAGTCCACGCTCAGGCTCTTCAGTGCTCACAGTGTCACTTCTCCATGAAACCGAAGCTTCCCAACCACAGAATGCTGTGAGCAGAGCCGCCTGGGCCTCTCAGGCCCTTGTCAGAAGCTTCAGGCTGCCTGGCTCCCTCTGGAAGCTTTAGGCTTGTTAGAAGGAGCTGCTTGCTGTTCAGGTGTTACAGTGGGGAAAGCAATGAGGGGGGCTTTGCTAAGCCCTGAAGGAACGAGGCCTGTGCAAATGTGAACACACCCAAGGGCCTATCAGCCTTTCCTTCCCTGTGGGCTTCAACTCAAGTCCTCATGCTTGCTGGGCTGGTGCTCTACCATGCCTCCAGCCCCCTTTTTTTGCTGGTTATTTTAGAGATGGAGTCTACCAACCTTTTTTTTTTTTTTTTTTTTTTTTGCCCCAGCTGTCTTTGAACTGTGCTCAAAGGATGTCAGCCTCTGAATTGCTAAGATTACAAGTGTGAAAACACCAGCGCTAGGCCCGAAGCTTAGTTGAATCCCAATGAAACAGGTTATAAGCAGACATCTTTGTCTGGATAAACCATCAAATGCTTAGAAGCCATTGCTTGGCTTGGTTCTATGAAGGGTCTCACAGCCACAAGCTTGCTTTAGCTTGTACTAAGGACAGGCATGTGTGTTGTCCTCTTTCTCCTGAGGTCAACAATTGGCCCCAGCTACCCATATTCAGTGGGGCAGTAACAAGGGGGGTGCAGAGCTTCTGACATGCATGTTGCATGGCAGTAATAAACGATTATTGAGTGCATACTATGCACCAGGCATTGTTAGACGCATTACACTATTTTTCACACAGCCTTGTGAAATTGTTCCATTTTAACCGCCATGTAGGACATAGCAGGCAAGAACCAGCTAGGGAGAGGCAGGGCAGAAAGGTTGGCCCCAGCAGTGAGGGGGCAGGAGGTGCTTGCTGCCGCAATTCAGGTAAGGGAAACATGGGCTCAGTGTCAGCTGAGGGTGGAGCTGGCCTTGTTTGGCAGGTGGGAAGGAATTCTGTGGGCTATATTTTGAAGCAGGTCCGGATGCATTGATTGCAGGGTGTCTATGAGTTGACTGCAGGTTTGCAGTGTGGAGCTGGCCCCATCACAGGTGAGGGAAGGGGTGAGGGAAGGAGTTAGGGAAGGAGTGAGGGAAGGGGTGAGCTGGTCCTTTCTGGCTTCATCCCACAGCCTTGTCCCATCCAGTGCCTTCCAAGGCCTGGCCCAAGTCAACTGAGGAACAGGTTCAGTCATTTCCTCTGTCAAGTCAATTACAAAGGGGAGGTGGAGAAGAAGGAAGAGGAGGAAGAGGAGGAAAGAGAAGAGAAAAAGAAACCAGGAAGTGAATTCACACAGGTGACCACAGTTGCTTGCCTGCTTCTTAATGGCCTCTGGCTGTGAGGTGTCTTCAAGTTCTCCTGAATTGCCCTCAGATCACCCACCGCAGCCTCACGTCTGTCTGCACATCTCTAGTAGGGAAAAAAGCTCATTGTCCTTAAGTTAATTCCAGAGGCCTGGGGGGCCTTCTGGTAGGTCTCTTTTCTCTCCCTCTCTTTCCTTCACCCCCACTCTCTCTCTCTCTCTCTCTCTCTCTCTCTCTCTCTCTCTCTCTCACACACACACACACACACACACACATACATACACATATACACACACAGAACTGTATCCTTAATGGTCTGGATTCAAGATTTAACACATTGATCCTGGTGTGAATAGCATTCAGGAGGCAGAGGCAGGAGGATCTGTTCACTACTAACTTGGTCTTCAATTTTAGGTGTCACACACATACACACACACACACCTAACACCTTAAAAGGAGCAGGAAAGCCTCAAACAGAATCTTTAGCCAAGGTTTGCTGCCCATTACTTTCATGAATAGGAATTAGCTTATCTCCTACATACTCTACTTGGGGCAGGGGCACACAACCTTTGTCTCCAGTGCATCTGCCTGACCTCTTTGACCTTGGGCAGGAGCAAAGTAGAGGCCACTGCATGGAGACTTTGCAGTTGAGGCTTGTTCTAAAGCCCAGGAAGCAATAGGAAGGTTTTTTTGAGCTGAGGAGAACCATGAGATTTTTGTTTTGGGAATGCCACCATGCCGTTGTCACGATGGCACATGGAGAAAAGAAGACTATGGAAACAGCTACTCAGGACTGGGCAGCAAGGGCCTGTGAGGAGGGGAGATGGTAGTGAACAGTTGCAGAGCAAAGGCGGCGGGGGGGTGGGGGGGACGGGGGACGGGGAACTACAGATGGTCCGGAGACAAGCCCAGAGCTTGAGGAATCACATTTCTTCAAAGAAATGTCTGAGAAACCAATACACAAGTTAGGGATCAAGATAATCTCAAAGAACAAGATCCCATGTGGAGCCTCATGCACCGAAGTCCGACTCTGCAGCGGTGGCATGTTGGCCACCGCGGGCATTATGAGGTGGGCTAATGTGAACCACAGGCTGTTTCCTCCCGGGACTGCGGGTGCCCACTGGCCCTAGAGAGAATCTGGGCACATCCTGAGCAACAGGCATCATCTGCCCTTCTCCTCATCTCTCCCAAAGCAGGAGCCTAGGGCCTCCCAGGATCCTCGCTCCATGTGGCTCTTCACTTTGGGAGGAAGTAAAAATAGGGGCAGGTTGTCTGTGGAACTGCTCAGGGAGTTTCTCTCTGTTCCCCATGGTGTGTGAGAGAGACTCTGCCTTTCCTCTCACAGAAAGGCCAATTCCTAGGCACTGAGAGCCCCAGGCAACTGGTGTCTGGCCATTGTCACCTTTTCCCACACAGACAAGTGCATCACCAGCCTGGTGCTGTGCAGAGCTGTACGGTCCACTTGGCAGCCCATGACGGACAGGGCAGCTCACAAAGAAGGAAGCATCATGGGAGGCTGCTGGTGAGCGGAGGCTAAGTTCTGTGCAGCCACAGTTGCCGCCAGATTGTGGTGGCTTCTCAGCCGACGCGCTTCTCCCAAGTGATTGCGCTCCCTTCACAACCGAGGCTCTGCTCCTTGGCTGCTGGTGACATCTAGACCTGGAAAAGCGTGGGGGCAGACATGGCAAGCACGGGCTGCCTCGCAACCAGCCCCATGGGTCACATGGCCCCACTCGCCCTCACCCCCGAAAAGAACAATACAATGGCCACTCTAGAACCTAATGGGGTGAACCAGATCTCCCTGTACGAGGGAGCTCCACATGCCACGCGTGCTTGTCCAGGGCTGGCAGGAAGCAGCAGTCTGTCCGGAGAGATGGAGGACCTTCTGCACATGGGTGCTCTGGGTGCCCACGCAGCCAGGGTCTCCACTGAGTCTGCTCCCCAGCATCAGGGCCTCCATCCTGGTTCCAGGACACCACCACAGCGCCTGGCATGTCGCTTCGTGCCTCACGCAGGCGCAGTGAGGCGAGGACCGCGGCTGTGCGCACAGGCGCGCGGCGGGTAGGTCCCGTCGTGCCACAGCGCCAGCTTCCTGGGACTGCCTGCAAAACAGCTCTTCTGGTGATCAAATGACTTTTTTGAGTTCAAGAAGCCAAGCAAGAAGGGACGAGACAGGCATAGTATCTTTAACATAGTCTTATATTTGGAAAAGCGGTTTAAAAAAAAACAACACTTGAAAATACAAGATAAGGTAATGCTTACTTATATAAGTTTTAACCTTATATTGCTTGTTCATTTTTTTACATATAAATTATTGCTTCCTAGCTTTGATAAATACACAGCCCAGTCATATATACAAAGGCAGAAAGCCAAGAGATGACCAAGGAAACACTGTTAATGGCAATTCTGGTAATTCAACAGAGGTTTCATATTTACCAGCTCGGATAATGGTGGAAAACTACAAGTGTAGTCCCTGAGAAGTTAGGTGGACACCCCGGCGGTGGGTTTCCTATCGTCTAAGTGTTAATGCAAGCTGACAATGTCACAGCAGCCCTAAGTAACGGTACATTAAAAAGCAAGATTCCTTGCTTCTGGCCATCAATTTCATCCAGTATTCAGTAACAGTGTGATACGAATACAATAAATAGGCTATGCAAATAAATATTACTCTGCTAGAAAACATTTTATATATACAGCTTTGTTTTACACAGTAGTACATTTTCATCTTTTTTTTTTGGCAATTTCAAAAAACTTTTCTCCTCTACAGTCTGAAGTGAAACTGGCCCACTTGGAGGAGAGCAAGCTGAAATTTTAAGGACATTACTTTGCAGCAGTGAGAAGAAATCCCATGTTGAGCGACTGTGGTGGGGTTGCTCTTCCAAATATTAATGTTTGTGTCCCATTCTGGAGAAATTCAGTGAGCCACCAGACAGTTCAGCATTTGCAGTGTTCAGATGACCTTGGCAAACTGCAGGGCAGCAGACGGAAGGCTGGACCTAGGGTGCAGCCCCCTCAGCCCCCCTGTTCCCCTACTCTGAGGCTGTTGTGTTTGTCTTCATGCCTTCGAAGTCAGGGAGTCCGCGCTACATGCTGTAGGTAATTGTGCTAGGAGAGTGAGTAGATTCCGCATGCAATTAAGGATACCAGAGAAGTGTGAGTGCAGTCACAGGTCACTGAAAGCATCGGGCCACTATAAGCCTGTAACAGTGAAGGTGTAATGGAGTTTATGAAACATTTGCAAGTATGTCTGTAATTAATTTTAGAGAAAATGGGGAGGTTGTGATTTTGTCTATGGGAACCTGTGTTCTGTTGTCCTGCCCTGACTTCTAAGCAAGGCTGATTTATTTACTGCACTGCTCACGAATTCAAAGAGCCCCAGGACTGTCGGAGTTGTGTTGTAACAAAGAATACATTTTGAGGTGTGGGGTCACTGCCCGACGGTGAAGGTACCGTATTACCAAAGGGTTTTGAAGTGAATGGGGATTTTATGCAATCATAACACTCCAAGGAGAGAGAGACAAGAGTGTAGACACTTTAGTGTACCCACCCTTCTGGCTGGAAAAGAGCCACATCTGAAGAGGCTTTGTTGAGCACTTGCAAGGGACAGGGCCTTTCCCCACTCTGAAGAATGTTCTAGTCCTACCCCACCCATCCACTGTCAGCTCAGACTCCTCAGAAACAGCTTCCTGTGCTACAAAAGCGGGTTCCCACAATTCTGTCACAGGCAAGACACCTTAAATTCTAAAATTTCTGAGTTTGCTGCTTGGAAAAAAACTAAACCTCTAGAAAAACAATTGCTGAATTTCAGAAAGATGTAGAGACTTGGACATTCAGAAGACAAAGATTACAAAAGCAAATCTAAACCAGACAAAAGCCCATTTTCCTTTTGCTTTGGAAGAAAGAGGATATAAATACCTCTTCTCCCAGGCTGCTTCCAGTGGGAAGCTTTGAATGCAAAATGTGCTTTGATGCAAAGTATGTGTGGCCACATTTGATCAAGTATACATATCTGAATTGGAATCTAAGCAACAGGTATTGGGCTGAAGTAGATCTCCACTCAAAACTAGTCCTCTGTAGGTAATGTTCTATTTGGTGTAATTTAGATCTAATGTAAAAGTTAAAGTAAAAAGCCCCGTACACACAGAGACAATGTTGAAATGTCCTTACATAGTTACGCTGGCTAAACCATAGATGCTAGCTTGGAGAACAGACACAAACAGATGCTGTCATTGCTAAGGGGAGGGATTTGACTGTCTGGTAAGTCATCAGGAAAGTCTGATTTCTGTGCTCTAGCATATTCTGGTGGGAGGAGCACGAAGTATTCTTTACAAGTAGATTAGGCATGGATGGAATATTTCTATAAAACCCTGTAAATTTTCAGGATTCAAGTTTTATATGCCGAGACAGACTGAATCTCTTTGAAAGTCCTACCACAATAGGTCTGCTTGTTTCTTTCCCATAGAATCTCAAGCTCACAGTGGTTCCTGAGCCCAGGAAACAGCACTGCTATGAAGGTGTCAGAAAGGCTGGGAAATTGAGCTCAGTAATGAGGACAAATGAGGTGTTGGAGAGACAAAGAGGGAGGTCTGTGCAGGAGCCCATGAGATGAACAAGCAGAAATGGCAAGAAGTACACAAACTTCACACGTTTTGCAACATGAATGGACTGAATACACGAAGCAGGGCCCTGAGCGTTCTGTGAAGCGGCCTCATATCAAGCTAGCAGAGAGAACTGGCTCATTTCAGCCCACAGCCTTTTTGTTTCTTTGAGGGTTGAGGGAAATCCTCTAACCAGTCCTTGAGAACAACAGGAAGTCTTATTTGCTATAAGAGGCTCAAAGATAAAAATGGGATAGTAAAAAAGATTCAGACTATGAGACTCTGGGAACTACAGCAAGCCTCTGCTGTGGTGAGTAGGTGGACTATAGGACTTCTAAGGCTCCTACACAAATCAGACTTCCGAGAACATTTACTAAAAGATGGATAATTCCTGCCTTTTCTAGGGGGATCTAAGTGCTCCCCACAGCTTAAATGCCCTTGATAGCTGTATTCTTGCCAGGCTATGAGGGGAGCTGCTTGTGGTATGGAGACGCTAGGGCTTCCTCAGGAAAAGGATGTTGTCCTTTTTGTCTCTGTCCCCTAACACACAGTTAATGAGTGCCCAGTATATCAGGCACTGTGCTCTTCTGAAAATCATACTGTGCCTTGGGGGGGGGGGGCAGGGAACAAAAAAGAAAAAAATCCCTACCCACTTACAAATATAAAGAAAATCCCCAGAAATTAAATAATGAGTGAGTTTCTTAAAAACTTGGATATTTCCTTATTGGGAAAGCAACTTAAGTTTACTCTGCCTATTGTTGTAAACCAGCTGAACAGAAATTAATTTCTCCTGCACGCATCCATTGCTGTGTGATTTTAGAGTGCGTACCTTGACACTGCCCACCCATATGGCAGGCAGGGCCTGACTGACCCTTGAGGCAAGTGGCAATTGGTGATGCAGAGTTCATGCCCACAGAGGCCTCTCCCTCTCCCTGAACAACTGGAGATGCCATCATGGTTGTTAGACGTTCTCAAACCCTGGCAGCCTGTGGACAGGAGTCTGACACCAGGCAAAGTAGAACTCCTTGCTTTGACCGAAATACTTATTCACTCTGTCAAGATGCCTTTTCTTCTCTCCCTGCTGGCATACCTCAAGTTGAAACACCGACTGGATCTACAAGGCTATGGCAGAACACAGTTCTCCATTCTAAGGATGCTTCTGGCTCTGCTCCTTCAGTTCTGACAGCCCAGGGGAAGGGCCTTTCCGGTCTGGTGGCTGACATCACTTCCTGACCCTGCTTGGTCTCCTCTGCTGGGCACATCTTAGAGTTTACTGATAAAACTCAGCCACTCCTTTCCTCACAGGAAGCCATGTGCTGGGCGGTGACCTTCCCTTCCCTTCCCTCCAGAAACTGTGGTCCAAGGGGGCTGGGAGGTTCAGGCTCGGGGCTCCAGCCTGTGGGAGAGCTCGAACAGGGCCTGCTGGCTGTCAATGACGTAGAGGTGGGTGACGTAGGACTTCAGCTCTTGGTGCTCCTTTGGAGACACATCGCCTCCTGTGCATTGGAGGGAGAAGCAACAATCAAACCCATGAAGGCAGTGGTGATATCTCTAGCCGGCAATCCCCATGTTTTCCTGGCAGGCTCTCCCTAGTCAGAGTTCCACATGATGCCCTGGTCCTTCCAGGAGAAATGCTTTCTCAGCTCAAGCAACACTCTGCAGTGGGGCAGTCACTCTGGCAAGACACTAATAGTCTGCACTTTTGGGAAGTCTTCCTCCTATCCTTCTCCACAGCAAGGAAATGGGCAGAGCCAGAATTCAAACCCAGGTCCTGTGGTTCCTGGGCGGAGGGCTAGTGGCCCCTTCCCCGCCCCCCCCCCACCCCCAATGGCCAGCCTTCCATAGCTGTTATCTGCATACAGGGCCCACACTGGCTCCCATATCTCAGGGTGTAAGTGTCAGGAGTCAGCTCATCTGTTTAGCATGGGAACACAACAGCTGGTTCTATGAAATGTTTTAAGGTTCCATACACTTATTTAGTGTTCTTCTTTTTTTTGGGGGGGGGGGGAACTAGAAAACAACTGAAAGAAGAGATGCTATTGAACGCAATCTACAATATAGTTAACAGGCAAAGAGGGCTCAGGACGACTGCATGTGTGTGATGAAGCACTCCCCGAGGAGGGCAAGCAAAGGAACTTCCTACTCGGAAATGTAAGGACATGTCAAAGAAACACTGGGCCCCCAGAGGCTGCGGAGTACTAAGTCCATCAGAGATAAGTGCATGGGCAATGAACATACCAGCAGGAAAGGGGGTGGGGGAGCTGGCCAAGCAGCTCAGTAAGACTACGGAAGTGTGGGAGGCTGACTCCCACCCTCTTGCTTCTCCGAGGTACAGGCAGGGTGTGACCCTGGAGCTCAGACTGAGTCAAAGCAAGGAGACCGCAGGACACTAAGCGTTTTACTACAGTTTTATTTCTCCTGGTGAAAACTTTTACTGTCTCTTCCATGTTTTATGATGAAATAATTTAGCATTTGTCTTTCATGGGAAGCTTATAACTGTGGGGTTTAATAGCAACTGGCTTCCTGGTTTCAGCAAATTAAAGTTTTTACTGTGGCCAAAAAAGAAAGCTGTATTATTAAAATAATAATGCATTTCTGGAAGACATTAAGACATTGCTTTTGGTTTGAAACATGTGATGGCTATAGATATATATCTGTTGTTAGCTTGCAAACAGTAGAATGATGGTAGGGGGAGCCGTCTACCCGTGACAATGTATCCCTGCATGGCACCCAGAGTTTATAACTGACCTCATTGATATTACCCTAGTTTATCCCCAATACCAACACTGGATGCTAGGCCCATATACACTGTTCAAACTCCAAAAATTAAGTTTCAGACCAGTGTTTTAAATGTATATAAATACTAGAACACAAATTGGTTTGATAGCTACTTAAATTTTTCCTTATGTTACACAGATTTTCTTTTGGTGAAGAGATTCAAAGCCAGCCAAGCCAGTACATATAACCTTCCTGCTCATACTTGAACATATGTAAACTAGAGACACTTGAATGAGCTGAACATCCTGTAATCCCCGGGACAGCAAGAAAAGGTGACGTCAGACTCATCAGCTTGTCCATCTGGATGGATTTCCAAGGACAATGTTATTGTTGCTATTTATATTTTCATTGTATTATATACTTAGTGAATTATATAGGTGTATATCAGTGGTACTTACATGGTACCAAATAAATTATAAGTGATGTGGATATCTATAAAATTAGGCCATATATTTATAGTTCTCCTTTTCAAACAGAGAACTTTATGCCTGTAATCCTTGCTACTCAGGAGGCTGACATCTGAGGATCAGAGTTCAAAGTCAGCCCAGGCAAGGTCCATGAGACTCTATCTCCAAGTAACGACCAAAAAGCCAGAGTAGAGCTGTAGCTCAAGTCGTAGAGTACCAGCCTTGAGCACAAAAACTCAGGGACAGTGTCCAGATCTTGAGTTCAAACCCCAGGAGATACACACACACACACACACACACACACACACACACACACATTTTATCTATATAATAGCTTAATAGTACTGTATAGAAAAAATTTGAAGAATGTGTACCAAACAGTAGCACTGGCCCTGGGAAGTGAGTCATGGATTATATCATCTACTTTATATCAATTTCTGTATTGTTGAAAAAAAATTCTTTTTTCAGTAGTGAGGGTTATCACTTAAGTTTTAGTTTCCCATTACTTTTGGTTGATTTAGAATTATTGAGCTCAACTTTTAATTTAATTTTATTTTTTGTGTACTGGTCTCTCATGGGTGATGAGCCACTGCATGGGCTGATGTCTCTGAGGCGCAGTTTTGTGCACTCATGGTCCCCCCTTTACTAGACTGCTACAGGACTCCGCTGCCCAAGCAGAATCTCCCCAACTCCTTCCTTCCTGCAATATTATGCTTGGAATATTCCTCAGTGGGTAGTCTACCAATGTGCTCTGAGAAACTTTTTTTAGCTGAAAGGCAGCTGTAGATGGGAAGTTACAGCTGCAGAGAACAGATGATAGAAGGCTGCTTTACAAGCTGGAGGCCTATTCCAGGAAGGCCCTGAGGAAAGAGGGGAGGGGAGGGGCAGAGTCACCTCTGCTAAACTCCCAAGCAGTTCTAGGGTGGTGGGCAAGGGAAGCAAGATTCTCTGGGGCAGAGCTGAACTGGTTAGGAGGGGGAGTGGCTGACTGACCACTGTCACTCTGGACCATTCAAAAGGCTTCAGCAAAGGGCTAATGTTGGGCCACATCTTGTCTTTTGGAACATCCCAAATAGGCATTGAAGAGAGAAAGTGAGGCATAGAATGCGCCCACCATATTCCTCAGCATGATGTTGCATGATCTGTTTAAAATCATGACCACCTAGCACTTGGGGTTTGGCCACAGTCAATACCTCAGTCAATTTGTACCCCGCACCTGGTTTCAATTACTCACCGAACTGGTTAGCCCTGCAGTGTCTCAGGGTTCTGACGGTGTCTGCGATCATGTGCTGAAAGGAAGAAAAGAGCACGTCAGTCAACAATGCCTTAGGGTACTGCTGAAGTAACGGTGACTGCTGTGATGGATAGATGGGCAATCTAACGCTTGGGATGTAGTCAGAAGAGCCCCAATAGAAGCTGGAGATGATTTTAATTGATTATACTGAGCTTGAATTGCAAAAGAATATTTAGTCCTTGGCCTGTGGAAACAGAGCCTCCCAAACTGGGTTCTACAGAATCTAAGTCCTGGGAAAGGAGGCTGTAAGGAAATGCAGCCCTGCCACCAAACCTCCTGCCACATCCACTGTGCTTCCCCCGCAGGTGAGGGCAAAGTCTCTGTACAGTGTATGCTTAACCAGGGACCCAAACGGCCTTGCACTCCCAGCACCTGCCACGTGGCACACACATGGACTCACAAGCTTACATGGCAGCAGGAAGTGAGGTTCTTATGAAAGAATATATTCCTACAATACTGACATCTTCACAAAGAACATTTTTTGCTTATGATTGGCCACTTTCTACTATACTTTCCCTCACATGCTTGCCAGAGGACCTTTAAACACCACTGTCATTATGTTCTAGCCCTCTGGTGAATGAGAGCAACTTCTGACTTTGTTTCAGATCGAAATCCACATGTCATTCTACTATACAAGAATCCAATCATTCCTGACCTGCGCCTCCAGACACCCCCATCTCTGCAGGGGCCATTGTCATTCACATCCTGCCTGTATACAGGGATCTAGGATCAGCCACCAGCAGCAAGCCCTCAGTGATTACTGCTGACAGAACAATACACACACACACACACACACACACACACACACACACACACACCTCTGCTTATAATCTGGCAGGATGACAGAAAAGCTCTTTGAATATGACCCACTGATTAAATTGTTCTCGCAACTGGGCTGCTAATGTACTTCTTCTCAATAGTGGAAAATTAACAGTGATTACAGCAGCAACCCAAGCAGCATTTGCGAAGGAAATGAGACCTGACTCATGTCTGTGCAAATGCATTGTTATATTTCCTTCCCCACATTTCACCCTTATTCCCAGGACACTTTGCTCCTTATTTCTGGCAGTGGTGGCACACTGATTTCTATTACACGCCAGCTCAGGCAGGGCTGGAGAGGATGTGAGGCGGGTCAGGGTGCATGGGGTGCCGGGCCCAGGGCTGGTTCCTATCCTTGGGTTTTTTCTTGGGAAGAAGGATGGTGCTCTTTAGGGTAAGATGGTGCTCTTTAAGCAAAGGGAAGCTCTTCGTTTCTCTGTCATTTACTAGTCTGGGATAGGAACACTGAGAGTTGCCGAGGCAGCAATGAACTCAGCCCATGGAACAACAGAAATCTCAGGTCCACTGAGCACTTCTGCATGTGCATGCAGCCTGGTTTAAAGAGCTGGCCAGGGTCAGTGAGGTGAAGATAACAAATGGAATTATCTGTGTGCTGGCTTAAGCACATATCTGTCATGGCTTCTCACAAGTGAACTCAGTTTGGTTCTTTTGGTTTGTGATGGGGGGTGATGGCCTTGTGTGAGAGCCAGAGAAACTCTGTCCTTAGGAAGAAACAGTCTGATGTACCCCAGGAACGTCAATCTCTTTCAGCACACACTTCAACACAGGCGATGCAGGATGTGAAACTGTCTTTTGTCCAGACCTCTGTGTGGAAGGGCCAGCCTGGGGCACACAAGACTCCAAGGGCCATTGGCCTGGAGGACCAGGAAGTCACCAGACATGCTGTGTCAGTAACTATTCTGCCTGCTTATTGCTGTGCCATGCACAACGGCACCCAGTTCCTTATTCTGGGATTTCCTTAAACTTCCTTACATCACTGACTACAGTGAGATCACCATTACTCAGAGTTTGTTTTCTTTTTTCTTTTTTTGGCCAGTCCTGGGCCTTGAACTCAGGGCCTGAGCACTGTCCCTGGCTTCCTTTTGCTCAAGGCTAGCACTCTGCCACTTGAGCCACAGCGCCACTTCTGGCCGTTTTCTGTATATGTGGTGCTGGGGAATCGAACCCAGGGCCTCATGAATACGAGGCAAGCTCTCTTGCCACTAGGCCATATCCCCAGCCCCTACTCAGAGTTTGTGTTAGTCCCTACGGTTGGCTGGAAGTCTCAGCCCATGAATGCGCACCCATAATCCTGGCTCCTCAGAAGTGGTGGGAGGATAGAAATGATTAAGATTCTAAAAATTATTAAGATTCTATCTCAAGAAACAAAGTTGGGCCTGGCGGTTCATTTCTGTAATCCCAGCTCCACAGAAGGTGCAGGTAAGAAGACTGTAGTCCAATGCTGGCCCTGGCCAAAAAAAAAAAAAAAAAAGCACTACTCTATCTGAAGAACAACTAAAACAAAAAGGGTTGGGTATGAGGTGTAAGTGGTAGAGCACATGTGGAGGCTCTAAGTTCAAACCCCACTACAAACAATAACAAAAGAGATGGAAAAGGAATTAAAAAGCTTCAGCTGAATTTCTGGAGAAAGCAGGAAAAGGCCATATCTCTGGAGAATCTACAGAAGGTGCTGGAACTTTTCCATGGCTTTCCCCCACTGGTTCCTGTAAGGAATTGTTCTTACTCTGGTGACACTATCTGAGGGGAAATGACAGAATAAACTCAAGTCACTGGTTCAGTTTAGGGAGAAGGTCAGCCACCTGCCTGCTCATAACAACAGGCAAGAGTCAGCTTATGAGTATAATTATCCTACCTATCCTTCTGGGTCCAGAGGGAAGACTTACTAGACTGTCAAGGAGCATTCTGCTAGGTGGTGTGATACATTTTACCCTGCATCTTCACAGGTACTCTAGTATGCTCACCCACCTGCGCTGCCCAGAGGGAAAGTAAATAGTGATTCAAAGCTTCACACTTCTGCAAGCCTTTCCTTATGAATTGGTGACTGCAGCTTCCGCTGGTGATGAGGGATCCTGTGATGTGCAGGGCACTACAGAGCCACACAAAACAAGTACCAAAAACGCAACACTAGCCATGTCCAGAAGGGCGGGTGAGATCAGCTTCTAAAACAATGAACTCTGATTCTAACACAGTGTTGTAGGTAGGAGGCACCTTCAAAAGTGACTGACATATCCATGTCATGATTCCCTAGGCCAGAAGCCATCTTCCCACTGTTTAAGGGGGAGCTATGGAAAGACTGGAAGTTGTGTGAAAGCGGCTCAGCTCCTCCTGCCAGAGGCAAAGGTCAGATGCCAGCCCTCACTGGACTTGTCTGTACTGCTCTGGTCATGGTCAATGGCCTCTGCCTCCGTCCACTTCCTCTCAAAGGCCTGCCTTAATCTTACAGGGAGCAGGGGTCAATTCCTGAAAGGGCTCACCCAAGTCCAGTACCATGACTGGAAAGGTCATTCAAAGGTCAGGATCCCTGGAGGTGGTTTACTGAGAACATCTTTAGCCATGACAGAACATTCAATCTATGACACTGAAGTTCATCTGTCAGATCAATGTATTCCTCCAGTAGATAAAAAGTCTCTCAAGAATATCCTACATTCCAGCTACTTAGCTGTGTAGGTAACTCTTCCTCTGCCCAAGGAAGGACAGGCCTGAAGGGCTTAAGAGCTCACTGCAGGTCAAACCCCTGGGAGGACCTGGATGTGAGTCCTGGCATTTAGGATCTTATATGGCAGGATAGACTGGGGGTCCTCCAACACATGAGCAGGGAGGCACAAAGAGCTGACAAAGGGAGAGCCCTTACCTTTACATGCAAACCCTACAAATCTCAGGTGCACATGCAAGCTCAGGAACACAGATATGTCTCCCCAAGAGGTCTCTTTCTCACAGTGTCTCAACAGCAGTGCACACCAGGGTATCAGATTGTACCTTTGAAGCAATAAAGCTCAGTCCTGAGGATAAACTCCTAACAGGAGGCTTATGATTTTAATTTCAGTTCCACAATGCATATTCAACTACCGATGCAATCTAATGAAGGGTTGAAGGGTGTGTGTGTGTGTGTGTGTGTGTGTGTGTGTGTGTGTGTCTGTGTGTGTGTGTGTGTGTTGATTCTGGGGCTTGAACTCAGGGCTTGGGTGCTATCCCTGAGCTTGTTTTTTTTTGGCCAGTCCTGGGCCTTAGACTCAGGGCCTGAGCACTGTCCCTGGCTTCTTTTTGCTCAAGGCTAGCACCCTGCCACTTGAGTCACAGCGCCACTTCTGGCCATTTTCTGTATATGTGGTGCTGGGCAATCGAACCCAGGGCTTCAAGTATACGAGGCAAGCGCTCTTGCCACTAGGCCACATCCCCAGCCCCACCTGAGCCTGTTTCTCCCACCCCCTCCGTCAGCTGTGGGTCTTAAACTCAGGGCCTGGGAACTGTTCCTGAGCCTCTTTGTGTTCAAGGATAGTGCTCTACCACTTATGCCACTTGCATTCCTTTTTTTTTTTTTTTTTTTTTTTTGCCAGTCCTGGGCTTGGACTCAGGGCCTGAGCACTGTCCCTGGCTTCTTTTTGCTCAAGGCTAGCACTCTACCACAAGCCACAGTGCCACCTCTGGCCTTTTCTATATATGTGGTGCAGAGGAATGGAACTCAGAACTTCATGTATAGGAGGCAAGCACTCTAGCCACTAGGCCATATTCCCAGCCCCCACTTCCAGTTTTTGCACTAAAAAAATGTGAGATAAGAGTCTCACAGGTACTTTTCTGCCCTGGATGGCTTCAAACCGTGGTCCTCAGATCTCAGCCTCTGAGTAGCTAGGATGACAGGCATGAACCAATGGTGTTCAGCTATCCCTGAGCTTTTGTGCTCAATGCTGGCTCTCTACCACTTCAGCTACAGCTCAACTTCCAGCTTTTTTTTTTAATGGTTAACCAGAGATGAAAGTCTCATGATCATTCTTGACTAGGCTAGCTTCCAACCACCATCCTCTTATCTCAGCCTCCTGAGCAGCTAGGATTATAGGTATGAGCCACTGGTGCCCTGCTTCAAAGGACATTTTAAAAATTGAAGTGCTAGATTTTCTTATCTGGGTCTCAAAATGCTGCTAAGATTCAATTAGAATATGCTGTGTACTCTATGTTCAACATGTAACAAATGAGAGCCTGGAAATGGCATGGTTAGTGGAGAAAGAGCTTTGTGTAGGAAAGACAAACAATAATAATAAATATTAATAAAATATACATACCAGTTTTTCAAAATTGACAAGATTATCCAGAAATGTTTTATTTCCTTCATGAATAAATGTTACATCTGTAAGTTTAAAACAAAAGATATAAGTGCCATTAGGAATGGATCATGAAGCATGGCTAAGGAGCTGAGAAACAATGCAACACAGGAATTCTTCCTACAAGACTGTTCCATGCATTTGGCTTGGCATGTTGAACCTGAATCTATGTGATACTTGATGTGAAAGTATGTAATCTCTGTGTGTGTATGTGTGTAGTATAACACAAATAGATAAAAATTACAGTAACACCAAATACACATAATATACAAATATGTGCATAGTATCAAACACTCATACTATCAATATACAATAATATTAGAAGCACATATTTTATGCTCATGGTGAAGTGCTTGACTTCAATCTGTTGGGTTTAAGGAACTTAAGTGGTCCTATATGTTTGTAGAACAGTTGAGTAGAATACTCACAAAAACCCAGCATTTTAACGTTAATGTGTTGGCTAAAAAAAAAAAAAAAATCCTGGCAATGTGTATGTGACTTGCTTTGTTTAAATATGATTTAAATTTCTTAAATCTATATGTTTAAATAGGGATTTTCTTTTTATTCCCAAAGCTGGTACCTGATTGTCTATCAGAAGTAAGCAAGGAGAGGAGCAAGTTGAAAATGGTGGTGGTACCCCCATTTGTAGAAAGAAAGCATCACTGGTGAGAATAAAATAAGGAAATTAGGATGAAGGTACATTTTTGGAAGATGCTGAGTTTGTTTTGAACTAACTACTAGGTTCAAAGTAACTGAGAAATCTGGGGTAGAGCTTAGTGATTGATTGTGTGTTCACCCAAGAGAGGCCCTTGGTTCTCTCTCTCTTTTCTGGTGTCAGCACCAGAGCTTGAACTCAGGTCCCTGAAAGCTCTTTGGCTTGCTTGCTCACAGTTGGCATTCTACCACTCCAGTCAAAAATTTTTGGTGGTGCTGAGTCTTGACTCTAGGACCTTGCATATGCTAGGCAAGTGGTATATCACACAGCTATATCCACAGCCATAATTTAAGCCTTGTTGTTTTGGAATGAGTGAATGTATATTCATAGGAAAAAGAGAAATATGACTCTTAGCTAATGGAAAGGTCTAGGTAAACTCAGATCCAAGCTAAGATGTATATATGAGACACTTGAATGCATTAAAGATTGGGGGAGGGGGCTGATAAATAGCAGAAAGCTCCTGTCCTACTTCATTAGGTTAAATGGACTCTGTACGATGCATTACCTTAAAAGTATTTACCTTTTCAATTTTTTTCTGACCAAAAAATCAATATTTTCCTACATCTGTCCTCATTTTCTACAGTTCCCATTTGTGCCTCAATGACTCTATGTGCCACCATACATCCTCCAGTTTAACGCACTTCATTTTACAAATAAAAACTATGAACTTGACTAAACTTATCTTAAAAACAAAGAAATACAAGAAGCTCAAATGAACTTTAAAACTGTTCTGCTGGCATTGCAGCCTCTCCTTATTCCCCTCATTTATATATATATATATATATATATATATATATATATATATATATATATATATATTTTTTTTTTTTTTTTTTTTGGCCAGTCCTGGGCCTTGGACTCAGGGCCTGAGCACTGTCCCTGGCTTTCTCTGCCACTTGAGCCACAGCACCCCTTCTGGCCGTTTTCTGTATATGTGGTGCTGGGGAATCGAACCTAGGGCTTCATGTATGGGAGGCAAGCTCTCTTGCCACTAGGCCATATCCCCAGCCCCAGCCCCCTCATTTATATTAACAGGAGCTCTTGGGTTTGAATGAGGCATCCTATGCCTCCCCAGAACTGTCCTAAAACCATGTCCTTGTTTCACAGGGGCTCTGTCTCCACATTAGGTGGAGACCCCAGGATAGATTCCAGGCTCCCATGCAGCTCATTTTACATTAATTACCCTGGAACAGCAAAGGCTGGATGATGAATTCTTATAAAATCCCTTGAAAGAATTAAAATACAGTCAAGAAAAATTCACAAATTCCCATTTTCCTGGGAAGCACATACATGAAGATGCACATAGAATGTTAGGGCCTCAGGCTGGATCCCAAAGAGCTCCTTTTCAGTAATGCTCAGGCTTTGAAAGACAGACCACAGATATAGCTGTATAGCTGCCATGTTTCCTGATGACTTACATGTGCTTTACAAAAGAGAGGCCAGTGGTGTAACTAGGAGCTGTCAGATACTTTCCTGACTGGATTTCACTCCTTGAAAGCATAAAGTACACTCTGTACCAGTGATTTTTCACACACTACACTGACTTGGCAACTAAAGAAATTGCTTGCTCCACAGAGTGTGGTGGGCTGTTGTCTCTAAAATGTAGGATGGAAATATGGAGTATGAATATAACTACTTGGGTTCCTTACACCAGCCTTATTCTTGTTTGAAATAAGTATGTGGTAGACTCAAAGAAAATAATACAAGCTAAGAAACAAAGTAAAATAAAAACAGTGATGCTGGGTGCTGGTGGCTCAGGTCTGTATTCTTAGCTACTCAAAAGGCTGAGATGTGAGAACTGAGGTTTGAAATCAGCCCGCACAAGAGATTTTTATCTCCGATTAAGCAGCAAAAAGCTGGAAGTGGAGCTGTGATTCAAGTGGTAGAGTGTCAGTCTCTAGTGAAAAAGCTAATGGACAGCACCTAGGCCCTGAATTCAAGCCCCAGTACCAGCCAAATGACAAATAAATGAACAATTGTTTCCAGTACTGAATTTTATGAGTAATAATGGTTTGATGTTTGCTTAAGCACAATTAAACATACTAGGTATCTGAAAAATAAAGTTGAGTGTTTAGGGGAAAAAAAGAAAGTATTACTTGCAAACATGGGTATTAATGTCAAAATTACTGTAAAGAGAAACCAATAGTTACTTTTCTGCCCTCCTTAGATAGAAGGGTAGATTTCAACAAGATGACATTACAAAATATAAAAGATAGGAAATCCTTACCTTTAAGTAGTAAGGGCATGAATGGGATTTTTGGTGGCTTCATCTTTTTGAATGCATCTCTGTAGGCTTTGTGATTTAGGGAAGGATCCTGCCAAACCAAGCAGATTACAAAGAAAAGAAAAAATCAATGTGCCATTGGAACAATTTGCTTTACAGTTTGATTTAGATATAGAGAGATTCTTCCTGAAAATGAAGGAGATAAAGGTTTCCTAGGAGAATAAACTCACTAAATTAGAGCAGAGAATCTAGGTGATAAGTGAAATGCAAGTTATTGGCTTACAATAAAGGGAAATAAGTGTGAAGAGGGACACCTTTTGATTGCCCTATTATTTTCCTCAAATGGGTTCTTTAAGTACAGTTTCCTCTGCATAATTCCTATCAGGAGGTGACAGCAAAGTCTTTTGTTAGGTCCACTGCAAAGAAAAACTGTTCTTATAATACACAGACAATGTAAAGAAACAAGAACACTGCCATTCTGCTTGGGTTTTGGGGGAGAGAGGGAAATTACAAACTTTGTATTTAAATCTAAGAAATAGTACAAAAACAAGGCAGATAGAATAATGTGAAGAACTAATTGAACACTAAATTTATACTGGTCAATTCTGTAGATTGTGAAATAGATAATGGGTATAATTTTACAGGGTAGAAAGCATTGTTACCTTGCTTATCTCCCTAAGTAGCAAAGCAACATTTTCATCATTTTCTTCCTTTTTTTTCTCTTTTCATGTT